>NW_027072056.1:1200000-1867500 GCF_038088225.1 Cyrtonyx montezumae | reverse complement strand
AGTGTGTGGGGACTTCTCCGGATCTTCACTTTCCCAGAGGTTTTAGAAGCATTTAATGTTTGGGAAAAGGTAATGATGGAATATTCTAGATCATGTAGTCCAAACACCCAGTGTGACAAAGGATGGTACTCTTGGGCTTATAAGTTTGTCCTGAGGTATGGATGAGCGACAGACACATGGCAGCTAGGGATGGGGGGCTGTTTCCAGCCTTGCTTGTGGAACTGATCTGACTGGGGGGATGTATCTGTACAGTGATGTAAAGCAATTTCTATCTGGCTCTGCCACGTGGATTCTGCAGAAGAATCTGGAGTGGAGAATGAGATGTCAATGTTGATGGAAAATCTGTTGAGTAGAAAAAACACAGTCCCGTGAAGATCTTAGGGTGTGCATGAGACTTCATAATGCACAGGATAAAGCCTGAGGCTTTCTTTTGGTTGTGTTATTGGGAAGAAATATCCTCACAAGCAGGTGAGAGTCACCTTTTATTGTTCACACTTACCAAGGCACTATTGTCAAGCAGTCAGGGGGCATGCCATTTGGCAAGCAAGCCTTTTTCTTGGTGTAAAAAAGAACCTGAAACGAGTTTTGTGGAACTGATTTTGAGGAGATACAGCTCCAGCAGTTCTCCTTTTGTGTGTAAAACAGGGCTGGAGAGAACTGGGGAAAGGCTTTATTGCTCATATTTCAGTGTTGCTGCTATTACAAAATGATAGTGTAGCATTTTGTAGTAGTAGCCCAGGCATCTGTTGTCTTCTACTGTGCACCAAGAAGTGGAACCTGAAAAGGCCTGTTTGTATTCTCTTTCAGTGTTTGCTTGAAGTAGCATCACTTTGGAAGGTAGGTATTAACAAACATTCAGCTGAACCTATGAGCCAGCAGTGTGCTCAGGTGGCCAAGAAAGCCAGGGACATCCTGGCTTGTATAAGAAATAGTGTAGCAGGCAGGAGCAGGAGGTGGCTGTCCCCTGTACTCAGCTCTGGTGAGACTGGACCTCGGGTACTGTGTTCTGTTTTGGGACCTTCACTAGAAGAAAGATATTGAGGCTCTGGAGTGTTTTCAGAGAAGGGCAATGAAACTGGTGGGGGGTCTGGAGCACAAGTCGTACGGGGAATAGCTGAGGGAACTGGGATGGTTAAGTCTGCAGAAAAGGAGGCTCAGGGAAGGCCACACCACCCTCTAGTACAATTGCATGAAAAGAAGGTTGGGGTGAGGTGGGATTCAGCCTCTTCTTCAGCGTAACTAGTGATGTGATGAGAATGGTCTCAAGTTGTACTGGGGAGTTTCAGGTTAGACATTAAGAAAAACTTATTTTCCAAAAGTGTGGTCAGGTGCTGGAGCAGGCTGCCTGGAGAAGTGGTTGAATCAGTGTCTCTAGAGGTGTTCAAGAAACGTTTAGATGTACTGAGAGGCATGGTTTAATGGGGAAATATCAGTGGCAGGTGGATAGTTGGGCTGGTTGATCTTGGAGGTCTTTTCAAAGCTTGGTGATTCTATAACAGGTTATTTGAAGAATGTGAGAGACATCATTGGGAAGCCTAGAACTTATTTTCTTGGTCTATTTGTGACTTACAGAACTTCTGTATTCTTCAAGTGGAGAATCAGATTCTCTCTAGCATAGTACTGTACGTGGAGAAACTGGTGGAGCAACATGGAGTATTAGAATAACTACTCTTTCTGTTAAAGGAAACTTTCTCATATTAAGTTCACTGAAAATCGGGAGGATTGTAATAAATTCTAGCACAAGTGATTATTTTTGTTGCCTCTTCTCTAGGTATTGGAGAGAGAAAGAAAGCCTTTAGGGTGCCGTTATTTGAAAGCTACATCATGACTTTACCACCTACACACTGTGGTTGTGGTTGCTAGGTGAGTGTCAGACACCTCCTCTACTCCACAAGAAGGCATATTTAACATGTGGTACTTGTTAAAAAAATAAATAAATAGTTAAAAAGCCCTTAAAATCTCTAGACAGTTTCCACTGAGTTGTTCTTCAAGTACAGGCACATAAAATTTTGTCTCAGAATCCCATGTCATGCTTTGGCCAGCTGAAGTGAATAGCATAGTATCGAATGAGCTCTGTACAGCTCTGCCGAACCAAGCACTTAACAAAGTTGTGATAGCAAATCCTTCCTTGCTCTAATTCCAGCATCTTTAGTGGTATTACATGGAGTATTGATTTGGCCCATTTTAATCTGAGCGCGCAGCTCCTGCCAAAATTGAGGATAAGCATGACAACCATTACACTGATTTATCAAAGTAAAAGGGAAGTTGCGTTATGAATTTTGGAATTTAATGTAGTGCGTAAATGGCATTTCCATCAGCAAAAAAGGAGGAGGTTGATTTATAACAGATAACTCCAATAATTTCTGAATTTCCATATTAATAGGAAAGTGGTACTTCCATTTGTGCTATTATCCCCATATGTGCCATCATCTTATAAATATGGAAATTTGGTAATTATCTGTAGAGCTACTCTATTTTCAGATTGTACCACAGAACTTTAAAAATGGAATTTGTATTCTTCATGCTGTCCATTTTTGGTAAGTTTTTACTGAGTTTGGTTTACTGTATTGAAAGACAAAAGTTGGTTTAGCCATGTTTGATAGCCCGTCTAAAACCAGGTGGCTGAGTTCATTTTCTTTTTCTTTTTTCTTTCTAGTTCATTTTCGTTTAAGCAGAAGCTCATACCACAACACCAGATACTACTGGTTCGTTACTTTGCTTTGAGTTTAAGGGCAATGTGCTGAATAGGAATGTGTAAGATGTGTCACTTGTCTAGGGACTGACAGTACTGGCACTGTAAGAGGTATCGGTGGTAAATAAAGCTATGGCTGAAACTGTTCTACATCATTATATGGAGTTGATAGTGTAAATATTATCACCCACATGAACAGCTCCTCCATGTGCTAGTGACTGCCTAGGAATGTAGCAGCTATATTGAGGTCTAAAATTGGAAATGGGCAGAACACAGTTTGTGGTGGATAGTACAGTATCTTGAAAATAAGCGGTGTCTGTATTTGAAGCGGTGCAGAATGAAAACTGTACTGCCAGGGGTTTTGTTACACTTGCAATCCACATAATTACACTGCTTTTACACTGCATATCTTTCTGTTAGTCCTCCTGCAGTTTTGGGAGGAGTAACCAGGACTTTTGCAGCTGTTTCACATTGCTTTATGTCTCCTTTGAGTCATTCCTCAGTGCTGATGCAATAAAGCAGGATGTAAGCTATGGATATGGGACATTATTTATAAAAAGCCTTCTTGCTTCCCAGTACAAAATGCTTCACAAGAGGGACTCGAGACATCTCCATCTCAAGATGTTTTTCCCTGGAACAAGTCAACTACTGAAAATTTTGGCCTGTGAATGTTGTTAATTCTGTAAAGGTGCCTATGCTTTAGGAAGTGTGCTGCTTTTGTCCTAAATGTTGTATCGAAGGGCTTTCATGAAAAACATCTTCCCAACCCTCTTTCTGATGTCTTTCCAAAGTGCAACGTTCATCTCAGGAGAAATGTTTCAGAGGGAAGCACCATTTGACAACATAAGTCCCTCTCTTTTTTTTTTTTTTTTTTGAGAAAAATATATTAAAATAGGCTTTGGGTGCTGCTTTCTGATGGCCTTTCAGCAGTCTGAGGTTAATCATTAGAGCACTGATTTTTTGATTTATTTTTTTTTTTGTGAGTGAGATCTGGTAGTCTGAATGTTGTGAAGATCTCTGGGATTTCTAAGATCATTCTTTCTGTACCACCTGTGGGCTATACGGAGTGGGTTTTGTCCTTGTGTAGCTGAAAAAATCACATATGCTATGAGCTGTGAACACTTATATGGGTTGAAGAAGAATTTGCAATATCAGGGTCTGAAACTAAGCTCATTTGCAGCACTAGCTGCTCTGAACATCAGAATGATTTCATCAGCCTTACTTCAGAAAACAAACGATGTTTGATTTAGCTGGGCAAAGTGATATTTCAGGTCTGGCTTCAGCAATCTTCCTGTAGCTTGCCAGTTGGTCTGCAAGAGATGAAACAGAGCAAACAGTCTATCATAGGTGAAATTGGAAGCAGGCACCTTGAAGCATGTCGTGAATGTGCTTGTATTGCATATGGAATGACAAAAGTGAGAGGATGTTTTGAATGCTTCTGTGACCTTCCTGTTAAATTGTTAACTCAATTTTGGCCACAAGAATCAAATATTTCAATGCAGTGATGCTCTCAAAATTCTCTTGGACTTGTGTAGCTGCAGCTGATGCTCTGTTATGTTTTTAAGCAATCTTTTCCCTTGAAGCTCAGCCACTTCTGTAACCTTCACTCAATGTTCCCTAGGGTCTGAACAACAGGCCCTGGAAGTCATTTTTTCCATCTTGTTCAATGGTCTTTTTGTTAGGCTCAGGACTTCTCTGAGGAGCTGAGACAGAGCTGTGAGGCAGATCTCACACTGACATAAAAAGTAGATGAGGGAAAATGGAATGACTGCGTTGAGTACTTTCAGTTTTCTAACATGGTACTCTCCACCACCACGTAGTACTGCTTTTCAGCACCTTTCTGGAGAGAGCAATGTTTTTAGTCTTTGAATTTCTGAAGTTTATTTTTTACAGCTGCTCAGCCTATGGACTTAGCCTCCAAGTGGCTCTTCAGTAGGAATGCTTTGCACACTTCTTCCCTTTTTACTCTGCTGCATAGGAATCATTCTGCAGTCTTGGTAATCATGCCTGAACTTACTCTTGGGTGCACTGATTCTTCACCTAGCCACACACACAGTTTTTCCTGCACCCACAACTAGTTAGGACGTTGATTTTTCCTTCTTGGACTTCATTTGAGAATGATTAAGTTGTTTGTTAGTGCCTATCAAGCTGCTTAAATAAGGGCTTGTGGAAGTAGTAGAGCTTGGGTTCTAGGTGGAAGAATTTTTCCAGGCTACATCTGGCAGTGCTTTGGGTATCTTAAGGCAAGGAAAAGAAACATTTGCTAGTTACCTGGCAGCTTCAGTTTTCAACTATAGTGGAGTCCATATATCACTACTTTGCTCAGTTATGGAGGGAACTTCCTTTTCTTTGGGAGGTGACAGGAAAGACTAAAGCTGCACTCTTCAGTCTCTTTGACCTTCTCCAGACTTTTGGCAACCTTGTGCCTTTTCTAAGGTAACTCTCAGGCTCTTTTCAGGGCAGTGGGCTTCAGTTCACACAATCTGTGTAGCTGTGGTTTCTCTAAAGCTGTGTGCGTTTTGGTGTGGAAGGCTGAACTCCAGTGAGTCGTCTGTGTGGCTGGACATTCTTTGGCTCCGTGCTGAAGTTGGTGCTGCTGTGCTGCTCTTGTGGTAGCCAGCTCAATGTAGAAGGGCATGCACCCCTGCAGTATGTTGCAAGAAGGTGAAGATGGGACAGGAAGACCAGCATTCAGCGAACTGCTTGAGGCAATGGAAAGTGAAGGGCAGCATTTGTTGAAGAATGCTGTTTTGATGTCTCAGTTGATGGAATTCTGCCTTCTCTGCAGAGCTGGTGAGAATTAAACCCTCTTGTGCCAAGCTGTGGGAATCTGGTTTACTTTATTTTTGGTTGATTTTCATCTTCAATTCAAACTAAATAAGATATGTAGTTTAAATATACAGATGCCAGAAACTGGGACCCTTCCTCCTTACTGCCAGTGGTTCCGTATCCTTTCGTTCTGTTCCAAAGACTTGAGGGAGATGCCAGTAGCATGCGTGCAGTTCTACTGAGCACAGGAATCATTTGCTTTTTCTTGTGCCAGCCTTGCTGCTGATACAAAACTGCCTGTTTTTGTCCTCCCATATCTGGGCTTTTGTGGGCTGCTGTTAATGAGGCCTATAAGGAATGGAAGCTGACCTCAAATTAACACTGGGCTACTCCTGCAGAGCCATCCAAGCATTTTAAAACATTGATCAATTAAGTCTAAGAAATTCTTTAAGTCAGTCAGTGATGTGAACTGACAAGTCGGATTATTACAGTGGAAGCCCTCCTTACTAACCTAATCTATGTTACAGGGCCTATAACTTCTGCCAGAGTGGGTTTCCATGTTTCGTGTTTTTTAAGACTGGAGTAAACGATCTTTTTGAAAGTGTTTCCTGTGAGGCTACATCACATTAAGTCAACTAACCAGTGGATTTAGAAATACTGCTTCTATTTTAAATTAAGGCACATGGAGCTGCAAAAAACAAACAAAAACAAACAAAAAACCCAACAACAATAAAATATTTTGTGCATTTTATGGCCTTAGGAAGATAAAGACAACTCGTATTTGAGTTGCATTGTAGTTCTATTGCCTTACCTGACGTTGAGGTATTTAGTTTAGGGGCATACTTCTGTTCCATGAATGACAAATTGGAGAGGAAAGCCGCATATGGAAGGCACACAAACTAAAACATGTGGATTCTGTTGGTTACAGCCCTGGGAAAGAAGAGGGAGAATGGAGGCAGCGCTGCACAGAAAAGCACCAGGGCACAAAGCCATGGAAATAATTCTGGAAATGTGTGCCTCAATACTTACGCCTGAAGTGTATGACACAGTGGTGTATTCACAGCAAGTATAAAGGACATTTGGTGTTGTGGCAGTGCAGATGACAGCCTGAAAAAAAAAAAAAAACAGAAAATAAAATGAAGATTTTTGTCTCTTTACTGGATGTTCAGGGTAGCCCTTAAGTGAGACAGCTTAAGAAAAAAAAAAAATACCTGCTCCCTTAGTGGGAAGTAGAAACAAAAAGCTAGCTCTGGCAGACTTGACTTTGCATGCAGTTTGCCCTAGTGGATTACTGCACAATTTCTTATTGCTATTGTTCCTTTGTTTTGGTTTTTTGAACAAATAAGTGGTTTTTAATTGATGTTTGTGACTGCATTGCTGAAAAGTGTGAAAAAGTGATAGAAGAACCTCTGACTGGACAGTGCTTCTGACATTTGGGCTTGTGGCATTTCCGACAGGAACCACGGCTCCACCAAAGGCATTCCTTGCCATTTCTGCATGATGTTGAGCAGTAGTAGTCTGTGGCCCTGGCCAAGATACGAGCAACTGGAGGCTGCTTAAACTGTCATTAATTTAATGATAATCCTGAAGCAAAAAGAAATGCTGACTATCTGCTGTTAGCAGTCAGTACTGACTTGCCTCTCTCTATTCTGTTTTGTGTTCACTGATTTCCTATGTGAGATTTTTCTCAGATGAAAGAATCTGGAACTTCATATTCAGTCACTTACATTCTCTCTGTCTGGACAAATAATGATTTATCTGGACAGCTAGATCAGCTCGTGGTACATATTCCTTCTCTTTAACCAGAGATGCTGCCAAGCATTACAGAAAATGTCTATGAACTCCAACTAGACCATGGCTTCTCAGTAATAGTGGGTTTTTGTTCCTGTGAGAAACAAATGCTAATAGGAGCCACTTGTGATTGGCTTGGAGAGGGCAGATGTAGTGACACGAATTAGAACAACACCATTTTGTTCAGTCTCATCTGTCATCATCCCTACATAGTACCTTTTCTCACTGTGAAGGCTGCCTTGAAAAAGCTGCTCCTCTGGCTTTCTGAGGGGCAACTGTTAGTGCTTTGAGACTTCTGTGACAACTATCTTCAACAGTCATGAGAACTGAAAGAACAAATATGTTTGAAAATAGCTTGTGTTATCTGCTTCCTTTGGAAAGCTTTTGTATGTTTTTACTGCTTAGTTCCCTAAGGTTACGCTTCTGTTTCGTCCCTTCAAAGAATATAAGGCCAAATACAGAGAACAGTCAACATGGCACTGGATCCAGGATTCTGCTACTTCTCATTTGATGATGTAACTCCCTGGTTCTCCAATAAGTGAGGCCCACCAACAGACTCCTCTTTCTCAACTCCAGCATCTACCACTACGCTACACTGCCAGTTCTTGTCATCTTTATTCTGCTTATGCTGAGGTTTCTTGGTAGCACTATCCTTAGGGATTAAATCCTAGGTATTTCTCCACCTTTTTCCTGAGGCTTTAGCTTATACCTTCTTCCAGCTCTTATCTATGCATGTGCAGTGGGCCATTATAAGATTCCCATGATATCCTTCCTAGTGACATTTTACATGCATACTATCTTCCCCAAACGAGTTTCCTGCGTGCAAAATTTCATGGTAGAATGAATCTTGGCAGCTGAAGTGGTACATTAAGCTGAGAAAGTGGTGTGTTATAAGGAAAATGCTTTTAGGCACACTCTTAACAGTTGGATTTTAGCTGATGTTATGACTAGCTGCTGCTGCCTTTCTGTTAAGGATTTCCAGTGTAAGTGTATTTTAGTCTGCAGTCCTTAACAACATAAGAAAGAGACAATGAATTTGCATGGGTAATCTTATGAAACCTGCTTTTGTAATTAGTGTAAACTCTGATTCAGTCCATTGCCAAGATACTATGCTACTTTGATAAATTCTCATTTCATTATTGAAAGTCAAGATTCCCTTATTAAAGCTTTCTATAAAACAAAACAAAACAGAAAATATTTTCTACACCTTTCCATACCTTGGTACCTTGAGGAGGAAGAGATATTTCAGTGGGACCATACTTATCACCTGGAACAGGGACTTGGTTGATGCTCTGGTCTGTGCTTGATGTGATGTTCTGAACAGTCCTGGTGCTCTTGTGAAATACTGGAGGTTGGAATAATTGTGTGCAGCAGCATATCAGACAACCTCCTCCACCTTTCTTCCACTGTCCCTCTGAACCGAGCAGTTACAAACTAGGTAGTGAAAGAACATCTGCAGTACAGGACTGACTCACACAGAACTTATTTAGAGACCCAGGCAATGTGTGATCTATACTATACAGTGCAGTGCCAACAGGGGGACTACCTCAGTTCCTAGAAGTATTATGGTTGCATTAGTGACTGACTACAGTGTGTTTAATGAGACCTCCTTGGGAATCCTTCCTGGGTCTAGTTTACTTAGTGTCAGACTTCTAGCACTGTTGCTTGTAAGAGCAGAATTGACTCACTGCACGTGGGGTTACTGTCTTGTGTCACACTTGGACCATGACAGCAGCACTGTGACTATCTGAAACACAGTGTGTACAGACACAGTCTTGATTTGAAGGCAGATAAACAACTGTTTTTCGTCTGGTTGTGGAACAGGAAGGAGTAGAGCAGTTGGAAGAGAACTTCAAAGATTGAGTCTAGCTGCCTCATCGCTTCAGAGCTGACTAGAAGGCATTAGCCAAATGCTGTGTGAACACTCAGGCACGGGGTAGTGTTCCAGTGTACCTAGATCCCTCTGCCAAGCCTCTCATCCCTCCAGATAGCCAACAGCATGGCCCAGATTAGTGCTGGGGAAGTGTATTGAGGATGCGCTCCACTCCTGCACCTAGGTCATTGATGAGATAGGGTTAGCACTAGAATGGCCCTAGGCGTTTCTATTAGTAAATGCCACTTGTTCTGTTGGAATAAATGGTACCCTGTTTGGATTCAGCTTTCTTTCCCCTGCTTTGACACTGAAATATTTCTCCACTGGACAGCTTACAATCTATTATGCACTGTGTTGTACACCTAGTGTTGTTATGCTGTTTCCAAGTTTCTTGGTATTTTTGGTAAGCTATAACCATCCTGATGTAGCACTTCACATATGTGTTTTTTCTCCCCTCCTCTAAATTTTGGTCCCATTTTTTTCTACCTTTTGTATGGACTCATTCTTCAAATTACATAATTGTAATATTCAGATTGTAATAAATAATCACTCGGAGATCTGAATATACATTGTGCTTGTATGTTATCTACCATTTTTTCTTCAATTTTGAGAAACTCAACCTTGAATTAATAAGTAGATATATTGGCAAAAACTATCCTCAGATTATTTTGAATGAAGTATCATTATTTTTCCATAGACAATGTCTAGTTTGTCTCATTTTTATCAAACAGTTCCAAATACTTCACAAATCTCCTTTGTAAACATGAATGTTCTCTGAGGATTTTTATTTTTGTAATCTGTAGATGGATGTGTTTTTTTTCCTCTGGAAGTGTTGTTCTCATATTAAGTTATATTCTTGCATATTACAAAACAATGGAGGAATTTCAAGTGAATGCTTTGATTAGAAAATAGAATCATAGTATCGTTATGGTTGGAAAAGACCTCTAAGGTCATCCAATTGTCCGCCTACCACCAATATTGCCCATTAAACCATGCCCTTTAGTACCACACCTACTCTTTCCTTAGATGCCATCAGGGACAGCAACTCAACCACTTCCCTGGGCAGCTTCTTCCAATACCTCACCACTGTTTCTGAGAATAAATCCTTCATAATATCCAACCTGAACCTCTTCTGGTGCAAAGTGAGGCCATTCCCTCTTGTTCCATGGCTTTCCCAGGAGTAGAGGCTGACTTCCTCCTTGCCATAACCTTTCAGGGAATTGTAGAGAGCAATAAGGTCTCCCCTGAGCCTCCTTTTCTCCAGACTAAACAATCCCAGTTTCCTCGGCCACTCCCCATAACACTTGTGCTCCAGACCTCTCACAGCTTCAGTGACCTTTTCTTACCATGCACCAGGGCTTCCATGTCTTTCTTGCAGTGAAGTGCTCAAAACTGAGCACAGTAGTTGAGATGTGGCCTCACCAGAGCGGAGAACAGGGGATGACAACCTCACTATTTCTGCTGGATACTGAATCTTATATGTATCATTTTCTGAAGACTTTGTTAATTCATAATTTATCAAGATCTCATTCTTCTGTACAGACCTGTATGGAGAAGAACAGTTCTTTGCCAGGTACTGGGGCTTAAAGGTCTCTGAAATTGTAAAGCAAAAGATCGAACATACCCTCTGAAGAAGAATAATTTGACTTGTAGAAGAATCCATTGCCTCTCACCTGGAAGCTTGTGACTGCGGTGGGCTCTGCTGGAGATGAGGATCCTTAAAGTAATTAGAACTAGTTCAGTTGTTTCAAACATCTTTCTTGCCTTCCCATCTCTAAAGTAGAGGAATCACATTATTTTTTTCTTACATTGCTTCTGTTTAGAAGTTGATGTAATTGGAGGATGATTGTTTGATCTCATAGAGTCTCTGGCATGCCAGATTTCTCATGCCTGCTGGGAATGATCAGTCCCAAGTGAGTGGACTAAGCAAGGCTCAGGACGGTAGGAGAGAATCCTGATGGGAGTGCTGTGGGTGTTGGTGATCCAAGGATGGAATCTGATTTTTTTTGTAATACAGAAGCACAGATATTTCCAAGGATTATGGAGGAGCTACTTGGGAGTTCTTTAATATATTTTCCCACCAAATGAACTTTCCCAGTTCCAGAGCCATGACTAAAGGAACAGGTTGTAATGTATCCTAGAAATTAAAAAATAAAATCCACATAAACCCCATTTGTTGGGACAACTCTAAGGTCAGTGATTGAAATCAGTGTAAAATGTAGGGGAAAAGCTTCAGGCTTGCTGCTCATGATGAAGCTTTAATTCATCTTTTTCTGTATTTAAGAGGTGGGACCTTTCCTAGATTGATGTTTCTATTCTAAATGTTATGGAATTATTAAGCAACACTTTGGAGTACACTGAATGTATGGCCATTATTTTCTAATGAATTCTGGTAGAACTGACAACTTTAATCAATTCTACCTTTCAGAAGTATAAATAGGAAGAAGAAATAAATAAATAATGCTTTGGCTACAAGGCGGCACGGCATTCAGAAACGGAGCCTGAAACATCCGACTGAGATGCATTAATGAAATATTAGGTCTTAGGTTTGTAACCCTGGCTGGGATGACATGGCACCCAGAGTTGGCATGTGGAGATTGTCTTGGAGATTTCCTTTAATCTTCTGAGTTGGCAGGGTATGAAAGATTAAAATGCACTGGATCTATCAGACTTGCCACCTCCAGTTCAGGCTAGTTATTAATGTTCTATGTGGACAGCAATACTTTATTAATTGTATCGCTGGCCAGTGATCAATGTGACAAGCTTAGCAAAGAGCACAGTCATTCATCAGAGAGTTGTCAGGAAGTAATTGCCCTCATATGCATTGGAATAAGCTAGTGAGAGAATCAGAAAGGATGTGCTTTTATCATTTTTAGGTGCAGGTCTGCTGGTGTCAACAAAACTATAATCTTCTAAGGTGCCAGTAAATAAATGGTGAAAAAATCATCTTCTGTGACACAGTCATGCCACTACTAATTATAACAAAGAGTTGTTGTAGAGGGAGTTGGTATTTCAAAGTGTTTTTAAAGTTACTACCAGTATATTCATTTATACATTACTGGTTACATTTTTATATGGACAAGCACATGGTTTGCAACTCTTTCCTTACAAAGAAGACTGTAACAGTTGAGATATGTTTTGGTTTATATATATATATTTGCTTTAAAGTGCACAATGGCACAGCTGTTTCATTTGAGATGTGCTGTGACATTCTTTCACCTCTTACAGGAAAGCACATCAATAATAAAATACCAATTCTTACCTTTCTGCAGAGTTGAAGGCTTACACTTCTCAGCAAAGACTGCTATTTTAAAGATTGTAGAAAGCACTGGGGAAGTGACAAAGTGAAGACTGAATTTGTGATTGCTGTCCCGTTCCCTGCTGTACCTGACAGTATTAAAGTTTCTCACATTCCATGTCTTCCTCGTTGTCCAGCATAAGCTAATACTTCAGCTGTGAGATGCTGTCACCCAAGCTGATGTCTGCTGGAGGCAGCCCTGTGCTGTGCCCAGTGAGAATGGCAGATACTGAGCAGCACTGGGTTTAAGAGAGGGAAGGAAGGTATTGTGCAGCCTTCAGATGGAACTTAGTGCAGCCAAACATAGTCATAACACCTCAATGAAGCCTGCTCTCATGCTGTGCTGACCTGGGACCTTGCTGCAAATGTAGAAACAGAACCATTAGTTCACAACCAAAGAGCTCAAACATAAGCTTTTAGTTTCTTGTCTTGTGAGTGCCCTGATCTATAGCTTTGTATTTCAAATTGTCTTTAATATATCCATAGCTAGACTTGTGCTATGGATTAGGCATTACCTGCTTTTCTTTGCTTTTCCTCTGTTTCCATTGTTCCCATGTGTTTCTGAGTGGGGGGGAGGGGGAACACAAGAAACAAGCATTGAGCAGCAGGTTTGTAGAGAAACCCCTCCCAGGAGATAGCAGGCCAGAATACAACTTGAGGTTAATTCCTTAAGTCACGGTGATTTATTTATCATGCAGATGAATAATGACTGATTCCACTGGACTGTCATTCTAACACACTTCAGAGAGCCAAGTGCACTAAAACTAGTAGCAGATTGAATTCAGAAATGGGCAGAACTCTGGAATAAGAATTTCATAGGAAAATAGAGCGCTGTGGAAGGAAATGATGAGCAAAGAGGCAAATATGTAGGTTATTAAAAGAGAGGCTGGCAAGGCATATAGTTTAGATTTGCTAATGATAGTCCATGGCCTGTGTGATGATGAGACTTGTTTAGAATGGATTTTCTTGCCTCTCAACAGCATCACATTTAATGATCTCACTGGGAAGTTTTGCTTCTGCCTTGCCAGTTAAAAAGATCTCTAAATCTAAAGGAAAACGTTGGTTTCAGAGACTACTTTATCATAGTCCTCATGTATGCTACTAAGATAAGAGAAATAAAATATTATTAAGGTAGGTATGAGACATCCTTTATGATTTCAAACCTATGCAAACAGACAAGGGTGAAAAATATATGAAGAAATATCATTAGCCTGGTCCATGTACAAACTGAGCAATGAATGTGAAGTGAGAGAAAGGGAAATTTGGTAGTAGTAATACTCTCTGGCCAACATTTGGAAGACCTGGAGAACTCAATGCAGTTACTATATATATTTATTTTATCATGAAGTAAACCAGCACTCTGAAATAGACCAGTGCATTGGTTGCATCATTATATTTTCTGTAGACTATATTAGAAGTTTTTATTTATATATATATTTTTTATTAGAGTAAATTGTAGTCCTTTGACATCTAGGAAGATGGAGAGGTCATAAAGGGGAGGAGAGTTCATATGGGAGCCAAGTATCATAGCTGGACACACTAATGCTTAGGAAGGTAAAGCATTCAGATTAGCTGAAGCTGTCACTTTGTTCTAATATTCCACTGAATGAGAAGGGACTTTTCACAGCCTGCAGATGCAGGTAAGTGCTGTCACATTACCTTCTGCTTCTGTATTGTTCTAAGAGGCATTTCTGGTGTTAGGTGTACGTTGCACAAGGATATCTTCTGTCTGCATTCAAGATTTATTGTGTTTCATTAATGTGACAAAATCATGTGCCATATACTGAAGGTAGACATGCATATTTCTAATAGTTCTGACAACTACTTGGTGGCTATTGCTTCTGCATTGGAAGCCTCATTTTTCAGTCACCTCCATTAGCTGCAGGAGATGCAGAGCAAAATTCATACTGATGTTATGCAGATTATATTAAACTTGCTATCTCTTTGTTCTCTTGATCCTTAGGTTTTCTTTAACTAAGGATTATGGCTTATAATGGTGAACTTAGGTTCTGTTACACATAGCCATAGAAACTAAGCTGTCAGGGCCCTGAATACATACATGGGGACTGCTCTTGTTAGTTAGTTTGTTTGTTTCTACTGTCAGGATGCTTTTGAGTTTTTTCAGTTTCCATGTGAGAACATAAACTTCTTCAGGCACAGTTCTCTTTCTGAAAGTCAGAAATTGATAACATGCCCAGTGAAAAGTGAACCACGTCCAAATATCAGCAGAGATGCAAAGGGAGCTTGAGGAGTCTAAGATGCAGGGTTTAAGGAATGTGAAACATTTGAGCTAAAGGAAAAAGGATCTCTTGTGGGAGAGCTGAAGCCCTGAAAATGACAACTTTGTTTTGCATTCTTACTCACAGGTCACAGCTTTTTCAGTTTTTAGCATCGTGCCTGATGATTAAAGTGCTTGACAATAGGTGACCTTCAAACCCAACTGAAAAATACTCGTGTTTGATATTATTTTCCATCGGTAGACAGAGAGGGCTTGGTGTCTACCTGACCAGCTCCAGGTTAAGTTCAGCTGAGGGACTTCTGTATGATCTATCTATCAAGTGGAGAACGCAATGGAAGATGAAAGCTGGTGTGCTGTCAAAAGCGCTGTGTTTCAGGCAAGCCACTGAACAAACTGCTGAATGTGTGAGTTATAGAGGGTGGATTTTGACCTATTAATTTGGTTTGAATTAGTGCAGTTATTCTGAGCCTAAATTGCCACAAAAATCTGACTAGATTCTGTTAACTAATTCACCTCTAGAGTATATGTAGTAAGTATTTCTAAAGTGGTGTTTGCTGAATTGTGTGGACACAGTTAACATCCTGTCAGACACGATCTAACATTTCCATTTCCAGTCTACCTCAAATGCCTTTCCAGTCTGCAAACTTCAGCATGACCCCTCAGGTTGATTCTCACTGTCCAAACTATGGCATGACTGTCCACATTAACTCAGTCTGGCATTCCCTTTTCTGTTGCCTCCTCATAAACTTCGTCTGTTGCTACTAAGAATTCTGAGCTTGGAAATGGGAAGACTGCTTTGTTGTTGTTTTGTTCTTGTTTTTCTGCCTCTGTAGAGTTACATGTATATGTATGTATTTTACGCTCACGAAAGAATGAGCTTTTGACTGTCCTGTACACAAAGCTTTGTTTTCTTCTTGGAATATTTCTTCCTATTTTACATTGTCAAAGTAGGCCAACAGATATCAGGAGCTATCTGCACTGGATACTGCACAGGAATTCACACTCTGTTTTGGTTTTGTTCCTTGTGAGAGAAAGTAGGCAGTAAGAAAAGCATGAACCCTTGTTAGAAGAGCAGTGGTTATGCCAGGGAGGAACAAGATGCTCCTGAATTAAAAATACGTAATAGGTGTTTCTGTCCCATCCTTGCTGTCAAACTGCTTGCTTCTTTAATGTGTTGTTTGATTCATCTGCTGTCCTACTTTATGTCATTAAGTCATGCCAGTATTAAAGTTACTTTAAGATCAGTAGCTTTGTGTAGAAAAATTACATGTAACAGGCAATGAATGCAGAAGTCCTCTTAGTGATGCCTTTTTCTCAAGAGGGAAAATACCATTCTTCAGTTTTGTAAAATGTCTGTTTTTAAACTTTGCTTTATTAAAGATCTCCGTGGACAGCCTCATGCCATTAAAAAGCTAGAGGCTGATAGCTGTGATATTTCATGTGTGGTAGCCTTTGCAACAAATTACAATGCTGACTGCTGAGGCTATCTAAGTCACTAGAAAAAATGGATTTAATTGTCTATTCTGAGACTATTTCTAGGATCAAATAGAATTTCTTTAACCACTCATGCTCTTTATAACCCTGGTTCAATTCTGTTGCAGTAAATCTGATGGGAGAGCAGCACAGCATGGAAAAAACAGAACTGGTGTTTTATAGTGCCAGCATTAAACTATATGTCATCTTCAAATTAAAGTACAGGTCTGGAAGGTTTTCTCATTGTAATGATTTGTTACTGTTAAGAGATCCAATCTGCATTTGCAAAACTTCTCTTAACCAATGTGTAGGGGCTGTGTACGCACGTGCATGGGGTGCTTCTTTGAAACCCCTCTTTTGTTCACTATCTTGCTGGGATTTCTTCCCATGCTGAGATGAAGAGAAAGTTACTCCTATTTAATGCAAACTGTGGTATGTTGCTGTCACTGGTTACAAGAGCATTTAAATGACAAATGGAAACAAAATGAACATTGAGAGCAAAAAACCTACTTTTCAAACTAATTCTTTTAGTCTTAAATTTCTTACTAATCCTTCCGCTTGTTACAGAATTTAATTTTCTGTGTGTGTTCATACTGTATACGAAGTTAGTATGGGTTGGCTTGGTTTAAGTGACTTCTGGAGATGTAAGATGATTAAACATTGGGATGGTTTAACAAATACTTAATTTTAAAAGCTGACATCATATTTGTAAAATTCTGTGGTAGAGAGCATTGCTCTATATAAGTGGTATATGATTTTTTGTAAGTACACTATTGTCATTTGAACTAGAAAGGTGAGATCTTCCAGACAGGTCAGATAGACCTGAAAAAAAAACCCTTTATCTTGACTTATCTTTCTGGTCCTGTTTCTATTTTCATGTTTGTGGCATAGGGACTTTACAGGCTGATCCAGTTGGTTGAAAGTATACTCATTTCCTCATGAGAATACTCAACTCTGCTGAATTTTCTGTATTTATAAATAATGAGCAGTGATCAAATTTGATAATTCCAAAATTTAAAAGACAACGAGGAGGGGGAAAAAAAAAGGAAGAGGGACGTGCCAGTAAACTTCTTTACTGTGCTTTAGTATTTGAATGGATTTAAATTGTTTTTAAAAATATGGGTTTGTGTGTATTGCCAACACCTCCCTTGAGAATTCAGTAGTGAATTAGCTCTGAAGGATTTGACTTGTTTTCTTGTCTCTCTTCTGCAACCTATTTTAGCCTTGGGCAGATCCTGGTTTTCTCATATTCAGATTGCTTTCCCATGGGAAGAATAATTGTTTATCTCTGACAAGCTCTTTTTTCTTTTTTTTTCTTTCTCCTTAAGTACTAAACTTTTGAGAGGCAGACTTTCTCACTGTACACTTGTTTGGCACTAACTGCTGTGCGCTCTCTGAATTCTGCCTTCAGTAAATTTTGAAAATTGCAATTGCAGACTTCAGACAAAAACTTTCAGGCTTTCATTTACAGGAAAGCAGTTCCATGGGAAAGGGGAAAACAGAAAAGGAGGAAAAAAATAAAACCTCCCTGGGTTAATAAAAGAAAGTTGGAACTTAATGTCAGCCATGTTACTGCTTTCCTGAAAAAACGTTGTAAGGAGGATTCATTGAAATAAATAGGATTTAAAATATATATATGGTTAATTGCATTCTCTCAGGAGAAAGAAAATTGCTCAAGTGCAGCCCCACTGAAGACTTAGGATGATCAGTAACATTTGCACAGTGGATTTTTTCCAGCATCACTGTTGGAGGGACCTGATCATCAAGCCTTCTTTCATCCCCCAGCTCATCCAGTGCAATTCTTGCTACTGTTTGTGTTGCCAGTGAGGAAGAAGATATTTTGAATCAATGGGAGCTGAGACTAGAGAGAGGGGAAGATATACAGTGGAAATGATGTAGAAAGAACTTTAATGTTCATTTTGTGGCTTAATTGAAGATTTACTGTTGATAGAGTGTTCACCTTCAGTATTTCTTGAAGAGGAATTGCTTGGGTAGCAAATTGAGGCTGACTTCTGCCTTGGCTTCATGCAATGCTCCCATCAAACCTGGAAAGAAGTAATCAGATTCCTGGAGATCAGCTGATGACATGTTTACTGTGTTGTTGCCCAGATGGCTTGGACTTATAGTGGTCTGTTACTCTATGAGGAGAATTGTTTCATTTTTTCCCTATAGGAAGAGGGGGGTAAGAGCACATTAATACTTATAATATAGTTTATAATGAGAAATTTTAAATACACTTCGATTTCAGTGGGAGGAGGGAAGATTAAGGTATCCCTCTCATAAACAGTTATTTGCACAGTTTTCTGTTACAAGCCATTAAATGACACAAATCAAATTTTAATTTATTTTAACATGTTAGAAAGAAACTTGATGATACATTTAATTTTAAATCATGCCATTCTAGGTAGTTATGTTGTAATTTTGGAGTGCTGGTTTTTAAACAGCGTGCTTCTCACAATTCTGGAATGTATTAAGAACAACATACATTTTGTTTAGGGATGCAAAGACTTCCACTGGATAAAAAACAGCAATTGAGCAGAATAACTCAGTAGTATTACACCTGGGGAAGATGGCTGTAATAAATCTAAAACTGATGTTAATCAAGCCTGAGTCTTCCCAGATTTTTATTTAAACTATTCTTTCTTAGTGCCATCTGTTTAAGATGGAGCTAGTAATGAAAAAGCCAAAGAACTGCAAGAATGTGACTGTATTTCATTATTTAGCATTTAGATAAGCATATTTCTGAGGCAGCCGATTCTCAGAAATGGATATATTGAAGAACCTAAAGATCACTTCAGCAGTCAGTTTTCAAGGCTTTTAAGCAAAGTCTCACTGCCACATCTGGCAAAGCATACAAAGGCTTGATTTGGTTGAGATGCAGTGCCAGTACAGAACAACTGTCTTTCCAAAGCTGAATTGAAGGTAATAAGATTAAGTAAATAGCTACCCTGTTTCCAGGGCAATCAAGTCAGTAATTAGAAGTTCAGTAATCTCTGTTCTTTTACGTAGCCCCTCTGTGTTATTATTAATTTTGTATTCAGCTCGCCAGTTTGTGGATTATGTTTAGATTATCACTCAGATGTGTGCCAGCTGGATTTCATTGCACCTGAAGGCCTTTAATTTGAGGATTATTTGGAACCTTGATCATAATGCACTGACCTTCTGTTATCTCTGGTCTTCAGAAAGTGTTTCGTTAATAGTACAGTTGCAGCAAGGAGCATAGGAAGCAATCATCCACAGTATTTCTGTAAGCTCTGCTAATGAGTTAGCACCTACCTTCCAATTACATTTTACTAATCTAGAAACTTGCAGCTGTTAGGGCTTCTGTGTGCTTTTGTACAAATCTGATATTTCTGTTCTGTATCTAAATGAAGAACTGCAGAATGGTTTTGATGATGAGTTAGAAGAGCTATAGTGAGACTGGTGTTGCCTACCTGATTAAACCAGTCTGAACCTTCAATGTAACTGGCTTCAGAAATCAGGCAGGCTGGGAAGTGAGTGAGGATATGCTCTGAAGCAGTGTATGAGCAGGAAACATATCTTTCTAGAAATTAAACTGAGCTGCTTAGTGGCTTTAGATCTTTATTCTTGCTCTTAGGCTTGGTTATAGCCCACATTTTGTTTAATGGGTTTAAGATTAAAAGCTCGTTCAAATTCTTTAGATAGTTCCATAAGTAAATGAACATTTCTAATGAGGGATACACCAAACTATCATAAATAAATAGATCAAATGATATGTATTAGAAGTACTTCTTAAAGTACTGTCACCTTATTAACTTGATTTCACATGATATTACATCAAATCTATATCAAAATGAATATCAAAATAATTTAACGCATATAAGATGGCTCTGGAAGAAATAGGCACTGGAGAGACTAGACTTAATTCAGCTTAGTTATACCCCTTCTAAACTCTACTTCTATTTTTTCACCAGTATAAATAAAATTCAGATTACCTGCTGTTAACATTATAATTACTGTTTTCTGTTCGGTGCAGCATAAGAAACTGCAAAATAAAAATCAATGTTGTATGGGATTATTGGCAAGTAATGTATTCATAAAGAGCTTCCATTACTGTCCTTCCTTATGTGTTTATGAGGCTATCTTGAGCTAGTTTTGAACCATAGCATGTTAGACTGGCCCTGCAACTAGAATGGCCATACATGTTGTTGGTATTCTGTGACAGGGTTACAGTGTTGGTGGATAAGGGAAGTCCAACTGACATAATCTATCTTCCTGGCTGCCTGGGGAAGTTGTGGATACTCTAACCCTGGAGGTGTTCAAGACTAGCCTAGATGGGGCCCTGGGCAGCCTGATCTGGTGGGATGTGTCCTCTCCCATGGCAGGAGTTGGGATTGGATGGGTTTCAAGGATACTTCCAACACAAATCATCCTGTGATTCTACATATTTAAGGGCATTTTTTCAGTGTGGTGTGATGTGCCCGTTTTATTTTTTTATTTCATTTTATTTTTTAAATTTAAGTATTCTTTTTCTTTATTTGCATAGTTTTACAATTCAATCCCATGGGAAACCCGACACGGAATTTACTTTAAGCTTAAGAATGAACTTGAATTGATAATATTTTCTCATGGGTATCTACCTTGAGTTTGAGGCATTCCCCAAACTTGAAAGTAGTAAATTTTCATGAGAGAATAATTTTTTATTCAATAAAAATAAATATAACAGTCTTTGGGGAACACACTGCTTCTATTTTAATGCTATTCCAGTTACAAGACTAAGCTTTAAAGAGGTTTTGTGTGTTCAGTGCAAGATAAGCATTCAGAGTTTAACATGGAAGTTTCTGTCAATGGGCTCTCTGTCTGAAACTTTTAAAACACCTTTCCAAATCACAAAAACAAGATGGTTTCTGAATCAATTTTACTTGTCACCCATTTACTTTCAGTCTTTGGATTGCTCCAACCTTCCCTCTAGAAAGTTAGCAAGATGAGGTTCTGGTGGACCCACGAAGAAAAATACTTGACATGATGAAAAAGCATTTGTATGTAATGTGCGTGAAGTAGAACTTCCTCTGAGATTGCTTTTGTGTAGCAATTTACCCTCCTTAAAATATTAGTGCTACTCATAGAGACTAGTGAAAGCTCCCAACCAGTCCCTACCCTAATTCAGCTTCTACCAGGAGCAGTGGTGGAGAGATTGCCAGTTCTGTTTATGACTTGACTTGTGAGTAGCCCTGAAACTGGTGGATAGTCATTTCTAGTTAAGCCAAAATGTTCTGACCCTAAAGAACCAAAGAAGTTGGCTTTAATGAAACCATTTCCTCCTTTCTCCTTAAGGTATAAAGTCTGGGAAAAATTCCTAAGTGTTTTACTTGGAAAATGAAAGTCTTAAACTACTGAACTGTATTTTTTGTCAGTGTTCAGTCCAAATATACGAATGATTTATATCTCAAGTTATGGATTTTTAGAAAGGAATTGTAATAGGGAGAAATCTTTGCAAGATCTGCTTCTCTTGTTTTCCTTCGTGCTTAAGGAGAGAAAATCTGGACTGAATGAGATGCATTTATTTTATTTTTTTCCAGTGCAGCCTGCCTCTTGACGCTGCCAGCCTGCACGCAGAAATGCCCTCTGCAGCTTAACGTGGAGTTCTGTGATAATCTTGCAGGGCTTCCCCTGCTACTTAAATCTTACTTGAAAGAGTTATGCCTTAAAAATGTCAGCAATGAATTTCTGTGGCAGCTCAGTTGCTGTGTGCTGGATTTGAGGCTAAGAATGAAACCTGCTCAGCAGCAGGCCTAGGCCTCTGCTCCCCGTGGTGAAAGTCAGCATCTCATGCAGCTTGGCGCTGAGGCATGGTTTATTTGCTCAGAGAGAGGATCCTTTGGCAACTCTAAAATAACTTCTAGCTATGAAACTTGATAACGTCCTTTCAGACTGTTGGAAAGTAATCCAAGGTGCCTCCAGGCATGTGGCGGGGAGGATGGTTCTTCAATACTACTCTGTGGAGAAGCCTTTCTAAATAAATATTCTCTTCTTGTATCTCCACTACCTCTGTGTTAAAGGTAGTCAACAGTTAAATGCTTTTGCCTGTATCTTCTCTACACCTCTTACATGACTTAAAAGCTGGCATGTCTGAGTCCTTTTTGGAAGTCGGTGACTGTCCCCCTGTACTCAGCTCTGGGGAGGTTGCACCTTGAGTATTCTGTGCAGTTTTGGGCTCCTCACTGCAAGAAAGATATTGAGGCCCTGGAGTGTGTTCAGAGAAGGGCAATGAAACTGGTGAGGGGTCTGGAGCACAAGTCTTATGGAGAACTCCTGAGGAAACTGGGATGGTTCAGACTGGAGAAGAGGAGGCTCAGAGGGGACCTTGTCACTCTCTACAACTGCATGAAAGAAGGCTGGGGTGAGATGGGATTCAACCTCTTCTTCAGTGTAGCTAGTGACGTGATGAGAGGGAATGGCCTCACATTGCTCCAGGGGAGGTTCAGCTTGGGTATTAAGAAAAACTTTTTTCTCCAAAAAAGTGGTCAGGCTCTGGAATGGGCTGCCCAGGGATCACCATGGAGTCACCATCCCTGGGGGTGTTCAAGAAACAATAAGATGTGGTACTAAGAGACACAGTTTAGTGAAGAAATATTGTTGATGGGTGGATGTTTGGAGTGGATGATCTCAGAGCTCTTTTCCAACCTTGGTAATTCTATGGTTGTACAAGTGGGAGCAATTGCTTTTCAACAAGAGAGACGGTGTGTGTGTGTGTGTGTGTGTGAGGCAGGAGAACAGAGTTGATAACTGTGACCATTAACAAGAAGTAGCTTCATGATTTGGGTAACATAATACAGGTACGAAGTGTTTCTGTGCACATTCAAAGCAGCATTGTCCTCTGCGCAGTGAGGTACCCCAGAACTTTGTACCATATGACATTCCATAGGGAAGAGTTCAAACTCTAGGCACCATATGGAGAAAAAAAAAAAAAAGATTATTTAAGCGTTTGGACCTTATAAGTCCCATGGAACATCTTTGAGGTGTAGGAACGTGTGTCATTAATGTAAAACAGTGAAGTAGTGTCTGGTGTATCAGGCCAGAGGGTAGGAGAGTTGTCTGATTTATTGCTTAACTCTAACACTATTTTCTGTGTCTTCAATTTAAGGCTAATTACCTTCGCTGTGAAAATGTGTATTTTATATAAGAAACGTTTGTTTTATAGTCTTGAGAACTGATTATTTCAAACAGATCTTGGAAGCTTTCTGAATGGTTCTTATGCTTCCTTGCCCCATACCCTGTTGGTCTTTTCTTCCAATTCTTTGGAAACTTATTCTCTTGGGGAAAGCTCCTTCTTCTCTGAGGATGTCAAGTTCCAGCCATCTGAACTTTTCAAAAACAAATTTGTTTTCTCATTCAAAGCAGCCCTTTGGAGCTGGGGCCCAGTGTTTTTAAAGGGATATTGCCAATTAAAATTGGCTACCAAGGGTAGATAGATCAACAGACCTCTAAATTCTTAGGGAAGTATTTCTTAAGAAAATAAATATCCCCTTTGCAGTATTTAAAACCTAAACATTTTAGCATCAAAAAATCTTGTGGTGAGTTCAGCTTTATTTCCCTCTCCTTCTCAAGTACCCTACATTCTGGGGTGCCAGCAAGTAGCTATATGCAAAGGTTTGCTTAATCTAGCTTTTGCTTCATCTCTAATTTTCAGTCCAAAAATTAAATGAGCCATTAAAGGAAACCACACTAATGAGATGTGCTACAAAGCAAAACATGCCTAGGGCAAAAAGCAGGCTTCTAATTTGTTCAATTTAAATCTCTAACATCTGGCTGAGATGGATGATGTCACTAAACACATTTAGAACATCAAAAATAGTAATTGGTGCCTCCTCTGTTTGCCGTTTGCTTTTTTTTTTCTTCTTTTTTTTCCCCCTTTTTTTGGCATGCAGTAATGCAGGAGGAGAGCTGAAACGTTAAAGACTCCAAATTGGATGGTCACCTTGTCTGCATAGCCTGTGCCATAGATGATACAGAGCAAACACCAGCTGCCCTTAGCTGTGGGTACCTCTGGGCTGCTTGGCTATTAAGGATGGGCAGGTGCATCTTTTAGCACAGCACTCTCAAGGTGAGGAGATTTCAAGTAGCTGCAAGTCAGAGCAGATTTGTGCAGCTTCTGTGTTCAGAGGTCAAGTTGGATTCCTCATGGCCCTGGGACTGGGAGATAGGTGTAGCAGTAGGTGTGAGCTGTTGAAGGAAGAATTTCAGAGCATGGCTAGACTCAAATTCTGCTGCTTTTCTGTCTTTGTGATGAGAACAGGAGGCTTGAAACCACAACTCAGCACGACGTGACTAGTGCCTGATGACACTTAGTGAAGTGCATTTTTATAGGCACAGACAGTTTTCTTGCACAGGACAGTTTTTCCTTTCCTCTTTCACTACCTAAACCAAAACACTGTTCATGTATTTTCACTTTTGTCACAAAGGAGAAAACATTGTGTATTACTCCTCTGATGCAGTGATGTCTTTCTATGTTATGTGTGTGCTTTTGTGCTGTGTTGATATCCAACTATAGAATTGTCCAGATGAGGTAAATCTGTTGCATAATAATATTTTTAAGCAGGCTAAAATGGTACCTGATTGTTCTTGTAATTAGAAGTATTGTCTGTAAGGCTGTTCTTGATTGTTGTTAGTCCAGAGATTGCCAGGCAAAACCAACTTAACTCTGAACTGCTCTGCTAAAAGTGGCCAAATCAATGTAGGTGGCTTGTGGGAGCAGCAGCTTGTTGGGTGGTTGCTAATTGTATATACATCAGCTGCTTACAATCAGAAAAAGAGCCTGCTGAAGGCAGACTGGATTATGAGTGTCATCTATGTTGCCACCCTTTATTATGGCTTACCTTGGAGAGAATGCTAAGCTTTATTTTTGTTGCAAAGTTTTCTCTTCTCTGCCTGAGGTTGCGTTGGCTCATTCTGGCCTCCATCAGTAGCTGGTGTGTGCAGGATTGGATTTGTAGTTGATGTTAAGTAGCCCAACTTCACTGGCTTAAATCTTAGGGGGTTGTTTCTTCTGAAGGGAACATACGTGAGTAGAGCAGGGTAATTATTCCGTCTCACAGAAATGTGGACTATTTGTTTTACTGAGTTTTTGATTTTAAAGGATCCCTAAAAAACAATCAAAACAAAAGCATAGTCAACTCTTTAGAATGTTTTAAAATCAGGTGGTTGTCAGATTTGGCAACTTCTGTTCTGCACATCTTTCATACTTTGTCCTTTGAACTCGTTACGGCACTGGCCTAGCTCTCTGCTTTGGATATACTTGAAATCCTATCAGCACTGTCAAGTTTTTGCTCATTTGCCAAATTTAGCAAATGTCATTCCACATTTCGCTTTGCTGGGAGACTCTTTTATACTATTTTCAATGAAAAGTAGGGCTGCATATAGAAACTTCTCCTTGGTGGATAAAACTTGCTGATGAGCAGGCTGAGAGTCGCTAGGAAACAAAATATAACTTGTTCCTGGCTGTGCAGAACTGGGGCACAGACCTGAATAACCTGCACTGTGTGAAACATTTGTTTTACAGGTTGCCTCCAATTGAAGCACACTCTGCCAAGCACAGTGTTCCAACTTTGCTGATGCTTATGTTCCAAGTAACATAATTTCTCAGTTTCAGTTCTTGATTCCAGCCGTGAGCAAGAATCCTGAGCATCTTTCTGGTCCTTGCTGTTTAAGGTAGAATGATAGTGGAAACTTCTGGAATCAATTGAATGAGTGGTTAGCTTCAGTTTGTGGCTGGGAAGCAGTAACAGTAAGATCTGTATTCAAGGAGCAGTGGGGGGCCCAGCCACATCTTTTTCATTAGAGTATCTAATCCATCTCTCTTAGGAGGTTCACATTAGACATAATCAGATTGTCTAGTCTGGTCCCCTTCATGTCACAGGTCACTGAATTTCGTGCAGATTGCTTTGTACTGAGTCTTATCCTGACATTCTCAAGCATTGACAGCATCCAAAGGTCACAGAGCTGTGGCAGTGGAGCCAAGACCATGGAAAACTTTCCTCTTGAGTGGTACTGGCTTCTGCATTGGCTTAATTCATGTATAAAATCTGACCCCAGCTTCATTGCAGTACTTAAGTGTGCAACTCCATCAATCCCAATAGTAGCTATTCTTCTAAATATGTCTTGACATCTAGGTTTTAGTGTATGCAGCTGGAATCTTAGCTTACACAGTGTGACAATTGCATGGATGTTTTTTGCAATTGCAGAACATGGTGATGAAGTGAGCTGTAAAATAAGCCTGAAGATGCAAATTGTAATCTGAAAAGAAGTGCAGACAACCTCTTGTTCTTACTCCAAATGGGCTTTTCTCCTACCAAAGCATTTAGAATTGTGTCCAGTACTTAAGCCTGGGCTGAAAAGTCTTGCTTGTATTTTCTTTTGTACGGTTAACATCTTTGCAGGAAAAATAATCTGAAACATCCTTTCAGGATAGAGGAGAGAAACTGAAACCAGCAGTGTTAAAAGAGCTGGTTCTACTTGGCAATTCTTCGCAGTTTTCACTTGTTTGAAATGATAGTGCTGCAGAATAGAAAGAAACTACCTCTTCTAGAATAGAAAGGGATGGCATTTTGGGCTATGTTCCTGTATTACAGGTCTATCTAATCAAATGTGATGGGGAAGCTGAGAAATTCAGTGCTATAGAAAATGTCAGATGTTGGAAAAGTACCTAAAATCATTGGGTCGTGAGTTGCAGTAGACAATTTCAGTTTGTGAATAACTTGTTCTGTAAAAGAAGGGGATAATTTTAACTCTTTGAGGAAAAATCCTGCAGTGGTCAAGAAGAATCATCCCCACAAACAACCCAGTATCTTTGGCAGAAGGGAATGCTTTGTTCCTCAAAGATACTTCAGGGTGGATTGCTCAGATTAATTGCCCTGGTGGTCTAAGCAACTTATTTTTATGCTAGTACAATGGGATGAGGTGATTTGAACTAATGTATTTTGTTAGAGTGGTTCTGGCCAAAGCTCCATCTAACCCAGAATTCTGTTTCTCTGTTGAACCCATATAAAGTGTTTGCATCCACAGTGCCTATTTGCAGGGAGTTCTGTGGATCAACAAGTTTTAAGTTGTTGTGGATCAACAAGTTTTAAGTTGTTACTCTATCACTCGGTTCCCCCACCTCTTGCACTGGGAGGCTTTATTCGGTTGCCCTCATCTCCCGCACTGGGAAAGATCAATTGATCTCTCTGCTCTCTGTATTATTTCTTTTCTACAGGGAAATGAATTTGTTTTGTATTTGTACACAGTTCTATGCAAACAGAGAGGAAATGCAGCATTTGAGTCTGTTTTAAGATGTATAAAGCACTTTGCTTTCCTGTTGGCAACTTCATTTAAACTTGCTCCTTGCTACCCTGCCACTGGCCACCCAAGAACTTACATTATCATTTGGGTGGTCTTTTGGCTCAGAGGACTCAGAGATGGTTGAGGTGCTGTGTGGTATTGTAGGCAAGTGATATATATTCTGATAGAGGTGCTGGATATCTTATTTTAGAATGTGACATGCCTGGAAAAGTCAGATGGCTGGCTCAACCCCTGCTGGCCCTTGGGGAGTTCTGCAGAAGTACAAAACTCTCTTTATAAGGCACTGTCTTTTCTCATAAGCTGATTTATTGTTGCCAAGGAGAGGATGAGCTGATTCAAGTGCATATGTGAAGCCCTGGGTCAGTGCAGCATGTGCACTTGCAGCCTGGGCTGTGTTTGAGCTGCATAAAGCTAAGAGCCATTGGAGATGTACGTGTTGCAGAGTTCCTATCTGACAGACCTAGAGCTCTGGTGATCCTTCTGCTGCAACTCACCAGCAAACAAACTTCTCATCAGACAGAAGTGCTAAGAATAGCAAACTCCACACTGACTCAGTGAACAGAAGACAGGACTTGTGAAACTCAACCACATGGGAGAAAGCTAGCTGTAGAGATCAGCCCCAGCTTTCGGTTTGTGAACGAGAGTTTCTTGCCAGCTGAGTGTGGAAAAATGGGAAATCACATACCCTGTAGGTAACTCAGCCCGGGGGGATGTACAGGCTTAGTTACTATATTTTACAAATGGCAGCACAGAGACTTAAATTATATCAGATTACTTAATCTTTATTGCTCTTAATCAGAGTCAATCCCTCTGCTCAACTGTTTCTTAATTCTACAGTATTAATATTTTGTATGAGTTTTAGGTTCAGTTGACTCTTGAATCATTTATTTGAAGCAGAGAGAAACCTCAAGATGTCTTGAGGCAATAAAAATTAGAGGAAGGTTAGTTTTGGCAGGTATGATGCTGGTAAAATAGGAAGTGAGAGGGGACAAAAGCATTCTTTTAACACTTGATTTCATCTTGTTCAGAAAGGGTGATGTGAAGTTATAACTCTCACATGCAGTTAAATTAGCTAAAGTGTATTTATTTGGTAAGAGAATAACACAGGAATATGGGATAACTGAGATCAACCAAGTTTCCTCCCACTGATTTTTTCTTTCCATCCAAAGACAGATCATGTATTTGCTCTTTTGGACTTTATTAGCACTGGATCTCCATTTGTCTATATGTTTCTGCAGCATTTTGTTGGGCACAACTGAAACTTGGTGTATTTCTAGCAGAGAAATCTAAAGATTTTAAGGACATCTAATCCCCAATTGGAAACTAAGTCTGACAGGCTAAAAGTACTCTTCTGCTGAATCCTGTGGTGATACTGACAGCACAAGGGAAAAAATAATCCACTAAGGCTCTACTGCAAGGCTAAAAGGACATGGGTTGCCCTGAAAGTAATGCCTCCTGTTTATTTCCATGGCAATTACAACACTGGCAAAAAACACAATAACACTATTTGAATTGTATTCTTATCTACAGAGCACTATTTTTCAACATAGTTACCACATAGTTAGCACCATTGGCTATGCATTTTTTGCCAGTGATGAGCACTCCATGCTCCTAAACATCTGCAAAAGCAGAGGTGACCGCTGTCACCACTGCTGAAATGCACCACCCACACCTCATTGTGTTCACATCCACTGTTTGGCCTCCACTGATGTTTAGCAAGCATTGATGAATTTCAGTGGGTGCAGCATTTCCCAATGGAGGATTTCCATACCCATTTTCACATCAGACAACG
The DNA here is from genome assembly GCF_038088225.1 of Cyrtonyx montezumae. Lineage (NCBI taxonomy): Eukaryota > Metazoa > Chordata > Aves > Galliformes > Odontophoridae > Cyrtonyx > Cyrtonyx montezumae. The sequence continues at coordinate 1,838,275 of NW_027072056.1, read as the reverse complement.
TTCTGTCAGACTGCCCCTCTGCTGTTATCCATCACTCGGAACCAAAATGTTGTGAGATAATGATAGGGAAGCTCAACCTCTGCTGCCATGCTACCAGCATCCACTTTTGATGGCATGGGACATCATAAATAGGAGGAATGACTTTTGGAGCAGCACGTGCATTTGCTATGCTGGAAAAATCAATGCAAGAGCTATTGTGGGGGTATATCCCACAGATCCACATTATTCAGCAGGCTTGAAATTCATATCCAAATTTGCTACTGAAGATCCATTCACCAATGATGCTTTTCTACAGCCTGATGAGAACGTGCAGTGTTGGCTGCTTGATGTTCACAGATATGCAAGTAATGGGAATGTGCTGTAGTTCACCTTTATCTACTTGGAAGAGACAACTGTATGGATGTGAAGTTATTTTTACATCCAAAATAGGTGGTGTCTGTACGTTTGTGCAGTGGTAGATCAGTGGAGGTTTAAGAACACAGATGGCCGGCTCTGTGAGCACTGCTGATGGAGTCTCTGGGGGAGAAGTGGAGACAGTGTCCAACTTACTGAATAACATGTTGAATCTTCTGGGGAGCATCATCTGTCATGAGTCCTGGGAGTGCACTCAGTGCCATCATGTCTGCAGCCATTCTATAGATTTTCCTAGGTGCAGACAAACACAGAAAATCAATAACAGTGCTGAGGATCAGCTCTGTTCTCTGGATGCTCCATAAGTACTCATTCCTAGGGGTTTACCCCGGGATAGGTCTCCCCAGCCACAGGACTTCAGTTTTCCCTGACATAGCCTGAAATGGTGCAGAACCCCATAGGGATCTTTTGAACAAAAAGCAAGTTACGAAGGATATAAGTTTCCCTTCGCTAGTCAGAACCATCAGCAGGGTTGTGTTCAGCTAAATTAAATTAACATGAAGTTTAGTTAGGCTGAGGCTTCTTATCATTAGGTACTGCCTCTGAAAAATAACAGTTCACTATGTCCTGGGAAGCGTAAGGATGCGGAGCTCTACGGAGTTGTGGTGGTGTTACTGCCTGCAGAAGGAAGGCACATTTTCTCATAATGCAACCTTCCTTCCCTCCACCCCTTAGCAAAACAACTGGAATATCTTGAGTTAATGCATGGACAGCTGTTACTTTTGCTGAGTCAGAACTGCCCCTATTTTTCTTGTACTGGGGCATATTCAGCTGTTTCACTCCTTGTTTTTTGAAACGGGCTTCTCTTGTTCGGTATTTCTAGCCAAGTGCACGTGTTCAGAGCTTCATTCCTGAAGTTTCACAAGATGGCACAGGAGGGCATGTCATCAGAATGCAGAGCTGCTCAATCACGCACAATGATTCCTGGCAAAAGTTACGTTTCTCATAGCTGTGGCAGACCTGTTGATTTCTTGATCTGAAATAAACCAACTCCCTGCACTTTAGCTATATTTAAATGTATTCAGATGTTATTCTGATTCCCACGGCTTAATTTAGTGATCAGTTGCAATGCTGAATTTTTTCCATTTATCCAAATACGGTTGTGTTTCCTTTGGATGATTAGGTAATGGTTGTTCAAAGTCTGGCTGCTAAAGCATGCACTTGTCTGTATGGAACCTAAAATACTGCTCTTTTTTGTTGTTGTTGTTAAATACTTCTCTGCTAGGTCACTGCTGCAGTAACTAATAGTTTCTAATCTGGGGAGCATGCACCTTGGGTTGCTTACAAACAGGTTATTGGTGCCCATGTTGCTGCCTGCACCTTCTGAATGTTGGGATGGTGAAAGAGCTCTGGTTATTTGAGGTTAGAATTCCTGCTCCTGCCTTGTTTTAGGTGAAAAAATTTTGATGAGCTTTTGTGGATTTCAGGTGATTGTTATTTCTCAGCAGCGTCATCTTGTTAGCTTCTTGAAGCCTTTGCTTCACACCATGACCTGGCCCCACCCACTTACCATCTGCTAAATGTTATGCTGCTTACTAGGAAAATAAATGAATCTGCTGCGCTATAGAGGCAGTGTTTTGGGTATATACTCAGTGTTGATAACTCAGGTGATGGTCACCAGTTCTTTTTCTGTAGCTCTCTCACCTCACCAGACCATCACCAGATGGGTGCAATCCACCAGTCTGTGTCCTGAGGGCAGCGTTTTGGATTTCATCTTTTTGAAGCAGGTGATGCACATCTTGCAGCCACAAGATATGCTCTTGAAGATGTTTGGAAGGCGTTTAATCCATGCTTACTAAGCACAGCCAAGTGTTGGACAAAAATTCAGATACCAGATTGAATGCTGGCACCATAAGCGTTTGTAACATGGCATAATTTTATTTGCCTCTAAAAAAAGGAGCAAGTTATAACCTCAACTATGAAACAGGGCATTGGGAATGAGCAGTGTATAGCTAAATACCTGCAAATTTTACCTTTTGTATGTAGCACTGCATCACTGGTGTCATGGTTTCTAACATCTGTCTTCAGAGTTTGGAGCCTCCGTCATAAAGCTCTCTTTGACAATTTCCTCAGTTTTGTGGTGGGTCTCTTGTCTTTTAGCTGCTTTCTGCCTTCTTGTACAACCTAGTCCAACTGATTAAGGAAGCAAATCCTACAAGATTAAGCTTTTATCTTCTAAGGAACTGATCATATAACTCACCCTACTCCTTATCTCCAGTCTAGGATTTTCCAGGGTCCTCTCTGTACTTCCGCAGATTACTGCGGGTAATAGTTAATGACACATATGATTTAAAACAGGACAGCTAGATAATAACTAGGATTAAAGACCCTGTTTTATTTTGGGTTTATAAAGGGATGTGTCAGAAGTTATTTCGTGAGACAACAATTGTGAATCTTATCGGCACAAAAATATGCAGAATGATCCCAAAATATGACAGTGCCACAAATGTTGGTTAAAGAACAGAGAGGCTACCTTAGGGTCAAGAAATATAAGTAAAATGGGATATCCTGAGTTTGTTATCTGCAACTCAAACATAAAGTGACAGGAATTCCATAGCAGAAAAAAGATGTGTCTGACATCTGTCCCAATTTTTTTTGTATGCTCTGGTAAAGTCATAAGCAGTTGCATTTTCAAATGAGTCCCTTGACTTTCTTCAAGTTTGACATGCATGATTTTAGAGGCCACAGTTCTGGAAACTTAGTGCCTGACATCTTAGAGGGAACTTGGTCACAGTCACAGAATCCTGAAGGCTGGAAAAGTCCTCCAGAATCATCCAGTTCAACTATCCAGCTACCACCATTATTGTCCACTAAACCATGTCCCTTGATACAACATCTACACATTTCTTGAGCACCTTCATCATCATCACTCTTTCTGAAAGAAAATGTTTCTTGATGTTCAACCTGAAGCTCCCCTGATGCAATATAGCATCTTGCATGTGACAGTGGTCTTATGGAATGAAGTTATTGAATGGTTCTTATGCACATTCAGGTGCTGAATTCAGAAGAATGATTTTGAAATATATTTTTAAAATCCTTTTGCTTCCCTACTGCTCAGATGGGAAATGTCCAAGTTCACAGGAATAATGTAGGGCTTAATTTATTCGAGGTTGTAAAGCAATTTCATATCTTCAGCAAGTTGCTGTGTAAGTATGAAAGTGTAAGTATCTTACAAGATAATTTGGGGCTTCATCTTACATTTATTTGAAGTTAGTAGCAAATTTCCCAGTGATTTCATTCTCAGGGCATGAGAGTCCTTGGGCAAAAGTCTCAGATCCATGGGGTATATTTGAGTCTATTTTTGGGCTTCAGTTTCCATGAAGAGTGGAATGAGTGCAGACATCTCATGAGTCAGGGGAGACAGTTCTCTAGTCAATATAGTTATAATAAATCTTGCCCCAGTTCTTCTTCCTCTTCAGCTGATAATTAGAGCTAAGGGGGAGTAGGGAATGATGACGGCAGAGCAGTGTAATTCCTGATCTCCAAAAAATTGAAGTCCTATGCTAAAAATACAAATGTTTTTTAAGGTAAGTGGGAAATGAAATAATCTTTATTTGATTTATTTCTTTTCTGTTGAAAACAACAATGTCTGTTGCAGCTAGATTTGACAGTAGTAGCTGGGAGCTGTATTTTACTGGAATCTGATGTAATATATACATATATATATATAAATTTTATTGGATATTGCTAGATCTACTTGAATTAGATTACAAGGTGAGTATATACTTAAAGCTTATTTATATATTTGACTAAGCATGGCCATCACAATTCTACAGATAACATTGCAGGGACTGTGTTAAAGCTGAATAACCTCTTAAGGGACAGTGACACCCCCAGCACACACACACACACTGTGCAGCCTGTGCCAATGCATCACCACTCTTTCTGAGAAGAAAATTATCTTCACATCCAACCTGAACCTCCTCCGGTGCAACTTAAGGCCATTACCTCTTGTTCTAAATAACCTCTGATGAATGAACTTGGTGCCTGTTTCCCTGCAAACTGCAGGACTTACTAATTTTGTTCTATGGGTCATTGAAGCTCCCTGCAGATCTCTTGTCCAGTGTCAGGCTGGTGCAAGAGAGGCCAGGCTTCTGGTATGGCTCTGTACCACATTTGTAATGTTTCCTTTCCTGTGCTTCCAGAAGTAGGCCAAACCTCAAGGCTATGCTGAGCCTTAGGCTCAATTTGATATCTTTGACTTAATGACTCTTTGATGTGTTGTCTTCTGAGTTTTGGTTTTTAAAATCCATATATCCAAGATAGTAAACTGGCACTTGGTTTCTTTTATAGGTTAGCTATGCACAGTCTAGCTAAATGTGGTGTATATCTATCTCTTATATAATCTGTGCAGGAAGATGGATTTTGCTGCGATCTCTATTCCAGTACAGGTCACCAATCCATATCTCCTTTGTTTCTATGAGAATTGGGAAGCCCTTTAGCAAGAAAAATTAAGGAAGGAATTCCCATGCATAGACACAGCATTAGCCAGCAATCGAATCCTATTTAGTTTGGCCATTACTAACTTTATCCTAGATTCCTAGTAGACTGTTATTTCTCTATCAATTCATTTTCTGTGTCGCATAAAAATTTTTATGTTTGGGACTTAAAGTGTTCCCAATTTATTTCCTTCTTTATAGTAGTTAACAGCTTTCTTTCCTTTTTGCTGGACCTGTCCTGTCTAATGGTCACAGAGATGTGTGCCTCTGGATTTAATAGAATCTTTGAATATTTTAAATAGAGAGGGAATTCACCTGGGATTACAAAATTGCATCTGATGAGAAAAATGCAGTCTGGCCAAAGTAACAGGGATTTTTGAGAGCATGACCTGCTGAGTTCAATACAAATCCTATTGTATAATGGAATGGACATAGTTTTGATCACAAATTTTGAATTTAGATTATTATACCACGTAATGTGTACTGTACAAAAATGGTGGAGTCATCCATGTAATTGAAAGTACTAAATCTGTCTGTCTAGGGTGATTGTTGAAAATTACTGTGCTAGGATATGAAGTCTTGTGCCTTGGCACTGTATCTTCTAAAGCCAGTTTCCTACTGGTGCAATCTCTCCCTTAGCCTGAGCTAAAACTGAGCCTGAAATCCTGTTGGCATGAAACATCTGCTTTAAACTGGAGTGTTGGCTTTCAAACTGAGTTGTGAATAGGTCATGAGATGTGCCAAATCCTACAAAATGTCTTCTGAAACTAGGATCTAGTGTGAGCATGGGTCTGTTTGGGGTTTTGTTTGAGCTGGTAGGTCACAATGCTGCTCAGCCAGGGCAGGAGCACTCACAGCTGTGGATTGCAGTTGGAAATGCTTGGGAATTCTGGTTCTGAATCCCCATGGTTAATTTTGAGAGGGCTGGAAAGATGTTTCTTGTTCTTAACAAACAATCCTCATAAAATGCTAATTAAATGATAAGTATAATAGGAAGACTGTTAATTGCTTTTTGCATTTCTTATTATCTATGAATGGCTTTAATTACCAAACAGTTGTTACTGAAGCCTGTGAAGATGAGGGAAGGACAGGCTGCAGTGATCCCAGTGGGGTTGCATGGGGCTGTTCCCAGTACAGGCTGCCCCAGAGTGTGGCTGCAGGCATGGCTTCAACTGCCTTGGATTGGTCTGGGAGCTGCTGAGAAGCTGCTGCAGGAGAAGGAAGATGCTGTCAGGGAGCAACTCATAAGTGTGAATCCTGCAATGATTTGCAGCAGGGAAGAGATGCTTTAGCCTTGCTAATACTTAACATTAAGGGCAAAGGGTGAGCAGAGTAAAATTTTGCCCTCTTCCATTTTATCACGCCGCTCTACCTGGAATATTGCTGTAGCTTTTCTCTGAAAACTGGCCAGTGAACCCTGTGAAGATTTTATGGAGGCTTATTACTGCCTAATTCACCTTTAGAATGCAAGTGTGATTTTTCATTTGCTTTCCAGAAGTTTGTCCTTTCTTGCTTCCTCCGAGGGGCCAAAGTTCAGGCCAAATATTATAGTGTCTTAAACAGTTAAGCTTTCTCGATGTGTCATTAAATTGAGTTCTATATTTAATCCTTAAATAGATAGCAATTTTGCTGTATAAAGAAAAAGAGCTACTTTGGGAATGTTATCCGTAGATACCACACACAAATGCTGAAAAATCTTCCTTTATTTCACATTTCAAATTTAGAAATGCTGTCCTTTATCAACATGTAATTAAATATGCTGTCAAATGTGTCCAGACAGGGACTTAAATTCCGCGTGGTAATAAAAATACCAATTAAATGTCAAGGGATAAAAAATATATATCTTTTAAGCCATTTTTAATATTGCTGTTCCTTTTCATTCTTTCGTGCAAATGAATTAGTATTGATATTTTAAACCTTTAGGAGAAACCCTTCTAATGCGCTCTAAGACTTAACAAGTTGCTCCATTACACCCCCAAAGTAAATTGTTTTGCTATGCTACAACAGAACTTCAATTAACATTTGTAGATCCCGGGTTAGCATCCTTGGAGTAACAGATAATGGTCCAAATTCATGGCTAAGATGCTAGTAACGTCCTATGAAAAGCAAGATCTGTAACTAATGTTATGGGGCTCCACTTTCAGATACTGCCATGAAGTTGAAAATCAATTTCTTCTTTTGTTTATAATATTTTTAGAATGCCTCTGCACCTTAATACATGTAGAAAAATACATGTAGAAAAACACCAAGGTGCTTTTTCAGTGGAATTAATTTTCTGACTCTGTTGTTATAATCTGTTATTATAACCCCTTTCTCCTATCTGAGGAATTATACACCAACAAAAGCATTGCACCCAGGGTATGAAACCATCAGTTTGATCAACAGGTACCATTTTCTTTACATCAGTTAGTGGAAGGGAAAAGAAAACTTCTTTGGGTTTTGGACTGTTCAAGAAGAGTTGTGCACTAAGTTGGCTTCAAAATCAAATTGCAACATCAACCAAGTCTGAATATTTCACTTCCCAGGTTGCTAATGCAGATACAATGTGCCTCCAGGAGTGGGTCAAAGTAAGGGATAGGCTCTTGCCTTCCAACTTTCCTATAGCCTCATTCTCTGTTCATCTGAGAAGACATAACATGGAATTAACCAACTGCTACATGAGTTCACATAATGGCATTTTCATACGAATGCTCCATCTTGCATTGTTAAATTTGCCAGTGTATAATTTGATTATTTCTTCATTTTCTCCATTTTACAGACAGGATCAGACAAAAGCCAAACACTCCAGCTTCCTCTAATTCTGGATGCCTGATTTAAAATTCCAGGCAGTCGTTGTGTGAACTATGTAATTGCTCTTGGTCATGAAACAGGATGGAAAAAAATGTGGAAGAAATTATCTTTGTTTAAAACAAGTGAGTTTATTCCAGCCCTAAACTCAAGTGATCTGTGAGCTCTGTGCAAAACAGGAGGAAAGAAATCCTGTGGAGCAGATGTTCAGTTTGCTATATGATCATCTCCAAGCATCTGAGACCAAACCACTATTTAATAACAATGCTAAAAATTACAGAAACCCAGGGCTTTTATCAACACTGTGAGCGGGATTTAGTTTTGTGCCTGCTACAAGAATCCATCGTATAGCTGTAAGTCATTCTACGCCATAGAGCTCTTGTAGATTTCAGAGTATGTGCTGCTCTGGATTATTTCAGGCCTTCAGTTCAGATTTCAAAAAGCTTTAAGCTGCAGAAAAGGCCAGACAGAGTCTCCAATCTCACTAACAAAAATTGTCATTTTTAACCTACTAACAACCAGCTATCTTAAAGCCATCCTATTGCTCGTTAGTTGTTTGGCTGTACTGGCCCACCTTCTAGTTGCATGACTTCGACTATGTACTTCTACTGGTATTCTGAAAACAGCCCTTCTTTTTTTTCTTTCCTTTTTTTTTCAGCAAAGACATTGAAATAATTATTAAAAAAATCCTTTTCACCATTTCTAATTTCAGAGTCACCTGTGTTACATTAACTCAAAAACATGATTCTAAGGATATCTAAGTGGTTTGTTTTGCACCTGATGGAGATGCCTTGTGTTCCTTGCTTCCTCAGGTGTGCAGAGGTGATGGTGTCAGCAAGACAAACAACAGTGAGTTTGGTTAAATTCTGACAACATCAACATCAAATGCACTGGCTCTGTGTGCTTCCCGTGGTACTCCTATGTGATCTGTTCTACCTTATGGTTTGGGACAGTGCAGTTCCCAGGTACCATTCTTATTATTCATCAGTGTGCTGCTGAACTTGTCAGTTTGTCATTTTATCAAAAAATCAGCATTTTCCCATTTCTTATTTTAATAATTAGTGCACTAACTCATCCCTCACTTCTCTACAAGAGTTCGAGCGTACTGAACTTGTAACTCATTTATCACAGTGGTGTGACAGATATACCCCATGTTCTCCTTTAGAAGAATTTCCTGCTTGAGAGCTCATGCTGAAATTTCAAATACGTTCAAATAATTCTGAAATACTGCAAGACTTTTAGAATTTGGTAACCAGCATTTTCCAGTGTGCTAATGGACAGTAATGACCTTGCTAAAAGCAGCAGTGTGGATGTGGTATGTTTAATTGCAGAGCTGTCTGTGCATCACTTATTTAAGGCAGTTTTTATTATTCAGTTAAATTTAGGAGATATTAGCCTCGATTCCTGCTTGATAATAGCTGGATGAAATGTTATAGGTAGGTAGTAAGCTGCTGTGCATACTTTAAGTGCATGATCTGGTTTATACAAAGATTTTTGGGGAAAATGCTGCTTGTGCGCAGGCATTTCATTCTGTAGTTGTGCTAGTGAATGAGTGGTTTTGTTTCTCAAGCACGCTGCTCTGATTGATTGCAGTTTGCTGGTGTTTTGGAAGGGCAGGGCCTTTTATGGCTGTCCTACCTTCTGGCAATCACTTAGCTCATACACAGCTTCGGGTACGGTGCATCGCTTTGGTGGTTAGCAGCAGCAAGCAGAATTCCCTTAGAACTACCTGACTTGACTTTCCCATGGGATCAGTGTGCTGCACCCTGCAGCACCTCCACTTGGCCCCGTTACTGCACTAAATATTTTGGTCTGAGCTGTTGGGCTGTATTTCATCCTACACGCAGCACTGCTGCCCTGATTTGAGTGCACAAGCAGAAATGAGCTGCAGAAGATGATGACCCCTGCTGCCTCAGGGTTGCTGTGAGACTTCTCAGTGTGGGTTATGGCACAGGACCAGACCTCAGTGCTACAAAAGCAGCTGTGTGAGACTTGGAAAGAAGATGCTACAGGGTCTCTCTCACACCCTTGCATAAAGCACTTCTGTGTTTAGCAGCGACTTGTTGTTAAGGTTCTTTATTTTGGGAGTATTAGGCAAGTCTTGTCTCTAGCAGAAAAAGTAGGGGGTTTATTTTATTTCTCAGAAGTGATTTCTATGTCTGTTTGCTACTACAAGAGGAATGCTGCCCAGTATCACAGGATGGGTTTCATGACGTAGATTAGGACGTGCCTGAGGTGTTTGTGCTCCAGCTGCAGCATTTCCTTGCTGGAGGAGAGAGCACTGATTGTTCTTTTTGGACCAGTCCCTTTTACCTCACCAGTGCTTCAGCAGCCACAGGCTGAGCACAGAGCTGCTGCATGGCTGCCCTCTGAATTACTGCCTTCATCCCCAAGCTTGCTTATGGGCACATCCCCCTGCCCGGCTGCCTCCTGCCTGGCATTTAGGTGTGATTGTTTGAAACAATCTCTTGTAGTAGCTGCTTGGGGTGAAATGGAGCTATCTGTCAATTTGAAAAGGTCACTGCCTGTGTCAGAATGACAGTGATTCCAAATTATCCATTAATCTCCCAATTTAAAATTGTCATCCTTCTTATTACAGCCAGCCACACAGGCTAAAATTCTCTTACACCCATGACCAAGCAGCTTTTTTATTAGCTGGCAGATAAAATTGGCCGCGCACTCCAACATTAAATATTCATTGACTGCTTGGTGAAAAGAAATGGCTACTAACAGGCTGAGAATATAAGAGAAAACAGCCAAAGAAATTACAATTGATTTTCTTGTCTTATCTGCTAAGCTTTGGGCTATATGATTAGTGCATCACACTTAGCATATTCTTATACTGGGTTGAGTCAAAAGGTAATAAATGCAAGAGCCTCCTTGCCCCACTGTGCTTCTGCATTGCCTTTGTACTGTTGACCCACACTGTGTTGAATGAAGGACAAATTAGTGTATAGAAACTGCAGCTTTCTACAGAAAACAGGACTGATAACTTCTGCATTGTCGAAGAAATGGCTCTGGATGAGGGAAGGCCTGGAAGATGTTTGGTTTCCCTACATAGAGGGGCTGATTGCCACCTGCTGCTCAGGGAAGGTGAGGAAGGAAAGACTTTGCTGCTGTCTCTCCAGGTCTGTGCCTGCTCCATGGTTCCCACTGACTTGGTCTGTACAAAACCTTAATTGCAACTGGTAGGCTTTGCTGGACGGGTGATGTGGAAGTGGGCAGTGCCAAGCCAGCAGCATTCCCTTTTGAGCCCCTCTGCGCATAAGCATCAGTCCTGGCCATGAAACCCAGCAGCTTTGGTGGAGGCATTTTGTCTGAGATACCTGCACCCAAAGCACAGCTCATCCAGGACATTATCAGTGCTCTGCGTCCACCTGCTCAGCCTTTCTCATCTGACATCCATCCCATCTCTGATCCAGCAGCAGGCTGGGAGCAACAGGCAAAGCTGAGCCATAACCAGGCAGGGGAAAGAGCAGCCCAGCCTTCTGGCAGGCAGGTTTGGAAAGTTACTCAGTGTTTCTCTCCAACTATTTTTAAGCATTCTTTAGATAGATTATGTATACTAATTTAACAAAATAAGATGCATGCTGAATATTAACGGATGTGCGTAAGCTGCTGCATTCTAAAGAGGTCGGAACACGGGTTTTCTGTGTCTGTGCTCTCAGGTTTTTGAGCAATTTGAGAAGATAACGCATATTCTTTTTCACTCTTGTGGGAGTGTGGTCATTTGTAGGTCTGCGCTGGGGCCGCTCTTGGGGGCAGCCCACACAGACCTGGGTATGGGTCCCTGGTGTGTCAAAGGTGGAAACTTGCTCATAAAGATTTGAAAAGGGCTGCACTGTTAAACGTATGTGTTAGGAGATTCCATTGAAAGATAAATGATCACAGCCAAAATACAGTGTAATGTCTCATCAACAACATGCCTACTTCTGGTTTTGTGGTTAATGCATTTGTACTTCAAAAGCTCTTTAAAGTAGCGAGTGGTCCCAGAAAGGAAAATTTAAGGCTGTTAGATGAGTAGAAGTGGATTTTCGTAAGCTTGGCCTGGAATGATGCCCAAGATGGCTGATAAAGTGCCTTTAATTCAAAGGAGCAGAAAGAGTGTTCATAGAATCATAGAATCCTTAGGGTTGCAAGGGACCTTTGAAGGCCATGCAGTCCAACTCCCCTGCCATGCACAGGGACACCACAGCTGGAGCAGGTTGCCCAGGGCCTGATCCAGCCTGGCCTTGAAAGTCTCCAGGGACAGGGCATCCACCACATCTCTGGGCAACCTGTACCAGTGCCTCACCACCCTCAGTGCAAAAGACTTTTTCCTTATATCCAACCTAAGTATTGCCTCAGGAATGAGATCTCATGTCTCTGGGACATCCCTGGGACATGAGATTATCTAGTCCTCACACTTGGTCCTTCAGCGTTGTGTACACTGTGGCATCCATCTGTACAGCAAAAGCTGTAAGAAAAGAAATTCAAGTCATGTGAAGGGCTGGAAGATTTTGGGAGCTGATACAGAGGCAAAAGTGTAGGTTGCAAATGACAGCAGATTTATTAGTTCTATGGCAGCTCCCATTTATGAAGGCCATTTTCATAAAGAATTGATCCAAATCTTTTAGTTCCCTAAGGTATTTGGAGAAAAAAGGGTGCTCTTGGACAAAACTTACTCTGTATTTAGTCAGTGTCCTAACTACCCCAGTTCTCAAATACTGTGCTGTTGAATGGTGCATATTTGTCTAATATTTTTCCTATTATTGTAAAGCTGTTGTGAGTGTGTGCTCAATGAAATGTACCAATGTCCATTTTGAATCAAATTACTCTGTCATTCAGAAGTAATGGTTTCTTTTTTCCACTTAGAAGTATTTCTTCAGAGCAGTTACTGAAGATACTGTGCAGAGAGTTTTAGAATGTGTTGATTATTTATAGCTTGAATATTTCAGTTTGTTGTGGGTCTTTTGAATGTGTCTGAAGTAGAAAGTTCATTACAAACGGACTATGAACTTGCTAATTTTACTTCTTTGCTATGGCCAAATTGAGTCATGTTCACGGTAGTCAACAGGGAAGGTGTTTCCTGCCTACAGACAACTAATGTACACCAAGAAAGCATCTGATAACTTTCCATTCAGATAAATTAAACAAAAGAGTAGATTAATTTCTAGCCAGCCAGGGAAGCATACGCTGTACACAGTGATGGCAGCTTTAACAGATTTACTGTGTGCAAGTGCCAGCTTTGCTGAGCTCTCCTCCACTATTTTATGCTTTTTCTTTTTGGTACCGTGGAAAGTGGGAGGTGAGAGGCAAGCGGGATGTGCTGTACATTTTGCCTTTTTCCAGATCATTTCAGAGAGGTTATGCTTTGGGGGAGGGAGTGTATGTACTTTTGTGACTGCAGAAGTTTCTTCCCCTTTGCCTTTTGCCATTTTAACTGCTCATTAGAAGGCGCAGAGAACCACGCGCTGGCACGATGTTCTGATGAAACACCTAATGACTTTCAGCTTTTGATTTATGGGCACGGCTTATGTTACCACAGGGACTTGTGTTGGAATAGGCCAGAGATAAGCTTACATTTATCTATGGAAGTTAAGAGATAATTACCTAAAAGTATTACATTTTAAAGGAAACAAAGACAGACCTGTGGGAAGTGCATTTTCACAGCATGTATTAGCAAAGCCCAATCAACCTCCTTGTGGGAAGACAATTAGCAGAATTAAAAGTTGGAATTTTAATTATCATACAAATTAGAGGGAAATTAATCAGCTCGTATTTTGTGACTTGACTTGGCTTTGAGCAGTGCCGCTCGAATTTTACAGCAGAACTTTGATTAATTGAGACACTGCATGAAAGCTTAAAATCCTAACTTAGGTAGCATTCTAATGCCTGCCTTGCTTTCCATCTGCTATCGCCAGCGTGGGAAGTGGCAGAAAGGAGATGCTGCAAAGCACACCCTTTGTTCAGCCCAGCAACATCCTCCAAGCCCTGCCCTATGATTTCTTGGCATAACCTGGAAACTGCTTTTTCATTGCTTCACACAGATACAGAAGTTTGGATTTCATTTCCAAACACAAGAGACTCAAAATCAGAACATAGAAGAGTCAGATTCATATTGCCCTACGTAGATTAAGGTGGTTGCACTTTGTATTTATCTTCTCTCTTCTTCCTCTAATACATACATGCTGCCTCGGGGCAGCTAATCCTGAAGAATGATTTTGCCATATTTGACAATGAAAATCAAAGGAGAACTAAAGATATTTTTCCCAATCTCAGATAAAATGAAACTGAAATCGAAGGTATTGCCTCAGTTTCAGCTGAGATGGAATTGTTTTCCTCTAAGTGTCTAGTATGATGCTGTATTTTGGTTCTGGGAGAGAAACAACGTTGATAACAGACCAGTGATTATAGCTGCTGCTAAGCAGTGCCGGACAGAGCCAAGGCTGTTCTCAGTGAAGGGTCCAAGGAACTGGGAGGTAACAGGGTGAGGACAGATGACTTAAACTGGCCAAAGGGATGTCCCATACCATGTGACATCATAGAGTTCATCTTTGCTCTCTTCTGCAGCCCAGGGCCTAACTAGGCATCAGATGGGGAGTGGTGAGCAATTGCTTGTGCATCCCTTGCTATATACATTATATTCGTAACTATTATCCTTCTTTTCCTTTCCTCCATCTTGGTAAGCAATTTATCTCAACCCACATGTTCTACTTCCTTTTCCCCAATTTCTCTCCTATCCCCCTGGGAAGGAAGGGAGTGAGCAAACCACTGTGTGATGCTGAGCCACCTGCTGGGTTAAACCACAACATGTGTCCTCGAGTTGCAACAGAAGGCACAAACAGATTGCTGAAATAAACTAGGCTACGATTTTATACGGTCTCAAGTTAAAAGAGGGAACTTAATTGAGATGCTTGAATTTAGTCTGGGGCTCGTGTAACAATGTAGGAAGCTAGAGAGAAGTACTGGAAATAAGTGTGTGCTAATGAGGAGTCTAGTAGCAGCTTTCTGTGCTAGTTAATTTGCAATCTATGTGGAGATCTGTTGGCAAGACTACAAAATGAGATTTTGCAAAAGTAATCACCACTTCAAAGTCTAGAGATAGAAACATAGGAGACAGAAACATGTTGACTGCCGCATTTCCATTTCGAATGTTGTTTAGAAAGTTGATGCTGTTGCTTCCTGCCTGCTGAGCAGGGCAAATGCCCTACCCATCAAATTAGTTCTGACATTCAGTATTTTGGAAGTCCAGTATACAATAAAGTCTATGTGCCCACTCTCAGGCTAAGATAATGCTGATGATTTAGTGAGCAACACAAATATTTTATAGATGCTTGCCTTAATTGCAAAAGATTTGGTCCATTTGCCAAAAGTCTAAGGCCAAAGAATCAGTTAAGTATGGAGCAGCACCACATCCAGAGCAGAAAGTGAGATGCAGGCTGATCATATCTGTGTATGACATCATCCATGGCTTTAGGGTAAATCCTTGGGCCACCTACAGAGGTGCACAAAACCTCCAAAATAACACAGACAGTGTGTCTGTGAAATAATCTGGTGAAACAGACCATGGCAAGAGTACTCCATACTGTTTTATGGGGATTTCTAGTTCACTTTTTGAGTGGGAAAACCCGGAATGCCAAACGTGGTACATGGAGCTCTGTTGAGCAGAAGTGAGCATCTTTGCTCTCTCCCTTCTCCTGAAGGAAGAGCTGCCAGGAGTCAATCCCACAAAGCTGCAGTGGCTGATGAGGGGCATGAGAAAGTCAGCAGGCTGGTGAAGTTTCTGGGATTTACTGCAGAGTAGGTACTACACTGATCAAACTAATTACTGCTTACGACTGTCAGAGGGTTTGGAAGGATGTGACCTGTACAAAGTCACCAATTCACTCAGCAATCAGTTTATTTTGTTGAGTGAGGCTGAAAACCAAATGTTCTCCTGTCAAAGGTACAAGTGTAACTGATTTACTGCGTTTTCTGCACAGACCATCGTTGTAAAGCTCACCCAGAGGAGGTGAATGAGGTCCTGCAAGAACTGTCTGAGTACAACCACACTAAAGGATTATAAAGGTTACGCAGACGGTGCTGCACTGAGAACCACAACTGATTCTGAACAAGCGAGTGCCAGGAGTGAGGCTGTCAGCTCTGCCTGTGTAGTAGTACTTCAACACTGAAACTCACAGGGTATCAGAGCACATTCACGTTTCAATCCAAGGCTGCAGCTCAGCATTTGTGTCCCAGCATCGTCTGTTCACTTGATCTTCCATTCGGAGAGTATGGTGCCTTGCAGCATCCTCTCCATTCTAGTCTGAAGGTGCTGCCTCATGGCAAATCTGGGAATGAAATGCTTACAGCATTTGAAATACCCAATATTATAGTGAGTAATTGGTCCTTTTAATTTATACGCACTCGTAATGCTGTGTGTGCAGGGTCATTTGACTTGCACTCCGAGGACTAGGGGGAATCTGACTCCTGTGACTTGATTTAACCCAGCTGGCCAGCTCAGCTTCAGAGCTGGGCCTCTGCTTCAGAAACAGATGCTGCATTTGAGCATGAGTGCTCTATGGTAAATAGAGGTGATACATATATATATTCATATATATATATATATATTTTTTTTTTTTTTTTTTTAAGTGCAATTTAACTTCAGAAGGATCTGGATTTTGTTTAAAGCAAGACGTGTATCTAAATGTCAAATTTTTAAAACATGCTCAGAAAACAGAAAAAAAAGTTAGCATAAATGAGAAGCATTACAGTTTACCCTGGCTGGGACTTGATTCTAATTTTCAGGGTAACTATAACAAGAGTTTCCAGAACAAAGTATCTGTATGATGACTATGCATCCAGGCATATGTTTTCCATTAAAGTCTCATTCCGTATGCTGCATAATGAAGTCTATTTTTCCAATGATGATGAAAGTAGTAATTTTCTTATCTTAGGACATATGTCAAAGGGACAAGAATTCTGTTCCGGGTGAGTACTTATTATCAGTAATTCATTAAGCACAGTCTTTTCTTCCCAGTATTGTTTCACATTATTTCACAGATGCAACCCACTTTGGGGTTTTGCTCTTTGAGAAGTGAAGTGAAGTTCCTGGTCCTGTCCATTCTCAGAATATTAAGTAGACCCTAATTTCACTCAGGATTTCAGGATTTCTGTTTCTTGGCTGTGTTAATCATTACACATAGCTGAGCTCTAAGGCCTTGCTTTCCTGCTTGGTGAGTAGCACTGTTACACTTTGCCAGGTCTTGATCTGAAACTTGGTTTTAAGTTGTTAGAAAAACGATTTTGATCCCCAGGAGTGTTTAATGGAATGTTCACCCATAGCAGGCAGTGGGGGGGAGGTCTGAACTTGTGAACAGAGATGGTGAGAGGCCTGGCTGGGGGAGTAGACAAAGGCTTGTACAGTATCAGAGTTCTGGCAAGTTCTTGCTGTAACTGCCAAGTTAACTTGTTTTCCATTTCTTTAATAAAAGACCTGTAGTACTCAGATGATGTAGGACAACTTACAGCTGTCATGAAAAGGAATCTGTTGCATGATCTACGACCAGTTTGGGAATGTAGGTTAGGCTTGAAATGCTCTGTGTTCCCCATGTTTGATTCAGATGCATCAGTAGATGCCTTTTTCCATAATGCTTTTCAAAAGAAATCACTGTGCATCACAACTGAACAGTGGAATCTGTGGTCAAAAGCATGCAAGAAAGATGGACCTGAGGAGGAAAGCTTTTCATCTCAGCTGTGAGGAGCTATGAGTGCAGGGCTACATCTGCTGCTGGTGATTGAGTTGTTCACTGTTACAGACAATGGCCAGGGTTCTGTGCTCAGTCAGAGCACCATCAGACAGTTAAGGCCAATGCTTTGCTGGCAATTTACTGATCCTTGTATTTCGGAGGATATTTGCTCTGATGTTATCCCCTCTGGCTGCACTTGCTTCCCCAGAAAGCTCCATGCACTAAGCTGTGCTGGAAGCAAGTAAGTATGTCTTCATACACTCATTCTGGCAGCCTGGTGGGGCACAAAGCTTTAGCTCAGAAGTTGTGCTTTAGGAGATATCTGGATGATTTTACCCAATGAGAGCTTCTGTTGAAGCTGTTTTGTCAGTATGTCATTTCACTGAGATTTGGTCAGTAACTGAAAAATACATTGGTTAGGTTAGCAGTTATTTCATGTTTGTCTAGTCTCTGTAACTTCATCCAAAGTTATTTAATCTCAAGCAGGATCAAACCATTGCATATACACTTCCACCTGACTGTATTCCTTGGGTGGGATTTCCATACTGCTGTCAAATAGTTGCACTACCACAGAGAACTTTGGCAGAAGAGCACGAGGTTAGGCCCTAAAGACATGGAGACTTAATTTTGTCTGGTATAAGCTGGTGGGATGAAGATTTTAAATGCTTTGAAAACATGTGTGTGCAACTTGGAGTGGATCAGATCCTGAGATCCACACCTTGTCTGTTTGGTCATGTCTCTCCCTCTTCATCATTTGGGAGCTTCTACCACTTCTTCCCCAGTGTACTTTTATGTCCAAAGATTTCTTTTAAAGAGGTGTGTTTGCTAGATAAAAGGCAAAACAAAATGATGGGATGTGCTTTATTTAATGGTATTTGAAGTTATATCTGAAACCATACGCTTGTGTCAGTTAGCAGCTTTATACAGGACCCTGATTCTACTGTGGTTGTGACAGACAACTGCACTGGCTGCAAGCACGATTCTCCATCACAGTTAGCCATGGCCATGAGAATCTGTGATTTGAAACTCTGACAAGGTGCAAGTCCATTCCATGTCCCTGTATAGGACGCAATTGTTTGCTCTTCCAGATAATCTGCTGTCTCCTGACCTACAGATGGAATTTATTTGCATTGTATGGTTTTTTTTCCTCCAAGCTTGCTCTTGGTCCACCTTTGGTGTTTTGTATTTCCAGTGCTTGAAAGCAAATTGTGCACGAGGAGGTACGTGGCTTGCCTTGACCCTGAGAAGGGGGTTCTTGCTTCCCTGGTAGATATTGATAGGAGTCTTCATAACTTCACTGTAAATTGGAATGACACTAATTTGTTTTCAGATACATGCTCCTGTCTTAAAGGTTTAGGTCAGTATGTTCTGCTTCTGGCACGCAACGTGACTTTCTAAACCCAATGCTTCTTTATCATTGCACACAGGAATGTGGTGTTTTCTGCAGTCCTCCAAAGTCAAACAACTTGTTAATGGGAGCACTGTTGATTTAAGTTGCATCTTGATCCCCAGGGCTGTAAACATGAGGAACAACTCAATATGATTTGCGATTTCTCTTCTGTTCACTATCATTAAATTCACTTGCGTCTGCTGTGATGGGAATCTGACAACTCCCCTTACTCTTGTCTGCATTGCCTTAAGATATTTCCTATTCTTCATTTTTTCAGAGGCGTAAAGCTTTCAGTGAGTTGTCTGAGTGCTGAAGTGTAGTTACTTGCATTGCCTATGTACTAAGAGTAAGCAGCAGACGTATGCAGTTTCTGACACAGTGAAATACTGCGTTGTCTTTAATGTTGAAAGAAAGCAGAGGGCTCTACCATTTGCAACTCTTATTGAGTTCCAGCAGGTTTTGTGGGGTTTTTTATCAAACTCAGAACAAGGTGGAAAGGCACCAGTGTCACCGTGCTGATTGTAAGCTAATGTTAGCATTCCATTAAACCTAGTGAAAATGGATATGCAGGCCCAAGAACTCTTTATATAACCATAGTTCTATGCTATTAGCACCTACATGAGGAGAGTAGACTGCAGAGTGATTTTGGTAATAAATACTGTTCAGTAATCCATTAGGAGGTTTTGCTAGTTGCACAGATGAGTCTGATTACTTCTACCCAAACTAAAAAATAGGAATGGATAGAGAAGAGGGGAAGTACCCTGAATCAGAAAGAAAGAGGATCTAGGGGAAGTGTAAGTCACAGTCCAAGTTTCTCATCACTGAATCACAAAGCCTCTCTGAGCTCTTCCAGAGGAATGAGAAAGAATAACTTATTCATTAAGGAATTAGAGGATTTGAAATGAAGGAATAAACTATCTTTTTCTTCCAGTGAGAAGTCATACACAGTAATTTATAACATTGGATGAGAGGTGAAAAATACAGATGTACCCACAATGAATTAACAGTTAAGATGTTGGCTGCCTGTAACACCTACCTTGATCTGTTATATCTATCTCCTTTCTGAATGAGATTTCAACATCCCTGTCCTATGGTGGAAGCTGAGAGAGAGCTCTGCTCCCCTGTCCAATAGAAAGCAAATATTTTTGGTGCAGGCTTCTGTACTTCTGCAGAGATTGGTGTGAGCTCATACTGAGTTTTTAAATAAACAATCCGTAGTATCCATATATACATCACATTTAACCAATCATATTTTGTATACTTTGTCCTAATTTTATTTAAACAACTTTTATTTCTTTCCCTCTGTTAATATCCTAATCGTAAAACATTTAACCAAATAAAATGACAAGGGAAAAAACGTTCTTAAATTCATAAATTTAAGTTCATCTCCAACTATGATCTTATTGATCGCCTGAACGATGTGGATGAATCACTTATTCCAAGAGCTGGCAGGATTTCTCCTCTAGTTTGGGAGTGTGCATTTCAGTGTTTTTAGCAAGATTATTACAGATAGTTTCTGTCAACAGCCAGAAATTGACTAATGATATACTTTCCATCTCTGCACAGAAGCCAAACTATTCCTTTCTCAGCTGCTCATCTTAGGGGTTATGTTTGTATGATAAACAGAACATTATTGTAATTGTCAATTTTGCTTGCACTGCGATGCCATGGAAAATAGCTGTATTTTCAATATGACTGGGAATTGAAATATTTAACTGAGGAAGCCAAGCGTGGCCTTTTCATGATTATGTTATAAGAGCCAAAGAGAGAAGATTAGCAGCAGTGAGAGATATGTTTATATTGGAATTGTGAGGGGCTACGTATACTGGATTGCTCCCCACTTCTGAGCAGCTGGTTCAAGAACAGAAAGTATACATATCCCACATGTGCTGGTTATGCACTTAAACTATGCATTCAATTGCCATATTAATTTCTTGGCAGTGCTTTATGTCAGGCTCGTTGACAGGAAATTAGTTGGAATAAAACATTATTGTAAACTTAAGAGTAGCACTGAACTATTGGAAAAAGCAGTGTTGTTCCACGTTGCTTCGGTCTGGTTGGAGTGACTCCTGCTATGTCCAGCTTTGTGCCATGGGAAGAGTCACATTGTGCTGTAAGCAGCATTCCTTGTAGTACTTGTATAAAATGCAGTCTACACATTTTTGAGTTTTTAACAGGGGAGCATAATGTAGATTGTGTTTTTCAGGTACGTAGATAAGTACAAGGGATGAGAATCAATGTCTCCACCTCATAGTGAGTACAGTAGGATATTCTGAGTGGTTCTTTACGACACAAGGTGTGAGAGAATAGCCATAGGAAAGGACACATCATTCCTTTGATGCTTGTTGGAGTGCACTGCATGTGTGGGTCCGGGGAAAGACCAGATCATGACTGGCTGGTGCCTGTGAAGCAAACAAAGCCAGCAATACCTTCAGGTGCACTCTGTAAATCTGAAATAAGTTAGTAAGTTTTTGAGCTACAAATCCTGTGGAGGACACTGGTGTCAGAATGAGCCAAAGTCAAAGTCAGGCACCTTCCAGACACAGGTTGATTAGTTATCGCAGCGTTCTTTCTCCTCTAAGCTATGAAATTTATACCCTGAAGCATTCCGAAGAAGGTGGCTTCCTTCAGAGTGTGACTTGTAGCTGATGGAGAGAAGGGAAAAAAAAATGTGATGAAGTGGTCTGATGTTTTTTCACAGGAACATCCAGGGATCAGGGTGACATCCGTTAAGCAGTGGCTTCAGTTTTTTCCTCCTTAACTTCACTGCTCATAGGGCAGTCTCCTCACTCTTATTTGTCCTTCAGGCATATCTCTTCCTTTGGAGCTGGTAGGTGGCTTGGGAGCTATGATTTTGGTTTGTTTTGATATTTCCAGCATGTTGCCTCTGTTTTCATTTTGGACTCCTTTTTCTCCCCCTTCCATCAATGATTTCCTTGAGTCTGATGGACGAGGTTCCCCAAGAAACGTCTGCTCAGTACTTGTCCTACCTCCTCCCTAAGTGACTACATCTGACGAGTAGAAAAGAATGGATAACTGCCTATTGAATGCTACTTAGTGAAGGTCAAAGTAGTTGCTGCCTGGCCTACTCTGTGCTTGTCAAACAGCTCTATTATTACAGGCACTGTTTGAGCCTATAATCAGCTGAGTTGCGCTGAGATGGAACCTTCTGCTTCACTGAAGGTATTTTCTACTGCAGTGCAGTAAGGCTTTGTCCACCTTAGCAGTACAGATGAAATATCCACTGATTCTATATTCTGGAGCCATCATATTTTTAGTTCTAAATCTCATTTTAGAAACTGATTAAAAAAAAAATAAATGTTGAGGATAATTGCATCTCAACAGCCAGTGCTCCTAGTGAGTATATGTGGAGAGTATGGTTTAATCCTTTGACTGACAGCTAAGGTCTCTGAAGTCAGTGTTAACCTATTTCTTCAGTATTTGTGAATATATATCGATTAATGAACAGAGAATTCGTAAGGATTTGCTTTGTCCTCATATACACCTTGGTCTAACAACAGAAGGCAATGATGACACTGCTTTATGCCTTTATGCAGGCATATGGCGTGCAACAGTGTTCTGTCAACTCTGTGTTAGTGCCTTTATGGATACTTGATGAGATTTATGTAATAAACATCTAGACTTGCAAAGGAATGGAAGCTGGTGTAGAACTGAATTTCACTGTTCTACTTCTTGAGTCAGGAAGTTTCATTATGTCCTAAGAGAGTTTTACAAGCACAAATTCTTTCAAGTTTTGTTTTTTGTCAGTCTGTCCTTGTCCAAATCAAAGTCAGACTTTACTCTTCCTTTCCTGTTTAAGCTGAAAGATCTCTAGGGAAGAGAACATAGACCTCTTCATGTGTGGTTTTGAGGCTGGCTGAAAATTAGTTCATGCAAATTTTAGACAGTCTGGTCTCAAGTGTCTGCCTTCTATGAGTAGTTCAAAACCACCTCTTCTGCTTTCTGTTATTTTTGCAGGAAAGTGGTAGAAAATCTGCTAGATTTTAGGTTAGGAATGCTGTGCCAAAGGACCTAAGACTTAATACAGGGGACCAGATGCTTCAGAAGGATAAGCAACTGGGTCATCTCCAATCTTTCAGACCTTGGCAGTAACAGAGAATGTTCTAGATAACAAACCTTCTGTTTCCTCATACCATGCCATTGGAGGAGCACTGTAATAGATGGGCTAAGTTATACAATTTCTGAATAAGCTACCAAAATATCTAGTCCAAAATTATTGGAGTGGATAAGAATTTGGGTGAGGTTTTATGAGTCTGTGGCTTCTGTTGTTTTCAAGCTGGCTTACAGAGAATTCTTTCTCTGATTCAAAAGTGCAATTTTATTTTTGCAAGAGATTGTTCTTAAAGCTTGGCACTAATGAGATTTCTAAGAGCTGGAGGTGATCAGTGTGGAGGACGTACTTAGTGCTGCTCTTGCTGGCATGAGCTGCTTTTGTGTGACGATTCTTGGAATTGGAATTTTTGGTCTGTGAGTCCATCTTCTCACCAATTTCTTGATAACAATTTTGCAGGCTAGCTGTTTCTTTCTTAACCTAAAAATATCCTCTTTCAGAGCTTTTCTTTTTTCTTCATTTGACCTTCACCCCTGTTATCCTGGGGCCTGCTGTTCTTGGATTCCAGAGCCAGTGTCTCATAGGATTGCATGGCGATTCTCTGTGCCTGCACAGAGTGTTTTTTGCAACTTTCAGAGTCATCAGGCAGAATAAATTACACATTACAGGTTTTACTGAAATACATTTTTGGTGAAATAGCAAACAGTGTAGGGGGGAGGGAAGCTAAACTATCTTGAAATATAACACTGCTCTCTAAGGAGTTTAGAGCCTTTGTCTACATAGAAATGCTCATGAAAAAGGAGAAGCTGCAATGTTACAGCCCTGTGTTTACTTTCCTTTAATATGAGAACTCAGGTCTCACGCATCACTTTGGTGCTATTTTAATGTAGAATGTTTCTGCCATAGAACAACTAATAAAATACAATCTGAGCAATATATATGGCTTCTTCATGTATGGTGGTCTCTGAAGCTGCAGCCTCTCTTGGGAAGGAAAGTAAAATATATTTCCCTGCCTTGAGGTTGAAGGGATCAGCAGTCTGTATAGTGTAAAACATCAGTTTAAGGCAGAAATTCCTCAAAGAAGCTTTTGTTACCTTCTTCTGTTTCAGGGCTGTCGTATCTGAAAATGAAAGAGTTGCTGAAAATAAACCATGTTCCACAACAGGCTCTTCCCTCATTAGACTTCTGTCACAAGTTATGCCAGTGGGCTGCCTACCTTTAAGCTATTACCAGATCATTTTGATTTACTCAGTTGAATGTGAAGCAAAAATCTCTGTTTTCTTTCTCCTCTCATGAACAAGTTACTTCCATCCCAAACTGACACCTGATGTTAGAGGAGACACTTTCTGAATGCTTTTTCTCTACAGAAAATGAGTGCAGAGTGAAGAAGAGGCTCTGGTCTCCTGGCTTGCAAGCAGAGTACAGATGAAGGAATAAACTGCCTTTTCAGAGACTATGGTAAATTCTGTGCAAAATTTGTATGGCGCTTTTAGCAAAGGAAGAACCTGGCATGTAGACTGAGAAAGATTACTGGATGCTTTAAACTCTTTGAACTCCAGCACAGTGGAGTTAGAGCAGTGGAAATGGCATTGGTAATGCAGTACATGAAAGAGCAGAGCCTTTCCTACACAGACATTGTTCTGGCTCCCTGCGAGGGATTTCTGCATCTCTGCACTGTCAGTGGATCCACTTATTCATGCTCTGGGAGGAGCAGAGGAGGAAGAGAGGGAGTTAAAGCAGTTCAATGTATGCAGAAATCAATAGAAAGACTCCCATTAACTTCAATGGATTTTGAATTTGGAACTTAAACTCTTCTATACAGTCTCTTCAATAAAAGACCTTCTGTTTTTCTACTTAAATGAGAGTCCTTGAAGACTGAACTGAACTCTCCCTAAAGGTGCCTGTGCTGTGGATTTATTACAGTTGTGTTAGAAGCAGCCAGTTCAGTGCTTTTGATGCATTAACAGGCTGCCAGTTGAATAAGGTTGTATGTTTGGGTGGAAAAGAAATCCAGAGATGTGCTTTACACGGTGCTTGGAATGGTAATGAGAATGGCAGTTCATTAGGATTAGCAATGCAAAAGAGGTTCCAGTTAATGAACAATGAAAACATTTTGGCAGTTGCAGGGTTGATCTTGCAAGGATGCTCCTGCTGCTGTAATTTAAGCATCTAACGTGACTGTCCATTATCAGCTCAGATTTTGAGAGGTTTATTATTCTATCAAAACACTAATTCTATGCTGAGAGCTGGCGTGGAAGACAGGAGAGTAAGTTGCATTATATGTACTGTGCATATATTTAATGGAGACAGACTTGAAAAAAAGCCAGAAGCCAAGACTCTTTAGGTCCAAATGAAAATTCCTGCTCTTTTGTCTCAACTAGAAAGTCTTGAGAGAGATTTCATGGCCGTGACCAGACGCTGCTTCTGGAAATGGTCCTGTTCAGCTTCCTGCAAGCACAGCTCCAACTCATCAGCATCTTCCCAGGGTGGGTCTGTGGAAAAGATGCTCATGAGCAATCCAGCAGCTGTGCTGAAGCAGGCCTACGATATGTTTAACTTTTAGAGATGATAGAATGATGTAGGTGTTAAAGCTGTAGAAGGAAACAGAGAAGTGCATTTGATGGCTGCAGTTTGACTGCTCCACTGTTTCATCCTATGTAAGACAACTTTGCCTCTGACAAATAGTGGAAGCAATTTTAGCACCGATCTGACCTCCATAGGAATGTTTCTCAAGGGAGGAGCAGAGAAGAACGAGGAGGGTGGGACGATGACTGATGCAAGGCCTTCTCCACGATAGTGAAAATCTGGGTTTGAGTCTGGCTCTGAGTCAAGGATCTCAGACTATTTGCTTTTCTGGACTTCTTACTAACTGTTGAAATAACTTGGTTTTAATCTAGTATGAAAACAAAAGTACTTCTGATTTTTCCAATTGGCTCTAGTCAAAATTGTTTTCTCAGTTTGGCGATCACTAGCACAGGAAAACCAAACACAAGTACTCCAAAGTAAAGCTTTGTTAAGGAGAAAATCAGGGTTTCTTCTGTGGAACTGAAATATCTTGAATTTGGAGTGAAGGCTTCTCTTGCCTCTTATTTCCTGCTCTGTTGTTGTTTTTTTATTTGTTTTTTGGTGTTTTTTTTTCCGTTACTTCCTTCCAGTTTTATTGCATGTGCTCTGTCTAATGGTGCTTTGAACCAACAGTCCTGTGTGCCTTCCTTCTCTCTGCAGCAGATGGTGTGAGCAACCTGGCCCCACTTCCACCATCAGTGAGCAGCTTACAATGGTGCCAGGTTGTTGGCTGCTCTAGGTGCCTTGTGGTGGTTACCATTTAGCTGTAGAGAATGATGCTCCCTGACAATTAAGCAGCGCAGTTGGTATTGAGCACACGTGAATATATTCATCCAGAAAATGGTGGGGGGTTTAATCAGTATGACTTTCCAGTCACATGATCTATTTCCCCCTGAAGTCAAAGGGGTTTGCTCCACCCCTTACCAGTAGTCTTTCCAGATTCATTACTCTGAAGGTGATTGTTTTAGAACCACACTTCGGATTAGATCTGACCAAAAGAAGGAAACTTGCTTTTATCGTTAGCATGGTCACTAGGTGTCAGGTTGGATTTGGTTGTGCTACTGCAGTATAACAAAGTTGGCCCTGGGCTGGGTTCCTTCACACACTGATATTGATGGGAATTTTGTACTCTGACTTTTGGATCTCCATCGGCGTGGTACACTAGGAAAGACACTGCCAAAGCATCTTTTTTGCCCCCATGTTCCTTCGTTCCTGTCTTCTCTGGTCTGCTCTCTTTTCTTATTGCAGGCAAACCATACTGAGGATCAGTGCAGTACAGGGACACGTGGCTGTAGCTCTGGTTGAGTAGAAGTTGGAGATAAGTGTAATGTGGCCAGGGTGGTTTCTTCCAGGAGGAGGAGGAGGTGTTGGGAGGTGGGGTGATAGTTCAGAAATAGTGAGGGGACATAGGTGAGGTGGAGAAGGAAGGCTACAGATAGAAGACAGTACTTGAGAAACATATATAAATTAGATTGGAAACTATTGGCCCAGTTCAGCACTCAGTGCACCAGATACTGTGCCTGCTAATAGCATGTTGTTATTCTAACACTTCAGCCATCCAGCAGATGATACAGTACAGTGAGCTTCAAATTGCTGCCACATCACTGAGTTACGTGTTACACAGTCATGTTTAACTTCATTCACTTAATGGTCCTGTACAGCCATGGGAGATCTGTGTGTCGTGGTCATAACAGACATTTCCTCAGCCTTATTGAGATGTGCAGAATGCAGTTAGTACAGTTTTGATGTACGGATCTTGCTTACAATGCCATATATGCTATGGCTCTCAGCTTTATCAGTACTGTGCTCAGTGATCAATGCAGAGGGCTCAAACTGTATATCTAGCTAGTGGGGGAGGCATGGAGCACCTCCAGCACCTTCAACAAGGGTGACCAAATAGTGCCCTGAGCTGGGCATGGGAAATGAGATCAACAGAACTAAAGGGAGAAAGGTGTGGGAGTGACAGCCCTATTGTGCAGGGATGGGATTTTTGTGGGTATCTGGGGTTGACTTTCTACCCAAGAACTATTTCTGACCTGACAACATGTGTTTTCCCAGGGGTCTTTTGTAACTTCATATGAAAAGTTTCTCCTTTAATACTGCTGCAGTGTTGCTTTCAAAAATGAAGAATTTGAATCCTGAATGGCAATTGGCCTCTAAAAATCTTGATCCCAAAGGTGCCCCTGAAGTGTCCTGTAGGGGCAAACCTTTAACAAGCCATTTGGCTGAGCTCTGTCATGGTGGTCCCACTCATGCTCTCACCCAGTGACCCCTTTACACCCTTCGTTCTGTAGGGAGCACCACAACTGTTTTCTCTCTGACTTCTGTTCATGCTGGGTGTTGTAAGCTTACTGCTGCCAGGACACCACTGTGGCTCTTCTAAGCTCTGGTTATGGTTTACACCATGCTATTGAATTTGTGTTGTGTTGCCAAAAGCAAATGCATTAAGATAAAGGACACTTGTCGAGACAAAAAAAAATGGCATTTAGTAGATATGCTAATTAATATCTAACAGCTATTTTCTTTAATGAAATTAAGTGCAGAAACATCTTAGCTATTTGAATGTGCTTAATCAAGTCACACCTCCATTTCTTTTGCAAATTATATTAGGGATAATAGTCAATGTGCCAAGCAGATTTTCTGGTATGGAATATGCTGAAATTTAATGAAAATATAACAACTATTCTATTGAAACTAATTTAGTAGCTTATTTCAGACACTTCATTTAATGTGTTAGCAAAATAAATTGTATGCAATTGTAAACAGCAGCCTCACAGTGTGCATTACTGATTTAACAATAGGATGTAGGAAAATGTAAGAAGTTAAAAGGATAAGAAGCCTACTTAAAGCCTTTCTAATTTAAATGGTTTCTGCTAAACCATATTGTTCAATGAGATTCCCTTTCCTGCGTTCTTGTAGCTTTTAATTCTTCTGTCCTTTCTCTCTCTCTCTCTCTCTCTCTCTCTCTCTCTCTTTTTCTTATGACAGTTATGACAGGGAGCTACGTTTGCTTTACCTGCAGCTTGGGAGTGCCAGGCCAACTAGGTAACTGTGTGTATGGAGTTTATTTGGATCTGCATCAGATCCAGCTCACCTGGAGCATGGCCACAATGACAAAGTCTGCCTGAGGATACTGAGATCTGCTTCACTGTTGGGTGCTGACTTTCTAGGTGGCAAGACAGGCAAGCTTACCTGTCCTGGAAACACAGAATCACCAAGGTTGGAAAAGACCTACAAGATCATCCAATCCAACTGTCAAATGTGCAGGCCGTGTGCTTTGAAGTTTTTCCTGTTTATATGCTGAGGAGATGAATTGGTGTGGTGTGATATGGACATGACTGAGCTGGTGGGGGCTGCACAAGCATCTTTCATCTCCCTTGGGCTTCCTTGTCAGTGCCAGGTGACAGACTTACCACTGGTTGTGGTTTGGAGGGTTGTGTTGCTCAGCGTGCTTCTCATCAGGAGAGCCCATTCTGTGTATGTGTCTGGATGCCTTGGGCACAGTCCAACCCTGCTCAATTCCTGTCTCTTTCACTGCCAAAAGAGAAGAGTTGGATCCACTGTGCCTGGGCTGTACGAGCTGTATATGACCATGGTAACCTATGTGCAGGTTGCACAGAGGGCACCACACCTTTGGTGAGGACACCACACCATGGTGAGGTGCTGCCAGAGATGCTGCCACACATCCTCCCATTACTTTTTCTCTCTGGACTATTAAGCTGCTGTGGCACCTTGGGTGATTCCTTCAATATCTGTGTGACAGAATGATTCATTTACCAAATGTATGGCAGGAGGCATCGGTCTCTATCCCAAAGCTTTGTGCAGCCTTGACAGGAGAAAAAGATGGTTCCTTCAGTTTATTCATGTCAAAAAATGAATGTGCTAGAACCCTTGATAGGCATGCTCTGCATAGAGAGTTTTTAGAGTTGCTTCCTTTTTTCTTATATGTACTTCTTCTAAATCTGTACTCATTCTTGTATTACCTGAACCAGCTTTTAAATGCCTAGTGCTATTCTGGAGAGATCTTACATCAGCAGAGCACTTTGCAGACTATTCAGAGCATGATGCACATCATAAGGTCATGTTATGACTGCTTATCTCGTGTCTGTGCACCATCAGTAGGGTTAATGCTCTTGCAACAGGTGAGCTGAGCTCAAGATTACTTTGACTGCTGGGGACAGGGGAAGAATGAACCATACAGACCTTCTTCACATCGCACCCAGGCTTGAAAATTTAAAGGTTTTATAAGTCGAAGGTGCCACAGAGAACAAGGATCCTACTCAGTGTCAGATTTGAGTTCCGTGGCAGATTTGGAAAGAACTCTCTTAAAGCTTACCACCTCAGACACAAGCAGATCCTCTGTATTTCGATAACAGATGTTTTTTTTTTCCAAAAAGCCCATTTGCTTTGCTGGGTTTTTGAGTGTGCAGGTCTTGGACCTTGGAATGAATGCTGTGCAGATGTGCATGAGTAGGTCCTACTGAACTTGCCTTGTTGAACCAGGGAAACAGGTGCTAGTTTGCCTTGAAGGTGTAGATTCAAGCTTGTTGTATGATTTCAGTCCTTAAAACTAGATATATTCTTGCTTGTTTCCTCTGAAAGTTTGGTTCCCGTGGCTAAAACATACACTTCACATTGGAGGGATGGTTAGAATCAGGAAAGTGGACAGCCTGGGTATATAAACGTACCCTCATATGACCACCATGCTCAGAACAGAATAGCTTCTGATAGGCTTCTGATAGTTGTTTGACCCCATACATAAGCTGGAGAATCCACTTTTATTTCCACTCTTTCAGTAATCCTCTCAGTGATCTGAGTTGCTTCACTTCCTTAGATATTTTTATTTTCTTTTGGCTATTTGTGGCATTTTACTTAAATCAGGATTCTTCCAGCTCTTCCTCATAGAAGGCTGCAATGAGTGAGGAATGAGTGGATTGCAAAGGGCTGTGAAGATCAGGTTATATGAGTGCTAGGGGCCTGAATGCTCTTTTAAAAAACAACACATGGAAGAATTTCCATCTTGCTGGACTGAAACTTTCACAAGGCTCATATAGGCTTACTTATGTGGGGGCAGCTGCTTTATGAGGGAGATGTGGGGATTTAGAAGTGCAGTGGTTTCTTATCTGCCTTAGGCACTGCTGTGCTCCTGGGGTTCCCATTGCAAAGGGAGTGCAGCCCTCCACTATGAAGGATTGTACATGTCAGCTGTATTCCCACCTTTTCTGGCAATCCTGTCATGTTGTATTGGCTCAGGAGCCTGTTCTACCAATACCTTGGGGACAGAACAGGGAAGAACACGGAAGCCATTAACCTTTTAGGGCACATAGAGATGGAGGAGCCCAGAGGGCAGAGAAGCTGTTCTGAGAGCAGAGAGCTCAGCGTGTGTGGAGCCCAGATGCTGCGGTGGCATCCAGAGCTCTTTCTACCAAGCCCACTCCAGCGTGCTTTGTTAGATTTTTTACTGCAGTGTTTGTGCAGGGAAGTTAAGTCAACTAATTGCTTCTACAGTAGCTGCTGCAATCTGGAAAGGGGAATGCTGCGAAGACGTCGGAGCCTATTTTGCACAACCATAACTAGAGGGTTTTTTTTCTATCGATGGGATTAGTACTTATATTTGCATTCCGATGTATTGGACGTAGTTCTCTAAAAACTGGAAAAGAAAATCTTCTATTGAATCACTAATTGGGGATATAGTTCAATGCATCTGTATAACACCATAAAACATACTTCAAAAATGCATACTCAAGTTAAAAGAATTCAGTTTTACTTTCCCTGCTCTGTGGAGTAATACCATACCACACTAGTAGCCCAATTGATTTCACAGGAACTACTCGTAGAATAATGCTGGATGCATGAAAAGTGGCATTCATCTTTGAAATGATTTCAGCTTTGATAGTGATCTTCTATTTATATATTTTAAAAGAAAAAAAAATAGCTATCGTGAGTGTTCAACAGAACAGCTCAGTTAACTGAGTCATGCGCTATCTGTATTACTAGAAAGCAAATTTCAATTTGTAATTAATCCTCACTGAAAATCTGACTTTGTATGGAAAAGTGTGATGTGTGGAGACAGAGATAAAGTAACCATTGTCTGGTTAAAATCAGATTGCTCTCTGGAGCAGCCTGCTGCTTTCCATTGTTCATGCAGGGAGCTCCCAGTTCTTTAAGGCTGGTACCCCAAGCTAGGAAGAGTGGGTTAGCTCCATCTACCGTAGCATGCATGATAGAGATAACATCAATAGCAATATAACATCAAAGAGAATAGATGAATAAAATTAAAAAACAACTTTTTGAGATAAACTGCTGCAGGGAAGTAACTTGAGTGGTCCCTTAAAATCAGCTTGCTCCAGGAACTGAGAGCCAGTGTGTGAGGATTGAGCCCACCTGAAACCCGTGCAATGCCTCTGCCCTCAAAGCCACCCTTTAAATTGGCAGTGTATGATGTATCCATGGATGTCCTGCATGCTTTGGGAATAGCTCACAGGTTTTACATACGTCTGTTATATTTTTATAATGCATATGTGAAAATTAAAGCAGCGAGCAGGTGATGGGAACAGGAGAAATGGATTAGGAAATTCCAGATCTAAAATGTTCCATGGAGAGAGAATAAAACATATTCATCAGGCTTTGGCCTTATGGGTATATGGGAAGTAGCTCCTGCAATATTCAATCCTATTAGAAATGATATGAATCCAGACTGAATTATGATGTACTGATAAAGAACAACTCAATGTGTGGAAAAAATGGACTGCCAGAAACTATATCAAGTTTGCAATTGAAAGCAACAGTGTGTAGGGCAAAGCCACCCAATGATGTGAGGGTTCACCTCTGCTCAGGATGATATATTCCACTGAAGTTAGTCAGGAATTTAGCAAAGCGGCTTGTATGACTCCTCTGTGGACTGCAGTGAAACCAGCAATGTTCCTGAAAGCTGAAAAATGAATCATTTTCCATGGTTCCTATTTTATGGTCCTACAGAGTCCTTCCTTAGTTGCAAAGGAGTGTTTTATATAGGAGTCCTTTACAGTTCATTAGGTGGTTAAAGTGGAATTAGGCAATTTGTAATGTTTAAAACCTGCACAAGATTCACAGGGAGCAGAAAGAGGCAGTTTTGATATGAACTCAGTAAGGAGCTTTAATGAAATTAGTAAAGACAACACAGCATTGAATTAGGCAGTGGAACTCATTGCCACAGGGAGCTGTTGAAGCTGGGAGCTCTGGAGATCAGCTGTTGATACGTATTTCAAAATATATTCACTGTTGTATTGTTAATTTTCTTAGAGGGCCATAAAACCACATCCTATGATTTTAATGGATGTCATGTGAATCAGTAGATATTTATGGAGAAAAAGAAAGATTTCTCATCTTCCAGTTGAAATTTCTTAAGTTTTCTTCAGAGGCTTTCAATAGGAGCCTTCAAGACCTTTAGATCCAGCCTAGTTTGACTGCGTTATATTGAACATACATGTCACATTTTGTACTTGTCTTATGATTTTTACAGAAAATCTTCAAGTTTCTGCAGTTTCAACTTCATTGAGTGTGTGTCTGTCTGCTGCAGTTTCTCCAGTGCCGTGAGACAAGAGCCAGGGTGATGGTGAAATATTATTTTCCCAGTGTCCCTAAGTATCAGCTCTGATACCTGAGAAGGCTGTGCAAAGCAGCAGTTTGTCCCAGCCTTTTACTATTAAGAGATCTAAATTACTACATATTTTTCCTATTGTCCTTCCCTTTAGAGGAATTTCTACATCTCAAAGCTAGGAGAAACTTGAATTAGCTTCAGTGATGGCTTTACTGGTTTGTACTGTATTTCTTTCAGGAGCAAGCCAGTAAGTGTCCCTAAGAGTTATGTTCATTTCCTGGACTGTGTTGCACTGGTAGTGTTTTCTTGTTTTGATTTTCTGGAGGTAGTTTTTGGTGGTGTAGATTGCTGAGAACTGCTTTAATAGAAGACTCTTGGAAAAATAAGTCTGTAGGTGCCTTATGTGGAAACACTGGCCAGAAGTCATTCTTTGCTGTTTGCATTAGTAGGGTCAGTGGAGCTTGAGTGATAGAGTAATAAGAAGCTAAATATTGCCAAGTGTTTGAGTTTGGCAACTACATGTATTATTGCTGTACAGCTAGAACCTAAACACGTGTTGGATGGATGTTAGTGGTGAAGTTTTGTGGGTTTTCTTTCAAGACCTTGATTTCCATTTCTTGTTCCAAATAATGCAGAGGGGCTTTGAGGAGCTTGGTATACTTCTACAAATGTAACTGTAACTCACAGTGAAGTTTGTCAGATAAAGACCTGCTCATGAGGTTCAACAAAGCCAAGTACAGGGTCTTGCACCTGGGTCATGGCAACAGTACAAGCTTGGGGATGTAAGGATGGAGCACAGCCCTGCCAAAAAGAGCTTGGGTGGATGGCAGCTGGATGTGAGCCAGCAATGTGCCCTTGCAGCCCAGAAGGCCAACTGTATCCTAGGCTGCATCAAAAAGCCATGGCCAGCAGGTCAGGAAGGTGATCCTGCCTCTCTGATGAGGGGCACTGGTGAGACCTCACCTGGAGTAGGGTGTCCAGATGTGGAGTTCTTATCACAGGAGGGACACAGACCTCTCAGTTTGCATCCAGAGAAAGGTCATAGAAATGATCCTTGAGATGAAACAGCTCTCTTATGAGGATGGGCTGAGAGAGCTGGGGCTGTGCAGCATGGAGAAGAGAAGGCTCTGGGGAGACCTGAGAGCGGCCTGTCAGTGTCTAAAGTGTCTTCGTTCTGTAAGAACGAAGGGGACAGACTCTTTAGCAGGGTCTGTTGAAAACATTTCCCCTTGTCCTGCTACAAACTGAAAGAAAAGTAGAGAGATTTAGGTTGATATAATGAAAATATTTTCTCATGATAAGGGTTGTAAATCATTGCAATGTGTTGCCAAGAGAGGTGGTGGAAACCCTGTCCTCAAAGACATTCAATGTCAGGCTCTGAGGAACTGACTGAGCTGTAGGTGTACCTGTTCGTTGCAAGAGAGTTGGGCTAGATGACCCTTGCAACTCAAAAGATTGAATAATTCTATGATTTTTTGTGTGCTTAAGGAGTTTAAAATCATGAAAATGTCAGCTTTTGTGGCAAACACTACCACTCTGACCAAGAGCTGTGCAGAATATTAAGACTCCTTGAAAATCAGCTATGGTGAAATGGACTGTGGGAGGGGATGAAAAAACGCAAGTACCTACTTCATTAAAGACTTTGCTGAGATCTTCAGCCCAGCAATTTTGTCTTTGCTCTTTTCCCTTACAACTACTTGTACGCTGTGCTCTGAGGTGGCACTGAAACCACTAATTTTGGGACCAATTACAGAGCAGAGAACAGTCATTAATGCTTCAAAAATTCATCTTTCTATCAAGCTACCTTTTTGCTGACTCTTGCCATATTTGTTCTGAATGTGGATAAGCACTACTTCTCATTGAACACGTGTTTCAGTGCAGCCTGGGCTGTGTTACAGTCAGCTGCAGCACTGCAGGCCTACATGGTGAGCAGTCTCATCGCTGTGGACTTGATGTCAAACCACTATTAGCATCTCCAGTTATTTCATGGAATCGCAGAATGGTTTAGGTTGGAAGTGATCTCTGGGTTGCTTTGGTCCCATCCTGTCCCATCAGGGCCGCCCAGAACAGCATGCCCCGGCCCTCCTGCAGATGGCTTTGGGAGAAAGCAAATAGACCACACAACCTCTCTAGGTCATTCGCTCAAGATTTCTTCTGAATGTCCTTTGTTGGTTAATTATTGATTTCTTTAGGTCTGATTCAATATTTATGGAGTTGTTTGATGGGCTCCAGATACAGTTTGCCCTAAAGCAGACGGCTTTGGTTTCTCCCTTTCTCTGCCCTGTGTACTGGGAACAGTTAGCCTAGAGTTGCCCTGGGTTGCAAACCTGAGCTCTCATCTTCGTTAAAGCCCTCTTTTAATCGCTTGCAGAGCCTGGGGAAATTTCAGCAACATGGCAAGAGGAGATTCTCTATGGGGAGTAGTTTGCCCAGTTTGTATTGTTAAAACTTAATTAGTTAATGCAATTGACTCTGTTGCAATTATTTCTTAGTGATGTATAACAAGTAGCTGTTCTTACAGGCTTATAAAATGTTCCAGAGCTCCATTAATTTGCCCTTCATTAGCTATGTAATTTTGCTAATGATCCAGGATATTTAGAGGCGTTATGTCCTATGAGAATTATGAGTTTGACTGTGAGGCCTTATGGAAGAGTTGTGCACATTGCTCCATCCCATATTAGTCCCAGAAATTCGTTCTGCCCTGCTGCATCTAATTGTATTTTTTACTTCTGTACTGAAGTAGTCATCTATTGATAAATGAATAATTATTTCATTTATGAAATTACACATTTAGTAGAAGTTTGAAGTGTTGGTGTTAAATGATTAAATTTGTTAATTGTGTAATATTGCTGGGCATAATGATGCATTTAACCATTAACATTTTTCCAGTGAGCTGCCTTTTAAATTCTCATGTGGTGTATTACATGTTCTCATTGCCTTTTTATCAAGTGTTAATAATTGTAGAAAATAAAGATTAGAGCCTAGCATTGGAAATATCCTAACAGCAATAACAGGAGGAAAAATGGTATGTGTCACTGCAGACCTCAACTGCTAGGTCAGGGTCTGAGATGAGTGGGGGACACTGTTCTGGGGGTGTATTTTAGGCCCCCTGATCAAGAGAAGGAAGTTGACAAGGTCTTCTACAAGCAGCTAGAAGCAGCCTCATGATCTCAGGCACTTGTTCTTACGGGGGAGTTTAATTATCCAGATACTTTTTGGGTAAGCAACATGGCCAGGCACGCGCGCTTCAGACAGTTCAAGCAATGTGTTGAAGAAAACTTTCTGATGCAGGTGGTGGAGGAGTCAACAAGGAGTGGGGTGTTACTGGACCTTGTTCTTACTAATAAGGATGGGCTTGTTAGGGATGTTAGGGACATCTGTCACTAATAAGGATAGGCTTGTTAAGAACTCCACAAGATGGTGGAGTTCAAGATCTTGAGTGGAATAAGCAAACCAGAAAGTAGGATTATTACCACCCTGGATTTCAGGAGAGACAACTTTGATCTCTTCCAGTACCTTCTTGGTGCTATCTGTGGGCTATAGAGTGTTAGAAGGTAAAGGGGCCTGTGAGAGCTGGTCAGCATTTAAACAATGCTTATTCCAAGCTCAGAATCAGTGCATCTCTGTGAGTAAAAAATCTGGCAAGAGTGGCAGGAGTCCTGTATGGAGCTCGTGCATAAACTCAAAGGGTCCATGAAATGTGGAAAAAGGTTCTGACTGCTTAGGAAGAATAAAGGAATGTTGTCAGGGCCTGCAGGGATGCGACAAGGAAGGCCAAAGCCAATCTGGATTTGGATCTAGCAAAGGAGGTAAAGGATAATAATAAGAAAGGTTTTTTTTTTTTTTTTTTTTTTTTTTAATATGTCTACAGTAAAAGAAAGACTAGGGACAAAATGTGGGTCCCTTCCTAAATGAGGGGGGTGTTCTGGTAATCTGGGATGCCAAGAAGGTGGAGGCACTGAACCATCTTCTCTGCTTCTGACTTCACTATGGGAACTCCCCCTCAGGACTCCTGGACCTTGGGGTAAGGGAGAGGCTGTGGGGAATGGAAGGCTTCCCTCTGATGAGGGAGGAGATGGTCCAAGAACATCTAGGCAACACTGATTTACCATGGACCCTGACGGGATGCATCCATGTGTGCTGAGTGAGTTGGCTGAGGCAATTGCTGAGCTGCACTCTATCATCTTTGAAACATCTTGGAGGATGGGAGGTGTGCCTGAAGACTGGAGGATAGCCAGTGTCATTCCGATCTTCAAAAAGGGCAAGAAGGAGGATCTGGGGAACTACAGGCCAGTCAGTCTACCTTGATTTCAGCAAGACATTTGACACTGGCTCCTATGCATCCTTGTAACAAAACCGAGGAAGCATGGAATAGATGAGTGGATGGTGAGGTGGGGTGAGAACTGTCTGACTGGCAGAGCACAGAGGGTTGTGATCGGTGTTGCAGAGACCAGTTGAAGGCCTGTACTGAGTGATGTTCCCCAGGGGTCCGTGCTGGGTCTGGTCCTGTTCATCATCTTCATCAGTGACTCTGATGCGGGGATAGAGTCCACACTCAGCAAGTTTGCTGATGATATGAAGCTGTGAGGAATGGCTGACACACTGGAAAGCTGTGCTGCCATTCATTGAGACCTGGACAGGCTGGAGAGCTGGGCAGAAAGGAACCAGATGAGGTTTAACAAAAGCAAGTGTAGATTCTTGCACCTAGGTAGGAATAACTGCATGCACCAGTACAGTCTGGGGGATAAGCTGCTGGAAAGGAGCTCTGAGGGACCTGGGTGTCCTGGTGAATGACAGGTTGACTGTGAGCCAGCAGTGTGCTCTGGTGACCAAGAAGGCCAATGGCATCCTGGGGTGCATTAAAAATCATGGCCAGCAGGTCGAGGGAGGTGATCCTCCCCCTTTACTCTGCCCTGGTGAGGCCATACCTGGAGTATTGTGTCCATTTCTGGGCTCCCTGGTACAAAAAAGGCAGGGATCTCCTCCAAAGAGTCTAGCAGAGGGCTTCAAAGATGATAAAGGGCCTGGAGCACCTCTCTTGTGAGGAAAGACCTAGGTCTCTCAGCCTTGAAAAAAGAAGGCTGAGAGGGGATCTGATCCATGTCTATGAATATCTAAAGTGTGGGAGAAAAAAGGGAAGAGGCTGGAATCTTCCCAGCATGCTGATAGGACAAGGGGAAATGGTCACAAACTGATGCATAGGAAGTAATGAACCAATGTGTGTAGGAACTTCTTCACAATAAGAAGAGCGCTGGAATAGGCTGCCCACAGAGGTGGTGGATCTCCTTCTCTGGAGATGTTCAAGACCCTCCTGGATGCCTACCTGTGCAGTCTGGTCTAGGGAGCTGCTTTGGCAGGGGGGCTGGACTAGGTGATTGCTAGAGGTCCCTTCCAACCCCTATAATTCTATGATTCTTATCTAATTCTATGGAAATTGCAATGGATACAAAGAACACAGTAACACTATTTGACAAAGCAAATTCTCAACTACAAAATGCTTTTTTTCAACATAGTTACCACCATCAGATGTTCATCACTGGCAAAAAATGCATAAGAGCTGCATGTGCTCTCCTAAACACCTGCACCACCAGAGGTGACTGCTGTCATCACTGCTGAAACACATCTCCCACCCTTCTCTGTGCTACATTTACTGCTTGGTCTTCATCAATGTTCAGCAAGAGTGGATGAATGTCATTTGATGCCATTTTTTCTTTATGGAGGGAATTCAATTACACAGCTTTGCTCTGTAGGCACAGATTGCCCCTTCTGCTGCCATGACAACAACATGTAATGGGATGTTGGTGGGGAACATTCAACCTCTGCTGCCATCCCGCCAACATCTGCCTCTGGTGTTGTGGGCCAACTTCTGCCTGGAGAAAGGACTTGCTTAGGTGTGCCACACAATTTCTCCTTAGCATTTTCATTTTCACAATATATTACAGCAGAAACAGGTAAAAGTGAGGCACACCAGGGCTGTAGTTCCTGCTTCGCTCTGTCTGCAATCTCCTTTAGCATATGGCCTCCTTCAGCAGGCCTGTGCCTGCACCTGCAGAGGTACAAGCAAGATGGGCTGCAGCTGGGCTGGCCTTGGGCCCCACAGTTACCTGTGGGGATGTGGCCACTTCCTCAGCTTTCCTGGAGCACAGTGGCTGTGCAGGTACCAGGGTCTGCCACACAGTGCAGCCGGGCCGTGGCTTTTCTGCAGATGAACTGTAGGTGTGACCAGGAGAGTGCTGAAAGTGGGCAGCAGAACTGGAGGGAAGTGCTGTGTTTATGTCTGCAGCGTTAGCTCAGCCTCTGCTTTCAGATGTACCCTTGTTTGCAGCTTACACCTGTAGAAAGCTCCGTGCTTTGAGTACAAAATGGTCTCCGGAAGGATTATCTCTACAGATACTGCAGTAAATCACCTTTAATAGATGAAGCAGATCAGGCAACATCATATCACCATTAGACCAAAGTTGAAACAATCCTTAGAAAAGCCAGAAAACCCTCGGAAACTGCATCAAACATTATCTTTGAAAGGAAAGCCATTTTGCTTCAAGATTATCATCACAATTTAGATGCTGTACATTGTACTAGGATAAAGAGGGAATTTGACAGATGAGCTTTTGCCTCTGGAGCCCCCAGATGACTGGAACAAGCTTCCCTTTCAGCTTAAATCAGCAAACAGCATAATCTTCTTTAAGCCTGGGGTTTAAACGGCTGTTTGAAGGAGGATTGTGCAAAATCTATTTCCAGTAATATGGTTACTGGAGCTAAAGAATACGTGTTGTTTTCATGAGATTTTGGATGACCCTGCGGTGTGTATTAAATTATTTTAAGATTGTGTTTTGCAGTTGATGGTTTTCATTTAATCTTTATGGAGATAAACGAGCCAGTGGCTGAGGACAGCACTTTGATTCTTGGACACTTCTTTAAATGCAGGGAACGGTGTAGCTGTCAATGCCTTGAGCAGTCCCTTGTGCTGGCTGGAAGAAAGGTTGTGTCCACTGTGCCCATCAAGAGTCATAGTCCAGGTTTCATCTTTTGATGTATTTAATATCAGCCAGAGAGCCATTGATCTCACTGAGCTAATGGCAGCAGCCCTTCCTCCTTCAACAATTTGAGGGTGAAACAGCCACGGGCTGAAAGCAGAGGTGCTGGCAGGACAGGAAATTGATTTTGTTGAGGGTTAATTGAGAAGTGGCCAACCCACCATTGGGCTGCTCTGTTTGCTCTGTTAGCTATAGGAGCACTAGTATTGCCCCTCCCTTATTCCCTGTTCTTTGTGGCAAATAAATGCTGGTGGTGCTTTTAAACTGTATTAACAAATGCTTGAAGACATGTAGAGTCTTTCTAAAAGAGGAAGCACTTTACCAAGAGTTGTTGTAAGTGGTATTCTGTACAGGTGGCAGGCAAGAGGTTGATTTTCTCTTTGAGCCACAAGTTCCCCAAGAGTTTTTCTTATTTTTCTGCCTTGTTTAAAGAGTTATCAGCCATCAGAGCAACTGGCTAACTGGGGCAAAATGGTAACTGTACATGGATGACTCCAGTGCATGCTCTCTGGGCACCTGCAGCAAATGATGAGAAATCCATGTTATTGGAGACTGCCTGATCACTCAGAGAAGGATGTCAGGTGAAGCCCCCAGGGACTGGAAAAAGGGAAACGTCACTCCTATTTTTAAGAAATGAAGAAAGGAAGATCTGGAAAATTACAGGCTGGTGAGCCTTGTGTCTGTGCCTGGGAAGAACTCACTAAGATGCTCTGGAATTTATGTTAAGGCAGGTGCAAGAGGAGGTGATCTGAGACAGACAGAACAGCTTCACCAAGGGCAGATTGTGCCTGACCAAGCTGCTAGCCTTCTACAAAGGCAGGATGGTGTCAGTGGACAAAAGGAAGGGCGATAAATGTCACATACCTGAGCTTGTGCAAGGTCTTAGATAAAAGTCCCACATCACATTCTTATCTTTAAGTTAGAAATACACCGATTTGAAGGGAGACCTATTCAGTGGATAAGGAACTGGTTGAATACTTGCAGCCAGAGGGTTGTGTTCTTTCTGATGTCACCGGAGGGTCATTGTCACTCCATGACCTTGCAACCAGCCTGTGTCACCAGTCCTGGTGATTCTTGAGTCCTCAAAGTCCTCCTCTGGGATCACAAGGCGCCAAGAACTTGCCAGCAGCATGCAAGACACCAAGATGTTGTGAGTGGATTCTGAAGCATCAATGATCTATCTTGTAGAACTATTAATGTCAGAGGTCCTGCCAGTGGCACTCAAGGTGTCCCCATTGGCAACATCACATGAGAAGTGCTGAGGACTGGGGTCTGCTGACTGCTCTGCAAGAGCAGCCTCCAGTGAGCCATCCAAACTCCTCTGTGCCAGGGGAGCTGTAGACATGAGCCAAGAGGTGCAGGTGCGGCCCCGACGAGGAGACATACCCCCTCTGTCTCTGCCCACATCCGCCCATTAGTGCCATCCTGAGCCTCGTGCCATGCTCCCCAGAGGACACCTTGACTCACTGGCCCCAGGGAACACTGGGGAAGAACACCTTCCCAATGGTCCTGGACCATCTTTCCTTGATGTGCAGAGTGCAGCGCCCCCCAGGCACCCCTGGCAGCAAGTCCACAGGCTATCTTGGTAGTGGGAGCACGACTAATGCAGCTGGTTCCAATCACTGCAAGACACTGAGGATGCCAAATGGCTGAGCTGGGCCAGATAGGAGCTGACAGGTTCTGGAGACCATGCATACCACCACACCAGGTGCTGCTTCTGAGTGGGCAGCCCAGCTTCACTTGGACAGCAAGGGAAAATGGTGAAGAATGAGGCACTCCACAGCTATCCTGTCTCAGTTCTCACAGGCTCTTCCCTGGACTGCAAAAGTCTTGCCAGCAGCTTGAGGTCATTGTTCTGTTCCCCTCTGTTCAGCCCTGGTAAGGTCACAGCGTCCAAGTTGAGCTCCTCAGTCCATAAGAGACCTGGACAAGCTGGAAATAGCCCAGGGAATGGTAGCCAAGCTACTGGGGGGACCAGAGCATTCCTCCTATGAGAACTGGGACTGCTCCTCCTGCCAAGGATAAATAGCAGAGAGGGCAATCCTGCAACTGGTGGTAGAACAGTCGCTTCTATTTCAAGTGATAAAATATAAACTCAACCTTGTATCCCGCTGTGAAGAAAGGACAGAGAGCATGGAATATTGGTCCAAACAAAGTCACCTTAGGGCATTTTTCTTTACTTGATCACTTGGAGAAGGCTGCTGTACTGCTTTCAGGAGCCTCTCTGACTTGGGACCAGGTTGCTTCCTGAAGCATCTGGTTGGCTTGGAGCTAGCTGCAGTGTTGTACTTTAAGTGTGATGGCTCAGCTTGTCTTGTGTGACCTAGTCTGCAGTGAGAACTCAATCCTTCTAGCAGTGTTTTCCTCATTAGCATCCTCCAGTATTTGGGTGCAGTGTTTTTGAAAAAAAAATTCCTTTTTGTTATAGGCATTGACGAGAGATTAACAATGCTTGAATATTTATTAAGACTACTAGCAACGAACTTTCCTTCAAAGCTGCAGGCAATGCTCTAAAAGATCTGAACTAAATTACAGGTTTCTGCAAACAAAATGCTGCATGTTCTTGGCCTCTACCAAGAAATGCACACAGCAAACACATTTCTGCTTAGACTTTCACATCTTTATTGCTTTTGTTATCAATGCAACCTGTGGACTGTTATTCCTTCTTTCCTGCCTTTCCTTGCATGAAGAGATGAGAGTGATCAACACAAGGGTTTGAACAGACTACCCTCGCTATGGAATATGTAGCAGAGTACAGTGACAAACCTTCATGGGAAGATGATGATTTTAATTTAGAGTATGTGCTTGTTTAGTTGCGCTCTCATAAGCGTCATGTCGCATGAGGCTGAGGTGGCTGCTCAACATCTAGGTGCCATGGCTTGTTTGCTCATGTGGACCCCGTAAATAAGGTAGAGAATGAGGTATGCTGGCTGCAAGGTCGCAGTGATATGTCCCAGTGTGCTTCCAAGTCTGGCTGAGTGTGTATGTGCTAGTTTTGAATGTGTCCGTTGTATACTTCAGGATACACAGTGATAGCAGTTTATTTTTCTTTCTACTGTTTCATTTCTCTCTATCATTCAGATTTAGTTACCTGAGGGCATCTTGACTCTCCCCTTGTTCTCTGTCTTACAACCATCATCTCTTAAGTCTGCGTTTCACTGTCATTTATTTTTCTCATCTGGGAGTTCCTGAGAAATGGACTGTAGATGTGGTAGATCATGATCTACTGTCAACACCTGCAACTCTTGCATTCCTTCTGCTCTTCTGGTGCTTCCACACCCATATCTTCCCATTTATTCACCATCTGTACCACTCTGTGTTTCTGTTTTTACAGAGACCACACCAGTTCTTGTGCTATTGCACAGAGCTGTACTCAGTTTCGTGATGACTTCATTCCCTTGCAGTGAGTTGGGAACATAGCAAGTTGTACAGGCACTTAATTTATTTATCATTCCATATTTTAAATATTTAAGTGAATTGCTGGTACTGCACAGATAATATCTGTAGATCTTAACAACTGATCATGTATGGTTATGGTAATCTAGAGAAAATGCAAATGAGCTATGAAGACTGCTTCCTCTATAAATAAAACTATTTAGCTTCAAAGCAGTATTGCCATGGAAATTTTTCACTGATAAAGTGAGTGTAAGTTTTTTCGCATTTAGATTTCCTGAGTCTTTTTATTTTATGTTGACAAGATGCCAGAAGAAAAAAAGCCATAAACGGGGATATTGCATATTTAAAAGATGTTATTTTATTTCATCTTCTCAATTGCAAATCTTTCCATTTACAATATGCAGCCATGAATGAAAACGTATAAATGAGAAGAAAGGGATAGAAAACGTTATTGTTGACAAGGATGAGCTAAATCCAGTGCTTGCTGAAAGCTTGTGACTTTGCTTCCACTTGTTTTCAGTCATATGTTTTAAAATATTCTTCTAATCAGCATTTCTTAAATGCATTTGGAAAACTTAGTCTGAACAACACTGGGACAGTGGAAGTAAAGAACC
Source organism: Cyrtonyx montezumae (assembly GCF_038088225.1). Taxonomy (NCBI): domain Eukaryota; kingdom Metazoa; phylum Chordata; class Aves; order Galliformes; family Odontophoridae; genus Cyrtonyx; species Cyrtonyx montezumae. The sequence continues at coordinate 1,794,278 of NW_027072056.1, read as the reverse complement.
TTTGAGAGGAAACATGCCTAACAGACCTATTTAATGTTGCACCATAGAGCCAATTGCTGCCAGTGCAGGATGGTGGATGCCAGGTGAGCTGGTTTCACTGGCATTTACTACTCATTCAGGCTCTGTGCACTGCACAGAGCAAGCTAGGAGGATTCAGCTGGAAGCCAGTTTAGACACTGTTTTAGTTTTATCACGTCCCTCAGTTCCTCCATTCATTCTGCCTGGTAACACATTTGCAGGCAAGTTAGCAATCAGCACATTTATTTTGCTTTATTGAAATTATAATTCTGCTATTATTCCTATGCTTTTGTGATACCACTTCACTCAATAGCGCTGACTTTGTCTAGAGTAGGTATGTGTATACTGTAGTATTTTAGTGGGATTATTCATGGCAGACAGTATTGTTTCTTCTGACAAAGTTTACGTTAAATCATGTCCTTTGCAACCATTATGCTTTTTGGTTTCATTGCAGTATCTCTAACTGCATTTTCCCCCTCCTAGAATGACTCTGATTTTGCAGTCTCTAAATTCTGAATCAAACGTAGAGAAGCTTTATGTAGAAACTTGTGTGGTTAACACAGTCTTCAAATGGATCTGGAAGTATGTTGGTGCAGCATCATGAATGAAGTCATCTAGCCATTTATTTTAAGGTATGGAGGAAGAGCTTTGTTCAATTTCCATTTTTCTAGCATTCATTACCTACAATCAGGCTAATTAGCCTATGCTGGTTGAAGTCTGGAGTCCTTATGAATTAATGATCCAGTGGTTAAGATAAAAACTTCCCTTTATTGATCGTTACTGCTGCATTCAATTAAACTGAGAATTAGTTTCATGAAATCAAGTTCAGCTTAGTGGTGGTGATCAAGCATGCCATGCACACTGTTAATGTCACCCAAAGGGAAACTTCAGACTGGTACATCATGCCTTGCACCTCCACATCTGGCAGCAGGAGCTGGCTGAGTGCCCCCTTCTACCTTACGCACAGATTGCTCATCCCTGTCCTCATCTCAGTACTCAGAGGATTGGTCTTTGTGTGTGGGATTTGTATTTTTCTACATTAAGGAGGCTTCGTTATCTGCTTGGACTGAATTAAGTGCATCGCTGTCCCATTGTGAAGCTCTCTCAAAATCCATGCTGCGAGCAGCAAGAGCTCTTGTTTTTGGCATTGCTAAAAGTAGAAAAGCAGTGTGGATCCCCATGGCTCCTTAGCAGAATTGAAGAGCAGATTTGCAGTCAAAAGTGCAGATTCCCCTGAGAAGTTAATATCTGACAGATGAGAAGTGAAAGCTTTGTTGATAAGACAGCAGATTTTAAAAGTATTGAAGCATTCAAAAAGGTCCATTCAGCTTAACACACAAAGTAGAAAGTAAATGGGCTTTGAGCCCCTCTGTGGCCCTGGGAGTTGTGGTTGCTTTCAGCACACCCCTTTTGGATGAATTAGCATCCCTTCAGCAAATGATACTCCATGCTCCTTAGGCAAAGCCTCACTGAAAAATATGACAACCTTCTTGTGTTACTGGTAAGATACAAGGTTATTTCCCTCAAACGATGCTTGATGTCTCTTTTCTCACCTGCAGAAATCTAAGTATTCCCTTACCTATCACTGAACAATTACTCCTCAGAACAGTTTGTTTCCTCATCAAATGGAAATTTGCAGATTCATCCCCCTTTGAGGATTACATGAGTGATCACCAGCCCCGTGCCAGAAGTATAGCCAGCCTTGGCTTCCGTGCTCTGCTGAACTGAGCTGCAGTGAATTAAAAGGCCACTGTCTTTGGTGGGGGGATGCTGATGTGTCCCTAATTGGATAGGGGGATCATGAAAGCTGCCTCTTTCTTTTCCTCTTTCCTGAACAGAAAAATGTCTGTGGTGAATTGTCCTCTTTAATGTTTTTCTTTTTTCTTTTTTTTCTAATTCTATATATGACATTGTGGACAGCACGTGTGAGCATGATCTTGACTAAAACAAGTGTAATCGTACTGACCACTGTGCCTGCGTGAAATGATCCCTGCTGTGACTGTGAAGGTCAAATAGCAAAAGAAAAAGTTCTTTCAATGTCTGCAGAAAAGAAAGTGTGCAAACGAAGTATTTCTTTATCCTCTGAAAGTAATTATTTTCCCCTAGTAATATTTAGCCTCCATACAAATTGGATGCTTACTGGCATATTCCTGACTAATTTGCAGAGGTTTATTTTTTTCACAAGGGATTAATTGTATGAGGGCTACTTCAAGAGTAATGCCTCCTGATGCCAGCTCACTGTCAGAGGGGTATGCTGTTGGGGTGGCAGCAGAGGCTGAACCTTCCCATTAGTATCCCCTTACATGTTGTTGCTGTGTGAAAGATGGCAGAAGAGGGATAGTCTGACAAATGGAGGCTGATGTGGAAGTATGAATGGAGAAAAGTGGATTGAATTGTCTTTTGGGATAGGAGAGGAGTGATCCTTCTGGATTTCCTGGAACCTGGACCAACCAAGTCTGACTGCTACATCACCATGCTGACTAAGCTGGTGGCTCAAACTTTCACTCAGGCTGGGGAAGAAGACAAATCATTGCAAAACCATAATGCCAGTTACCAGCTGAAGTTTGAAGACCGTGGAGCACATTGCCAATCCTGGCTGGACTGTCCTACCACACTCACTGTACAGACCAGAGTTGGTGCCTTCTGACTTTCATCTATTCAGGCTAATGGAAGATGGACTACACGGGCAACATTTTCCTAGTAACAATACCATTATAGCAGCTGTGAAACAGTGAGTCAGCTCTGATGGTGCAGGTTTTTCAAGCATGGCTCTTGTTCATTTCTGCCAAAAATGCATAGCTAAAGGTGGTGACTACATGAAAAATAGCATTTTGTAGCTGAAAATTTCCTCTATTGAACAGTGTTACTGTGCTCTCTGTATCTATTGTAGTTTCCATGGATACAAGTATGAGGCATAGGAGGCATTACTTTTGGACCAACCTGTGTACTTCATGCTGGGGCAGAGATCTGTATTTTAATATGAACAACGATGTTCATGAAGCAGTTCACATGTTATGATCCTTTGTTTCATCGTGTAAAAATAGGAAAAGTGAAGGTTGATAGTTTTGCATATTTTTAATCACACAATCACTGTTGTTTTTTTTTTTTACTTTGTTTAATCTGCTAAATTCAAGGCTTTGGCAAAAATATATTCTACTCAGTAAGCTTTGAGGCTTTAGAAAATTACATAGGTATGGATACTTCAGTTTTAAAAATCATACTAGTTTTTGGTTGTGGAAAATCTGATTTATATATACAGAAGTCTTTATGTCTTGGAGGCTAAAGGGCAGAAAAGAAATACGGTGAGAGCTATAAACCGGACTACTTAAAAAAAAATAGAAAAAAAAATGAGCAAATCTTTTCCTGTATAAATAGAAGCAGTATTAATTTATCTGCTGAAAATCCACTGAACATTGATTTTATAACGTAGGAACTCTTCTGACAGCTAAAGCCGCCTATAAAATTTTTATGTCATCATTATTACTGAATCATTTTTTGAAGTGTACATTATATATGGTTGTGCTTTTTTTTTTAACCACCTAACTACTTTCAGTGAATTTTCTGACAACCAGACTTAGCAAGTGAGCTTTCCCTTTTTTTTTTCTGACTGGATGAGTTGTGGGAATTGTTGAATACTCATTCCATGGCAGGAACTTAATTGAAGTAAATAGTTTTCTTTGTAGTTTTTCTTGCTTCCTCTACAAGAGGGGTGTGTTAGAAAGGACAGAAAAGATGCTTCCACCTGACACCACTTCAGGAACAGCAGATTTCTGAGGAAGCCTGCTGTGGAAATCAAGCAGAAGAATCTGTGGGACATGGTGAAGGTGTTAGCAACACTGGCTTGTATGGCTAAAACCCATGTGTAGTTCAGATAAATTCTACAGGGGCTAAGAGTGAAAAGAAACAGCAGCTTTGTAAGACCATGCTTTTACTGTCTTGGTGTTAAATTCAGGTAATTTGGGTTTCTTACATCTGTTGATAGATAGGAAAGTATCAGCTTGTTGTCAAAGGAGTAGCTATTATTTGAATGGTTTATTGGGAGGATTTGAATGTCTGACTCACAGAGGGAGAATTGTGCTAAAGCTTGACAGATGATTGAATCTGTCACTTCAAATTTATCTTACAGTGCACATTGTGCAAACCATGTTAAAGTGAATTATATCCAAAATAAATAGTCTGTGACTTGTCACAGGAGCCTAAGAAAGTGAGATTCCCATTCCCATTTCATCTGTAATGATTCCTCCTTACATCTTGCTACTGATGAGAGGAGCTTCTTGTCAGAATTAACTGTAAGTGAAATACTTGAATTGGATTGACCTCTTCTATGGATGCTGGTTTACACTTAGTACTCCGGATTTCTTCAGAAAAAGAAACAAGAATCTCCAAAGTTGGATAGTCTGGCTTCTACTGTTGTAGACAGAATTCTACTTTATTCACTTAAATTCTGAATTAGAGCATTCACTTGAAAGGTCTGGACTTTGAATTGGTTAGTTTCATCCATTTGCAATAATTCTGTGTAGACAAATCCATAGGTATTTAGAGAGGCTTCATTTCTATTGCACTTTCTATCTTGAGAGCAGTATGCAGTATTCTGTCAGCAGATACCTCTTCCAGCCTGCAGTTAAAGGAATTAATTTACTTAGCATCTAACAACTTCACAGTATATATAAAATAGACTTCAACAGTGTTGATGACTATTTGGGAAAAAAAAAATCTTGAGGAAAGTTCAGATTATCTTCCTTTTCAGTTCAGATTATCTTCCTTTTCCTCTGAGAAACAGAGTTTTGCTAGTGCTGAGTTCAGAGCAGTGCTATGGAAGAGCAGTGATGTACACATGTGCTTAACAGACCGTTCAAGCATTGCAGGAATTGGCTTCACCCTTCTGAAAATATTCATGCAAAAACTTGTTAAAAATTCAGGAGGGTGAGTGTTATTTGCCTGGTGTGCATGGCTGCTTCTTTTATATTCATTCTATGCTAGATCCTCAAGGGTTAATCTAAGTGTGAGGTTTCTTGTGACATGCTTGGCCAAATCTGATGTAAACTTCAATTGGAAGTGAGCAGTGTGTTGAAAAATGAAATGTTTTTGAAAGTTAAATTGCAGTCATTTATATGAAAATGCCTTAGGTAGTTCATTTCTGTGTCGTCCGTCCCCCCCCCCAGACACACTCATTTTATAGTACATCAATAATTCATGTGCATATGAGTTGCAGGCATAAAGCACAAAAAATGTACGTACTTCATAAAGCATAGTCTTTTGTGAAACAAACAAGAATTGCAACTATCTGTATGATTGTCATGCCTGATATGCTCCCATACTGTTTAATTTTTTGATGGATGTTCATGATTGTTCATCTACACAAGAAAGGAAAAAGATCCTCTGCAGTGGTTTGTGAGAAGTCTCCAGGAATGCCTCTCTCACAATATCAATTTTCTAAGCAGAGTGAGGCACTGTGAGGCAGAAAACACTGTCAGTTCATTGAGTTCATGGCAAGCAATCATTCTCTGTCTTGGTAGTGCAGATTGAGGAAGAAGATGCTGATTGTGCAGGATAACCCCAAGAAACATTACCCCTTTGCACTAGAATGGAGATCTCCAATAGTATTCGGTCGTTGTTGGAGTGATGAGTGCTTCCTTCTCCAGAATCAAGGAGGATTATATCTTCCTCTCTCTCTCTGTTCACCTTTTAGAACAAGAAGTTCGCCACCCAGGACCCTCTGGCACACAGCTATGACAGGGGTGGCCCTGTCTTGGCTCTTCCTCACACTAGTTCAAGACATTTCTTTATTGAGAAAATATTGTTGTGCCATTAAAGCTCAAAAGATTCTTGATCTCCTGTCCATAGATGCCTATTTCATACACCAGTAATTTTGCTCTGCTTACACACAGATGAATTTTGGTGCCATGAAATGGATGAGCGGTCCCCACACATGTAATTTCTTAAAGAGCTGAGTCTTTCCCCTGCTTGCAAGACACTGCATCTTTTCCTCTGAACGCAGATGTACCTGGGAGCACAACATGGTGTGGGCTGTGTCTCTGCACATTCAGGAGGATGCTGCTTGGGAAGTCACTACAAGAGAATAAAACTCCGTCGTGATCTGATGTTTCCATGGGTTTCTGATCGGTGTAAATGTAATCCAGCAGGATGTATTTGACCTGTCAAGTCAAAGAGCGAGTCTGAGTAAGGGCTGCTACCTGCATATGCCCTTTCTTCAACTTATTAGTTGGCAGATGCAGTGACCTGAAGAAATTTGAGTTAGTCTGGCTTAGTAGAGATAGTCTGTCTGAGGTCTGTTCCTCCAGAATTCATTTATTCTGTGGCTTCAAGGAAGCCTGGACATATTGACTTGCAGGGCATGCCATACAGCATTATCTGTCTGAGCATTTCCAGGAGGGAAAGATTAAGGGTTTTAGGACTGTGAACAGAGAAACAGTAATTTTAAATCTGTACTTGTGACTCTGAAATATTCTTGCCCTTATAGGAAATGACCATGGGAATTTTTGGCAAACGCAACTATTTTTTATTAATTTCATGGATCTGATTTTTAATGTCTTACAGCGCTGTGGGTTACGAGATGTAGGCACTTTTTAAGTGGAATAGTGATGATGGTAAGTAATTGCAAGTATTGGGAGACATTTTGGAGGAGAGGATTGCAGTTACATCTTAAAAGAGCAAAAAAACCCCATTTCTCTGTAACTCTATGCTGCATTTTTACTCCTGTGGTCTTTTAGTGAGGTGAGTTTTGTTCTGAATATGCCTTTGAGGACTGCTGCCCGGTAAGAAAGTGTAATCAAATCACTTAAGGGATTGATATGGCTTTTTCTGTGGATTATCTGGCTGTGGATGTAATAACAGTGTTTCTTTCCTCTGGCAAATCGGTGCTGTACACTGCCATGAAATGCCTGCACACTTAAACTTTATTGCAAATTTAAATTACTTACATTATTTTGTTGGACAGTAATTCCCCGAAGCATTATAAACCAAATCATTAATTACTGTTTCTAATGTGCACGATCCATTGGAAAGCATTAAACAACACTCACAGTTCCCTTTATTGTTATTGCTCTTCCAGTCCCTGAGGCAGCAGATCAGATGGGAACTCCTGGGCAATCTCATACTGACATTTTGTGCTTCTGACATAGATGGCTATGGGCTGCAGATGTTCACAGGAGCATATGGTATCTGCATATTGTCTTCTGGAGTTATGAAATATACTGTTTTAGAGGGGAAAGATAATCGGATCATAAATATTAATCGGTGCAGCTGTAGTTTGAATGAGTGTGGAAGTGTCGTAATGGAATTCCATACTTTTCTTGTTTTCATTCGCAGATGTATTTCTTTCCCCCATTCTACTTTGCAAGTTAAGATCTGCTTTTCAAATAGCTCTTTGTTAAGCTCACATATTGTCTGGAAATGAGACATTTTTTCTTGACACAAACATATGAACTGAGATGCATTGTACAAGCCAAATGTGTTTTTTATCAAAAGATTTAAACCAGAGGCTTGCCTAGCAAAAACCTGCTTTCTTGTTTTTCTCCAGAACATTGGTAATCACACAACTGTAGGCCTGAACATTTTGCATGTCTTCTCTCCGAGGTTCAGTAACACTAGGGCGTTGCTGAGAACACTAAAAGGTCTCACTGTTAAGCATAGTTGAAAGCTGTTGAATTCAATCTCTGTGGCTGTCTCTGCTCTTTTTCTTGCAAATAAACGTTTCACGTAAGTATATTTCCAAGATCTCAGAAAGACTTGTTTCAACAAAGGTATCCATTACTAGGCCTCTTTGAGCAGCTCTGTAAAGCCAGCTTATTTGTAGCTTTCTACTTAAGGTCCCTTGATGTCAAATATGAGCATCTGCAGGCACAGTTACATGCTTTGTGCATCACTTCAAAGTCACTTCTACTTGGCTGGGCGATAGCTAGCTTCTGGTTAATGTCCAGTTTCCATGTGAGCCCCTTTCTTGTGTTCATGGGTACAAGAAAGAAGCTGGCACTGAGTGTTCACTGTGGTCATTTTTACCTTCAGTGAAGATTAGTGGTCTACATAGCTCATATCTCCTATTGGTTTTGTGGTAGAGGTTTTCCTGGCTGCTGTTAGGTGGCTTTGTTTTTCAATTTTAATAATGATAATAAAAAAACAACAAACACATCTCTTTCTTGGGAGCACTTAACAAGGCTGGAGGGGGAGAGTTACTTCCTTGAGAGCAGTTGCACAAATTCTCAAAATATCCTTGTTTTGATTTTTGCTTTTAATTTGTGACATTAATCTGTGGCTCTGCAAGCAAGTTTGTAGAGAATTGTCTGCATGTTCTGTGCTGACAAAATAAACATTGACTGTCGTGTTTTAATTATGCTACGTGATGGCAGAGGAATTGATTGCTGTCTTATACTGAGGGTGGTAAAATGCACTTATGAGGGCCTAAAGCTTTCTCTTGTGTTTTTAGAAGCTGCCCTGAAGCATGTTTTGGTTTTTTAGAAGCTGTTCTTGAGCGTGTTTTGATTTTTTTCTCTTGTGGCATTTTTGATAAGGAAAGGGTTGAGGATAGGGAAGTAGTGTCATTATTCCGAGCACACTTGCTGTGAGGTGATTATGAGAGATTTTAATGCCACGTCTTTGGAGGACCTCCTATATTTTCTTAACCCATAAAGTGAGTGTCAATAACTCATCTAGGAGATTCTTCAGAGAATAGTCTGACATGTGGCAATGACCTCAGCTTAAATTACGTGAATTCAAACAGGAGCAGGATCTGTTCGTACCTTACACACAGTAATGTATTTATGGCACCTCAAGTTTTGCATGTGCCACTTTAAATCTCCTCTTTTTACAGAAAGCAAAACAAAAAGATTGCTTATCTAACAATCAGTGAGCTTTTTAATTTGTAGTAGGTAAGAAAATCTGGAGGCACCCTGACATAGGGTTTGAGTGGTGGTTTGTGGAGCTGGGGGTTGGTCCTTGTGGGTCCCTTGCAACTTGGGATATCCTATGGCTCTATGAAATATGTCTATCATAGTCTTTCCTAGTAGAAATTCATTCAATTTAATGGCATTCATCAAAGCTGAATCATCTCAATGGGATCCATTAACTGCTAACTGCTTCCTCAGTGGAGCTCCCTTTGCGTGCAAATCAGTGGGACGGGGCCTCAAAAAGGAGCTCAGCACCAAGTTGCAAGTAGGCCTTGCTCAGGTCTCCTTGTTCTTTATAATTCTTCTCCTTTGTTACATATGCTCTTTGATTTTGGCCTCATCCTTTCTTTCTAAATGCTGATAAAGTATTAATTGGTGTAACCCTGCCCAGGACAATGTATTGACCTTTGTTTTTACTGATGATTAGCAGAGATAATAGGAAGCGTGGTTTGGTATGAATATGCACAATAATTTGTTTCTTCAATTTCTGCATTGTCTTGCATGATTATTTCTTTTTATTTATATGGAGGGCTGTGAAGGATGAGGTATTAGACTCTCTACTGTAGTTGTGTTACAGAGAGACACTGTCAAAATATTGACAACGTGCATCCTTTGTCACAGGAGAACCTTAGGGCACCAAAAAAGTTTCATGTTTGAACACCAAAATGTTCACTTACAAAGAAAGTTAGCTGTCTCTGAGTGTTTTCTGATTTTCCATTTGGAGTAATTAAGCACATAAAACCCATGCAAACCCACTTCTCACCCTGAAATCTGAACTTAATTTTAGCAACGAGAGTAAATTTCAAAGTTGTACCGTTTTCTGTTAATGAATGATTTTAAGCAATTACTTTATGAGTGTGGTAGAGTATTGAAATACTAAATATTCAAAGGATAACAGGATCTGACAACTTCACTATTTGAATTTTAGTTCTTAAAATGTAGAAGTCCCCCTCTGTGATAGCTAAGACTATGAGACTTAGTTAGAGTATGATGCCATTTGTTCAAGTGAGATATTCTATGAATAAAATCTTTGCCTATTGTCTTCTCTTTTGTCTGGGGAATGTTATAGCAGTCTCTAAGCTGCTTAGTGGAAAGGAAGTTATTGATGCCTCACAGTTGTAGTTTTAATTTCAAAGGTCTTGCATTGTCAGGAGTGCAGGTTTCTGTAAAGAAAACTCTGCAAACTTTGTCCCCACAGCAGTTCCAGGGAAGGTTTGATTATACCGACTCATCTTTGGGACTCTTCTTTAAAGTTCAGCAGATTGAGAAACAAAAACACAACTCTGATCCAAGCTGGAATTGCTAGTTTACAATTGGCGTTCCCACAAGAATATCCTGAAGTAAATTAATTTTATTCATCATCAGTCATCTTTGGGGTTGGATGAGGGAGGAGAAAATGAAAAAACCCTACCTTTATTCTTTCTTTAATCCTCCAGGCTTGATCCATGGTTAAAGATTCCTTGGAGGCCTGAAAATCGCTGTCACGTACTAGAAAAATGTTCTGACAAGTGGTGATGGAGCTTGTGAGGAACATACACAAGAAAGACCAACAGCTGAATATACTTTTCAAAACCTGATAATTTCCTCACAGTGAAACATCTTGATTAACTTGTGTCGTTGTGATGACAAGTGCAGTTACTGCTAAAGCACCTTGGGATGCCTTTGAAATAGAGAAGCAGAGCCTAGTAGCTTAACAAAGCTAGGTAATAGACTGTTTTTCCTGTCATTCCCAAGTACATACTGTAGATTCACTTTGCAGTTCTTCCTTGACACTCCTGGACTCCCTTATCAGATATTTTTGTTTTACTGAAAATATTTAACATTAGTATCTTCAGAAATGTGTGTTTACCGTATTTGACTTTTCATCACGAATCAGGCTGCAGTGTCATAAGCTGAGTAATTTGATTTTTCTTAGTAGATAACTCAAAAATAATTTGCATTTCCATCGGTAAGGGAAGCTTACCAAATTTTGTTGAGGGTGGGTAAGAGGAAGGAAATATCAAGATTATATAATGTTTTGTTATTCCTTTGATTTAGCATTTCATAGAATGGAGTGAGCTAAAGGACAGGAGAGGTAAATGAGTCCATCAGATTTGCAAATGAAATTCAATGCAGAGTAACTCAATACAGGAGCTCAGGCCATCTCCCTGAGAGAGACAGCAACTGTAGTGGCAACTTGCTCACATGTCTGGTTGTAGTGATCATATAGAATCTGATTGGATAGGACCAGCAGAACTGCTAGATTTATTTAAACTTAATTATATTCTTAGTTTGGGATTAAGCAGGCAAACAAACATGTGTAAAGGGGGAAAAAATGGGATATTTGTCCATGACCAAATGGTAGGCTCAGGAGCAAAAGTGATAGTGTTGAAATAGTAAGGTAAGATCATATAGTGAGAGAAGTGATACACGTCATATGTGGCACTCAACATCTCTCCTACTGATAGAACTGTAGCTGAAAAAGACTGGATGCAAGCCAGGGTTATTGCTGGAGAGTCAAGGGACGTAAGAAAAAAGCATTTTTCTTTTACTCTATGACAGGTCAGAGTAATTGACCTAATAATGTCATCCAAAATTATTTATGTGCAGCTATACTGGGATCAATTTCATTTATTTATGTACTGTAGAGACTAAGATGAGAGAGAAACCGTATGCATTTTGATGGATGCCATATGATTCTGATTCGCATCCTCTGAATTCTTCCCATTCTCCTCATGGTTTGTAGAAGTAAAAAATAAGAACAGATGTCGCTCTTTTTCATAGTTTTAAATTTTGAGCTTTTAGTCCACTAATGTTCCATCTGCTTCTTGTGACAAACTATGGGAGCAACGCAATTTCATGATGCTGTCTAGCATATTCCAGAAAGGGTGAACAGTAAAAAAATGGTTGAGAGATATATACTACAAAAAGGATGTACTCCCCTCTAAATCCCAAGCTTAGGTCTTCGGATTCACCTGTGTCCAAGCAATGGGGGGGCTTGACTGGCATCCACATGGCTAATAAATCACACCACTGTCAAATATATGAAGGAGAATAAACCAAATGACTGTTGACCAAACTTAAGGAAGATGAGCCTACTGCTGGATATAGGGCATGATCAAAATGTTTATGACATATATTCTGAATAAGCATTCTATATACTTAGTGCTCATTATCCATAACCCAACTGTGTCCAGTTCTGGGCTCCCCAGTATAAAAAAGACAGGGATCTCTTGGAAAGAGTCCAGCGCAGGGCCACAAAGATGGGGAAGGGCCTGGAGGACCTCCTCTATGAAGAAAGGCTGAGTGAACTGGGTCTGTTTAGCCCTGAGAAAAGAAGTCTGAGAGGGAACCTGATCCAGGTTTATAAATATCTGAGGTGTGGGGGACAAAGTGGCGAGGCCAGACTCTTTTCAGCAGTGTGTGGAGACAGGACAAGGGGGAACGGACAGAAACTGCAGCACAGCAGGTTCTGCACGAATGTGTGCAAGAACTTCTTTACGGTGAGGGTGAGGAGCACTGGCACAGGCTGCACAGGGGGGTTGTGGAGTCTCCTTCTCTGGAGATATTCAAGACCCACCTGGACGCCTACCTGTGCGACCTGATGTAGGGAACTGCTTTGGCAGGGGGTTGGACTCAATGATCTCTTGAGGTCCCTTCCAACCCCTGTGATTCTGTGTGATTCTGTGATTATTTTTAATCTGCTGTTCTGTAGGAAGGAGTATAGTGCTCAAAGAGTGGAAGTCCCAGTTTCTGAGGGAAGAGAAGTAAAAGGAAGTGATTAAGTATGAGAACTAACTTTATATGAGAATAATGGGCTTCCTGCATGCAGCTTTCTACAGGATATTGCTTGCTCCATTATCTTTCTTACCGTATCTGGTGGAGGAGGCAGAACTGAAATGAAAGAGACCAGCAGAAGTGTCATTTATCTAATCTTTTCAAACCAAAAAGATGGCATTTAGACACGCAGGCTACTTTTTGGTGCAGTTCTTGTTTTGCAAGGTACTTGACCGGTGCAGAATAAATCACTGATTTACTGAAACAAAATCTGATCAGAGGGAGTAATCCCAGTGTCACTGAACTGCCTTTGGACCAAACACGATACAAAGTGTACTTAGTGTAGATATTTACTGAATGATTTACCAAATAATTGAAACTATAAAATCACAGGAAAAAAAAGATGGTGTTTCAGCCTAGGTGGAATTCAGCCTATGGACTTCAGAATTTCCATTTCATTGAAGAACATTTTTCCTTGGGCTACTCCTGTATGCAACTACAGGTGCTCTATGGCTGTCATTTATAGATGGATTACACGAAAAGACAATTTATATACCTTTGTAACAAGCATTCTAATTGTGCTGACTTCTCACATATTTTAAGAGACCAGATATGATATAACATTCATAGCACTCTTCCAAAACTATCACCAACTTGCCTATTTTATTATAAATAGTAACAATTATAATTATCTTCTCTACTTGGAAGATGCTGTTAATAGATGCAGTAGCAGGGAAGCATCAGGGGTTTTTATAGGTGACAATCTCCTAAGCCTCTTCTCTGTATTATATGCATCAAATAATAAAACTATTCTCTCTCTATGTATATATATAGTTATATATATATATTAGCAAGTAGGTCATTGAAAATTTATATAGATATATTATGTAGCTATGAATTAAGGTGCCATGCTTTCTTTAAAACTGATCAGTGGGTAACCAGAAGAGAGAGAATGGAATTTTCTGGATGCTTATAAGCACTAAGAGCCAGCATGTATGGACCCATTTAATTGTGTGTGAGACCACAGAGCTTGGGCTGTTGTAGCCAAGTGGATACTGGCTGGGCACTTTTAGGCTCGTTGCCTGTTCTTGCCTTTCCTTTTTGTCTTGCTGAAAAAAGAGCTATTCTGCAATGTGTGGAACTGCAGCAGTTTCACTGCATTCAGGACCTAATCCAGAGCCCAGGGAAGTAATGCATAGCGATGGGCAAGCTCCTCTGGGACATTAACCACCCTAGGAGTGGATTTCAGTGTTCAGCCTTTCCTCTGGCTGTCTTCCCAGTGACGTGAAAGGGAGTTTTGTCTGAATTAGGACTGGTGAGTGCCGGGGGATTTCTCTCTGCTCCAGCTCAGGATGTTTTGTGGGCCTGCTGCAATCACACGCTGTTGGCAGCCTAACATATATTCTGCATTCTTCCAGAACACTCATCCAGATCAGGGAAAGGCTGTGGGGTTATAAATCCAGGAGAACATTGGCAACACCACTGACATCTAACGACTCACCCTGTGGAGCTCCTTAGCTAATTTTTTCCTATCACTGGCTTAATACAAAAACAACAAAAACAGCAGCTAATCATTCCTTTGTTGTGACAGAGCCACAGACATCAATGAATTAATGCCTAAAGCACAGACAGAGAATCTGAATGAAGAGACCTGATCAGGTATGGCCAGTAACAGTGTCAGCAGGTCAGTGTGCTGCTGCTGGCAGGTAGGTCTCTGTTGGAAGAGCTACCAGGAAACAGCAGTGTTCTCAGAGAACTTCAGTGGGTTCTGCTTTTCCTTTTAGTTCCAAAACAGCACATCAGCAGCACTGCTGTTTTCAAAGACAAGTTGAATTCTTATGGTGGGGACGTTCACTGCAGGAAAGATTCTAATTAAATGGATGGCTGGGAAGCATTTGTTCTACTTATGGGACAGTGGCAGCTATTGCATCTCAGTATTGTATGGACACGGAGCTACTTTATGGAGCAAAAGGCAGATCTTCAAATGTTTATGGAGATAGATATCTGACAGTTTGGCTATTGAAAAGGCTTAAACAACTTAGTATGGATAATTTCAAGAAAATGTAGTTGTTTCTGTAAGGGCACCAGGGGTTTCAGTGATTCTGAGGCTTGTTTTTAACCTGTAGCATTTGCTGCAAATCAGTTGTTTCACAGACATTACAGGAATGAGCTTCTTTATAAGATTTGCTAGTATACCACCTACAGGCAGACAACTTTGGAAAGCTGTAGGAAGATGGAAGATCTCTAGAAGGTTTTCATTTGACATGCTCTTGATTATGGAAGTCTTGCTCAAAGTGGTGTGTTCATTACGAATCAAATTATCAGTGGAAGTCAGAGGGGATTTAGGGTAGTAGCAATCTGAATCCCATTTTTGTAAATCCCACATCAGTATGGAAAAGCTTCAAAACCTCCTAACTATTGTCCACCTGGCTCATTTGCAAACCGTTCTCAATATAAATGAGATGTGTAAAATTCCCTATTCAGTAACATATTTAAGTACATGCTTAAGTCAATCACGTTAAACCCAGCAACTAAAACAGTGCCAGTGTGTTCTGGGCGGGCATTTCAAGCTGTGCCATAAGTGTACACTTAGTATCGCTCTGATAAAAACTTCTAAATGTTTTAAAGGTTCAGATGTGCTCAAGAACAGTGCCATGGTTCAGATTATGACTGTCCATCCTCTCAGAAGGAATTTTGGATGCTGTGTTGAGATTTCCACTGTGTACTAGGGGCTATATTAAAGTGCCTTAGAAGTGCATCTGTGAGGAAAGTGCATCTGTGCTTTTCTTTTGTCATAAATCTTGGAACTAGAAGGCCTCAAAACCGTCTCCAAGAGCAAATGGGAGGTATTTAAAGATGCTCTAGGAGCAAACTTACCAGGCAGACAATGCTGAAAAGTCAGACTGGTAGGCAGTAATACAGGTTTTACAGTAATTATAATCAACGCTACGAGAATTAATCCATTCACCAGTAAAGTAAACATCAATAATTTAAATGATATTTAGTGAAGTACAAATGCATGATTCATCCAGAAACACAACTCCTGACATCTTGCTGATGATCTGGAGTCTTTCCCCATATTGTGACCAGTTTGGATGACAGGATCACTCTTTGTTCTCAGATGGTAGTACTCCACAGTACTGGCCCTCAAGCTCATGTTTTATTTTATACCAAAGAATTAAGAACACAATGAAAGCAGCTGAAGTGCTTGCTTCAAAACGCATATTTCCCTTAGCAATGTTCCCTCTGGTAAATACCCCCTCCTGTCTGCCCATCTTATATTTTTTGAGTGTTGTTATGTCCCTGAACCATTTTGTTCAATGCTGCTTCTTCAGCCTTCTCTTCTGAATTCAGAGAGTCTGCCTGACTCTGTAGTAGCTGGCACAAAAACCTCTGATCCTTTTGAATATTTTAATGTATTACAAAGTACGATAAATGATAGAAATCTCACCTAAAGGAGCAGTTGAAGGATGAACCCATAAAGCTAGCTTCTTCATCTTCTACACTGATTTTATTACAGCTGTAATAGGAGCAATTTCAGTTAAAAGGCTCTTGTCAGACAACAGTTACTGTAGATTACAGCCGCATAAGTAGTCTTGGTCAAACACTAATCAGGAATTGCTCTAAAAAGATGATCATTTGCTTCAAGTTCGCTTCCTCTGAGAATGATCAGATTTTAGTCCAGTGAACAATACAGAAAATTAATTGTTACAGGTGAGACAAGTATATTACGTTATGTTCTTGAAAAAAGATAAAAGATCTTCTGAAGGATTTGTACAAATGAATTTCAGCCACATTTTGACATCAGGCATATTTTACAAAGAAAATCTTATCCTGCCTCCCCCCCGTTCTCTCCAAAAAATGACTGTGGTTGAACTGGCATTTTGTATAAAAGCAGTTGTTATGTGATTGTCAGCTGTTCGGTGGTCCAACTGGAATGATTCACTTGCACGAAGCATGGTGAGGATAATACAGAGCTCCGTGTGTGACGTAAGCTCAACCAGTGGATGTTATTACACAAAATGGGAGCTATCTGAAAACTTTGTCAACTGCAGCCTGCTGTCTTCAGAGTGAAGGTTAGGTGACATAGCTTACAGTTTCAACATTGACATTTCTCAGTAGAGCCACAGAACTCATAAGCTTTCTGTCAAGACAGTTATGTGCCTCTCTGTCTTATTGTTGCTCAGGACTTGCATGAGTATTTCATTGTTGCCACGTCATTCTCTTTCTCATTTAAACATTCTCACAGCAGTAGTATTTCAGATTTCTGCCCACAGCTAGTCCTATACAACACAGAGTGACCTGCACTCTGTAATTGAGGAGCCACATCAAAAGTGAAGAACAGTAAGAGTCGCCCCATCAATCCCGAGTCTCCTTTGCTTCTGTATCTCCACACTCACAAATCCCTGGATGGTCCTTGTATTTTCTCTGGCTGTATTTCCTTCTCTCTTACCCTCATTCATTGTTACCCTGAGCTTGCTCAGCTCTGAGTACACATGGAAGAGGACAGAGCTGCGGAGTATGTCACTGACAGAACGGTATTTACTTAGCCTGGTAGATGTGTAAGATGTGTATGTGTGATGGATCAGAAGCTGGCCACCCAGCTACAGATATTTTCATTCCATGCGGGTCTCCAGGTGACATAGTCATAGGTTCATAGGTTCATAAGGTTGGAAAGGACCTACAAGATCATCTAGTCCAACCATCCTCCTATCACTATCCCTACCCAACTACTAAATCAAATCCCTTAGCACCTCATCTAAACGCTTCTTGAACAGCGCTAGGGATGGTGCCTCACCCACCTCCCTAGGCAGGCCATTCCAGTGCCTGACCACTCTTTCAGAGACAAAATGTTTCCTCAGGTCTAATCTAAATCTTCCCCGGCGCAACTTGTGGCCATTCCCTCTCGTCCTGTCATTATTTATCAGGGAGAAGAGGCCCAGCCCCTCCTCACCACAACCCCCCTTCAGGAAGTGGGAGAGTGCAATAAGGTCTCCTCTGAGCCTCCTCTTCTCCAATAGTCACTTAGGATCATAGCATCATTAGGATTGGAAAAGTCCTCCAAGATCATCCAGTCCAACCACCAAATTGTCTCCATAATGCTCACTTGAATTATAAGTTCATAGCATCATTGAGGTTGGAAAAGATCTCCAAAGCTATCAAGTCCAACCATCAGCCCATACCAAGCATGCCCACTAAACCATGTACCTCAAATTCATCTCCATCCGTGCCTAGAAATGATGAAGCTGGACATGTAAAAGCTGTTTCTGAAGGTGCTGTTTAATTGCTGTCTAAACTTGCACATTTTGTTATTTTTGATCTGGCACTCACATAAGTATAGTTTTTTATTTGTTGAAGTTTGTTAAGATTAAGAAGAAGCAGAACAATTTAAGATCGTGGAAGTTCTACTCCTGCTTTCTTTCACAGTGATGATATTTATTTGAGTAGCTTAGGCTAGGGATTTTGTAGGAGCTAAAAAGTTTGTCATCTACTGAGGCACGCTGAAATCCTCAGCAATATGAAGCTGTGTGGAATGGTCATCTTAGGTATGACCCAAAACATAGGAAGGATTTGTTTGAACTTTGAGAAGAAACTGAAGGTGGGAAGGGGTGTAAGCACTGCTGATAATATGCTGTCAGTCTTAAGGCAGGCTTAGAGGATGGGCATAATGCAGATCCTGGTCTTATAGTCACTGGGGTAGTGGCCACAAACTTTAGGAAATGATGTCTGAAAGCCATGTTCACCAAAATCCTTTTGCATTGCTGGAACTCAAGGAATCAGTCAGCAATGTAGTTGCATTTACCTGAACAGTCAAAAGTGCTCTAAAATAACTTTCAAAATGCATAAATAAAGTTTTCTGACATTTGGACTGAAATGAGTGCTCCCTTGCATGACAAGGTTCATTCTGTAGTGAATTTTTACTGCTGAGTTATAAACCCCTGGAGTAGTGGTTTCTAATAAAAATGCTGACAGGCCCTTAATGGCAGTGGCACGAGTAGTGCAGCTGTAATAAAGAGAAAAAGGGAATCATCAGGCTTGCTTTTTTTATTTTATTTTATTTTTATGTAGTAGGCCTTTGAGAGAGGAGCCGATGCCGACGATATTCATGGAGCACTGCTCTGAGCCATAAAATTGTTGACAAATATACGGTCTTTATACAAAGCACCAAAACCCAAAATATTTTCATTTGGCAATTCAAGAGCTGCCAGTGACAAAGGACCCAGTGAACATTAAGTCTTTAAATTATTTATCATGAACACCACATCTCACACACACAAAAAAAAAAAAAGTAAAAAAAAAAGTGTAAGCAATATTAGAAAGCATCTGAGTGGAAAAACTGATTATTTTGTTATTCAGCGCCTGCATTGCTTGACATTTTTCATGTTGGTTATCTGCAGCACTGCACGCTGTTGGGAGAAGCTATTTTTCCTGTGTTGAAAAGTAGTTTATAGAGCAAGATACTGATCGTATGGAAATGAGGAGCAGTGGCATTCATCAGGCTGGGGCAGGTACACAGAGGCACTTTGATCTGGTGCGGAGTGCCCAGTTCCAGCCTGGGCACAACCCAGCAGGGATGGTGGGGCAGCGTGGGGCTCACACTGGTTGCTGGCTGGAGTGCAAGTGAGAGGGACTTTGGAGATGGTATTTCCAGAGGAATCTGTGTGAAGTTGTCCTTGAAATTCTGCTCCAGCACTTGCAGTTGATTCAGTGACATGTTTGTAAAGTCTGACAAAGTGAGGAGGGCTGTTGGATCCCATACTGAAAACTGATATTAGGCAGAAGAATGGTTCAGCAGCAGAAGTGTCGTACTGAAGAAGGCTTGGAAGAGCACCTCTGGCTCCTACAAGCTGAGATGTAGTGGTTAGTGATGCTGTAAAGTGCCCCCAACTTGGTCTTAAATGAGGCCATAACATCTTATAGGGTGCTCAATTTTAATGCTTCAAAATCAGCCTGAACTTAACTTTGAGAATTACTTCTTAATAATTACTCATTTGACATTTGATGTTTGTCCTGGGTACCCGGACAGCTGAAGTTATGATATGGAACCTGTTTATCCTCTCTGCCTAGGCAGACACATGTATTTGAGCAACACCAAACCTGGATAAGATGAGAATTTATTGTCTTCTCTGATTACTCCCAGTCTTCTTTCTTAGGTATTTTCTGAACACAGCATTACTGTCCAGGCAATGCATTCTGGCAGTTGATGACCTATGTGATGCTGCAACATCTAATAAACTCCCAACATCCGAGATGTACTTGGTTTAGAGACTCTGATCCTTACCACGTTCTCTCATATTTCTTCTATCTTGCTGTGTGCTGTGCAGCATCACCACAAGCAGCTGTGGTGAGAAAAAGGCGTGCCAAGGGCTCAGAGCATGCAGAGGTAGGGTGTGCACTGGTTCCCAGCCAGGCTGCTTGCTCAAAGTCTTTACTAACATTCAGAGTAGACTGCTTCCTGAAATGGAAATAAAGAGCAGGTTTTTAATGTGCAAAATCAGCCTTGTTTTAATTACAGCAGTCCTGGTTGCCACTGTGGTTTAAATATAATTAGTTGTAATATTCTCTCTGGGTAGAGAAGGTCCATTTCCTTCTCTGTCCTATTCCATTGTCTCTAATTTACCGCAGAACTTGAGTGAGCTGAGCCAGGGGTGGTGGTGATCTGGGAGCAGAGGTGCTGGGCTGAGCCCAGATGTGCTGGTGGTAGCAGTGCTCAGGGCTGGCACTGCAGGGGGAAGGAACGTGGTAGCAGCATGTCCACAACCTACAGGCAAAGGCTGATGGAGTTTTAAACTGGTCGTGTGTTATTGACATCCGATCTCAGGGTCTGCTGCTGAACTCAGCTGAAGTATTTATTTTATCTGATAGATAAACTCTGAGTTATTTTCCCCAGGAAGGAGAAAAAAATAAGGCATCAAAATCCAAGGTAAATATTTCACTTAAATCTGGGGTACTATTTCCAAATACTCTTCTAGCTTTCCATTTTTCTCAGCCTCTCCAGGCCTATTACACACCTACATGAGCTATAGTAGTTAATGTGTATTTTTTTTCTTTCTCCTTTTGTTTGTTTGTTATTATTATTTTATATATATATAGCATACACTTTATTTTATCAGCTCAGCTAATAACTCAGTGACTTTACTCAAGGGCCTGGTATCTGCACTGTGTCTATCAGGGTATTATAATCTTTTTTACTACCTCTTTGTCTTCTGCAAGGATTGACAAAGTGTATTTATGTTGAAATGCCCCAGAGCTTTATTTCTCTCTGGCATGATCCTCAAGTGTTCTCATGTGGCAGCAAACATCTCTCTGTCTCAGAGATTTGGCAGCTCAGAGGCACAGGAAGCTTGTTTGATCCACCATGACCCAGTAACAAAGATTTAAGGCTAATGTAAGAAGAACTGATCAGAAATGGTGGTGTTCCAAGATATGAAAAGGGCAAAAGTAGAGGGAAACTGAAAACTGATAAGAAACGACCTTATTATATTGGAACCCCCATCTGTGGTCAGTGCTGTGTGTTATGTCCCTCTCTCAGCAGCAAAATGGACTGCAGATGGGCTGGATATACAGAAGGCATACTGGGCAACATCACGTGCCTGTAGCAAGCTGTGTAGACAGTTCAGCCCTGTATCTCAAAAAAGGCTCTGTGCAAGGGGAGGAAGAAGACTTGAGCAATATCTTACCTAGAAGGCCAGCACAAATGCTGGTGCCTGACATCCTAAAATAGTCCAACCTACAGCACGTATGACAGCACTGGAAACCCTGGTGCACCAGTTTCCCTTTCAGAAGTCTAGTGGTATTAGAATTTAATGTGTAGAAACTTGCACTCAGTTCATACCACATCCCAGAGGTAGAGTGCTCCCTCATATACCTATCTTGCACCCAAATAAACAACAACAAGAGGCTGCTTTTGATTTTTTTTCTTTTTAAAGGTGTGGTAGGAATCTGACCCAGCAAAGCAGAAGTAACAGAAAGTGGGAAAGGACAAGGTTAAAGATATTCTCTGCTGTGTCTTATTAGATGAGTCTTGCAATGGAGCCTGTAATTGCATGAGTGTGCAGTCAATCCCTAGCGTGGTAAAGCTGATACAATTTAATATAAGCACTTAAATATAGCTTCATTCCTGAAATCTACCACTTCTGTTGCCTTAATTACAACAATTACAGAGCTGTTAAGGAAAAAACAAACAAACAAACAAAAAAAGAGTTTTCCAGGAGAAGGCAACATCAAACACATCTTGTACACTCTTCAAATTTCTGCTTCTGAAAATGCTCCTGAGTGATCCTAGTCCTTTGCAGGACTTGGATCTAATGTAGCACGAACTTTGTGCAGACCACCCTCAGAAGTAATGAGATGCAGAGCATTTCAAGTTGAGAACACACTAGCGACCTCCAAAAAGCAAGAGGAACTAATTAAAACAGAAAGTAGGCTCTCACCACGTGTTTGCAATTGAGGCTAAAAGTGGGGACGAATATTTCAAGGTCATATTCTGGTCAGGGATGCAGAATGTGACTGTGAGAGCAGCAGCTGTGTAGCAGAGGGGAACTGCCCATTGGTGGACTGGAGAAGTAGCATGGATGCTGGTGTCAACAACAGGATGAGGAGAACTCTTTTCTGGACAGCCTGTTGTGCAGCTCTTTGCTCATGGGGGGTGGTAGGAGAAGAACATATGCTATGAAAATAAATTTCTTCAGGTCTGCCATGACTTGCATGAGCATGGCCCTGAGCTAGCCAGCTAAGTTCAGTTCTCCAATTCATTTCTCAATTCTCTAACTGATAATTAAGGGGCAGGAAGGAGCCACATCTATTACCATACTGTGCTGGAGATTGCCACTGCCCAGTGTGTGGTTTAGATCCTTCTGAATCCAGCAGTAACCAGGAATCCAAGGAACTTTTCCAGCAGGACACTTGTGAAAGAGTTCCTTCAGGGGCAGGTGGATTTTTTTTTGTTTGCTGCCAGCCTGACTTCCCACAGGCAGCTTACTCCTGCATGCAGTCACTTTTACATTCATTACACTGAATTTTGTAGCCAGTCAGTCTGCTTCTCAATCTCTGACTGCAGTTGTTCACAGCAAGCCCTATCAGCTAGAACAGTTAATATCCAGAACATCTATGGAAACTACGAAGGACCTGGCTATCAGCATGAATCCTTTGCATTTTTAAGTGATCTCCCTCCTACCAGAAACAAAACACCATACATTTCCTACTCTACTTCTTTTTTTCTTTTTCTTTTTTTTTTTTCTTTCTGTATTTTGATCTTACAGACTCATTCAGGGAATTTCAGTAGGTTTGGAGCTTGATTTCTCTTTATGAAGCTATCTTATATTTTTTTTCCCAAATGTTGCACTTGTCCATTTATCACAAGTCGATTTCTTTACTGTAGTTTCTATTTATTTACCTTAGGGAGTCGTTGGACTTATTGGTCTACAATTCTCTGGGTTCTCTGGATATCACATCACTGCTTCCAGTACTGGGGTGATCTTGATCAAGAGGCATCATATCACAGCTGGGACTGAGCCATTTCATCCTTTGGTTCTTCCAGAACTCCTGCACTAATATCCTCTTGTCTGATGATTTGTTGGTGCTCCTTTCTCTGTCTGCCTTACGACCTCTTTTACTCACAATTCAATCTCAGAAAGATCCTGAGCCCCCTAAACACGGTTCTGGTCTGGGAACTTCTGGTTCTTGCAGCTGTTTCATCCTATGTCTGCCATTGACAGGTAAGCAATCACGGCCCTGGTCAATACTTGCAGGTTTAATATTAGATGCTTCTGCCATTCCCTGGGGAGAGGTATGTGATGTAATGGAACTGACAATCATTTGAGTGAGCTGCTCCTCTCTGACCTAGATTTGGTCCCAGTCCTATACAGACGCTGCATTATATAAACGGAGCACGCACACATCTCTCTCTGACTATAGGAGATGCAAGCATAAAACCTCGTGTGAACAGATGCTGAGAGTATACAATTCAGCCTTTGATAACCCCTTGTTACTATTAACTTATGGCAGCTGAGATCACATATTAGTAAAACTTGGACGTAGTTTTAAGTGACTCAGAAAAACACCCCCCAATTAAATCACTTGATGGAGCAGGTAGTGACTTGATTTACAGCTCTGCTACTTTCATAAAGGGTTATTCCATGGGGGCAAGAAATGTATTGCATCTCCTTGAAATTTTAATGTGTGAATAGTCTATAAATAATTGATAAAGCCAGCCCTTTATTGTTGATTTGTTATTTTTTCTATACTTTTTTTTTCCCCCATTGAAGAAAGTAACATTAATCAGATGTTTGAAGTTTAAGTCATCGTCTCTTCCCAAAGCTCAGGGGAAATGAATACAAACAGATTCCTAGCAGGATTCCCTGAACCCTGTGACAGAACCAACAGCTGGATCTCAGCCATATGGGGAAGAAGGACATTGCCCTGTTAGGAACTAATTTGTGGCTACAAAGATAACTTGCTGGAGAGCTTGTAGCCCAGGAGGTAAGCTCTGCTCAGCAGAGCTGGTGGTTGCTAGAAACAAAATGTTCCTCACCCTCCTCTGTGGGGAAATAGTACGTTGTAACAGAAAACTGTACACAGGTGCTAAAAAAACCCATTTCGTCTGTGAGTGCTAAATATCAGCACTCCCCAGGACAAAACGAAACCATCTTCAGAGGAGGGAAACAGCCCTGCACTGAACACCCTGCTCCTGGGAGCAGCTGTGAGCTTTGCTGCCCCATTGCAAGCTAACAGCTCCTGAGCTGTCCAGAACAAGCTGGCCTGGTTGAAATCTGATTAGATCTTCTAGGTGTAGCTGAATGCAACTGCTAATGCAATTGGCAGAGTGTTTGTTAAAAGCTGTTTGGCTGACCTTTCCTTGAAATGAAAGGATTTGGGTTATGCTTAGTCCAAGTCATGAGTGTTCTCAGATTTTTACACTGTGTGCTCTTGCACTTTGTTTTCCCAGCACTCTGCTGACTTTTTTGTTTGCATTTTGTTTGGGATCCACGTATATTGGTGGTACTACGTTTGTTTGTTTGTTTGTTCTTAATATACTAAACCTCAGTAATTCGCTCTTGTATCCAGGTTTGCTGGGCACTCATCAACCTCATCAACAGATAGTCCCTGAAGTGTGCTGTTACTGCATGCAGTCCTTGGTTTGATACTTGCTCTCATCAGCATTTAAAAATCTGATACAGTGGTAATTAAACCATGGGTGCTCTTCAGCTTTTTGGTGGCTTAATTATATACCCTGAGCTTTTTATGAAGCCTGGGTTTCAATTTTGAGTATCAACACCCATAATGACTTCTCACAAGCTGTAAAATGAAGGGCAAGCCATTCTCACCTTCAGGCTTTTTCCCTTTTCTCTTGCAGTTATCAAGGAAAAGCAAATCTTAATCCTTTGTGTGTTGAGTTTGTCTTTGGCTAACGTGCTGACGCACACTAATTGAGCAGAACAGAAAATCTCAGGGGACTCCATTATCTAAACACCTCCAACGAGACGGTTTGAAGCTGTCCAATTCTTGAGTCGTGATGCAGATTCTCCCTGGTCACCTGTGAATGGCCTTTCTGCTAGTGGGGCATTTGATCCTGACTTGAATGGTTTCATCTATATGTTTAATAACATTGGACAGTTTGAATACATGCACTTTTCATTCCTGCCAGTAGATCTTGTTCCTTGCTAATTTTCATTTGGACATGTACAACATCAGGCAGTAAGCAAAGACAGCAAGATTTGCCTGCCTGGAAACCTAGTTGTGGCCTGGGGCCAGACCCAACCTTGCCGTGGGCAGATGTAATGTCCTCAGACATCTCTGAATGTGGAAGCTAGTGATATGTAATGCAAAGTACGTGGGTGACTGATATAATGCCTCCTACCCATTGTTCAGTGCTTTGTAAGAGCAGTTTTGTCTTTGAAAGCGGTGTAATTAGCCAAAATAGCAAACGGCAAGTTGGCACTATGAGTATAAAGTGCTTGACAGTGCAAGTAAGCAATTAAGGGTTAGCTGCATTGCAGATGAATCAGCCTTTTCTTTTTTCACTGTGCATGATTTTTACGGAACGAAATGCTTCCCTTGGGTGAGAATGAGTGAAGGGCCTTAATACTTTTATCACCGAGGAATTCATTACCTAGGGCAGCGAGGTGAGGAAAGTCAGAAAACACAAGTACCCAAAGTCTCACTCTGAGCAGAGAACACAACCAGAAATATTGCTTTATTGGCACAGTGGGTAAGCCTTGAGTCAAGCCAGTATAAATACATTATGGTTTTCTCTGTGACTGCTTTCATTTAATCCTGTGTTTCCGGGTCTCCGTGTTTTTTTGGCTTCTCAGGTACATGCACGCTGTTCTGTTTTTCACACAGCAATATTCATTAGTGACCTGGTTCTGTGAAATGAGCTGTCCCTGCTTTTTCACGGCCTTTCCACTCCATCAGATGTGCCTGCCATCAGCTGAGCACAGCACAGCTTCTCAAAGTTTGGGAAAAAAGAATACTTCCAGGGGAGGGAGGGCATGTGTGGGTGGGAAAGGCTTCAGTAAAAAGAAAACCTCTTACAGTTCTACTCGCATTCTCTTGGTTGCATTAATATCTAAGGTGTATGAATTCTAAAGAAAGGCTTTTGGGTCTCTATTTTAAAGTATTTTTTCTTTTAAGAAAA
Organism: Cyrtonyx montezumae; assembly: GCF_038088225.1. NCBI lineage: Eukaryota > Metazoa > Chordata > Aves > Galliformes > Odontophoridae > Cyrtonyx > Cyrtonyx montezumae. The sequence continues at coordinate 1,767,962 of NW_027072056.1, read as the reverse complement.
AGGAGGAGGCAGGTTCTGTTCCCAGTTTTGAATCTCCTTCTGCAGACAAGCCAACCAAATTAAGTGCAGAGGGTTCTATTCCAACCAAGATTGATTCTCCACCTGAAGGTATTGTGAATGTAAGCATCTCCAGCTTGAGATGAGCATTTCTCTTATACGGCTGTTTTTTAGCTGAAGATATCTTCAGCGTTGATGTGCTACTTCAGAATGTAATGACTCCCAGCTCAGTGGGACTTAGTGTTTCTAATGAAGTGTATCAGTTGTGTTACTCAGTTAACTGAAGCTGAGATCTAGTTATTTCAGGTGCTTCCCATGGAGTAGCTGCTGGACAGAGGCAGCAGAAATAGGGCAGGGCTGGGGACAGTGGCTCTGTCCCTGTGGTCTGGGGTGACCCCTGGAGCAGGCAGGGGATCTTCTCACCATACAGGGCCTTGGGCAATGAGCTGTCCTGATCCTGAGCCCTGAGGCAAAGAACAGGGCTAAGTAGTAGAGATGTGAGAGCAGTAAGTTATTTGGTAATTGGTTGTTATTTGTATCTGTCCCTTCATTCTGTGTGTTCTGTCCTAGGTTTCCACCAATCTACTCACTTCTCTCTGACCCCGTTCCCTTTGTGCCTTTTTATCCTCTCCCCTGAAAAACTTGGAGCACTGTGCCTTCGGGCAATGCTTGTTGATAAAAGGCAGACTTTACTGTAACAAAATCTTGCAATCATCCTGCTGTTAGTATCCTGGTACTTGCTCTGTTAGGTATTATAAATGAGATTAAAGAAAGCGGCTGTCCTTTGCAATTTAAATCCTGAATAATGAGCAATATCTGCATTATAAATGCTGGGCCAGAACACACGTCAGTCCGCTAACAGTGAAAGAGGAAGAAACTCCCTATATCTAGTAGGGAGGAAAAAAATCCGATCCTGTTCATCTATCTGCTACCAGAATAGCATTGTCACTTCAATCTTATTCAAATAATGTTTTTAGCTCAAGGTATCATCTCCTTGCAGAGGCTGTAATCATTCTTATGGCATCCTTGACCCCAGAAGCTAATAAAAAGGTCTGGGGAGGGATGTCTTCTGTCATTTGTTCCACTTAAAATGAGAAATCGGTAAGTTAAGGATGACTTTGATGCAGTCCCATATAGTTATACAGAATTTACAAAGGCCTGTGTCCCTGAAGGCAGCAGGACTCAAGAAAGCTCACTTTAAAAGCTGTCATCTTTGGCTTTTCCTATGGCCGTTTTGCTGATCCACACTCTGTGTGTGTGCCTTTTTCTTTTCTGTCTTTTCAGTGCACAATTTTTTCTTTTTCTATTTTTTTTTTAATTTTAGTTTTATTTCTTTTTTGTCATTTCCACCTATCAATGCCTTCTCCCCTGGAAGCACTGCCTGACATCCTTGGAAATATCTCCATAGAAAAGTTAGTTCTTTTTGTTAGGGATAACAGTCTCCTGGTTTTATATTGCTGCTTTTCCTTCTGTGGTACTGAGTGCATCAAAAGGGTGTGTATCAATAGTCTAGAAAATAGAAAAGAAGTGTTTGCCCTGCATCAGTGCCTGAACCCCACAGGCCCCAGGGCTTTGCTGTTAAGGATTTAATACACAGAGCAGAGAGGGCCTCACCTTGAAATCTAGGGTAGGCATCAAGGACAAGAAGGTCATGGAGGTTATAAAGGAAATTCCCTGTGTAAGTGGCAGCCTGGCAGGAAGGCAGAATTTTCTACCTGAAAATTGGAGAGATGAAGACCTGGTAGTTAAGGCTGCTCCTCCCAGGCAGTCAGATCTTCCCTGGAAGTCAAGGAATTGCAGTGTCCAGATCCCGACCTGGACGGTGAAAAGGGCTTCTGGATGTGTGGCTTTGGAAGGAGACCTGTAGGTGCTGAAGGACAGTGACCTCACTGGGAATGCTTGCTCGCTTACACGTCAGGCTGAGCCATCCAGCTTTCCTTCTGAAGCACACAGCACCTTTTCTTGGCTTTAACAGTAGTTCTGGCTACAGAACATTGTGGAAGGTCAAGCCCCAGACGTCTGTCTTTGTGTGCTCAGGTGGATCCATGCTCCTGCCACGCACTTCAGCTGAAGTTCTTCAGTCTTGCAGCTCCAGTAGCTACAAGTGTTGCTGTGGGCATTACAGCAGAGCTGGGCTCAGAGCTCACTGTAGCTCTGTGTCCTTGTGCTGCATGAAGAAACTTCTCCACTGTCACTTCAGCACAGAAATGCACTACTACAAGCTGTGGAGTGCTGTTAATTTCTCAGGAAGCCTCACCTGACACTGTTTCACAAAACTTGCATGAGAAATAAAGAGCATCCCTTGAAACTTCTTGTGAGTACATGCCACGATGAAAAGGGCTTCTGTACTGCACCCAACTGTGCCACGGACAGTGGTACCATATTCTGTTGCTTTGCCTGAGAGAAGAATTTGACTGCTGGAGCAGAGATGAACTTACTGGTGGGAGGAAGAATCTGGCTGCTATCTCCTCAAGCCTCACAACAGTGCTTATATGTTCATAGGTTCATAGGTTCATAAGGTTGGAAAGGACCTACAAGATCATCTAGTCCAACCATCCTCCTATCACTATCCCTACCCAACTACTAAATCAAATCCCTTAGCACCTCATCTAAACGCTTCTTGAACAGCGCTAGGGATGGTGCCTCAACCACCTCCCTAGGCAGGCCATCCCAGTGCCTGACCACTCTTTCAATGCTTACTCTTTCAATCACTTGCTTGGCATGATGCACTGCAGGGCAGCAACAGGGCATCGTGTCACTGCCAGTCTCAGTCCCCTCTGACCCAAGGATATCTCATATAATTCACAGCTCTAAGCCTGAGTGATGACTCTGGGCACACCCTGTTTTTTCCTTATATTGAAGTGGATGAAATAGCTCCACAACTGGAGATAAAAAGAAAAGTGCTTGTTGCACTACAGCCTTCTATTCCTTCCATTTCTATTTATTTTCAGGCATGTTGCTGAGCACAGGATACGTCTCAGATCTGAGATAAAAAAGAACGATTTTCCTTTGCTAACAGAATAAGTTATTTTAGTGTGAAGTAGAAGCTCTAGGAGCTGGGCCCTGTTTTGAGCTAAACAAGGTCAGTGCAGCTAAACTATACTGAATGTGAGCCAGCTCCTGAAAAGTTGAGAAAATCAGAAAATCTGCAGATTCTATTAATGTGAACTGCTCTGGATGCTTTTGGAATACAAAATCAGCAAGAACAAAAGAGTATTTTGGGGAATTGATGTGCTGGTGCAGTGCAAAATCACCAACAGCCAAGAACAAGCAAAGATTATTCAGATAATGGTCTCAACCGAGAATAGCTTATCGGGCCAATTAGCCATTATAGTGTAGCTGCCTTATGACTAATTTGAGCAGTTTGTGGTGGGTGATGATTATCTTATGGCACTTGTGTGAGCAGAGCAAGCAAAGACATGGGCTGCAGTTCTGTAGAGGAGAAATGTCTTGCCAGAGCCTTGACTACAACACTCAACTTTCCAAATGGGGATGGATGCATCAGATGTTTCTGGGTCTCATTTATATGGGGCCTGTGGGTCACCAGGGAGGGGTGCAGAAACTGAGAAACTGCTTGCTAGGGAGAGAGCAGGAGGAGATGGGAGGTGGGGATTTCTTCCCTGGTGGAAGCAGGTGGAATGACCGCATCAGCTGCCCAGGTTTTAACTGGGACTGGAACACTGAAGAGTGCATATCAGGTCCTGTAGCCAAATTCTGATGAAGCCTGCTTTGAGTGCAATGTCATTGAGCACCAATCCAGTTCTGGAGCAAGGAGCCTGGCTGTTCCAATTCATTTGCTGAGTCACAGCTTCTTGAAATTGATTTGTGATTTTGGGTGTAGGAACTTCTTTCCCGGAAGGATTGCTTGTGACAGACAACAGCAAAGGCTGTGAGGTTTGAATGTGCCTGAAAGAGAGAAGAGGCAAGAGGAAACACAAGCCCCTGGGATCAAAGGTGTGAAAGGAAGCTTTTAGGAGAAACAGAGTGCGGAGCAGAAAAGGATTCCTGTGTTCAAAGGGCTTGCTGACACAAACTGTGACCAAAATGTGTTGGTCCTGGTTGCATACTGTGTACCAGACTTCCAAACAATGCCTGCCTTCAGTTTAGTAAAATCAAACATTCTCCTTTTCCTATAGGAGTTGTCATATTCTCCATAGAAATTGTAGGCTGCAGTTTAAGCATTTGACAGTAGGAGTGTGACTATAATTATACTGAATATAACTGAGGAAGAGATGATCACAAAAATGAAGAGAAGGGCATTATGAGAGATGGCTGAAAACAACAGGGCATGTCCTACTGCTTATTCTTATTGTCATTCTTAATGTGCTGCTGCGAAATGAATGACAGAGGTGGACAATGTCCTGCTGCCCAGAGTGGGAAAGCTAAGTTAATAATGACAGCATATGACTCAGTGAGTGCATGTTGCACCTAATGAGCAAAGGTGTCAGCAATGTACATCTTGGACAGGGAAATATTGGAAATATTATTGCTGCACAGTGAATGGGTAATGACAGCAATCAGAAGAATTGTGTGGGAACCAAGAATTGCCTCCCTTGCAGTGATGAAAGAGTATCTGCCATGCTGATCTGGATACTGGGAAAGAACATGATGTCTAGAAATGTCTTAAGAGAAAGAAGTTACATATCCAGAACTTCTTCTTCTGTTTGTACATTATTTTGTGTAAAAATAGATTGAAATTGATGTGTGTAGCCTTTGTAAAGAATAGGGCAAAGGAGTTCTCATACTCAAGCCCTATCTGCTTCTGTCTTTACCCATTCATTGTTTAAATTACCTAATTGCTCTGTTTTTGATTATGTAATCTAACTTCCTGTTACTATGCAGAGATTTCAATCTAGCATTAGAAGATTATTTAAAGATAGTTTTTATGTTTGTGTTATTTTGATGCTTTAAAAAGTATTTCACAGCCAAAACCTTAAATATATCTGCAGCTTCCAGCTGAACTAAATAAAGCAACTTCCAATCTGTTAATTAGAAAAGAGAAAGAAATCATCAAGCTAGTTAACACTTATGCTCGGTGCTGTGTGCTCTTTGCAGAACCTCTGTGTACTCTGTGCCTTCTTACAGCCCAGTTTGCAATATCAGGCTAAAGGGATGCTGTGCATTGCCTCAGTACCAGTGGCTGCTGTGTGGAGTCTTTGACCTGAAATAACTGGGTGTCTATGTCAGCTGTTTGCTGTGTCAGCCTGTCAAATGGAAATAAGTTCTGTTGGCTATGTATGCTTCTATGAACTGTTTGCTGTATTTGAAACAGTACTCAGCTGGCACCCCTGCTGATACTGAGCTGACAAGGATACAAGGGAAAAAGCAATGGGCAACAGAAGGCAGGAATAGGAACTATTATTTTGCGAATAAGCTGAAGATCTGTTGCCCACGGATCTGAAGGTGTACCTGAGTGACAGGACAAAACCCTTAGGGAATGAGGGGTGATGTTGAAGCATGATTCTGCCCCATGCCCTCAGCACAACTGGCATTTGTTGCTAAAGGCCTGGAGCAGCAGGATGATCTGTAGAGCAACTGAGCTGACCACTTGTCACAGGGCTCCATCTCAGGTTGGTTCTGGAGGTATGGTCTCCTTCAGAGGCATGTTTACTTGTGTTACAGTTGAAGGATGTTTGTAGCAGCCTGTTGAGTGCAGTGCAGAGAGAGTGAATGCACTGTGATGCCTTTGACCATCAGTGAAGTCTTCTGCTGCCCGCTCTTACTAAGTTCTCCAGGCTCTAAGTGAGATGCTGAGGGATTCGAGTGTCTCACCTCCAATATACTTCTGTGAAATGGAAGGGAGGAATCAAAGCATGGCTTGGGTTGGAAGTGATCTCAAAGATCATCTAGTTCCTACCCACAGACACAGGTAGAGTTGCCACCTGCTAAGTCAGCCACTGGTTCGGGTTGAGCGTGCTTTCTTATTTTTGTTATTTTTCCTTCTTGGATGCACTGAGCAGATGTGCAATTTTATTCTGCCACACCACATGCTTAGAGGATGGGACACTTCAGGAGCACATCTGCCCACAGATCCTTTGGCATTTGCTGCTGAGGAACAGCTCCTGTGGGAAGGTCTCCTGCCCATATTCTCCTTCAGTACCTGCACTCCTGTGCCTGGAAAGCACAGACAACTGAATAATGTACTCCTCAGTTCTTTCGGGGCACAGTTCTATGACATTAATTTGCAGAATTGTTTTCCTAACCATGTTTCAGGTAAACTACTGTTTTCTATAAATCAGTACTTTCCTACAGACGTGGGTTTAGATTGTTTTTCTTGTGGATCGTGAGTCTTGTGAGTTGTTTCAGCTATGCTTTTAGGAGAATAAATAGATAAAGCAGAAATAAGAACTGTTCGTGCCAAGACTTGATAGATGTTTTCTCATTTCTGGAACAAGCAGGCAGCTTGTTGAGGGTTACTTCCTTTTTTGTGGTTTTTTTTTTTTGAACTCTGCTGAGAGACAGTCAGGCAAATACTGTAGAGCTGAAATTTAGGTGCTGTGTGTGGGCTTGAAGCATGAATACTGCAATTAAAACACACAACACATTGCTAAAGATGGAAAAACAAAGCTGAGCAGAACGTTATGCCGAGGTGCTGCAGCTCAGCATGGTTCAGTCCTGCACTGCTGTTTCTGCAGCAAGACCCTGAACACCCTCACGAGTGCTGCTGCTCCCTTCCCAAGCTTTTTGTATCTGGTGAACAAACTTGCTATGATGTTGGACCAGGTGCAAGGAACTGTGTAGTTCAGATTGCTCTCTAGCTGTTACAAAATACATCCACAATACAAACTTTTAAAAGTATGGAGGTGTTAACAAAAAGTCTTGTTTCATTTGCCCTAAAAATACTCACCTATTTGTGGCATACAATTTCTTTGGCTCTGTAGAACTATGAGTGTGCTCTCAGGAACTCTAGGTACCACTTGATTGTTAAGCTTCCAGCAACCTAATCCCTGCTGCGAATTTCTTCTCTACTATGTACTAAATCATGTTCAGAAACCTTGTCCAATGGCTCCTCAGTTACTCCTTCAAGTGTGCATGTGCCAAGGTTACTACGGAGTTGTGTTGGGATGGGGAACTAATTTGATTAGAATGGGGATGGGGTAATTGCCTTGATCACATGAAAATAACAAGAGTTGATTGTTCATTTGGTTTATGAATAACAAAGCTCTTCACCACCACCCAAATCACTGTTAAATATATTTGCTTTTCAGGAAATGCTCAGTGCACCGAATGGAATGGATCCAGCCAGTAGGGGACTTCAGCAGGAGGAGCCACAAAGCTTCCCAGCCATCACAGGAGCAAAGCAGCCATGGACCTGAAGAGGTAATTAAGAATCAAGTGCCCATGACAAATAGCCCTTCAGATGAAGTTAGCTTTTGTGAGAGCAACTCCAGCTGACCCTGAGGTGGGGTAATTGCCCAGAAACGACTTGAATTGCCCAGCACACTTACATATATTTTAGTTTCTTGCACTTCTGATTGTAATTTAGTGCCTCTACCAGATCAAAAGCTGTTTCAACTCATTTGGAAATAAAATTACTGTGCCTCCTGTGTGAAGTTCAGGGAAACTTTAATTAAATAAATTCTGTCAAGTGAGGCTGCTTTACTACCCCAAGATATTTACTTTAAATGAAACCAGTACAGATTTGTAGTTTAAATTTGTTGCATGTGTTGTGTGGAATCTTTTTGTGGGAGATCATAGATTCCAGTAGCACTGAATATTGAAGTGCTGGGTATTTCAGTTCTCTAATCCGCCACCTCTTTCCCTACCTAGATCTCTACCAGCAGAAATCCTTTATTATTTAAATAATAAAGTATTAAAGCCTGTGTAGGTATGCTCTAATTAAACATTCTGGATTTGTCAGTGTATTTCTGGAACTGTAGGATTCTGGATGTGTAACTGACAGAATTGTGCACTTCATGCCGACCTCGGTCCAGCAGGGCTTGTTGGCAGCAGAAACAATTGCAGTGACAATGTGCTTTTGTAAAGCTGCTCATAAGCTTTCGTTCTTCACAAGACTTTCTGTAAATGCATCTTTTTGGACTCTGAGAGGTAAAATGAGAACCCAAAATCAAACTGACTATATCAAAATGTAGAAAACCAATTACATTTTTCATATTAGATATAACATTCTGTGAAATCAAAATCTGATACTATTGCCCCTGTGCAAAATTTAGAAAGTGTATGTGTTTCTTATATTTTAGACCAAGCTTACTTGGATGTTTGTTCCAATTCATTGAAAGCCCCGTAGATTTCAATCAGACTTGTTTTATAGGACTTGGTGGGCTAATGTATTAAATCAGCTTTCTTCTCCCTACAGTTTTTGTAAAGATACTACTCTTGAAACCATAGAATCATACAATGGCTTTGATTGGAAGAGGCTTTAAAGACCATCTATTTCCTATCCCTATTCTGCAGGCAGGGTTCCCAATCAATAGATCAGGCTGTGAAGGCCCCCATCCAACCTTGACTTGCATGCTTCAGGAATGGGGTGTTCACAGCTTCTCTGGACAGCCTGTTCTAGTGCTTAACCACACTGAGTAAAGAATTTCCATCTAACATCTAACCTAAAAATCACCTTTCTTTTAGTTTAAAATCATTCCTCCCTGTTTTATAACTACCAGACAGTAAAAAGTTGGTTTCCCTCCTGTTAGGTCCTGAAGGCCACAGACAGGTCTCTCTGGATCTCTCTCTTCTCCAGGCTCAACAAGCTCAGCTCCTTCAGCCTATCTCCATAGGAGAGGTGCTCCAGCTCTCTAAGCATCTTTGTGGCCTCCTCTGGACCCACTCCAACAGCTCTACATCCTTCCTGTACTTGGTACCCCATGCCTAGACAAACTATCTGGGGCCCCTATGAAGGCAGAGCAGATGGAGGCAATCATTTCCCTACCCTCCTGGCCACTCCTCTTTTGATGCAGCCCAGGATGCTCTTAGCCTTTCCTGTTAAGTATACAGTTCATCACATGAAGGCAAAAGTTCAGTTCTGAACTACTCTGAACCCACCGAGTTCAGATAAAGACTCTCTCTCAACCAACACACAAGAGTGATGTATTAAACCTCTGAACAGTGTTCCAAAAATGGGATCTAGGCAAGTTCACCAGAAACTTGACTAGCTTGAGGATGCCATATAATGATCCTTGAAACTTTTTCTTTTCTAATTACTTGGTGTAAGGGGCGAAGTTAATAGAATGAATAATACAAAATGGTATTCTTAACCAACATATTCTATAGATAGCATAATAAGAAAGATTATCAGAATGGAAAAGGGACGATCAATATGAAGAGAAATGTTTATTTGTCTCAAAGGATTGAAGCTCACAGGGAAAACTTTACAAAAGGGGGATCTGCAACAAGAGATCCTTCCCTGGTGGTAGTCAATCCTTAAATGGGGTCTAGGAGAGGCGGAGCCAGACTCTACCCCTTCTGGTCACACAGGTGAATTGTCTCCACCTGTGCTCCTGCAGCTGACTCAGTGCTCACCTCAGGTGATCAATCAGTGGTTCAAGCCACGATTCAACAGTTCCCATACACTTGGGTTGCTCTTCCCTGTGGAATTTTGGTAATGCTGGAGTTCAGCATCTCCCTTTGCACCTGTGGAATCCCTTATACCTTCAACATTCCATGCCATTTCTACCAGCGTGTTCAGGGAAATCCTCCACCTGATTGTTTCTCCAGAAAGCAGGTGACACTGTAGACACACCTGTGGATAACCAGCTTAACAAATGCAACAAATCTCAATTACACTTGTGGGAATGTAGTGTTTTCTACGGTAGGACTAGTGATAGCACTAGACTTGCAAGAATGAAGACTTGTGATCCATCTATTCTCAGTGGGGATTTGGTTGGTGTGGTTCATCTCTGGGCCATCTTCATGCAGCAGAGGGAAGAATCCAAGAAACTCTCTAAAGAGCACTGTTGATTGTCAAAATGTATGTTTCCACGTGAGTAAAAGACCATGAGCCATCTTCCCAGTGCTGGTGTTGGGAACACTTGTATTTTTACCCCACGCTGTGCTGGGCACTGAGCAAAGACACTATTTTGCTTGTAAAACAGAACTAAACTGTTCAGCTTCTGGATAATGAAAGTGAGCAAGCTTCTTGACCCTTTTCTGTCTCAAAAGTAAAATATTTAGTTTGTAAAAACTATATTTTGACCATAACTCATCCTCTACCCCCGTTCTCTCTTTCTGTAGTCTTTCTTGTTCATTCTTTACACATCCACAAACAAATAGGCAGTACAGTCACCAAGACCTCTGGGAGACTGCAAGAGAAGATTGCAAGGAGAATGGAAGCAGTAAGTGTTTATCTTGCACAGAAGGAAATGCTTTCATGGCTTCACAGATACATGCTCTTGCTAATCGCAGACATGTTATGTCCTTTTTACATTTTGCTTGGGTAACTAGTCCAGACAGATGAAAATATAGCTGACAGAGACAAAATTGAGATTATATAGGTCAAAGTGGTGGAGAACGGTGTGTTACTGTGTTCACTTTCAGTTGCTGTCATCTCTCTCAAATGCTCTTCCTTTCCTACATTTTGTTGTATCAATACATTGTAACAGGAAGGAAAACCTTTGCTTTTGTAGAAACTCAGCTGGAGTTGGGAGAAGAAAGTGGCAAGCCTTTTTCAGAGGTGCCCAGTAGCCAAAACTACTGAGTTCATTTCATAGATGCTGTGAATCTGGTCTGTTTTCTACTTCTGGTACAACCTGGGCTACACAGGAGCTGTTAAGGATTTGAAGCTGCATTTCCCCCCCTATATTCTAGGAATGTCAGTGGATTGCTATCTTATGCATACATTTTCCTCCTAGTTTCTTGTGTATTTTAACAAGAGAGAGGCTTAGCATCATTTCCCACCTATTCAGGGAAGTAGAAAGATACAGCATGGCTGAGTGATGTGCTGTTTGCATTGGCTGCATGGTGGAGACCTAACTCACTCACCCTAGACTATTCTACTCAAGCGATTGCTCTATTGAGTGAAGCACAGAGGTTAGGAAATCCATGCAGAATGCGTCAGTGCCTGGTTATATGGCTCAAAATTTCTGGTGGAGATTGTTATCTTTTGATGATTTATGAAAAAGGGATGGGTGCCCTTGCATCCCACTGTTATCATTGTACACGTGTTGTTAAGCACAGCTGCTTTAGTATAAACAGGAGTTATTTCACTGGCTTTGCAAGAATTACTTCTGTTTAAACCATTGCAGTTCTTAATTGTGTAACACCAAATTTCTGTGAGCATCATGTAGTGCAGATTTCTAGTGATGCACTGAGTAGTGATGAACAGGGGAAAGGTTAAGCTAAGCTTCAGAAACTACCATCAATTAATTTTCTCCTGAAATAATTATTTAATGAAAATTATGCTTCATCTGTTACAATTTGATAGTGGACGCCTATCAGATGAAAAGTTAGTCAAAAAGGAGAGCAGTTTAAGTATGAGACTACAAGTCTTTCCTGACCTTGCTTTAGGGGCTTCTCTCCCCTTTAACCTTTGGATTCTGTCTGCAGTTGACAGAGGTAACAGAGTCAGAAGAAGAAAAGTGAGAAGTATGAGTTGGTACTCAAAACTCGTAAATCAATGGTGACATTCAGTCCTTTGTGTATTCAACTTTTACACAATTCCACAGATCAGAAGACTGAGCATAGGGCAGTATCTCTCAGATTGCCAGTCACATTACCAGTTCTCAAGAGCAGGAAGATGTTGCTAGCAGTAATGGCACTGTGGCTTGCCCAAGAAATGAGTGTCAGGCCTATGAGTGCCTTGTATCACCTATCTTTTCTGACTTTTACCCTTTGAGGCTTTGGAAAGCTGGCAGGGTGAGTGTTTTGATATCATCAAGCAGGTGTCCTGAGCTTCTTGGCACCTTTGTCTTCAGGTGAAGCTCTGGTGAAGATGGAATTACCATTTAAGTATTTAAAAATGTGGCACTTAACTTCACTAACTACAATTACAGCAAAATGCTTTCTAAAGTATCTGATTATGCATAACAGTCAGAAGTTCTAAATAAAATGGATAAACATACATTAAGAAAGAAAACAACTGCAAGTGTCAAGTGCAGAAATCAGAAGAGGATGCTAAGCATAATTATTAAAGCTTGCGTGAGGTTTTAGTATTTTGTTGTTTCTTTGGTATATTTAGAAAAGGAGGCTGAACCACCAACTTTGTAACTGAATCTTTTATCAACAGAATGCGTGAAGTATGAAATAGATCACTTATACTGCATTTACATGGTTAATCGTTCTGCTACATCCTGAGTTTTTCCCAACTCAGTCAGTGGAAGATTACAGCTTTTTATTTTTTTTTACATAATTGCTTTGTTAAACCACTTCTCTGAAATTAGCATTTAAATAAGGGCAAATTGAGCACTGAGCTGAATTTCCATGAAAATGTGTTAACCCCCAATGCTATGCAATGTATATAAGCAGAGATAGCTGCAGCTATGCTCACCAGTGAAATGAGCGTGAAAGCAGCCAGGGTCTGGTTGCCATCTAGGGTAGGGACAGCATACACACGTGATTGTCATTCAGGACGGTAAATTCTGATCTTGCCAGCATCTCTAAGGGCAGCTACTAGTTCAAAATATGAATTCGTGTCAGGGGCCTTTTTTTGGTCTGCTAAAACGTTTCGCTACGAGCAGCTTCAATTTGGGATTCAACTTACTCCTTTCAGATGCAACGAAGAATGAAAAAGGAGGGGGAAAGGGAGTTTAGCCGTGTGAGATTCCTCCTGTGTGCTGTCTTTCATTATCCTTCGGGATGACATCAGTTGAGTGAGAAAGTGATTTGTACGTTGGAGTCATTTGGGCAGCCTCTAAGGGATGACAAGTGCTTAAGGCACAGTGCGAGCCAGGCTGCCCGAGGGTCTCTCAGGTTTCGCATGCACACTCCACTGGCTTTCAAAAGAAAAGTGTGAGCCAGCTTTGTGGATGCAAACCTGAACTCCTGCAGCTCACCTTCGGTTTTGTTTTGGTGGGAAGCCCTGCCCAGTGCTGCTCTATTGATTTCAGGGTTAGAGCAGAGGGCCCAACTTGGGTCTCCCAGATGGACTGCATCTGCAGGAAAGGGATATTCACATCTCATTCTGGGCTGCAGGTTTGCTTCTTTGGTGCAGTCTATCCCTGCAGCAGCTGAACAGCACGCAGCCCTTTGCTCACTGACCACTCACTTTGGGATGGGTGAAAAAATCAGAAAAAAAAAAAGCAGAACTGGTAGGTTGAGATAAAATCTATTTACTAAGGCAGAAAGGGAAGAGAGAAATATTAATGTTATCAACATTGTTTTTCTCTTAGAGCCAAAACATGGCCTCATACCAGACAACATGGAGAAAATAAAGCCTTTCCCGGTTGAAACTAAAACATTCTTTGAACTTTGCAAGAGGTCAGGTATTTTCAGCCTTGCATTGTAACTCAGGACATTTAAACAGCACAGCCCCTTAAGAAAGGGCTCTTCATTTCTGTATTTTCCGGATGCTGGAAAGATCTTTGATGCATTAAGATGAGGAGGAAGCAGAAGGCTTTCTAAAGGAAGGTGAATGAAAGTCAGGTATCTCATGGCAAAAGTAAGGGAGAGGTAGTGGTTTTAACTGCCTTGTATAAGAGCATAGGAGAAGGGATGTGAGGGCTTGAGGTGAGGTAGATGTTCCTGACAGTGTCAAGAATGGCCAGAAATTATTAAGTGTCTGACTATTTGGAGTCCTCCTCTCTCTGGCTTATAACTGAAGGGACTGTATTCAAACTTGAACTGACTGCCTTATCATATTGCTGTCTTACTTTTGGCAAAATGTTAAAATCCAGGCTTAGAAGGCAGTGATTCTTTTTCAGTCAGAATATCTGGCGTTGTGTACGTGTTGGTGGGCTGTTGAGTGACCGAATATGCACATATATAGTCAATGCACATATGTATTACAGGTATTTTGGCTGGGCTATTTTGCCACTTATTCTATTAGATGAGGCTATGAAGCAAATGTACAGTCACTTACCCTTAATGCTACAGCAAATTTTGACTTGGCTGAGCTCTGTACCTGTGGAGATGACAGCAAAAATCTCTTCATGGTTTAATTGCATGGGAAAACTGAATGTAAGAGCACACTTTTTGTGATGCAGTGCTTGAGGCAAAGAAAAACAAACATACGAGGTCTATCACAAAGGTGTACCCATCTCCTTACCTCTCTGGGTTGGTATTTCCAAGTCCTCGTGTGGCTGTAGCTCAAAGGCTTTGGGAGTTGGTTTATAATGCTTGCTGACTTCAGTATGGGGGCAGTGTCTCAGATTGACCAGTTGGCTAGATTCAAAGCTGTGGGCACAGGAAAGTTACTCAGTCTGTATTTTAAAAAGAAGAATGTATTGCTTACCAGCATTACAGTCATTTAAAAACTTAATGTGATTTGTTAACGAAGAATCAAGATAAGGAAATTGTAACACTAGATATTGTAACTGTTTTCTTTTGAAATTTATAGGCGTTCATGTTTTACATAAAACAGTGGCAAAAGAAACATATCCATTTCCTTTTTATTAATATTAAAATAATTCTAAAGTGTGGGATAATACATACCAAAGCACTGGAATAATTAGGTACAGTTCTGTTGACTTCAAGAGTACTTATTGATTTGTGGATTTGCTGGAATCACTCTAAAAGCTGCCAGTACAATGGCTCTTCTAACTTAACTCCATGATTGGGCCTAAAAGAGATGTAGTTGGGGTGAGGACAGAGGGCAAATGAAATGCTTCGGACTGCAAAGTGAGAGTACGTTGCCCTTAACCTCAGTGGTTTAGTTTATTGATATTATATTTTTCAAGGTTATGTTCATAAATTCAAATCAAGGTTTCACTTTTAAAATCTAATTAGAAAAAAAAAGGAATCTGTTGAATATGCTTAAAGCTTAATCAGTTCATTGAACAATCTTCGGTGAGGGATTGGTTTCTTACTCAGATTTCAAGGCAGCTGTGTTTTAGGTTGAAGGACTGAAGCCTCTGGTCAGCATCTGTCCTGGTAAAAGGGAAAGTTTATGCTTTTGCCTAAAACCTTTGATCCTGCAATGCTGCTAATTAGCTATTTTCAGGAGCAGATAAAGCAGCTATTTTAGACCCACACCATCACTATGGATAACAAGACAGGTTTTTAGAATTTGCTTTGTGTTGTCCAGAAACTTTCTATTCCCAGAAGCGGAGTGTTGTCTGCCACATGGTGTGAGGAGCAGACCCCACCAGTGCCACTCTCGGCTGCCTCTGCCCATCAGACAAATGGACAACTGACTTCTCCCAAAAAATCGAGGATTTTGGAAGCAGTGGAGTAAGATTTTAAAGAGATTCTCACTGCAGTGGTCATAGAAGGTCTGCACTCAAATGGCAAATAGTGTAAATGCTCAAAGGTTTTGCTCAGATGAGGTAGCAGCCCTGGACCTGGATGATGTGTTCCACTGACACGTGAATACCTCCTTTTGATTCATTGAGCTTGTTTGTTGTTGTTGTTTGGTTTTGTTTTGTTTTGCTGCTGTGTAGAAGTAGTTTCCTCTAGTTACTGTTTTCCAATTGGGTAGTTTACACAGCATCTTTAAACTGCAGTTGCTGAACACCTATCCCTTCAGTTTTCCAAGTCTACTTCCCTCCACATTTATGCAAGGAAGCAGCAGTACAGCTCTTCATAGAGATGAAGACCATGTGTGGGTCACAGTATTCAATCTAGTGATGGCTTTCTGCAGGAGGAAGGAGTTGGATCTTGCCTGCGTAAGGTGCTGGGTTTCCTGGAATTGCAGGTCTTCTTTAAGACCTTCTCTTTAAGGATCATGACTTAGAGACAGCATCCGACTCTCAATGTCAGCATTCCCTGATGAGTCTGTTCTGTTAATCTGTTTGCTAATCTCATTGCTGACCCATATGTGCTCTTGGCTTGCAAACATCCTGTGGCAATTAGCTCCACAACGTAATGATGTGTTACGTGAAAAAAATGTGACTGGGGGAAAGGGGCATTGAAAATTGAAGTCAAAAGTTGAAAGTGATTAAAAGCATGAATAATATGTGTATCAGCTGAGCTAAGCCTTTGCAGATCTGCTTGGTTTTGTACCAGATCTGATCATAATTCTGCTCTTGCTTTGATATTTATGATAGCTCGGCGTTGCCATTTTTAGTTGAGATCAAAATTAGGCCAGAATACTTCTAACAGAAAGCAACATCTGATGTTTCTGTTAAAATAAATAAATCAGCTCTTAATGAGAAATAACTGTGCTTAAGAGTAATGGCTTCTTGCAAAATTTAAGCAACATCTGAAATCTATGAAAATAACTGAGATCGTGTTCTTTCCTTTTCATATAGGTACCCATGTGTTTAATTGGAAGTAATATTGAAGTCTTGGAGTGCTACAGTCTTGATAAGAGTTGATGTGCTAGTCTTTGATACAGTTAGTTTGAAGAAATTCAATTAATAATTAAAGTGTTTGCTGATATCAGTCATGAGGCACATTCAGAGGCAATTACTACATTCTACATATTTGATTTAGACAAAAACACTTCTATGTCTCCGCTTTAATCTCTTGTTTAAAGCTTGTTTAAAGGCTGTGCTGTGTCTGACTGAAGAGAGAGTGTAGGAGAGGTGAAAGATGCTGGCCAAGCCTGAAGGCAGTAGAAGCAATGGCACGGCTGGGTGCTTCTGTATGGGTGTTGGAGTAATTTTGCCCATGTGTGAATGAAGGGCATTAAGAAGACTGAGCCTGTTGGTAGATTTCATTCATTTGAATGTGAAGCTTCTTAAAAATGACCTAGAGCCATCCTCAGTGGGTGTAAAATTGCAAAGAAGGACTGGAATCAGCAGAGTAATGCTCTCTTTCCTCCAGTGCAGCTCCCAAACTGTTTTTTCCCTTTTCATTCTCCCCTTGTCCCAACTCCAGATTTCAAACGAGGTCCATGCTGCTTTTGTTTTTCAAACTGAAAACATTGAGCTCAGGTATTAGCGAGATGCACCAGCTGGTTTGTGGTGAGGATATAAGCTGTTTCCTATTGCAGCAGCTCGCAGCAATGAGCCCCTAGCTGTGAGTACCTGGTGGGTTTGAATGGGTGTGAAGGTAGCTGAAGCTACTGCCCAAGTGAAGGCCCTGGCAGTGGTGTTTCCTGAGGTGTACGTTGCATGGATGTCCTGCTACCATAAAATCCTGAGTTGCCTATCTTGTACCTGCTTGCTAATGAGTCTCTTGACCTCCTGCTGTCATGCTAATGCAGCTGCTCACTTGGAACCTTCCTGAGCCAATAAATTATTTCTTTTCCTAATATCCTTTTACAGATTGCTGCTATCTCTGTAACAGAGACGACCTATCTCATTAATTTGTAATTTTGCTGAAATATTGAAGCCTTGAAAGTGGCACATGAACTAAAATACAAATACAGTAGATGTACTGCTGCCTAAAGGCTATATAAAGACATATCAGTTAAGCTGTATCTTAGTGCAGATGAAGAAGTGATTTTATGGTTCGGACTCTGCTATTACTGTGATCCTTCCTTACGTACAGGTTGGGGTAACATAAGGATAAGTGTAATGGAGATGGAGACTTACATATGTCATATGTAAGTCTCCTCTCTAATCATGTGCATATGCACAATATATTAAAAATCTGCAGTATGGGAAGTTTCTCTTGGCATTAAATGGATCACTGTTTCCTATTCTTGAGGTTGCTATACATGAATAGTACCCCAAGTGAATGTTTATCCATTACTTTTGGTTTTAAGGATCACAGTTATAGAATTGTTAGAGTTGGAAGGGACCCTTGAAGGCCATCTAGTCCAACCCCTCTGCAATGACAGGGACACCCATCTGACCCATCAAGGTACCATCTGACCTTGAATTTCTGTAGGGATTGGAGCCCCCATCACCTCTCTGGATAGAAAGGAAATGAAGTTATCAAAATGTGACTTGCATAACAAAAATGCAATGCACATAATCTGACAAGGATAGGTAACATTTGAAAGGTTTTCATTTGAATTGAATATTTATAGGCGTACGTAGGGGTTTTGCATAAAGGACCTGACTGTGTAATGCTTTATCACTTTACAAATTCCTTTTGCTTGAACTCCCTGCAAAGACCACATGATTTGTTTTATGGCCAAAACATGATTTTGTGACTGTGACTTTAATGGAATGGATCATGTATGCAAGTAGGTTTGGTTTTCATTGAGTTTTAGGGATTGACATAATTTGTCAAGCAAAGCAGTACTGAGTGACATATTTTTTTCTAGCACACACCTGCAAATAATACTTTCCAAAGTAAATGAGTGCTCCTTTCTGCTGGGGTTGAAATGCAGAGGGAGGGGACAAAGAAGCTTACCCAGGTCAGGGTGTGGGCCAGCTGCAAAGCAGGATCACAGCCAACATCTCCGAAGCTCTTCTGCTGCCTGGTTCATATGAGATCTGCTGGGTTTAATCTTTTTTAACAAGACAACAAAGATTCTGTGAATAATTATGTAGCATACCATTGCATGATTAATAAAAGAAACAACCCCACAGAAAACCTGTAGTAATGTGACACCTCACTCACTGTTTTATTTGTTTTTTATTGCAGAGGTTTGTTTGTGGGGCACAAAAGAATGAAAGATTTTCGGCTTGTTGGAGGGCTTTCAGTTGTTTTTCTGTCTATAGTTCAGAAAGTGAACTACCTCAGGGGCTCAGGAATAGTGTTCTTACACTCGTCTTGTAATCTCTATTGGTTGTAGAGAAATCTCTTTTATTCCATAGTGTTTTTAACAAACACTTTGAAGGCACTACTTGAAAATGTTTTAAGGTAGTTTTCCTTTTACCTAATTTCAATCTTTTCTTTTATTAAAGATCAGAAAATCTTAAGTTGATGAGAGAAAACGTCCTTTTACTTTTTCAGCATTGGCCTCGAATTGAGGAAAGAGGAGGATAAAAGGAATGCACAGAGCTGGTGATGGGAAAGTGCAGAGCATCATGCAGAATGGGGAGACCCTGTGCTGAGCTTTCACAATAAAACAAAATCTAAGCCTGCTCCTGTGCCAGTCTGAACCATTATCCTTGAAGCAAAGCCTCCCACTGACAGGAAGGAAAATTGGGATGGACTTACGGCACATCAGATGTAACAGTGTTCACAAAATCTGAAGCATGAGGGAATCAGTTTAATGCACATCTAAATTCTCTGTACATTCAAAACATGTTTTTTTTAAATTTTGTTGGTGCTGATTAAAGGCAATCCATCAGGTAACTAATATCCTTCTGTAGCTAGTGGATGATTAAATCATGATATCAACTCAAGCTCAGATGCTTGCACATATCTTTAAGGTGTGTAACAGCTTACTTTTGTTTGAGATTACAGTAAATCATAACAGTATTTACTACAGGATATGAAATGAAATCTTTCCCCTTGGCTTTATTTTTATCCGACTAAAAACTAATTCCAGGTACATCACTCTCCATAGTTTACAGTTATTTTTCTTCCTCTAGTTGATTATTAGTCAATGTTTGAATGTATTTGTGTTCTTCCATTGAACTGTAATTCCTCCTCATTTTCTGGGGTAAGTCCACTTAACACTGGTCTTTAATTGCTCACAGTTCTGTGTCTTTATACAAGGGATGTGGAGCTGGCTGATGCTGAAATTGCAGATTGCAATGCCTTGCTGCCAAGAGAAGGGGTGCTTCACTCCTTGCACCTTGATGACGTATGATCCTTTTATCTGGGGACAATGTGTGGCTTTGAGGGATAATAGGAAGCAAACTGAGATTCATTTGATTCTGCTACAAGTCATCTTAAATTTGTTTAATGAGTACTCTGAAGTATTTGATTAATAGATGGAGTAAATACCAGTAGCACAAATAGGAGATTTATTTCCAGAGATTTCAACTCTTCCCCCTGTCTTGGGATCATAATGGGAGTGTCCTCACCTTAAAGCAAACCAAAACCATGTCTAATCTAAAGCATCTACGCAAGTGCTCAATAATAACTTGTGGATCTTCAAAACACCAACAATTTTTGGGTTTCATTTTCAGTATTACCTGTCCAGAAATGAGGCATAGTTGTATTTCAGTTATACAGAACCTCTTCTAATGTATTATGGATTTTCTGATAGATGATATTCTGTTATTTAAAGCAACCCTATACATGGATAAGGAAGTTAAGTTATGGGTGAGGAGAGGAACAAGGCTATTGAAGGATGGGGGAAGATTTCGTTCCTGAGCAAATTATCTTATTGCAACTGACCCTCCTCTTGGGCTCATTTAACTGTGTTGGATTGATTAATGCACATTTTGAATGGCGAAAGTGAAAATTGCTTCCAAATAAATAAATAAATAAATAAATAATTCATGGGCTTCCTCAGGGTATTCAGTTCATATAAAAAGATCTGGATTAGAGCAGGGGAGGAGAAGAAAAGGCTACCTCTTCCTGTTAGTGTAGTTCTTAGGAGCTACCAGTTTTGGATAAGCTGCTGGGATGACAAGGATTAATCAATACATTGTCTTCATTCTCAATCTGCAGTGTTACAGCCCTGTGGCTGTGGGCTGACAGCTGCCTTTCATCCCTGTGCAGCTGTTAGCAGCATCCTGCCTTTGGCAGATGTATTGACACGAGCTTATCGAACTTCAGACAAACTCAGTGAAGTCACACTTGTGTCGCTGCTCAGCCTGGGCTGCCTTGCCCCCCAGGCTTTTCCTAGAATATCTGGATTCCCATCTCTTATTGATGTGCATGAACTGGATGAAGGAAGAAGTACTTCTTTACAGCACATAGACCAGAAACGGACTGTTTTAATGCTTGTCCATTTTTTTTTTCAGGCTAGCAATAATGCTTCTAACATAAATCTTTCTCTGTGAGGCTGGATTCCCATTTGAGTATGCTCAAATGCTTGCCTAAGTCTGAAAAATGACAGTTTAGCACACCTTTCCCCTCAGTGGTGCAGAAATCACTAACCCCAGAACCCCTGATTTAATGAAGCATAATAGAAATTTAAATGTATGACAAAAGATTCTGCTGAATTAGGGTCTCCAGTCTCAGATGCAGTGCTAAAGACACTGAAACATTGAGAAAATCGACCTGTCTGACTGAATTTTCTTCACTGAAATGAGGATTGTCAGTTCTGGAAAGTTCTTGACAGAGAATGGTGGGTTTGAACACCGTACATATGAATCTTTGAGTACATTGGGACCTGAGGTTTCCAGTGCTTGTTGAAATGTTTGTTTGGATGACACTGTGAGCACTGAAGAAGGAAGCAATTTCACTTAACAGTGTTTAAAAACTTAGAGCACAGTTGGGGTATAGTGTTAGATCTTTGAAGCTGGAAGAAAATTCTGTAAGAATAGATTAAATTTAGATTAAATTTCAGCAGAAGTTCAAGTAATGGTGTTTTTAGCGGAATCAAATGGCTTTTCAAGCTGTTTCTATAGGGATTTCCAGTTTCTGAGGTGGCAAAACAGTAGTATCTACTTAATTGGCAGCCATAGAATTGGAATAAATGCAGAGCCGATATTGCTGAGTCTGGGCTGTGCCAGCTGTGCATTGAGATGGATATCCTTTTCAGAGATGGGGCTTTCCTCCCTCTTTCTCCAAGAGGTTTTCTGCCACAGCTCAGCCTGTTGCCTGGGCACTGGGAATGGGGATACATTTTGAAGTGAGCAGGACGGGAGAATGCTTGGGAGAGGGAAGGCCTACCTGACCTGCATGGTGATCAAATCCTCAGCAGGAAAGTGAAGAGGGGAGCACAGTGCTTGTGTAGAGAGGTAGAGATGCACAGGACAAAAATGCTTACCTCTCTTACTGAAGACTATTTACTGAGAGATTTTACTGCCAATTTAGGATGATAATTGCATACTCTAAGCAGCTTTGGTCAAATATCTCTGAGAGGAATTCACAGCGTTTTTGCCATAGCTATTTTTATTGGCCTAGGAAGAGCTTGGCAATTTTTTCTGGGTGTGATGGGGAGCACACTTGTATTTACACCTCCACCTCTGCTCAGCAGTAATACAGAACAGCGAAGTAAAATGACAGAAGTATGAGAAGAGAGGCAGCCACACTGGGAGGAAGGCAAGAAGCCACAAAGAAGCCACATTGCTTAAGAGCAATGGCCCAGCCTTGAATTTGTACTGTATTCCCTAAAAGAATGAATGAGTTGTTCAATGCCAGTACATAGCACACATAAAGACAGAACAATGTGGGAACCTGGTGAAACAGGGTACCCTGAGGCTGCCTGACTTGTGGGAGCTGAATGCTGGGTTCGTTTTGGGGTGTTAGAAATGAAGCTTTCCAAGAGCATGAGGAAGGGTCTTTCCCTTTACACAAGGGGATCCTGGAAGGGATGGTCTGCTGAGAAAGGTAAACTACAAACCAGGGAGGATTTGAGGTTATTCTTAACACTTTTCTAGGAAGTATGGATGTGGTACAAAAAAAAAAACCTGCTGCACAAAGCTGGTAAGATCTGTGGGAGATGGAAGCACTGCTTTCCTGAACTCTACAAAAATGTCTAAATAGCAAGGAAGATGGTTCATAGGGTATTTGATAAGTCATGTGGATAATTTTTGAAGTGTAATTATTTTATAAGTGAACAACCTCGCTGGTGATCAGTAAGCTATATAGACATGATGTTTTAATTTTTGGAAATTCTCTCTGTGGAACATGGTTATCTCTTCATATCTTCAGATGAGGCTTAACTTCATCTTATCCATGATACCAATTAATGAATCATTCCCCGTACTCCCGAGGCTTGGGAAAAATTGGCAACTGCACAAGCATGGCTCACAGGATAATCTGTTACCTTGAAAGCCAGATAATAACACCTTTGATAATTGATGATAACACCTTTGCAGCACTTGGCTATGAAATGTGCAGTTTGTAACTGAGTAGTGTTTTACACCCCTATTTGTTAAGGAGAAAAGATAGAGATCTAAATGGAATGAGATAAAAAGTGACGAGGTTTCAGACAAAGGACAAAATGCTTCTGTTCATACAGTAGGTCTGTAAGTTATTGTCTTGCTGTGGTTTTTCATGACAAAAGCGTTTTCTGATCTACTGTTGATTTTAATTGCTCTGAAAACAAATGAGCTGTGCCAGCTTTTAGACACAGTATTAAATCAAAGTGCAACCAAGCCCTATAGCAGAATGTGTAGTCATTACCTATTGAGGTTCACTGGTACCTGTGACCACCTGCTTTCTCTCAGCAGTATGCCATAGGGCCTCAAGCTGCTGATTTTGTTTTCAAAATAATCTGCCATTTTTGTTGTTAGAATCTCCTAATTTTGTCAACGTTGTGCAATTTTTGGGGAGAAACTGAATGAGATTTATTGATAATGCCAGCTTATAACAGTCTGTAAAACAGGACTGATAGCATATTTAACTGATGAAAATCTCTACAGTTAAATCCTTCTGTACCAAATACCTCTGACTCTGCTTTATCTCCGTTTAATACATAAGCCTTTTATATGAAGTAGGTAACTTTAGGAAGAGCAGTTACCCAACAAACAAGTCATGTTTTTGCCCAGGTAGTAATCCCACTGAAATACATTATGTCAGGCTGAGCACAAGTATGCTGTGCACAAGTATGTTCTCACTTTTAGAAACACGCACAAGTTGTACGCTTTTTCCACCCTAAGGAAAGAGGGAAGCTTTCTCTCGTAGGTTCAGATTCTGAACACTGTATTAATTGAACTTGTATTAACTATTGGCATTCCTTTGGCATGGAGTGCTCTAGCTACTGGAATATCTCTGTTAGAATAGCTCTGGCTGATTTGTGACAGACAATTCTTATGAGTTTAGCAGAGCACTTTGAAATCCATTTTTTTTTCCACTCACTGCATGAAGCCTGTGCTGGAATCACGGCCAGCCTACAGGTTGAGTTGGAGGAAATCTCTTACATAGACAAAAGCGAGGGACTTCCAGACTGTGAAAAAGCATATGGTACCTTCTGTCTTCACAGAGTGAGAGGGTGCTGTGAATTCTGAAGAGCACCGTGCCATCAGGGAGGCAGGGTTGTGCCTGTTGCAGCTGTCATTTACATCCATGCTTCCCCATCACCACGATGTGGTGGAGGTTGTTCTGCTTTAGACAAATCTTTGGTTTCCTTGAGCAGAGGGGTGGGAAGGATGCCTAATCTCATTAAAGCAGAGAGCTCTTTACTGAAGAAATACTGACTTGCGTAATCCACACGATACATTCTACCAGTTTTCTCTATACAAGGGTCAGTGCTCAGGGGCATCCCTATTGCTGAACAAACCAGCCTATATCACAGCCTGGTGCCCTGAGGCCTCCCCCCATGCCCAGCTGTGGTGGAAGTGGGCTTCTTCACAGTCCTGTCTTTCTGCCTCACTTCTGGGTGGGTGCTGGACTTATGCTGGAGCTGGCTTTGGTTCCCTCCCCTCTCTCAGACATCAGTGCACTGCTTCCAAGCAATGCCTGTGTGGCTTGCTGCAGTAGCAAAGAAGGTGGCCTGTTTCTTCTTGGCTGGGAGCAGGATTTGGGTGGCTGGTAACACACCGCATTACTGATGATGTATGCACAGCTACACTGCCCCAGGACCAAGTTGTCTGAAAGCAGCAGGGCTGGGTTCTGTGGACTGTGGATTCAGTGCAGAGCCTGCTCTGGGTTTGCTCCTCAGCACCCACCTGCAGGGCACCCGGTGATGGGGCTGTCACAGCACTACCAGGGATCCTGCTGAGCCTGTATATCTATCTGGCTCAGACTATCTATCTGGCTCATATTATCTCCCTTTTTCACGACACCCTGAACAACTTTCTTCAGTAGCTCCTTTGATGCTCACCTTCAGCAGGTTTGTCCTTATTCGTTAGGAGAGGTTGTTTCTTCTTGGTAAAACCCAGTTGCATTTATTGTCATGTTACTATCTGTGGCTCACAGAAGCATAAAACACCCAAGAAACAAAAATAGACTGTTGTGTTCTGAATGCATCCCTTTCCTTTGATTATTTTCTTTCGCCCATGCAGCCACCATCTTCATCATTAGAAAACAGACAACTTATCTCCCAGACATTGCTGCATTCTTTTCTTAAAATCCCTTTTTTGGAACTTACTGTGCGTATAAATTACCCTGTACAGGAAATAATTTACCTTTAATTGTCATGCTTTGCAACTTCAATATTTTTACACTTTTTATTTTTTATTTTTTTGCTATCTCTTAGAACACTGAAGCTGGAGACTGCTGGCATCCAATGGCCTTGACAAACAGTGTCAGTTCAACATGCTCCAAGCTATCTGCTCCCTGGCATGAGTTATTCTGGCCAGCATTCATTCCAGCTATTGAGGATCTTCAGCCTAACTCTGCTGGGGAAATCAAGGGCACAAGGACAAACCCCAGCAGGGAGTTAAATTCATCTGAAACACAGTGGTCCTAATTTGAAGAAGTCATCAGTGTGGTCAGCCTGACACAAAGTATTGGGTGGAGTGGCTCAAGTATTAATTTAATGGATTAGAAGCCTTTGTGACCGCAGTTAGTTTTCCCATGAGGTATTCTGGTGATTTTCAACAGCTTTTACATGCTGGTCAGAACAGGTTGATTCGTCATGTTAAAATTAAGTATTGAAGGAGACTAAAATCTTTGTATTTCCAAAGCACAGGATGAAATTTATTATGAAGAGCAGACCCCTGTCTGCTAAAGGACTATTTTCTTGTGAAGGACCTCAGGCTAGTGCATGCTGGAGATGTAAACAGCAGTACTCAGTGAGCCTTGGTTGCCATGGCTGGGATGGAGGACTGAGGGTTGAAGTCTCTGTAGGGTTTGCTTTGGTCACATTGAAACACCTCCAAAAATGTGTGTTCCAGCTTTGGATCAGTAGCGGACAGGGGACTGCGTGAAAAAGGCAGATCTTAAGCTGCTGGAATTACCAAAGTAATAAAGCAAGTATTCAAGAATGAAATAAGATCCTTTCATGTGCAAATAAGATATTGGACACATACAGATGAAAAGAATGGAGCCAGTGCCAGTACCTTTCTCTTATGTTGAGATCCTCATGTTTTCCAACTGCTTCTGGAATTTAACAAAGCATGTCTGTAGGCTAATAGTCAGAGTACATCCTTGTGCCTGGGACAGAGTATTTATATATAAAACACTCTGAGTAATCTGTATATTCCAGAGCTGAATGCAGATATTTTTGAGTGCAGTTCTTATGCTTAACTCACCATAAAAGCAGGTTAGAACATAGCCACAGGTATTTTGTGTGAGTCTGTGCACTCCAACTCTTTTACTTGCCTTGCGATACCTTGCCTTGTGACGTCTTATGCATGTCACCCTGCCTGCAGAAAATCAATGGAACTGTCCTGGGACAGTAATTATATATCACAGAATAAGAACACATTTTCCCAGAGATATTGCCCTACTTTGAATGAAATGCAACAGAAAGGCAAATGAAGCAGAGGCTGAGATTTGTAAGAATGTGATAATGGAAGCTTCTGTAATCAAATACTATGTCAGGTGTGTGCACAGTTAATAATTAAGGGGCAACTATTCACAATTTTCTTACTTTTTTTCATGATCTTCCATTTCCCAAACCCACCTTGAGATACATAGGTTCATAGGTTCATAGGTTCATAAGGTTGGAAAGGACCTACAAGATCATCTAGTCCAACCATCCTCCTATCACTATCCCTACCCAACTACTAAATCCAATCCCTTAGCACCTCATCTAAACGCTTCTTGAACAGTGCTAGGGATGGTGCCTCAACCACCTCCCTAGGCAGGCCATTCCAGTGCCTGACCACTCTTTCAGAGACAAAATGTTTCCTCAGGTCTAATCTAAATCTTCCCCGGCACAACTTGTGGCCATTCGTCATTCATACTGCTTTGAAGATGAGACTGTTGGTTTCTTATGGGCTCTGTAATATTCAAGGTTTCAGTGTATGACTGCTTTGTAATGACAAACTTTCTTCTAGTACCCCCTGGTTGGAATTTTCATTATTTTTACATTGAGTGCTGAGTTAGAGCCAAAAAAAGTTCAATTTTGGACTTAACATTTTTATTTTTTCTTAACGCTTGGCTTTATTGTGTTATTCTGTTTCCTTTCCCAGTTCACATTCCAGGAGTGAGTATTCAGCAGCTAAGTAAATCAGCCCTAAGAATTCAGATTTGATCTTTTCCAAAATGTTTGAGGTCATTTTCTCTTGTGAACACATCGGAAACGAGAGGAGATGTATTTTTGTAGCTGATGACAGCTGATTTAGAGGAAGGACATTGTAAAACAATATAGGTTGTAGGGTCTGAGAGCTTGTTAGGATGTGGTTACTGTCTCCTGGTCTTGAGCTAGCTGTTGAGTCACAGGGAGTCAAAGATACCGATTGGGAGTATGTCTGAGTGAAGAGAAATGTCGGATTCGTCTTTTGGGTCCTGTGATGCTCATTGTAAAAGTTTGTGTTGGATGTAATTGTGCTCCCATAAGGGTAGGGAGAATGAGAGGATATGTGACAGTTTCTGTACGTGCTTACTGAAAGGAAAACTACCCTGGCAGTCTCATTCTGCAGCTGGCAAACCCACATGCCTTTTCTCCAGGGATGCGGGTCCTGGTCCCATCTTGTATAGTGCTATGTAAAATACAGTTTATTTGGGTTTACTTTCCAAAATCTGAAGAGATTTGCAAAATATGAGAGGAAACAATGCATTGTTTTCAATCAGTGATGGAAAACAAAATGACTTACATTCACAGAAGGTCAAGTATGGGTAGGGATGCTCTGAAGAAGGTCGTGTGTTATTAAGCTGACCGGTAAGAACAGAATGAGAGCTGATGGCTTTAGTAAAAAAAAAATAGGTTGAGTCTTCACATCAGACTTTATTTTGAATGTGTTTTGCCAGGCTGTTTCAACAGCAAGTCTGTAATGCACTGCACTGTGCATCTAAAAGGTGTCTGCCTCCACTCTGCTTTGATACGAAGCTGTTTAAGTATTTACACTCTGCCATCAGTTTAACTTGGAAAATATTTACACCGAAGTACAGCACTGAATGAAAACTATTTTAGTGATAGAAAGACAGAAAATCCAATAGTCCAGTTATTTTTCTGTGTATATACCTTGATAAATATCTATCTATATGGGTATATATACATAGGTACAGCCTACGTGAGTAGCAGTTCACACAGGGGTGAAAGCAGAAGACAGACTCCTTGAGTCACAGATGAGGAGATAAAGGACACTGTGTATGTCCTACAGATGTGTAGAGGTGAGGAGTCAGGTAAGAGAGAAGAAAAGATCCCAATCACTGTTGGCTTCTAGAGGGAGTGAAATACACATCCCAAAACAGCTTATCCTCAGCAAGTTTTGAAGGATGCAGGAGGCATGGCAAGAACTTGATGACTGGTGTATCTGTTCTCCTGTGCTGTCTTGAGATCTTGTGGGTAAATGTGCCTGTGTGCCAGCCACCCCACTTGCACACTTGAGTCTGAGTGTTTGAGAGAAGGTGGATGGACTAAGATATGTTTTAAAATTGACTATAATTGTGAATCAATTACTGAAGTAAGTTTGTGTGTTGAGTTTTGCTACAGTACTACATTATTTCCCGAGGAGAAGCTTGCTGACAGCAAAGAAAAGCTTGTTAAGGAAAAGACTTTTCTGCAATTAGGAGGCAGTTGCTGATGCTCTTATCTGATTGCTCTGTAGTGTTTTAATGTATAAGCAGCCTGAACACTGCAATAATGAACTCAGCATAGCATAGGGGAGTAGCCAACTGACATCATTAGCGCTATGGATATTGAGCAGGGACAGTAATAGGAGGAAAATACGACCATTTTCACTAGGCATAAGATAGGTAAATTGATGAGTACATACTTTAGTAAGTTCATACTTAGTCCTTGTTTGACTTCAGAAGCAGCAGCAAGGTCATTCTGAACACCTTTCACATATCTGCAGTGGTGCAGTGCTGAGTGCATGTCAGAGTTTATGAGCAGAGCCAGCTGAGCTGTTTGCTGTGAGCAATTTAGAAAATATCCCTGGAGTTAAATACACATCCTATACCTCCTGCAGTTTCTCTTTTAACAGGTCAGGTTGTTGTCTGAGAGCAAGTGGGAAGGTAAAGAAGCCCTTATCTACTTTCTTCATTTCTACTGAGCCAAACTCAGGAAAATTACTGTGACCGATAAAGTGAGAGAAAGCTGTTTGCTGGTGGCAGTCATTGGCATCCTATTCAAACACTGCAAATGTCAGGTTTTATCACGGTGGAAAGTCAGAATTGGCTGCAGCAGCTGAATTTTCTGTAGGTGATCTCTGATCTCCAGACTTTGCATATACTCCAGCCTCTATCCGGTGGCATTTTTTTTTCACATGTATTTTTCTGTCTTTTTTCCCCCTGACCTTCAAGTGTTTTGAGAAATTTACTAAGCAGATAGAAGAGCACTGCAAGGTGCCACTTCAGGGCCTGCACTCTGAATTTGGACTCCACCATTACAAGGCAAGGTGCATATGCAAAGCATACTTGCCTTTGTGGGGAGGGGAGGTTTGGGGAAGAAAACAATCACTGTAAGTTTGGATGCTCACTTGCTGTCTTCCTTCTCGGGCAATTATGGTTGGAACTGGGTGTCTTACTTGGCTGGGATGAATCTGATACCTTTCTCTCTAAGAGTCTTCCTCCTTTGCCTTAGGAGATACTGAGCTTTCCATGTTCTAATTGAAAATGAGAATGAAGATGCACAAGATCACTAGGAACAAAACTCTACAAAAAGCTGAATATCATTTTGAAGTCCTACTTCTCTATCTTACCCAGTTCTTACTTACTCTGTTTTCAGCATGTCTCTTCACTGAGGATACCCTGATACAGTGAGGATCTTCTGATATATTTTTTAAATTCTTGTCCCAGATTGTTAAAAAAAAAAAGAAAACTTCCTCTGTGATGAAAATAAAGTTCCTTCTTCTGTCAAACCTCTGCTTTCATAAACATGACTGAGCTATTTTAGATCAAAACTTCAGCAAAAATACTTGCCTTTGGAAAGGCCAACCTCAGAAACTTTCTGTATGGCATAAGGTCCAGGAATCCGCATTAGTGGAACTTGGTGTTCACAGGGAAAAGTGATGAAAGAGCTTAAATAGGAATATGATGCTTTGAAAGATGAAAAATTGTCCAAGTCCTTTACATAACTATATCTTACTAGTGGAAAATACTGGCATGCTTTGCCTTAAAAGCTCTGCAGCCTCCGGGGTGACAAAGACCTGGGCTTTCAGTTCCTGAGCCCTGATGCATGGATGGCCTTGAGGGGAAGGACCTTGTGCAGTCGGCAGATTGGCACAGCCTGGTTTCATGGCAAACTGCTCCTGTCACTGTTGCCTTGGCTCCAGTCTGGAATGGAGCTCTGGGGTTCTTAGGCTCAGTGATGGCCCTAAAAATCAGGGATGGCCCTAAAAATCAGGGATGGCCCTAAAAATCAGGGTTTTTTCATGCTGCAGTATTATCAGAGCATGCTATTAAAATTCTTCCAACTTTTTACGCTATCTAGTTGTGGTAGGACAAGGGACAATGGCTTTAAACTGGAAGAGGGAGAGAGTTAGATCAGATGTTAGGATGCAAACCTTTACTCAGAGGATGGTGTGGCCCTGGCAGTGCTCCCCAGAGAAATGTGGGTGCCCCATCCCTGGGGGTGCTCAGGGCCAGGCTGGATGGGGCCCTGAGCATTGTGACCTGGTAGGAGTTGTCCTTGCACATAGCAAGAGAGTTGAGAGTAGAGGTGATCTTTAAGGTCACTTCCAACCCAAGCCATTCCATCATCTTTTCTTTGGTATTAATGATTTATCAGCATTTCTGGTGCTGAAGCCAGGGTTGCTGCTGTCCCTTTCAGCAGCAGTGCTCCAGATGAAGAGCTCCTGAGAGCAGTGAAATTCTTTGCTTTGGACCCTGCAAGCTGCTGGGCTTGGCTGCTGCATGCAGAAGTGCTCTGCTGGATGCCGAGTCGTTACGCTGTTGTCTGCCCCAGCTGAGGATCTGATCTTTTCATAGACTTTTGCACCTAGTAGATTGGGTGTGTGTAGTCATGTAAACTAGCGGGAGAGGAAAGCAAATTGGACTCAAGTGTGGTTTTGTTGTTTTGCTTAGTTTGCTTCTTCTTTCTTTTTCTTGTCTATTGTTTTGTATTCATTTCTATTTTTCTTTGAGGCACTTGAGGCAGTACTAGCTTAGCAGCCTACGTGTTGTCATATAGGGAGCAGATCAGGCTGCTGCTGAATTTACCTGTATCATTTGTTATTTAAGAGCAGCATCTCAGCTCTGTGCTACCATGCAGACACGGGCAGGCATGGTTCAATTGGTAGCTTGGCATCATTGGCTATAAAGAATAACACTGGGCTTTGTGTGACAGCTTTAATCAACTTCTGCCTCAAGGTCACCCTTGGCTTCTGAGTTATGGGAGTACCAAAACCTGTTGTGATTTATTTTGATGAAGGTAAGTCAGTCCATGTTTTCTGGCAGTTTGATTGTTCTGTGATCTGTAACTACATTGCTTCCAGTACTAAAAATATGCTCCGGACAAATATGTGTGGATGGACAGCTCAAATAATAGCAATCCATCTTAGCAAATGCCATTAGTTCTATTGTTTCTTTCAGCTGATTTCTCCCTTCATAAAAGAAGAGGCTCAACTAGTCCCTTAGGAGATTCAGAACAACCATCTTTGTCAGAAAAGTTAGCTTTCTGGTTCAACACTTACGTGGTTTTGGAGGTGAGAAAGGGATTTGCGAAGTTGTTCGGGCACCTTGAGTCAGGATGAAGGTGCCCAGCAATGCTCCAGCCAGTAAGCCTAATGCCTGCAGAAATCAAAGCCTTTGACTTGCTTTTTCCCTTGTGCTCCCATTTCCAGACTCACATATCAGGATCAGGAGGATGGCTTGCAAGGTCAGCATGTGCGCCTTAGGAATGATACGTGACTTGTGTCAGAACGATTGCCAAATGACTGTTAAAAAAAAATGTACTGGATACTGTGGTGAAAATCTGTATGTGGGCTACAATTGTTGTATCTGGATAAAACTCAAGCTTACCCTATAGTTGCAGCTGTGATGTAACTGAATAACAGAACTGTGTTTGTGTGGACAGCCAGCCCATTCCTTGCTGGTCAAGGAACTCTGAAGCTGAACTCTGCACTGAGGATGTGTCTGCCCACCTGCAGGCAAGGTGGGTGTTGAATCTTCATCCAGCCACGTGTCAGCAGGCTGCCCAGGGAAGTGGAGGATTCGCCATCCCTGGAGCATTAAGAAACATGTGGCTATAGTACTGAGGGATGTGATTTAGTTGGCATGGTGGCGATGGGTTGACATTGGACCTGATGATCTTAAAGGTCTTTTTCCAACCTCAGTGATTCTATGATTCAGGACCAAGAACAGGAACTTCGCAGGCAGGGCATTGAGACAGTGCCAGGAGCTCCTGGCTGGCTTGTGCTGTGCGTTGACAGCTTGCATGTTGGGATATGCTGGTTAAATCCCTGGGCAGGGAATCCAGGAGCTTCTGATGGCACCAAACTCCATGCAGACAACCTTAAATATTCATGCAAAACTGGTTAGGAGTGGTCATGCAGAGCAGTCGGTTAAGATAGTTGAGACATGTTTTATATATAATTTAAAGTAACCAGTAGAAACAGGTCATGGTCACAAAGCTGTACCAAAATTGTCGAGAATGTTTTGACGAACTTTATCTGATCCAGATGAAGGCACTGCTGCGAAGACTCTTGCAGTGGAGGCTCATTCCCACCACTAGTAGGACAGCTCATGGAGACCACCCTGTTCAGAGGTTAGATTTTATCAGTGAGCACCACCCCATGTGAAATATGTCAATAACTTAAGTGGTTTTGGCAAAACATTCCCATCTGTGTCTATGGAGCAGCATCCATCTAACACAATTAGGATGCTCCTACTGGGTTGCTGCTATCATCTACCCTACATTGACTGTCACCTATCTTTTACTATCTGTGTTGATTAACATAGAATGCTTTATTATTGCTTTCTGTTCTGGTACCCAATATATTCATCTGGCAGCCAGGCAAATTGCTTTTTTATTTAAAGTAGACAAAAGCTTACTTCAGGTAAAGTGAAACTTTGGATCGCTTCTGCCACAGCACTGGCCAGCTCGTCTTCCTCCTGTTGTCAAAGTGCCTCAAGTTAAAAGATTAAAACTTAAACTGAGGTTGACCTTTGCCGGAAATATTTCTATTTATTTCTCACCCTGAGCTTGTCAGTCCTATAACATTTCAGTTTGTTGCTCTGAAATGGGTCTTCTGAGGCGCTGATGCTTTGCTGTTCTGCTTGAACCTTCAGCTGGAGTATTTCATCTTTTTTTTTCTAAACACCTACATCCAAAAAAGGAGCACTAGAATTCATAGCTTTATATAACAGACATGAGCCAAAACCACAGGCTTGTATTTACAGACAAAAATGACTGACTTTATCAGGGGATATTCAAAATAGCCTAATTTTTCAGGGTTTTCCAGGCCATTCCACAAATGACAGCATAACCTTCACTGCTACTTCTGGGACGTGGGGTGCACAGGGCAAGCTGGTCTTCACTTGGATCAGTTATTTCATAGAAACACAAAGTATGCTGAGTTGGAAGGGTTGAACTTGTGCAGGCTTTCAAGTTTGGTCAGAAGTTAGTTGTTTGCACATTTTTGGGTACTCCTTACTGCTACTTCCAATCTGACAGTCACTTTATGGACAGACAGCAGATCTTCTGTAGAGTTTGGGTGTCTATTTGATACTACGATTGGAGAGTCGGTGCTTGCTCTGAATATGCAGTGGGTTCCTGACTCGTGAAGCTGTTAGTATTACCCCTGGGGGTAGTCAACTTATGCAGAATATTGTGTGGTGCCTTGGAGTGAGTGCTGCATATTTGCTGAAGGAATAGCTCCTAATTCAACCTGCTGTTCTCATACATATATTGATGTAGTAAATTAGCACATACCTGTACAGAAGTCTCTTGGCAACCCGACACTAATGCTTCTCTTCATGAACAGAGTTTCTCTAAGCGGTATTTTATTATCCAACTTTTAATAAAGTCTTGCAAATCAGAGGTAAAGCTGAATATGAGATTATTACCTTACAACAGGATATCAAGTAAGAGGCAAATTACAGTTAGTCTCACACTTCAGCTTGACAGTTAAGCCGTACTGTAACAATATACATGTGTGGACCATGCACATATG
This sequence comes from Cyrtonyx montezumae, assembly GCF_038088225.1. Taxonomy (NCBI): domain Eukaryota; kingdom Metazoa; phylum Chordata; class Aves; order Galliformes; family Odontophoridae; genus Cyrtonyx; species Cyrtonyx montezumae. Next base: position 1,733,898 of record NW_027072056.1, on the reverse strand, counting down.
GTACTGTAGCTGGAAATTAAGCTATGTTAAATCTTTGAGCATCCAATGGGAGATTTTTCCCATCTCAACTGTCCTGAATATGCAGAGGAGTTTGGTCCAATTAATTTCTGCAGCATAGGAATTATGAAGGCTCCTACTACAGCTTTTTAAATAGACATTTCACTTGAGATTAGAGCTTCAGGATACAGTGCCTTGAAGAGTCCCTGTGGCAATATCTGAAAAGAAACATCAGTGTCATGTTCTTTCTATTTTTAAAGCACTTTGCTATGGAAACAGATGTATGTTTCACTGCTGTGTGTGTCTGTCCATCTCCCTAGTAATTTTGAACTGTTGGATGATATCAATCAAATGTGTCAGAGAGGCAAAGGTCTTAAAGCTAATTAGCTTCCTGCAAGTTTCTGTGAAAGTTACTGTCTGGATAGAAAGAGGAGATCCTACTTATGCCTTTAGGAACTCAGTCTGCAGTGTGCATTTAACCATTCCTACACAGCAAGAATTTACAGTGGGGGAATTTGTCTTTTGTTTACCAACGGTGGGTAAGATGGCAACTGGAAAACATTGAAACTGTTCCCATCATCTTCGACAGCTGCAAGACTGTATGCTTTCACTGAAGGAAACCTGGAACCTGGGTAGGAAGAGTGCAGTGACAGCTCTCTACAAGTGGTAATGAGTGCAGAATGAGTTTTATGTTTAAGTGGTCATTTTGATTTAAATCAGAGCAGTTCTACCTGAGCTAGTTGTGTTCTTGTAGAATGTGACAACCCAGCCAGGCTGGTGAGGGATGCTCATGGTGTGTGAGGAGTGGTGTGGGGCAGTTGGATAATTTTCTTCCTTTTGTTACAATGCTTTGGGGTGTGAGGTTGTGTACCTCTGTGAAGTCAGACTGTGTGATGTATACCTATGCCCATGTCCATCTATTCCCCAGTGCAAGAAATGCCTACTGCTGTTCCTTACTAAAACTGCTAAATCTGTGGGTTTTAATTTTCCCTCACTTCTGATCTAATTCAGTGGCTCAAGAGTATGGGTTTCCCACACAGCCTCACCTCCAGACCGTGCCAACATCCAAGTGTAAACTGTGGGATGATTTTAAGAAAGGAAAATATTAACCTTTTAGATAAACTGTCGTCTATTTATCAGCCTAACTACAGTTTGCACGCTGGTGATTCCGTATTTTTTTATAAGGAAGCCCTAGGATTGCAATAATGATGGCCTTAAATTGGCTGTTCTTGAAAGTATCTCCTGGGTTCATATTTTACCTTAGTGGTTTACTTATCTTCTGTACAACCTGAGTAAGAACCCCGTAACAGTGGACACATACCAGAGTGCAGTGTGCCCATTCACCTTGTCTTATAGCACAAGAGGAAGAGAACACTTGCTCATGCTGAAGAAAAGAAACAAGCCTGAAAAGTGTTCAGGTGACAGATAAATAGTGTGGAGCATTTGCTGTCATGGGAAATCATTAGGGCAAACAGTGCAGCAGGACTCGGTGTCTTGGATACCAATAGCAGCTGAATAGTGTAACATTTATGGCTGCAGCAGGCAACTCAAAGTTGCTTCAGAAAGAATATCAATGGTAAAGCTGGCAGAAATGTGTTTGAAAGACGACCTCGATCAGCTTAGGAAGGTTCACAGAATCACAGAATTGTAGGGGTTGGAAGGGACGTCTAGAGATCATCTAATCCAACCCCCAGTCATTTAGGTTTTGATAATTGACAGGATGTGAAAGGTGAAAATTATTTGTTTGCTATGGGAGGCTGAAAATAGCCGTGCTCCCTGCTTGTCCTAACAGCGTTTTCCCTCCTTTTCTCCATTGCTTCCAGCTCTGGTGGACTTGCTGTGCTGTTCTCAGAGTACGGTGAGTCAGAACCAGGGGGGATTGGATGCTTTGGTGGAGTTGAGAGGGGAAAGTGGTAGTGGAAAGTGACAACAGCCTGTTGGGATTTTTGCTGCTTCTTTCTGACTTGCTCAGCTCCTGATGGGCTGTCTGCCTCGAGCAGGGAATCCTTGATAGCAGGTATAAAGGAGGTGGGTAGCAAAGGGCCCTTGTCCTTTGATGAAAATCATTAATTGCTGTGCTCCTTTCGCTGGGTTTTTGCGTTTGTGCTTTTGAGCAGTGCTGCAGAGCTGTGCTAAAGCCACGTGAAAAGGGAGGAATAATCAACTGTAGCCAAGCTTTAGTAGGCAGGTACCTTTCAGAAAGGTAGCAGTTAGCTTTGGCACAACAGAGGAAGTGCATTATTACAAGTATAAATGAATACCTTTCCGTTTGTGACCTTCCCCTTGACTGTTAGCTTGGAGCCTTCACGTCTACCTCTTTCACTGTCAGGCAGGCTATCTGAAAGCATAATGTGATACTGGGTGAGCTGGCTTGCAAGTGTTGTTTTCTTGTTGTTTACTCTGGAATTCACTCTCAGGAGATTCGAGGGGGGGAGAGTGAATGCGAAGGAAGAGAGATGCTTCTCTGCTGGGAGTCTCAAGTGTTAGTTAAACATTAAGTCACTCTGGTGGAAGCAGGGCTGGATCTGGAGTCTGAAGACATAGCAGAGATGATAGAGGATTCAAGATTAATTATCCTTCAATATGTAAGACTTGCATACCTAACCTTTTGCCCTTAATGCTGTCAGTTACTCTGAAGTGCAGTATCTCTGATGTCCTTGTCTAGGCTTTGCTATGGAGAAATGAAACAGTAGTGTGTATTTATTTAAATGGGACATAGCAGGCAAGAAAAGAAAGTGGTCTGTCTTTTGATTGAAGATGAAACAGCTTCTAAACAAACAAATAAGAAATTGGGTCATCCATCTCCAAATACAAAATATTGTGAAAAATTTTAAAGAACGGCTTCAGGCTCTTATTTGATTATGGCTACTCAAAGTAACAAAGTCTGAAGGGCCACCAGGGGATTTTGAAGTCTTGACTTTCAGAGATTTTGCACATCTCTGTGTAAACTTTCCCTAAACTCTGTCTTTCAGGAATGAGGACAGTGAGGTGTTGCAGATTCCTGCAAGCTAGAAGTATTTTATTAATCCTTCTGCCTTATAAAGCAAACTGAAACTATAAGCAGAGTATTCACCACCTGATGGGATCCTCGGAGCAGTCACTGGAAGCACTTTACACACTTGTGTTGTATCAGTCTGCTTTACTGATTTCTCTCAGTTGTGTCTGTTAAATGTTGTCAGTCATGCTCTAAGTGGGACTTGGAATTCCTTTTCTGCTTTGTTTTGGAGTATTTTTAGAGTAAATATAAAGAGATAGTGTGAATGCTTAGGAAATCAGGTAAATTGATTTACTCTGAAACTTCAGTGAGTACCCAGACCTCAATCCTGCAATGAAATTTGCTCCTGCATAACTCAGGGCTGGGACTCGTGCATTTGTGGAGTCCTCTGTGTTGTTACTGGGAAGGCGTCTTCCAAAAGTCCCTGTGTAGACTGGATAGCTCTTTAAAATTGGCTGAATATTAATTTCTGTGGTTCAGTGTAATTATATTAATTATGGGGAACTCATTAGGCACCAGTGTAAATATTAGAACCTCTTCTGTAGCATTCACTGTAATTTAATGCTAATTCACAGAACAATTATTAAACAGTTAATAGCCAGGGCTGCGATTCACTGAAGCACATAACATTTCATGCAATCGGGAACACGTTGCAGTGGGTGAGTAACATACATATTAGTCCAAATACATGCCTTAGAACATACACTCATGAGCTTTTTTCAGGCTTACTGTCACCAGTTAGAGAGTAAACTGTCAAGGATTCGTGGGGTAATAGCCAACTTGGCCTCTCTGGTTCTCATAGCCACAAGAAATGCGTCGTTCTGTTTCTAAACTACTGCATAACTTTGTATCCCATGTAATCTGTTTGAAAGTTGAGGTAATTGCATCTCCTCCATAATTTTTAAACTTACCATGCTAACAAAGGCACTTTCCCAGCCCTGTGTTTATGTTGTATTCGTGCACTTTAGGTTTCCTCGGCGTAAGGGCTGCAAACACTGGCCTGCTTCTGTCCACACACACAGCTTGTGGTCATCTGATAAAGCAGGCCCAGCAGGATGATAACCTAGTTGTTTTTTGTGAAATACACACAGCTGTTATTTTGTTATTCAAGGGGCAAAAAGGCAGAAATGAAATCAGTCTGAAGTAGCGGGGTGGTGGCCCAGTGAATTCCAGGTTTTCAAACCTGGTGTATTTTAACGCACAACTTTCTTTTCTGTAACGACAAAAGCACTAACCAAAATAAGTGCTGATGTGAGGGTTGGCTGGAACATAGGTGTCCAGGACTGCTGTCCTGAAGGAGTCCATTAGCTGCTGGGAGCATGTTCCTGTGCAGCTGCCTGTGGACATGGAGCAGCCGGACACTGGGCCAGGCAGCACCTCTCTGGAGTCTCATGAGCTGGGCTGGAGCTCCTGTGCACAGACAGTGTATAAGAACAGAGGTGCCTCTCAGGATCATGCTTTCTTTTTCCCCGGCTAGATACCCAAAAGCTCGCTGATACAGGATCTAACTCCTGAAAACTGAAACTGAAAAGGTTTCTGCTTTAATAGACTGTTACTCTCAACACCGAGTTATTTCTCCCTCACAGAAAGAAAGGCACGACGCACCATGGAAAGAAACAGTTTGAGCGGTTTAATAAACATAGAGCTAATGGAATAGCATCTTGAGAACTGTAGCTTTCTCTCATTTCATTCTGTGATCTGTTCAGAATAACATTACATACTATTAACAGCACCATCTGGTGGCCCTCAGGTGATGTTAACATTAATCGTGGCTAGAAACTGTTTCTTACACTATTACAGGGTACGAAGTGTTTGGTCTGCTATACTACAAACACTGGAGGAGGCGTGTGGATTCTATATGGGTAAATTCAAAATAAAACCATAGACCTTCACAAAAACATGTTGCTGAACTCGCACACATTCTGAGTATGTCTGGTAAACAAGTGCAGGATCCAGGGTTGTATGTGCATAAATATTTAATCTGAATAAATATTTGAGTATGCTAGAAGCAGTACGTTTTCCTCATTCCTGTAATGTGTTTAAAAAATCCTAGTGACCATACAAAATCTTCTGTTAACGATTATTTTACGCTTGCTTCTAACCTCCTGCCATTCATGTAGAGTCAGGAGAGGCACTGAAGTCATTGAACTGCCTTCTGAACAACACAAGGGCTTAGGAGTGCAAACTTCGGGTTTGATTTATTCATTGTCAGCAAGTGGAGAAGGGTGATATTGCAGCATGAATGGGTGGGCCAAAATTTCTACATGTTCAGCCAGGGAAGCTTCAGTACAAACAAAACCAGTCTGTCTGTTTAGAGCTGTTGCTCATGGCACAGTAGTAACGGTCAGTTTTTGGAGCCCATGTGTGTTGGACATAGGGCATTATCACAATTCCTTCACAGGCGTTTGAGTGGGAAAAGCATCCTGCTTGTCCTTCCCTCCCTCTGCCACTGATGTTCAGCAGGAACATATCACGGAATGCTACTTTTCCATACTGATATGTGAAAGGCATTAAGTGTAATGCTACAAAGAGATCTGTTCACATGACAACAACAGCTGATGGTTCAACACCAGCTCCTCCTTACAATGTTGTGGCCTCTGAGCTATCTAGAAAATCTGATTCCCTCAGTGTTAGGCAATCCCTTTGGCTAAATATGTCAGAATTAACATTTGTCTACAACAAACCTTGGTGTTGACAGCTTAGCACTGGCTTCACTGATTAGAAGCAGAACGTTTTCTTGACTGCCTGGAAGACAGAAACCTCTCTGGAGAAGAGCCTCAGTGCTTCCCATCATCACCTGGAAAGTAAGAAGCTGAAGTGACTGTACTAAAGGCTATTTTCCTAAGGAGTGTGTGTTATTAAAGCTCAAATTAAGAGACTGTAAGGTGCAGATTAATGTAGTAGAAGGTATAAGGTGCCAGTCTGTCTCAAAAGCTGAGTGGAGCTAGGAGGCACGATTGGCCACGTCACTGATATTTCCTCCATGCCTATTCTTGCCCTCTCCATTATTGCCTAATTGAGCTGTGAGCTCATAATGAAGAGATCTTTTCCAGCCTGTTCCTTTTTTTGCATGACTCAATGCCGTAGTGAGCACAGTGATCTGCAGCCTCAACAGATGCACGTCACTCTCACCACTGCAGTAGATGCGGTCTCTTTGCAGCAGCATGAGAGTTACCCTTATGCAGGAGAACTTGGAGGCACAGTAAAAGTGGTCAGTGTAATTTTCCATAGAAATTGTGTCTGTTTTGTATATTTCCACTGAGCTTTCCGCTTCATATCTGGAATGAAAGTGAAATAGCAAGTGACGAAAATAGAGATGAAAATGATGATGAGGATTTATGTGTATAATAATCATCTCCAGTTATTAAAGCTTTGCAATAACCTTTTTCAGAGATGTTCATATGAATCACTGAGATCTGATGAGTTGCTCAAGGTCACATAGCAAGTTCGTGGCAGAGACAGAAATAGAAATGGCATATTGGAAGTCAGTATGGAATCATATTCACAGGCTTTTGTGTGGACTTGCAAACACTTGTGCTGTGTGATGCAGGCCACAGGCGATGAAAGAAGTTGGAGGCACACCCATAAATAAGTTAGCAATGCCTAGAGGTTTTAACAAATCTACTTCTGCACTTTACTTCTGTTTTAGGGTGGCATGAGTTTGTAAACTTCAGTAAAACTAGGGTCATACTGAATTACAGAAACCATGGTAAACTGTGTGATTCTTCATGTCTTGATGAAGAATCTGGCACACGCTTTCCTACCTCGGTATAATCGTTCTTGCTGGTTGGTGATGGGTAGGACACATGGAGAGCTGAGCCTGCTTGGATTGTAGAAGCTGGGAAGTGATGTTTGTCCTGTGTGCATTAAGGGAGCTGCTGCCTGTGGTGTCAGCATTTGGAGCTGTTCTGTTGCTATGTGAAAGGTGACACATGTAGTATTTCTCCGAGCAAGAAGGCTACCTCTGACTTAGTGCTGAACAGTGTATAAACCTGGTTCACTCTGTTAGTCCAACAGCTACTCTGGGGCAGCAGAAATAATGTAAGTGCTTCCAGAATCCTTGTAGGAGGCCAAATAAATCTACCACAGCCATGCTTAGCTTCAAGAGGTATGTGGAAATAGAGAAGTAGTTCATGCCAGCTTGTTAAAAGGAGGCTGAAAGTTACAGATGGCATGTTTCCTATACTGGAGGCAGAGAATAAATGTTTCCCACTTGCTGCGAAGCACTTCAGAAAGGGCAGAAAAGCATCATCGCTTAATAGCAGTGTGATGATAGCACTTGAAAGTAAAAAAGAGTCCTCTAAGAGCTTAAAGCTTTATACAAATGAGGAAAAAATAAAGGGATTATAGAATCTGGCAGGTTAAATGTACAAATATAATAAGGTGGACTGAAAAAAGAGTTAGATCGCCTCTTGTGAGAAGGCATCAAAACTAGTAAAAGATATATATTAATAAAAATATCAGCATCAGGAAGCCTGCCAGAAAAATCTCTACAGCTAGTAGATGGTCAGAAATTACAAATGTGTTATCTGCATATGTTGCTCCTTGGTAGCTGGCACACTCAAACTCCTCTTGAAGAAGAATTTGCCAGAAAAATTGGTAGTCAACAATATACTGCAAACAAAATTGGTGGATACAGGGATAAACTTCTTGCAGGGTCAGCAAGAACTTAGCCTGGCTTTTGGAAAGAAAAGTCAGGCACCCGAAATGTTGGAGTGTTTCTAATGAGTTATTAAACGTATCTGTTCTGAGGTCAGCACATGCATAAACGATGTGTTAAGAGTCTGAATTCTTGATATCATTCATTATTGTACTGAATAACTCTGAATTATTAATGATGACAGAGGAATTTTATAAGAATATAATGAAACTGAGTGAGTGGGGAGTGAAATACAAATGAAATGTGGTGTAGATGATGTGATGTACATTAGGTGAAGGGTATGTCAGAGAGAGATGCGTGTGCTCTGCGCTAGTTCTTGGGTGACATCTTGGGTTAACGATAGAAAAGTCATCTCAGCGATCAGGAATGGTCCAACAGGTGCTTAACATTAGAATTATTAGGGCAAATTCAGGGGACAAATCTGTAGTGGAGTTGCATTCTCTACACACTTGTCTTAAGGCAGAATTCCTGCCTCATGGACACTGCTGCACTTCCAGTTCCTCCACTCCACACCCGGCACCACCCATAATAAAACTGAATGAAGTGCAGAGAAGACAGCAAGGCTTTTCAGAAGCCTGAAATGAGCACCATAATATAGAGGAATAATACGTCTTTTCAGCAGGGGAAGAGGGTCACTGAGATAACTGGTGACAGAGGGCTATAAAGCTGCATACTGAAGAGATTGCAGGTGAAAACGGATCTGTAGTTCAGAGCAAGAACTAGGGCCATTACATTTAGCTGTCAGGAGGCTGGTCAGACTAAGTATGGCTTTTTGTATGGCCCAGTCTCATGTTTGTCCCCAGTTTGCTGGGTCTGGCTGCTGTTGGAGGCAGCGTGCTGGCCTGTGTGGGACTATATCTCCTGCGTGACTGCTGCAGATGTTAGCAGCAGGACCAGCTTCCCATCAATGTCAGCTCCGTGTCTGTGCTGCTATTTTGGGGTCGGAAACCAAGCAGAAGAGAATTAGCAGCTGCTAATCCTGCCCAAGCTGCTTCTGCTGAGATCCTCACCGTGGATCTTTCTTGTTGCTCCTTTGGAGCCACTCCCATGAAGCAAGTGGAAGGTCTGAGTGCATCCTGCAACCCCATTGAACAGCTGCACCCCATGGGTGCACTCCTGCTGGGGAGTGATACAGGAGCAGGAAATTCTTGGGTTTGGGTTTGCAAAGAGCTGTGTTTTGGTTTCAGCAGAATTTTTGGAAATCAAAAAGTTGTGCGCAATTCAAAAAGACTACAGAAGACAAAAGATAAAAGCAAGAGAGTCCCATATGTTTTTACAACATTAAAACAACTACAGCTACAGCTGGGTCACTGCCAGCCTTTATCAAAAAGCTATGTTTTTTGCATTCCAAGCAACAAAGGATGAAATGACAAAGAACATACTGACCCTTTGTATGTGACTATAGAGGAGAGGAAACATCTCCAAAAGTACTGATTTTTTTCCTTGAAGAGTCTTTTCATGTTACTTCCAAACATGTAAGCTGAAAGCCTGGTGCAGGTACAGACCAAATGGGTTAAGTGAGTAGTGAAAGCATGAAAATTGATAGGGAAGTGGAATATATGTATCTATCTCTCTCTATAGATAGATAGGTAGGTAGGTAGGTAGGTAGGTAGGTAGGTAGGTAGATAGATAGATAGATAGATAGATAGATAGATAGATAGATAGATAGATAGATAGATGTATCTGAATGGGATGGTGCTCCTTATAAAGAATGATTCAATGGAAAATGATTTGAGGAATTGCTGAGTTTTATTGATCTCAAAAAAACTTGAAAGGATTTGCATTCCTGAGTGCCTGATGTCACTGTTTATTTATGCAGGAACAAATAGGTTGGTTTTTAGGATACAGAGGTGTACGACTTTCATCCTGACATCCTTCAGTAGCTTGCCAGCGTTCCCTTTGCTGAAAAATACCACTGGTTAGTTCACAAGTCTGGTCTTAATGCAGCTCACAAAGTTACACCTAAGAAATATACATTATTAAGATTTCCACAGATGTAGTCACAGCACCAGCTAGCTCTATGTGCTGCCAATATTGCAGAAAGCCATTGGATCCGTATCAGTTGCTTAAGTCTTAAGGTGCTGCTAACAATACATACAGTTAAAAAGTACTGGCTAAACACTTAAGAGAAACTGAGAATTGTTAAACGTTGAGCTTTAAGATTAGTACTACTGCTACTAATAATAAACACTCAAGAATTCCTTCTGTAAAAAGAGAATAGGCATTTTATCAGAAACCTGGTTTGGGTGCTCTTTTCTTCTACGAATCTTGAAGTGTAGATGAAGAGTACAGACCCCTGCCAAAGAAGAGAAATCATGATTTCTCTTGCTTCACTGGAGATGAGGTCTGAGCTTAGGTCTATTTATTCAAATTCTCCTGTTAGGATGCTGTCTACTTCAGATGAAGCTGCATGGAATGTTAAAAATATAATAAACAGTCTACTGGGAATAATTGCATGCTTTTTCTGAGCTCCTGATGATTAAAAATGGGCTTCTTTCCAGTGCAGTGTAAATATTGTTTTTAAACTAATTTGTGCCACGTAGATCTGTAAAACGCAGAAAAAAAATCTTTGGTAACCTTGAAAATGCTTATTCATATCTCTGCGTGGTATACTTCTTAAATTAGCAACGTGATTTCTTAACAATAATTTCCAATGGTAAAGGAGAAAGGTGTGTTCCATTTTGGTAGGTACCAATTTCGTTAGGAAACTGAATTTGCTAGCAGGAAACAGACTTAAAAATACAGGCGTTAAAAGATAGATTGTGCTAATTATTCTTTTCTTATTATTTTTATGCTGGAGAAGTTTGACGTTAGTTTTGCGAGATAATGGAGAAGCTCTTTGGGAATTATAGGAACAAAGTTGAGAAATACAGTATTTATAGATCTTCAAACATTTGAAAGAACATTTTAGTTGGTCATAAACCAGATTATTTTAGTGAAATGTTAATTTATAGTTTTTTGAGTATTAAATAGATCATGTAGTGGATATAATTATAAGGTAAATTTTTGGCACTGTGTCCAAATTACCATTTTCTGCTGGGAAAACTAAAGGAATTGAAGGAAATTCTGGATAGAATAATCTTAAACAGCATTTCTTGAGTGTTCAGAAACAGCACTTAGTAGAAACAAGAAATTACCCTTCTCTGTTGAGTGGCATAAAAAAGTTGTCAGCTTTTTGGGCAAAGCTTTCCAAGAAAGAAACGTACTCAGTTTTTAGCTGTCTGTACTTGGAAATGAAAACAAGAGGCATTTAGAAATGTTGATTATTACACCTAGAAGGATCAGATTCAGATCTAGTAATGTGTGAATTGAATGATAAAGCACAGGCACAGAGTATAAGTGGCATGAGTCATCGCCGTGAAATGGAAGGAATCACTCTACCACATGAAAAAATTTTGCCCTCGTGTTAAAAGTTTGTCTTACTTTTTTCTGCCATTTTATGATTCCTGAAGCTTTAAAGAACACAGCCTACTCGCTCGCACAGTGAGTGTGGTAATTATGAACATTAAGAATGTCTTCTGATTGTTTTGAGTTAACTAATAACTCAATATGCTAAATAAATCAGTTTCCAGTCCAGACGAGGCGGCTGGTGTTAGAAGTGCTGTGGGCTTCCTCTCTGCTATGTAAAATAGGCCTGAACAGTTGGAACAAATGTTCTTGTCGCTAAATTATAAATTACAGCTGTCAAGAATAAAACATTTAGTTCCAGCACTCAAGAAATAGATTTTTAAGAAGTCTTCTCATTTATCAGTTTAGCCATTGATTATGTGTGTAGGGTCATTGAATCAGTGGTAATGAATGGAATTCTTGATTTCTCAGATAGCAGGCTGAATGTACCCATAGTTCTACATCCAGAAGTGATAATACTTCAAAATGCACTAGGGTGTTTAAGGAACTAATGCTGTACGCAACCACTTACGTACTGCCTTTCTGATCTCCAGCAATCCTTGCTGAACAAAAAATGAGGATCAATTAGCTCTGAGCTCTTTCCTCATCAGGTTTCCAACCTGTCGAGTGTTACACAGTCCTGGCTGAGCTACCCACTTGTGACTGCTTTGATGGCTTTGAGAACATTAGGAGGTCAGGACTGTGGTCTGGCTGGGTTACGTGCATTAACCACTTCACTGACAGTCCCTTTTTCTTTGGTGCAAGAATCAGGAGGAGAGAGCTCACTATGTGTTCCAAAAGATGGATGATCTACTGTCACAAAGACTGCCAACGCTCCTCTGGCTTGTCTTCAGATGAATCCACAAAATAACCATATAGATTAGATCCAGTGTGCTTTTCAACACTGGATTCTCTACCTTGTGTTTGTACAGTTTTATTCCCTATGTATGCTGGTGGCTTCAGCCTTCACCAGAATAGATGGGGCTGCTGCTTGCAGCCTTTTCAAGTTTTGTGCTCTTGTTTTCACAAATCTGTACAAAAAAATCTTAAATAAATTGGACCAGAAGGAATGCCTTCAGTATGCTTACAGTGCTGCTGTGCTTGCATACTGTTTCTGTGTTTGAGATTTCTGTGCAGTTATCAATTCAGAATCTTTCAGGTGCCATCTCAATGGAAAGAACTAAGATGTGCCATGATGTGTTATAGCTCATTTTGAAATGATGCACAGTTTGAATGAACTTTAGCAGAGGAAAAATATATTATTGGGTGGCAGAAATACCTGAAGACTGCTTTTCCTAAAGGTTTGATGTGAGCATTACACGTATGGTTTTGGATGCCTCTTTTGATGCCTCCTCCAAAGATAGATTTCTTTGCTAATGGAGGTTTTTCCAGTCTGAATATTTGCATGCTGTCTTCCCCTACCCACCTATCAGTCCTCACAAAACTTGTAGAAACCAAGTTGTCTTTGAGATTTCTGTATTCAAGCAAGTCTTGTGGGTAGACTTGAGAGAGAATGGGGCACAGTTATCTAAGTTACCTAATCAAAATAACAGGTATCAATATCTTCCCATCAATCTGTAATTGGTTATTGTTCTCTTTACCAATCCCTCAGCCTGTGAATTCTCCATAACTGCACTATCTGTACTGCCAAGACAAAAAATACTACTGCAGAAAAAACATAGGTTTTTTCTCAAAGGACTTTAGATAAAATACCTCTTTGCTGTAAAATTATTATTATGTAGCTGAAGAACTCTATTTTCTAATTTTATGGTGAGCAAATTTACATTCCTATATTTATGTTTTGGCCACTCCTAACTAGACTGATACATTCCTGTAGATAGATAAATAAATATGTGCCTATTTCCAGTGCAGCTGATGTTTTACTCCGTAGTGCACACTGGGTAGTGCTCAGTGGCTTTCCTTCAGCTTTCTCCCATATGTGGTATCTTGAGGTTCAGAAATCAGAAGACAGAAAGTTTCCTTTTTAACACCCACTCCAGTTTTGTTCCTATGTAATTTTCTTTGTTTGGGGGACTGTTTTTGTGTTGGGATGTTTTGCTTGGATTTGGGAGGGTTCTTTCTGTGGCATTTTGAATTTTTGTTACTGAATTATTTGAGACCTAAGCTGTGATTATTTAATGTTTGGAATTAGCTGAAGTGCTAATTTCCACTGTCTGTGCTTTACTTATCAAGTGCACGAATGTCAATATAGGCGTTTTATTTTCTAATTAAGTGGCAAAAACGTGAAAATGTGCTTTGTAGATTTCAAGTAACCACATTTCTCCATGCTGCTTAGTCTTTGTCCAATGAGATTGCCCATGCCAGTGGTGGAGTACATGTGGGTTTAGATGGGAGCTTGGGCATGGCAGGAAATGGCTGTCAGTTTCTTTCTGTTCACAACAGATAGTATATGACAAGGACATGAGCTCTGGTTTTGGAAATAACTCATAAATATATCTAAATGAAATGGCTTTATTAGTCTACTTAAGCATTTTGACTTCTTTGCTCTTGTTGTTCTGTCCCAACTTTCTTCAAAATTGAACAGTTTCACCTTTTAAAAGGAATTACATGTAGACAATAAATTTTGATCATTTTGTCATTTCAAAACCATGAAGAGAAATATGGGGGCACAGACAGCTAGATACACTGGAGTCCCGATGCCATTGGATTTGTGGTTGTGCTCCTTGTCTTCTAAGAAACTCCTCTATAAATTCGCATTCGTAGCATATGCATGAATTCCAGAATCAGTTTGAAACGACCTTTATGATCATTAACAACTGGAGAACAAAATCTGATGAGAATGACTTGGTCCCAAATCACCATGTTAGGTACAAAAATGCCAACCCTTAAAGATTTAATGCCATTTATTTTCTTCTTGTATGCTTCCTGAACCACAGTGAGTGCTTCTATAGGGCTTGTATCCTACCTAAGGGTAAAAATGTATATTTCTATTAAAAAAAAAGTTGGTTTTGTTTTTTTGTTGTCATTTTTGCTGCCATTGCATTTCAACATATTAAGAATTTCACATTTTTCTTCTTCATATTTTCTTTCGAAGTCAGTTATTTTAAATTAGCTCCTGAAATGTTTTGAAGAATAAATGATTTCCTTTTTACTTTGAACTAAAGGAAAAGTAATTAAGAAGTGCTGAACTGAGCAAGCACCCATTACTTTTAGGTGCCACAAAATTATAACCCAATAATTTTTTTATAGGTCAGTCAAGCTGCAAATTACCCAGGAAACCCCTCAGGTAGACCTTCTGCTAATTATCTGACATGGCTGCCTGCTTTTAAACTGAGAACTATCTGTTGAAGACCTGTGCTGTGGTGAAGAAGGAGAATTAAAAATATATATATTTAATATAAGAGGAATGGTTTGTTTCTTAGCACTTCAGAGTGTAGTCCCACCCTCAAGACAGACTGTGGTGAATGATGGAAATGTTAATGTAAGATGTTGAAAAAGATAACTTAAGAGAATGTAAAAATAGCCAAATATATCTTGCTTGCTGAAACAGCAGATCATATTTAGCATATAGTAACAGTACAGAGGTGTCTGCCTATGAGGACTGAAGTGAATTATCCTCCACTTAAGTCACTTTAGATTCAGGTTTAGACGTGGACAAAGAGAAGTAAAAAGAAGAGAATGTATCTCTCCACGCTGTTGCCTTCTCATTTTCCTTCTGTCTGTCCATCTGTTACTTGGGAAAGCGAAGGCATATTTTATAGCTTGATGAACATCTAAGAACACTGCGCATAGAACTTGAATTTGTTTTTGTCTTGTTTGTTTTCTTTGCAATGAAGGGAAGTTATCAGCTATCGTGGCTGCAGTGTGTTCTTTTCCATTAATTTTTCCTGTCTCTTCTGCAGACATATCCTTGCAAGGCATCCATTTTATTGGCAGTCACATAACATGGAAATTATTGCTCTTTCATTCAAGAAGTAAAAATGTTTGTTTCACAAGTTCTTTAAATTCTCTCCTGTAACACTATATTGTAACTGTGATATCTACAGTTAAACTATGCCTGAGAATTTCAAATGGGGGAAAACTAGCAGCTGAAAAAACAAAAGATTTTGCCTGCACAGGATCACACTGTCTGCTCTAGAATCATGAAAAAGTTGCTCCTGGAATGTTAATAGGGATAGCAATATAACTTCACAAACTCTGACTCTACAGTAGAGTCCTAAGTCTGTATAGCATAAGTCCTTGAAAAGATTGACTTGGAAACTCTTCCAAATTGTGTCAGTGCTGCAGTGTAGTGAGCCTCACTTCATTTACACTGCCCTTCACAAATGTGTTGGCTCCCGTCTCACTGAGTTTGCAGCATGAAGTGCTCTCCAAAATGGTGTAGTGGATACAAGTCCAATTACTGTTAAGGTTTACATTAGGATGCACATTGCAGGAAGCATATCTGGAGCTCAAAGGAGCTTTCTGGGATGCTCTATCTTATTGAAAATGAAGCTTGGTTGCTACTAGTTTCACCTTACCTACCCCATTCCTTGCTCTCTGCAGCCCATTCTCCACCATATCATTCTGCAACACGAGAAATGGAGCAGAAGGCAATAGCAGTACAAATATTGATAGTGTATTGGGATTTGTTTTCACATCTCTATGTTATTGCTTGTTTTTTCTTTGTTTGTGTCTGCCCCCCATGATTTACTCCATGTTTCTTCCACGACACTATTTTAAGCTCTTAGCTGTTCATTTTATGTAAATGCAACTCTCTGACAGTGCAAGATACTGAGAGCTGATGTTAGGCAAGTGATGTAAGCAGCTGACCAGCTGTGACTGCAGACATGACTCAGATACTGAAGAGTGAGTGGTTTTGAAGCAATTTGCAACTTAAAGGTGTGCGTTGGTTTAATTCTATTTACCACATCTTCCTTCGGCCTGGCTGTCTCCAGAATGGTTTCATGTAGTTGGATGTCATTGATATACCATTACTGGTGTGCAGTTTGTGTGCACTAAAAGTGTGTCTCAGAAATATACATTAGATATAATGTAGATGTGGTTGCAGTTGAGCTTGAGATTCCTTCTTCTGTCTTTTGTTACGCACTGATATGCATTGAGAATTTTGTACTGCTCTAAACCTATGTATTGAAGGAAAGTGTGCACACCTTCATCTATTTTAGGTTCAGTGAGATTTCTAATCCATTGGCATTGGGATCTATTCCATTCTACTAGCTTTGTTAGCTTTTTAATGAGCAAATCTGATCACTAGCAGAAGACCTTCAGCCTGTGCAAATAACAAATCTGAAGATCAGAACAAGTTTCTTATGGAGATGTACTGACTGCTAGCTCTGTTTCTTTGCACAGGTGGCTCCTGTTACATACGTTGGGGTTTTTTGTTTTTATTTTGGTGATTATAGATACCTATAGATACCTGTCATAAGACTCACTTTAGAAACTTGTACTTGACAAGCTCCGCCAGAACAAAATAATATATTTCTACAGTTTGCATGTGTAATAGGTTCTTTTTAGGATCAGTTGAATACATTGGTGGGATTTAAAGATGTGCTGAATCTAATCTTCCAGGAGTTGAGGAAGTATTCATTAGAATGCATTGTCTCCTGCTGAGTTTGACCTTCACTACCCTGCTGGAGTGCACTGCAATTTTTCAGCTGCCTTCATTTTACTTTTCTTCCTTGGGTGATGATAAAAGTGAAGCCGTTTGCATGTCCATCCTTAGTCCTCTGCAGTCTTGATGCTTCCCTGCTATTCAGGTTCCTGCTAAGGTCAGCGTCCCTGTGACTCTGTCTTCAAATCTCCAGTCTCTTTGTCTTGGTTTCCAGTTTTGACAAGCAGATAATGAAGTAGTTTTGCCTTCTGTATTGCCCTCACGCTTAGGAGCTTGTGCTGTGTACTGGTTTGCATGGCAATTCTATCCTGGTTTCCAGAACTTACAAGGTTGACAGTTACTGCATTCTGTGCTTCTGCAGAAGACTCCTTTTTAATCATCTTTATTATTAGAAACTGTATTTGATCCCATGGAGGAGTTCTTAAGATTAACACTGGAAAAGCAGCTGTTTTTGAACTACCAGTAAAGTATGGCACTGGCACTGCCCTGATCAACACCCAGTAATGTGTACTAGGGCTGGGAAATGGGGCAGAGGGATCTTACTTCCCCTTTTCCAACTTTTAGTAGAAGGGCACGGAACCTGAAGTCTCTGCTGGCTATTGCATTGCAGTACTGGGAAATGTGACTTAAGACATGCGTGCCACAATAACACAAGAGAAAGGGTATTGGTTAATGATTATATTCCACAGTGAAAAAAAAAAACAGTTTATTTGCATGTAACTGCAGTGCTATGTACAATGAACCTTAAAGTTTCTGTGAAAATTAATATTGGCAGAAAACAACATGAGCAAGTTTGGATTTTCAGAAAAATTGCACAGAACTATCCTCCTCTCCCTCAACTCCTTCATATCTTGTGAAGCTTTCCTGCTATTAGTTCAAACAGAAATTATTGCACAACATCACTGATATGCTTGGGTTTGATGGTGACTGGAGGAAGCGAAACACATTTATCCTGTGTACAGGATAATTGCAATATTTTGTGAAGTGAACTGAGCATTCCTGAGTTTTGCTGAATGTCTTTTCAGGTCTGAGACTGGGTCTGGGCTCAACACATCTTTTTGTGAGATAAAGGCAACCATTGGACTGCTGGGTGACTGCTGGCTCATTGCTCTTCTTTTCATGAACCTGTGGAAGTGTTGACAATCACTGATAGATAGATGTGGCTTTGAAACAACTATAATGAAGATGCTGTTCACACTGGCAAAATTTCAGGAGAAAGCATTTTTATTAACCAAGATTATTTATTAGCTACAGCAATCACAGCTACATTTCGATTAGTCACAGGAGGACTTGAAAGAACATGGATGTTAATATTAAACATCCAATGTGTTAATTTGTCAACCTGTCATATTTGCCATAGTGGCAGTAAATGGTGTTAAATTGCTTTTTCAATAGATTAATTAGTGATGACCTTCTGGGTTGACGTATCTGTTACACTTTTTACAATATTTCTAGATCTACATTTTTTCAGTAAATCAAATGTTAGGATTTAAATTAGGCTCATCAGAAAGAATTGAGATTTTATTAAACACAAATTAGGAAAATTATTTAATTGCTCTATTAATTGTGATGCCTAATGCAGCTCAGTGCAGTTCTCAAACCAAATCTGTTCCTTTAACTATTAAAGTAGTGTTAGAGTTAAGAGAGGCTCTGGCAGCTTTGAATTGTTTCTGAATTTTCTGTCAAGGTATTAAAATAAAATTCTTTCCAAGGCTACTATTGCTGTATCCTTCTGCAACAAAGAGGATATGTTTGGCAGCGAGTTCAGAGTTAGCTGTGTGAATCAACAGATTAAAAACTTATCTAATGGTCATGTAAGAAAAGAATTTAGCTGAAGACTGAATTTCAGCCTGGGCCTTTTGTTTTTTTCTTCACGCTTCCCATGCCAGTGTGTGCTTCCTGAGATAAGACTGACAGAGAAAATAACTTAACTTATGGTTTCTTGACCAAGGGGCTGCTGTAATACTCATGATTAAAAAGGAGGGTTAATTTCAGCTGGGATTGACTACTATATTTTATTGAAAAATTGTTTTCATGCAGACTCAGGACATGAGGTTGAGAAACACAAGAAAAGGTGCTAAAATATGTCAGTGCTTTGGAGTAAGGCCAGTTCAATAAGATTTGCTAGCAGTATGTTAAATCTATTAGCACAATTAACAGTGGTAATAGGTATGTGACTGAAAGCTTAGTATAGCTTTGCACTTAATGTCTACAGGAACCACAATGGAGTGTGTACTGCTGTTTGATGGGTAAGTTTTCCCTAGGTTGGTACTGGCATCGGTACACCTCTGCGCTGAGCCCATTACTGTGCTCTGTTGGGTGGGTGGAAGGGAAGCTTGCACTTTTACAGAAGAGAATATTTTGTGTCATCCCTAGCACAAAGCTCTCAAGTTGTGAGCTTGCAGTCATGAACTGAGCTGTGACCAAGTGGTAATGGTACAACATTCACCTTTATGCAGTAGACCCCGTTTCTGTGTTTCCAGATGCAGCAGTCGCAGTTTCCTGGCTGCCTGCGAGCACAGGGAAGTTAGAATTGATGCTGAACTCAGTAAGCAGTGCATCAGCAAAGCAAAAAGTGTCTGGCCTCAAGTGAGTATGCTCATCAGTTCCATGTATTGGTGCAATGCTTCGGAAAAATACACATCAGGAATAGAGGGGATAAACCACATACTTCGTTTCCTTGCCAACATAAGATTGTTCTCTCCCATTTTATTGAGTCTAGATTCAGAACTTGTGAGGAACAGAGCTTGTGGTGCTTTCCCTAAGAGAACAGCAAATGTGTCAAGAAGCATTGTCTGCTATTCACCTTCATTTCTCCCTTCTAGTTATATCTTTGGGCCAGCCTATTTTTTTTATTGTTGTTTGTATGCTTCATTGATGTTTTCCCATCTTTCCTTTTGCCAAAGCTGTACATATTCATCTTCCTTTCTGAGAGAATTTTTCCAATCTCTTTGCAAACTAAAAGAGATTGAGAAAAGGTTTTGTCAACATTTGTTTAGGCATGATTGGAAGATGAGAGAGAAAGGGAAAGGGATCTCACATTCACTTTCAGTGGCTCACATTTGAGAAGGAAATTTCATCAGGTTTCACCTGAACTCTACTTCCTATGCTTGAAAACCTGGCCTTGAGCTCAGTGTAAAAGGTGATTCTTAATTTCTCAAAGGCTCTATGGAGACCTGGTAACACACAGAGATGGGGCACAGAACAAAAGCAGATGTTGTTTTGGCTGTGCAGTTAGTGCAAATAGTGCATAAAATTTTAACTCCTGACTTGTTCTCTCCGAGGAGCCATCACAGTGTTAAGAGCATGAGGACATGTTTTTGCAGATTGTTCTTTCGTTCATCAAGTGTTATTTCACTCCCTTGAACTGAATGTCTAGTTTCTCTGGGATGCTTATCCATGAGTGTGCACACTCAGGCCTGAGTATGTGCGTAACCCATACCAGTTTCTTTTCTGTTCAGAACCAGTTCAACATGGGAAGAATTTTCTCTTCCAATTTCTCCTTATAATGAGCGTATTATATGCACACACAGACTCTTAGGAGAAAGTATTGAACCATCCCAGTGGCAGCAAGGAGCTGAAGTAGATGGTAAGATGCTTGTCTGTGACAGATGTACAACTTCTGCCTTGTCTTTTTACAGCCTGTAGTAAATGTATAGCTCAGTATGGCCAGGAATTCAAATTTTACCTTTGTAGAAAGTACGCTGCCCTGTTTCTATCATTTTCTTTGCTAAAACCACAATTTAGATGAGCAAAATGTTTGTGATATATTCACTGCTTTTTTCAACTTGCCTTTTCTCAGTGATACAGAATACTAGATAAATGGCTATGTTAGCCTCAAAATGCAAGAAATGAGTTTTCCCTTAAGCAGTTGAACAGGGAGCTATTGGGATGAATTTAATCCTTCACAACGAATGCATGATATTACCAGTAGAATATTCCTGTTCATTTCCTACATCTCTTGCTTGATTGAACATCCAATAAATGATGGATTTTTGTCTTCTCAGCTTGAAGCAGGTTCGTGAGCAAGAATCTGAGCAAGACCTCTACTGTTGTTTGTTTAGCATTGCTTTGATCTCTCTTAAGCTATGTGCTTTACAGAGTTACCTTGATAAGGTACATTTATACTCCTAACACCTCCCCAGATTAAAGTATGCACAAATTAGAAATGCAACATGATTACAGGATGATGTCCTGCCTACTTTGGGAATCGGAATGAAGTGAAACATGACATTTTCTTTGCAATGGAGAGATTAGTTGCAAAAATAGCTATACACATCAAGCTGTTCAGTTGTGACATTTGTAAGCATGTGAAACAATTAATCACTAAATAGCATGTGGACCATTGTATTCAAGGGAGTTAAAATTTGTTACCTGTGTTACAGCTGTGCTATAAGAGTTGTTTCTCTGGTAATACACTGCTCTGTGATACCTGTTCACCCTTCTGAATTAAAGGAAACTGAGCAATGGTTCTACTGTTGGATCAAGGCTGTGTCTGAGAGGCCAGAGTCTGATGGCTCTTAAAACAGACAGACTCAGGAAGCAGAAAGCCATTGTTCACCTTTCCAATACCTGTTTTTTTGTTTGTTCATTTTGTTTTGTTTTTATATGAAGATAGTTTTTGCAGCCCAAGTTGTTGATAACCCATTTGAACTTATTTAATTTGAACCAAAGTGTCCAGAAAAGAGAGACAACCAAAGCAGTTAAGCCTTAAAGTAGACAGCAATAGTATAATCAAATGTTTTGGATCAGCCTAGGGAGATGATGGCTTGCTTGTCTCATCGCTGAGCTTTGTCTCAGCTGACTAAATCTTCATTTAAAAGGAATGATTGGCATACAGTATTGTCTTCAGTTTCCATGAACTGACAGCTAGACAATTAAATGCATTATGAATCTTTCCAAATTTAGCTTGAATATATGAATTCATTGTAATTGGAGTTTATTCATGTTAAAGTCTTCAATGTTTAGTAAATAAAATTGGATTTCAACCAGTCACAGTTCACTAATTATTGTTTGATTATGTAACTTTGTAATATAGTTTACTTCTTGATTGGATTACTTGCATTGTATTAAAGAATTAATTTTACAGAACTACATAGTCCAATGGCTCCAGACAAATTCTGTTCTCAGTAGCACCGGTCTACCAGTACTCACTTACAGCAGAGATCATATCCCTTTCCTCTCAAGCTTTTGCAAGCTCATGAAGAACAGACTGAGCTCTTTAATTTTAGAAATTTCCAAGTTGGTGAGAAAAAATAGCCAAAAGGTTGTCCTACAGGCAAGCAGAAATGGGTAGTGATTGCCAGTTGTGGGGCCTCTCTTTGCCATCCCACCATTCTTTAGTGGCTGTACTTTTAACACTCATAGATTTGTAACGTATGGAGACATAAATGCTGTCAAATCGTAGTTCAGTTCTTAACAAATTATTTTTCTGCCTTTTCTTTCCCAATGGGATGAAGGTTTCAACTTGGTACTTAAGAAGAACTCTAAAATTTCACCTGAAATCCCTTAAGTCCTTCTGTTTATGGCAACAAACTTGCATCTATTGCATTTTTATATATATTATAGTTGCATATGCTTGAAGTTGATAGAGGAAGGCTGTAGGAAGTTTTAAATGCAGACAATTACAAGCATAGTTGTGAGAAAGGTCTGGATTTATTTGCTTTTTGTTTAGGCCTTGTATACAGTGGTAGAGCATTTACAGCAAATCGCTTACTGAGGTTTCAGTTTTCCAGGCAGAAGGAATTTAAACATGCTTCAACTTTTCTCTAACAGTTAAAACACATTACTCACATCTCGCTCCCTGTAAGCCTATTTTTCTGCAATGCTGGGAATTAGCTTTGATAACAAATATACATGAGCTTTGAAAAGTTGGATGTTCATGCCTCTGCCGTGACATTACTTTTCTCAATGTGTACGGTGACAATTCACTCATTTATTGGTGCAACAAAATACTGTCTATTGAAGTGCTTACAAACTGCAGTTAAATTTGAAATGCTGGAAGAGAAGATTGCTATTGTATATGTCTGTCAAGCTTCCCCTCTGTCTCAACACTTTTTTGGGAAACTAAAGCTAATGAGCTGCAAATGCAGAAATAAGAGTGTGCTTGTAAACTGTATAAATCTGATTATTCATTATGCTTATATGAGTTTCTTTGTAAAGATGGGTGGCAATAGTTGGTCATGTTTATAAGTAGGAGTATGAAATGCTTTAAACTCCATATACAAACTCATATATTGCTTTAAGGAAATAAGGGTGTTTTGTTTCTCTTTCACTCTTGTCCCTAAGGAACTAGTTTGGGTGAGCCTGCAATGTGGAAAGTGGGAAATACACAAACTCTTCTTGACATTATAAAGGTGGAAAATACATCAACACCTTTTGTTTTTCAGGGAATATTTTGATCTGTGGACTAGAACACTGGAATCCTTAGTAAAGCCATGCATATGCTTGTTAATGATAAGCAGTGCCAGAAAAGGTGCTACTCTGAAATATGACACCATTTCTTTAATTTAAGTCAGCAATAAAAGGCACAGTGGAGGAAGGCTAGAGTGTTTAATTTGCTTGTAAGATGTTTTTCTGAATTATGCTAGTTGGTTTTTTATTGCTTTTCAGGATACTGCAAAAGCTCATTTTCTGAGGTTTAGCTTAGGTCCCCAGCAGAATTCATTGCTGAATTTGTAGTAGAACTACAGCAGATGCCCGCAGCCATGACCTGTGGTGCTGCCTTTCAGCCTTTGTACTCCAGCTATGCTCTCTGTAGTGTGTGTAAACAAGCACTTTTCACACAGGTTTCTATGTGCCTTGGTGCTGCAGTGATGGTTTGAGGTGCACATCTTCCTGGGGTGCTTAGAGGAGCTGATGCCACTGCCCTCTTCTTCTGGCTGCCTACACCAAAGAGCAGCACTGCTGCTGTGAGCACTGCCTGCTCCTTGTAAAACAGGCATGGGTTTAGGGTGGGACAAAGGTGCTTTTAGGGTGTGGTGTGCACCAAATGAGTTTCTCAGGTTGGGAGCACCTCCCTTTTCCCTCTGAAGGCAGCCTACTGGAGGTGAAACTTTATTTAACGGGTTCATGCATTTGAGCATCGCAAATTGCCAGGGACTGAGATTTTTCACACTCCCTCAGCTGGCTACATGGTGGGAAAGCCTGGGTGAACCAGAATCTGTCACCTCGGCAGAGTGGGCACTTCCTGCATGGTTCTGGGATGCAGCTGAAGGAGGAGCGTGGCACAAGCACCACCTGCCCCAAAAACATGGCCTCCACTGACCCCTCCCTGCTGTCTGGGAGTCCCACCTGCCTCACTTGGCTCTTTTTGTGGCTAAGTTTGTTCAGGCACTTAATGTTTCTATGTGTGGAGCGCTGTAATAATGATTCTGAAGTTATTTTCAGTTGTTAATCAAATTACTGTCCCACACAGCCATTAATGCAGTTGATGTTCAAAAGAGTATTATTTGAGGCGGTTAGCCTTGGGGATGCCTGACTGAATGCAGTTAAGTTTGGATTTTCTGATCGGTTTGTATAAACTGAGTGATGGCAGAAAATGCAGCAATGAATTCAAAGCCAGAGTCTGTGCTTCCTCTATTGCAGAAGCTGGAGTGTTTCAGTAAACCTTAGTGATGTTTTTCCCACTGGGAGATAGGAGGAAGGTGACCTTCATGCTTTTGAGCTGTGGCTAGCTCTTGAAACATGGGTAATTATGGATGAAGTGGAGATGGGAATCTTTCTGATAAGGTTTGAAAACATATAAAATGTGAATGCTCAGCAAAGGAGCAGCTCTGCTTTACAAAGATTCTGGTTTTGAGGTAGGTTGGGTTAGATTTTGATGGTCTTTTTTTTTTTTCCTCCTGGTAAGGCATAGCTGTTCCTGCAGGAAAACCTGTTTTGTTTTATTTTAAATGGAAATGAAAGTTGGAAGTTGATGAAGGAAGGAAACAACAGGAACTGAAAACAAATTGGTAAATTCATTTTGCTGTTGTGACATCTGTTTATGGTGTGAATTGGACCTGCAGAGCCTAATTAGCACATTCCCAGCAGATAGAGATGTTTAAACAATAGGAGGAATGTCATGTTAAAGTTAGCTTACTGTGTGTACAGCATGTCAAAGAAACAGGAGCAGGGGGCAATCATCAGCTTATTTTTAATGAATCTGTTAGCATTCAGCCTTAGCAGGGAGATGAAAAGCAGAAGCTAAAGACTTGTGGTTTTAAGGCTTCACAAGAATCACCAAATTGAACTTTGATTCAACAGGAAGAAAAATGTGATTTACAAACCACCCTTGATCTTATTCTGTGTATGGCATATACTGGTTAAAACAATTGACTACAAATAGAATAAGAAATACATTAAAGCTCAAATAGGGTCTTTAATTACTCAAGGAGTGAGGGTATTGAATATGCTTTCCATAACGGCAGAACAATTATGAAGAGCTGATGGAGAAAAAAAAGATTTAGCTGTGTTGTTCACGACAGAAATTGGAATAGATGTCCTGGAGAATCCTCCTCCAGCGCTTTCTCCTTTTTGGATGTAATAAGCTTGAGGACAAACAGAAGCTGAAGAGGTTTATCTGAAAACCAACACACGTGCACATGCCAGGAACATCAGGCTGCAGCTGCTCCGTAGATAGTTGCTTTTTAAAGATCCATTTTAGCTTAATGAAGTTACTTGCTACTCGGCACATGGTAAGCAGAGAACACCAAGCTCTGTAAATTAAGTAATGATTGATCTGAGCTGTGTGTTAATTTCTTCATAGTATTGTAATTCCTGAACACAATTAAGTGTGCTCAGATCCTATTTTTAAGGCTTACTGTTGGGCAGTTATTCAGTGAATGGCTGGAACCTTCTGGATTCTTGTTTTTCTCGCTTTGTGATCTTGGGGTTTTTTGTTTGTTTACATGCTTATTTAAAATAAAGTTCTGCAAGCCATTTAAACCATGTCTGTCTTAATTAAGAAAGTATACATCTGTTTCTTTAGGTGGTAAGAATTAACTGAAGTGCACTGTTGTTCTCTAGTTCTAGGTGCTATCCTATACAGTTCCTGAAGGTCATGGCGTAGTACACAGTACTACTATAGATAAGTGTAACCAGACAAGCTGTACACTGGCTTTTTTAGATGGGAAGGCTAAATTGTTTCTGTTAACAAATGCTGACACCATCAGTGACAGATTTTACTTGTGAAATGTTGGGGCAATTGATAACTAACGAGGGAAGACTTGTGACATTTGTGGCCCAGTCTGTCTGGAAACTTTATCTGAACTGTATCTTTTTATGAGAGACTGGGAATTGAGTCAAACGTTATTTTATAATGAGAATGTAATTTGGGTGCATTTGTTTTGATAGGGGTGGAGCTATGTAAATCACAGTAGACGTGCTTGTAGACAAAGCAATCTAAGTGTGGTGTTGTATAAGCTGAGACTGTTCAATATCACTTTAGTATCTCGCACGCTGTGCTGAATAACCAATGCATCACTCAATACAGCTATCTTGTGTAAAAAATCTTCTTCATTACATGTTATGGTTTTTAAATTTAATTTATTTTGAGGAACTTTGAAGCTCTATTCCATGGGCGTCCAACCTTTGGGCCTATCTAGGCCACATTGAGCGACAAGAGTTGTCTTAGGCTGCATATAAAATGTGTAATATTTTTTTAATGTATTTTTTATTAGATTATGAAAAACAAAGAGCAACAAAAACATAAAACTAGTGGGATATTTCATCCTGTTTTTGTGAAACAAGTGTGCCATTGCTTGGTTCACCCTTGGTTCAAGGGTGCAGTTCTTAGTGAATTCTCAAGGCGCTTGTAAGAAATTTTTGATGAAATATTACTCTTCCTATGCTTCATTCTTGACAATAATTGTTCACAATTGTACATACTGCCCAAAAGTGGTGACACAAATAAGGTGTGATAGTGAAGCGAGGGATTTTTTTCTGTCAAGGCAGGTCTTAAGAAAGTCTAGTAAAGTGACATGAATAAATTTTATTTGTGTTTATTGTTGTGTTTGCAACTCTATAAATTCCATCTGAAAATTTGCAGGTAATATATTTATGTTGACTGAAAATTGAATTGCAAATATAACAAAAAATGGATGATTTTTTTGGAACTTTTAAAATCTGTTTTCAAATTCCTTTATGAGAATGGAAAGCATGGCTGCATATTTTTCGCTGTTCACGTGGCTGTTTAACTGGTGCATTAAAATGCATGAAATTATTTCCCATAACTTGAGATTGCCATAATTTAAGTTTCATTTCAAATGCTGTTGTGATTTGAAACATAGCACAGATAAGTTGATTTTCACCTCAGAGATGCATGTTTAACTCATTTAAATGAGCAGTCAAACCCACCAAAAATGCTGAATCTGTGAGCCAAGACCTTTTTCATCTTCATGTCCTGGCACAAATTTTCCTTTTGATTCTGCAAAGAATTTGATTTCATTTCACAGATCGAGTCTCTTTAGCATTTTACCCCAACTTAGCCAACTTCCTTCAGAAAAGTAAATGACGTCCCCATGATCACCATCCATTCTTTTAGGGAAATCCTCAGATTAGTGATAATTCAAACCTTTGGTCTTCTGAAATTCACAGCTTTGATGATGATCTGCACAGCACTGTCCATTTTTAAAGGTTTTGTGCAAAAATGTTCTTGATGTCTGAGGCAGTGATATCAAATGTGAGCTGCTGGCAGTAATTGCATCATCTTCTATTAATTTTATAAGTTCCCCTTTTTTACTAACCATCACTGGGGCATCAGATATGTTGACAAAGGTTAAAGAAAAATGTTCTAATGTAATTTTAGATACTTCAAATGGATCAAGAGAAAGATTTGTGTTTTTTAATGGTGCCAAGGCAGCCATTTATTCAGTGACGTTATATTCATTATCAATATCTCTAATAGAAATAGCAAGTTGAGCCATGATTTGTAGCGTCAGTACTTTCACCTACTGTCAAAGCATGACATTTAAAATTATCAGCTTTACTCTCCAAATTTCTTCACTTTGCCTGGCTAAACAGTTTGGTGAGACAAACTGACTTTAGAAAAATCTTTTATTTTTATTTTTAATTTATCGGGACACATTACATCTGCCATGCTTTCTATACATTGCTTAATAAATTCACCATCAGTCAGTCATCTTGATTTTTCTGCAACCATATTTGCTACCCTGTACCAACCTTTAATAACAGAGTCCATTTAACTTTTTTCAAAGATGATGTTGAGGAGACAGACTTTTTTTTTCCAATTCTGCTATTTTGTCTTGACGAAGCATTCCTTGTTATATTGTGTTTGTGTTTCCAAACCTTTTAAAAAATCTTTCACTGAAGGCTGCTAAACTATCCAAGCTGGTACAGAATTTGTAGGCGAATACCATCAAGACATTCACTGTAAACAGGTTAGAAACTGGACAGTTCCAGTAACTTTATTATTAGTATTATTAGTAATTCGATTTCCCTACTAGTAGTGTAACTCAGACTTGCAGCATTCATTCGGTTCATAAATCACCTGGAAAAAGTGCTGAGTTTTGGGGGAGACAGTTTGAGTTTTTCCAGACACTGACACTCTGTGAAGAGTTGCATAAAATGCCATGAATGAACAGGATGATGCCAGCTGAAACTTGGTGTTGATAGACACAAATAAACAGACATCAAAGGGAAAAGCAGTCACCAAAACATAGAATCACCGGGGTTGGAAAAGAATTCTAGTCCAACTGTCCCCCTACCACAATATTTCCCACTAAACCATGTCCCTCAGTACAACATCTAAAAGTTTTTTGAACACCTCCGGGGACAATGACTCCACCACCTCCCTAGGCAGCCCATTCCAATGCCTGATCACCCTCTTGGAGAAGTATTTCTTAACATTCAAGTTGGAATTAGCTAATTTTGAGTAGGAAATGGGTGTTAACATCATTTTGGGTAACTATGAAAATAAAACTGGAATGGTTAAGCAGCATGGAAAAGAATAATAATAGATTAGGAACTACTGAGAAAAAAAAACCTACTAGAGAGTGTTTGAAGGGAACAGAAGAGCACATAGTTAATCTCAAGAATATATTGGAGCTGGGGAAGGTGGTAGGAAGTAAGAAACAGGTTGTGTAGAGTAAGAGGGAAGCACCGAGGTCTCTTTGCTTCATGAGAAGTACAAATGAGGATGGTGTGGCAGATGCAGAATTTGGGGCAGTTGAGAGAAAACAAATGACATTAATACTGTGCCAGAACAAGGAGTTCCCAGTGATACTCAGCCTGCCAGGTGCTGAAGGATGGTAAGAGGAGGACTTCAACTGTGAGTGCTGTATCCTGCTCTGCTGTGTCACCCCTCGTTGCTCTGGATTGGCCTGGGGCTGCCTACCAGCCTTGTGAATTGCCAGCATACTGCTTCTCTGCACGGCCTTCAGGTGAGTTCTAACACACACGTTCCTGTAGTGCTGTAGGATGGCAATGGATTCTCTTTGCCTTTGGTTACTGCTGTAGTAATCATTAATGATGATCAGCTGTTGAATGCCATAGCTTGTAAGAACTCTGGGTATTTTTGTCCAGACTTTTCCCTATGGATCTCTTTGCTTAATTCTGTGGGTGCTTTATCATTGCATATAAGCATTAAAAATGCATGGAACCACCTTTTTATTTAATTTTAATTTGCATTATATGGAGAAGATCACAATCTCATATTATATCCTTACGTATATGCCCTAAGCTAATTTCATACTAAATAATAAATTATTCATTGGATTCTGCAGAGCAGTAACACCTGTGCCCAAAATCAGGGAATCATATGGCATCTCAAATACCTACAGAAGCAAGGCTGCTGTCTTTTAACTTCTGCTATTCAGATTCACTTTTATGCCTCAATCAGTTTAATTAAACATTTTTTTTTCATAGTGTCACCAGGTGGAAAAGACAATCAGCAGTGTCGATAACACTGGTAGAGGATCACGTAAGGAGGAGCAGTTGAAATTAATACATTAACAGAACTGTCAGCTTTTTTTGTTTTGTTTTGTTTAGAGTTGTGTTGCTGACTGTGAGAAAGAGGAAGGAGGACTTAATGTACCTGATGGCCTAATGCATGGAGTAGTGACTAGACCTGTGAAGTAGTCAATATATTTGACGAAGACTTTCTGGTTTGCCTCCAAGAAATTTTGGACTACCTTTGGCTTCTACTTGTGGCTTTCCTTGGGGAGTGTTTTTTCCATTGACTGGTGCTTTGTTCACCACATCCATGGCTCAGTAAAATAATAGTGACCTATCAGAATAGTAGTGTTCTGGTTCTTCTTGGCTGGTGATGTTTCTTATGCCTTAGAAAGCACTGGGTTAAAATTAAACTCACTGAATTTCATACCATTGTTTCTACCCAAGCTACTGGATTTCTGCTTCAGTTTGAATTTACCATTTTCTTTCTTACAATATTTTAATGCTTGCTTACAGTTAAGCATTTCTGTAAATACTTCTAGCAAATGCATTAATCATTTGCAAAGTATGGAAGAGCGATGCAGCTAAGCTGAGCTCTATTTCTATCTTCTCTACAGATCTAACTTCCTCAGGGCTTTTTAAACTATTGTTATTGAAAGAAGGTAAAGATGGCTGGAGATGTGCAATCTAGGAGCTCCTTGCTTCTCCTTCTTTGTCTGAGATGGATGGATGTAAAAAGAGGAAAAAGTGTGTTTGTCTTAAAGTGAAAAGTACTAATTGCTAGCATTTTTAAATGCACAATTGACATTACTACTGCATAGCAGGTTTAGGTTTGCCAGTTTTACCCCATAGCAAACTAAGGCTAAGCAGAAGTAGTTCAGCAAAGATGATATATCTCCTCTGTCCTATGTGTCTATATGTCCTCTCTACAGAACCAGCTCTGATTGCAGAAAATAAACTTCCTCAAATGGCAAGACCAGCCTTTGAAAGGGAGACTAGGATGCATGTGAAGTATGGGTATGCTTGTCCAACCTCAGGGCACTGTATTTAGACATGCATTTTGAACACTGACCAAATGAATCAAGGTGGATGGCTCTTTCCAGCCTGTGTTTGAAATAGTGTTCTCAGACCGAAAAAAAGTCTCTACAATAGAAGTATTAAGGTAAATTATTTACATCTTTAAGTCAGTTATTTACCTCAATATAGGGATAATATAATTTCACAGAGCTACTTGTTTTGATGTGGCTGGAGCCAGGGGATGAATACAAGAAGATGGATGCGGATTCCTTCTTCTTTAGCTTAAACTTGATCATGTGACAAAGGCATGGGTGCAATTGCTTACAACAATCCTGGAAGGATTCAGTGCTTCAGTCCGCTCTTGCCCATTTGCCGTTGCATTCAGTTGGTATCAGAGCTGCTTATGTCAGGACTACAGAGTAAGTGCCACTGTGAGGTTGTTTTCCCTGTTTTGAGAAATAATAGGTTAAGATGTATGCAGTAAAAGAGCTAAGTGTGGAGAAGCATTTAAAAAAAACCATGCAAAACCCATAATACTTAAACTTATGAAGGATTTAATTTGTGTTATTAATGGAGGGCTCATTTCAGACTAGGCCATAAACACTAAATTCACTAAATCTGCTTTGTACATGTTCTGCTGCTTCAAGAAGACACAAGCTTGGTATCTGCCTTATTCACGAGGCTAATAAAGAAGGATGAAAAAGATGAGAACTGTGTGGCACAGATGAGTGTTAGTATCTTAGCTATAAATGACTGTAGTCTAAGAAACATGGAGAACATCTAATCACTGATTACACTAGATGTAGAAATGATAATTAGCTTAACCTTCCATATAAAAGGGAAGTCCTGTCTTTAACTGAAGAGCATCTTTTGGGACTTGTTTCTCACCAGTGAGTTGTCTTTTTACTTGCTTGTATTTTCAAGCAACTTGAGATTTATTTATTTTTAAGTGGGAACAAGGTAAAAGGAAGAGAAAAATGTTTCTTACTCTGGGTTGTTGTAGCTGAAATACATCTTTATTTCTTTAGTGAAGCAAATTTATGCAAATTAAAACTACCAGCAATATAGTACCCAAAATAAAACAGCAAGCACTAAGTCAAGTAGGAAAGTTCCAAAACAGCACTCCATTGCTGCATTTTAAATATTCAAATAAACACTGTAAAAACTTCAGGAAGACTTTATAGCACCATAGGCTTGCAGAGTAAAAATCATTCAAATTCTCCTACCAAAGCACACCAATAGGTCAATATATTCTTATCAGTCAGAGTTGAAAATGAGTATCATAAGGAAGGGGAGTACTTAAGGTAGCACATACGTGTAATTAATCTCAAACTGGATGTATATGGCTTCTTTCCCCTTTGTACCTTTGCATATAGAATCAAAAAAGTGACTTAGTGCACAGAATATTGATGAAATGAGTAAACTGTGCTCAGACATGGACTGGGATCTGAAGAAAGACAGAGGTCTTTCACCTAAGGGTGCTGCTGGATGTGGTGTGTGCTTTGGTGAGTGCCACAAGGAGAGTGAAGGACTCTAGCAGGGCTGTGAGGGGGAAAAAAAAAAGAAGAAGAAGAAAAAGGAAAAGAGTTGAAAATAGAGCTGAACATTAATCTAGAGATTTTCCTTAAACTAATGATGTTTTTTCTGTTGTTGTGGTGGGTTGCCTCCCCCTCCTTCTATGGTTGAAATATATTCAATGGAAAAGAGGCTTTTAGGAAAGATTCCACTGGCAGCTTTAGCCGAACCTGAAATGTTTTAAAGAGCTAGCCTATTCTCTAATGGCTTAGTGTGATATAGCATTCTATTTCTGTTGCTGGGAGTAGAATTGTCCAGTAATGAATAGCAGGAACTGATGAGTTACCTGGTAGTCAGCGTGCCTGCGGTGAGCATAACTCCCAGAGCTTGCGTTACCCGTGAAGAAATTGTTTGAAAATGTATTGGCATATAGAATATTCATATCTGCTTGGATATATTTTGATCACCTTTTCAGTGAATAAAATTTTATTCTGCAAACAGTCTCATTGAAATCAGTGGAACTGTTACACAGAGAAAAGTGAACAGGAATGATGGTGGCAGAACCAGACTGAGAGTGCTCTGGAGGAGATGAACAAGATGCTAAAAATGAGAAGTACCTATTAAGCGGTCACAGATCAAATTCTCTAATCAAGCACATTGTTTAGCAGATGAAGAGACCAAGGATCTATCCAGTGCTGAGGTGTTTCCATGTGATACAGCCTCTGGGATCTCCTCGGGGACACAAATCCTACTTCAATCAGCTGTTTGCTCAGCCTATTTTATGCAGGAGATGATTTAGGGAGAAGAATGTCCATGGCTTGACTTGCAGTGCTCTGCTGTCTTCTATCATGAAAGCACATGATGTGTTTAGGTAGCCTGAGCTTTCTGGTAACCTGTAAAGTTTAGCTGAATCCAAACTCAGAAGAGATGGAGATTTGTAAAGAGGATATTGAAGCATGGCTTCATGCTGAGGTACTACACTTTCCAAAACTCAAGGAAGTTTTGTTCAAGTAGCAGCTTGTGTTGGAAAATCCTCCAGAGAGAAACTGCACGAGTGTAATGAAACACTGGTTATTGCTTTAATGTTTATTTAATTAGATAATTCTATAACCACGTAATTGTTTTAATAGTCATTTTAATAGTTTGGTCTGGCATTAAGTAAACTGAAAAGAGGAAGGATGTTAATCCTTAAGAATAATCAATATTTTATTTTAAGAACCGACATCACGCCTTATATTCATCCTCCAGGACCTCAGCTTTTTGATGGTTGGTTTTTCTGGTTTAGTTTCTTTTCTGTTGTTGTTGCAGCTCATAAAAAAAATATCTGTTGACAGAAAATAAATGGTCTAGTGGAAAAGACATGCATTTGGGATATCAGAGATAAGCTCAGCACCAGCATTCCTTGAAATCACTTAATCTGGATGCACTCCCCATCTGGTTCTGCTTTTCTAGGTGGTATAAGCTTTTGTGGCCCTTTTGGAATACAGAATTATACAGGGTATCCCAGGTGTGAATCACAGCCTTTTGTTTCTGTTAAAATGCACGTGTCAATGAAATTAATTCCTGGTTCATGTCTTTAAGCCATTAGATCTGAATTATATGCTGTTGTGTGTTTTTCATTTGTAAGGAATGGTATGGAATGAATGTGTTCCTCCTGTATGGAAAGCTAATCAAATTAGCATGAGTAGAATAGTTTAAGAAGAATAATTGGGAAGCTTGCAAAGGACTGGTAGGAAGGAGAAGAGCTTTGCATCGTTTGCCTGTCTGGGCCTCCATGACCTGGCAGGTTCATTCTCCAGCCACAGTAGCCCAGATAGCTGTGCCCAGGCCTATGTCCGAGTGCCGCTCATTGTGTTGTCACCTTAGACAAGGTTGGGTTGGAATGAAATTTGTTAGTTATGAGTTAAAGGCAACCATTAATAGTGAGTCTCAAGGAGTTTATTCTCTTGGTTGGAAAGGTTGAAGCTTCACTGTCATGGATTTGTTAGAGAAAGATGCCTTTTTGTCTTACGTAAATCAATAAACCTCTAGTTGTAGCAAGTGTTTGCATTGTTGTCAAAGAAATGGGGAATAGGAGCTTCTAAAATTGCTGTCCGCATTAATATTGCTGTCCGAATAATGATACTGTTAGAAAAAGAGTATAGCAATTTTGCTCTAATTTTACCTGTGAGATCAGTTGTGTCCATCTCTTTCAGGCTTTTCTGTTGGCAACAGCTGGTTCTGAATGTTCTTCCTCACTGAAGATCGCTTTCATTCGTTGCAAGTAGAGGAAATTGAGCCCTGATTAAAGGAAACCTTTTTTTTTTAATATTGAATGTAGGATGAGACAAAATATACCCTTTAAAATGACAATGAAAATCTTTGATCCGGAGTTAAAAGATCAAGACACAACTTTTTAGCCTGCAAATGTCCAGGAATTGTTCACAGAGACAAACTGATGGTTCTTCGTCACTGTCGACACGACGTAATTTTTGTAAACAACATTTGTCACTGTTTCTCCGTTTTCTTTGCTTAATGATAATGATTTAATAAAATATTTAATTGGCATGAATAATTAACTGATTTGGAAATGCACTTGTTACTGTAAGTGCACTAAGATCTATTAAAATTGCATCACCTTATGTGTTGTCTTTTAGGTTGTTTCTTCTCTGTTTGTTTGATGTACTTGTTGGCTGACTCGTTTTCTGTAAGTGAAAGGAGCAGTGGTCTGCTTACACTTCACCCTGAAAATAGGTCATTTCCAGTAAACTTGCACTGTGTATTTCAGTTCCAGGATCTCATAATTAACATACTGAACCTCATAGCTGCTATGCCTGCCCTCTAGGAGATACAGAAAGGATTTGTTTTGACATAGAGGAAGCTCTCTGTCAAGGTAGTGTTAAAAAGAGGGTGGGTATTTTTCCAAACCACTCGGATTTTATGGGAAACACAGTTTAGTGAGTGCTTTGAAAATACGAGCCCCCTGTACACTGTGTCAGTGAAATATATTGATGGGTACAATTTAGTATTCGCTGCTGTATTCCAAAAAGCTACTCAGCATGTTTTGAGAAGGGGGGGGCAATTGCTTGTTGCTGCTCAGTAGTCTCCTTCTGAACTGGTATTTGAGGCTGTGTTTGTGTTTTTAATAAAGAGTAGCTTGATGGATGCCCAAATCCCAAAGGATGCCTGTGGAGATCAGCATTATTTTTATGATTTAAGCCTCCTCTATGTCTAGACTGGTTACAGTAGTGCTGACTCAGTGCAAATACCTCTGAGAGATGCTTCACTAATACAAGCTCATCTGATGAGAATGCTTTGTATAAATGGGATTATGTCTCCATAGCATTGATGGCAGAACTGCAATACATGCTGCTCGTGATGGGAGGGGGAGGAGGGTGCAGAGATGTATCAGGTGGGTAACATATCATTCCCATATCACACCTCAAACTGCTGCAGTACTGCCTGCCCTGTTTGTGGTGTGAATGGGTGGCATTAGGTGAAGTCAAAGGCCAGAAAAGAGAGAAAATAGTTCTCAACATACCATATGCCAGAGCATGCAACGTGACACAACCCTGAATGTCATAAAATTGATTTTAAAATGAAATTGATCGTGAGCCAGTGGAATTGATGCACGCCTCTGCTGGCATTAGGATTGCTTTACTGAATGTACGTGGATAAGTATTCAGGAAGGCAATTAAATTGGCAAATTTATGAAAACAA
Source organism: Cyrtonyx montezumae (assembly GCF_038088225.1). NCBI lineage: Eukaryota > Metazoa > Chordata > Aves > Galliformes > Odontophoridae > Cyrtonyx > Cyrtonyx montezumae. The sequence goes on along the minus strand of NW_027072056.1, from coordinate 1,698,162 downwards.
CAACAAAACCTGCTCACATTTTTTAAGAAGTAAAACTAAGAGCATTGACTTCACTGCATATTAGCCTAATAATTACTGAAGAAGAAAAGATTGAAGATGATTAAATTGGTCTGGGAAGGTGTTCTGATGCCTTATATGTTAATGTAGGACTGGGAGGAGCACAGAGTCTGGTCTTCCATGGTCACAACCCTGTGGATGCAGTGGCAGCTCTGCAGACACCATGTTGAGGGTGCAGAATTTGGGCAGCACCATTTTGGATGCACTTTGTACAGGTGGCGATGGTGGTTTGAGAAGCCTTGGGGGCCAGCAGAGAAAATGCTGAAAAGATGTGCTTGGTTTATCTTAAAAGGCGTAAAAAGCTCTCAGTGCTGCTAGTAAGGAACAGCTGATTGATACAAGGCTGTGTGAACACCGAGTTTGGAGTTCCACTCAGGTAAGGAAGGTGTGTTTCTTCTGTGGCATCAGAGGGATTTGGATAGGCTGAACAGCTGGGCTGAGCTCAATGGGATGAGGTTCAATAAGACCAAGTGCCGGGTCCTGCACTTTGGCCACAATAACCCCATGCAGTGCTATAGGCTTGGGGCAGAATGGCTTGAAGAATGTAGAGAGGAAAAGGACCTGGGGGTGTTGGTTGATGCTCAGCTCAACATGAGCCAGCAGTGTGCCCAGGTGGCCAAGAAGGCCAACAGCATCCTGGCCTGTATTAGAAATAGTGTAGCCAGCAGGAGCAGGGAGGTGATCATCCCCCTGTACTCAGCTCTGGTACGGCCGCACCTTGAGTACTGTGTTCAGTTTTGGGCCCTCACTACAAGAAGGACATTGAGGCCCTGGAGCGTGTTCAGAGAAGGGCAACAAAACTGGCGAGGGGTCTGGAGCACAAGTCTTATGAGGAGCGGCTGAGGGAGCTGGGATTGTTCAGTCTGGAGAAGAGGAGGCTCAGAGGAGACCTTATTTCACTCTACCGCTTCCTGAAGGGGGGTTGTGGTGAGGAGGGGGTAGGCCTCTTCTCCCTGATAAGTAATGACAGGACGAGAGGGAATGGCCACAAGTTGCGCTGGGGAAGATTTAGATTAGACCTGAGGAAGCATTTCTTTTCTGAAAGAGTGGTCAGGCACTGGGATGGCCTGCCTAGGGAGGTGGCTGAGGCACCATCCCTAGCGCTGTTCAAGAAGCGTTTAGATGAGGTGCTAAGGGATTGGATTTAGTAGTTGGGTAGGGATAGTGATAGGAGGATGGTTGGACTAGATGATCTTGTAGGTCCTTTCCCACCTTATGAACCTATGAACCTATGAACCTATAGTTCTGTGGTTCTGCCTCAGCTGAAATGTGAGGGAAAGGGAAAGGAGTGGGCAAGAATAGAGCCCAGATCTGTGTGCTGCCCTGTTGCAGAGCTGCCCAGCTTGCCTGAATCTCTTTAGATACCTTTGCAAAGCAACGTTCAAAAGTAATCCTTCCAGAATTTGTCTAACTTTTAGAAGCATAGTATCACAATTTAAATTATGGATCAGGAAGCTAGAAGAAATTAGTTGCAAATCAATGGCATTTCCAAGATGGTTTGTCTTTCAGCATCATTTTTACTTCTGTCCTTCTTACTAGCTTAGAAACTGAACTAAAGTGAGCCAACAACATTGCTTTTGAAGTTGTTTGCACCTAATTTTGGCTCTTATCAAGTGCCAGACATTTTGTTGGTACAAAATTAAGCAGATGCAATTTGAAAATTGAAAATTTGAAAAACCTTTAGAAACTCTTGGGTAAAATAACTTGAAATATTCAATATCACGGAAAGATCACACTGTTTTTTTCCTGGGTGAAGATGTATGAAGAGCAGTACAGTTGTATTAATTCGTATGCCCTAGGAAGCAGCATGCAGCATCACATGAAGCTCTCTAATATCAAGTCATAAGGATGGCAATTCCAAGAATGCCTTCAGAGGTGGAGGATTTCGTACCTGGAAAAGAGAACTTAATCCATTCTAATTTTGCACATCTTGTGCTCTCTTTTCATGCCCCAGAGCACTGAAGCCCTGGAGTCCCAGATGGAGAGCACATCTGTCTGTCACATACAGTTGTGGTGCCAGCATGACTCTTTCTTTTATAAGAAACATAAATTTTAGATTTGTTTTCATGGATGTATTTAGGTACGTCCAACATTCAGAGGAACCTATTTGATGGGCTAATCAAAACAGTTACCCAATGAAGTAATTTCCCTAAAGAGCAGCTTATTTCAGCTGTCAGTCTTTTCATTTATCATTTGCCAAGGTGTGCAGTAATTTATTTTTGTTTTACACAATCTGTTCAAAACAAAATCTTACTGGTGAAAGTTTCTTTTATAGATTGCCTAAGGATTTATTTCATGTTGTAGAGGAGGAATGCCTACAGGGAAGCTTCAAAATTGTGTTCTGTGTTGAGCTATTTACCCACTACAAACCCTGTAAGGTATTTTCAGGTGGACTCAAAATCATTCAATACTTTGGATCTTCATGAGGAGGGAGCAGAAAGACAGCATTTCCCACATAATTACTCTGAAGTGGAAGTGCTGCAGTTGTATCCTGGCTGTTAGTAAGGTTTGTTTTCTTTGAGAGCTTTCCTTATCAGCCTTGGCCAATTTTCCAATCCTTTCTGCCTTCCTAGTCACTGGAATGTGTTGGGGCTTTTAAAATTATTTTTTTTCAGAATACTGCCACTAACCGGGCTGTGCTGAAACAGATGATTCTTTAGTGGTTAATATAAAGAGCTCTCTGATCAATGGCAAGTCTCTTAACCTCTGCCTCATGAGCAGAATAAATTTGTTCTGTGTCTAGAGGATGCTTCAGTGGTCGAGAGATAAAATTTTTTATCAGGATGTTGCCTATTAGACTAACAGAACAGGAAATTAAATCAATTAAATAGTAATGCAGAATACAAAGAGAAAGCTACTTTAGCATAAAAATATGCAGAGGAAGCATAACGTGAAAAAGATGGCCATCGAATTGAATCAGTAGGCAAAGAATTGTTTTGCCACGGCATTAAACTGGAGGGTGCTGTGATGAGAGACGAGCGGTCAGATAGCGTCCCTGACAGCTCTGGCATGCTGCGTGAGGTCAGGGCAATAGACTCTCTGTGTCAAAAGCCTTTCCGATGACGATAAGGTTTTTCATCTCCCTGGTGAGGTAGTTCAAATTTAGTGGAAAATGAAGATTTGGGGTGGTTGGTGAATGAATACATAGCTCTTCTACCTTTGTTGGTTCAATGGAGAACCGATGAGAAAAGTACTCAGCATCTGGTCATTGCCTGCTGCTGTCAGTGCTGGCCCCACAGAGCAATCCCTGCTTCAGAACAAGGAGAAATCAGAACTGCTCAGCAGTCACCACGTTCCACTTAGAAACAGCAATGTGCATAAACATGTATTGAAGCAGTATGGTCACACATTTGGAAGTCAGGAAATAGCTGAATCTGCGTTGCCTGTTCACCCATAACTGAGCCCCCTTATAAGCAAGACTTCACACTGGAATATACTCTCCTATACCGTTAACATTTTCAAACTTGCTGGTCTGGAAATCTTTCCTTAACCTTATTTTTTTATTTTTTATTTTTATTTGTTTTCCCCTCATCACTCTATACTGATGGCTTTTTGAACTCAAAGAGTTTTAGTATCCACAATATTTTGCAGATGGAAGTTCCACTTCGTTTGTGTGAAGAGTTGCTTCCTCTTGTTTTCTCTGAATTTGTTACCTGCTGTTGAGATGCACTGTCTTGGAACAGGCAGCAGGTGAATGAATATTTCCTCTTGCTTTTCCATGCCAGGATGGAACAGACTACTCTCGTATCCCCTGCTAGGTGCCAAGTTGCAGGCTGATAGCTTAGGTGTTGTTCCTTATGGGGCACATGCACCATACTTTTGATCATTTTTGCTTCAAAACGTTTTCCAGCACTTCTGTTTACTATTACTGAAATAAAAGGCCAGAAGTGCACATTAAATCCAGTCTTCAAAGACCTCCAGGATCATCCAGTACAACCATCCACCTACCACCACCATTTCCCAACTAAACCAAGTCCCTCTGTACAACATCTAAATGTTTCTTAAACACCTCCAGGGATGGTGACTCCACCACTTCCCTGGGCAGCCTGTTCCAGCACCTAACCAATCCTTTGCATTACTGTTTGCTTCTCTTGCAGTATTTCCAAGCATCACTCTCTTTTTGTTTTGGGGTTTTTTGTTTGTTTGTTGTTTTGGTTTAATCTGCTATTGATCTATTTCCATGAAAACTTGCATTCTGGACTTAAGGTCTAGTACCAGAGCCAAATCCTGCTCTTGAACCCATTATATATATTCAGATCAATTTATCTTCCTCATTTATAGCTTTTTATTTACTGAAGTTGACTTCTATCTGTCTCTGTTTTGCCATACAACTGAGACTGTCAGTGTTCCCTTTGTATGCTCTATCTCTTCTTCTCAGGTTGCAGGTTTCCCAGAGAGTGCTGCTGGTGAGCACATGAGGAGATGCTGTGCTTAGCAAGGCTCTGAGCTAAGGCCTTTGGATTCTACTGTAATGCAGCTAAACCAAGGAGAAGATTAATTTTTGAAAACTGTCTGTAATCCAGATAGATAAGACTTGTGAGATAAATATTATCAGAAAATTGAGTATCCGTGCATATAAGAAAATATATTTCTATCTATTTGGTTGTAGCAAATTAGTAAAATCTTCCAAATATTTTTAAAATCAAAATAATTAGTGTTGCATGTTTCTAATTCTAAGTAGTGATGAAAGTGAGAAGCATATCTTATATGGCTGATCTCCTCCAGTGCTGTCCATGGCACAACAGCGGGTGAGCTGTTCTGGCTGTGGCCAGAAGCCAAGTCTTCAGTGATGAGAGCTGTTCAGGATTCAAATTCCATGCTTGCATGTAGCTTCCGTATTGCTCTCTTGATACCTTTTTTTAAGCTGCATCCAACTTGCAAATTGTCAACTATATTTTGCATGGAACACTGCTTGGGTGTTACTCTCCTACTTGTTCATTTGAAGCACTCAGTTCTAATGTGTTTGCTGACCAGCTCCTTCGTTTTGATGTATGTAAATCTGTCCCCACCTTGGGCATGGTGTTATCCTTACCAGCAGCTGTTTTGTGTTATGTGGTTCTTACTCTTTAATGATTTTCTGGGCTGTGGTAGATGGTGGTTTAGTCAGCACTTATTAGTGAGCCTTTCTCATACTCTGCATGTTGTTCTACAATCTGTTTTGCTTGCATCTTTGTATAATTGTGCTTAAATGCATTATATTCTGCCATTCTTTCCCTTCATATAGGATCATAAAGCGCCATAAAATATGTAGATATTATCTCAAAGTGCTTTATGGAAAAGGTTAATATTGCCACTCGTTTTGCAAATGGAATACATAAGGCAGAGACAGATAAGGCAAATCTTTCAAGATCATCCAGTAATGAGGAATAAAACGAAGAATTAGTGTGGTACTGCAGTCACTGAATATTGCTGTCTACTTGATATTAATGTCCAGTAATAATTCCAGAGCAATGCATATTTGCAAACATTTTTATTTTAGTTTTTATCTTTTCAGATAAGATAGATATCTTTTTCTTCAGAAGTTTATTCTACGAAAGCCAGGAAGTTGACTCTCAGCTCAGCTATTTTTCTAACTTTATTTCTTGATGTTAAGCTGCTTTTATGTAATCAGTTTTACACTTCCATATAAGAATTTCAGCAAGAGCACTTGCTCTTAAATTCTAGTTTCAAACTATAAACTGCATTTCCATCCAAATCTGTGGAAAAGCATCCTACTAATTTCAAGTATTTTCATAAAACTTAGTGACAATTCAAGATTACTCAGCATTTTCTATCTTTCTTGGAGAACATTTTTGATGAGTAAATAGGAAAAAAGTTTCAGTTAGAATAAAATATCATTCAATCTGGATCAAACTATTTAAGTTGATCATCTGCTAAGCAATATTTGCCATTATATAGATGATTCTAAGTGGCTTCCTGAGAGAGAGACTTAACTGGGAAAGATGTATTAAAGAAGACTGTCCCATCTCTGGTTTGCTCTATTAGAATTCTTCTGTCTCACGTCTCTGAAGGTGGAGGAACAAATCAGTGACATAAAAAAAAGGGTAATAAACTGGTCATATATACATACAGATATATCTGTCAAATGGTGTGTGTGTGTGTGTGTATACATGCTTCTTTCAGAATTCTGGCTCTGAAGTTTAGCCTCAAAACACAGTAGTGTTTCTGTTTTTAGAAGTTTATCTATCTGGAATGAACAGTGTCATCCAAGTGAGATAAGAAGCATCTTGTAGAGTTTATGTCTAGCTACAACCCCCCCCCCCCCCCCCTTCTAGATTACTAAGAACAAAAATAGATGATTTGAGGTCTGCGGCCCAAAACACACATACATATTCTCTGTCAAAAAAAGTCTGACGTACATAACTATATACATACACTATATGGATAGAAATGAGAAGTCCTTGTGTGGGTGACGCTACATAATCAGTAGCTTCTGCAGATGGGAAGGCTGTATATTGTTGTCAGTAAACCATTAGGTTAGACACATACCAATGCAATGTAATTTTTTTTTTTCAACTCATTGCCAGAAAAGCCTGTATATGTCCCAACTTCCTGAGATGCACACTTGTATGGGAACTGCTGAATCACGGCCTGAACCACTGACTGGTCACCTGAGCTGAGCACCGAGTCAGCCATGGGGCCACAGGTGGAGGTGATATACCTGTGTGATTGGAAGGGGTGGAGCCTGGCTGCACCTCTCCCAAACCCCATTTAAGGGCTGAGCACCACCAGGGAAGGATCTCTTCTTGGAGATCCCTCCTGTGTGGAGTCTACAGTGAGCCTTGATATCCTGAAGGTGAGCCATCTTCTCTTTTGTATTATCTGTATCCTGTCTATATAGTACTGCTCAAAATATACCATCATCTATACTATTTCTTTGTGAAGTACCATCCTTGGGAGTTATTTACCCCGCAACACTGCACTTATTTTATGGTACGATTACACAGAGTGTCTTCACACTAACAGTGCTTGAGTAGCTATATGAAACTGCTCTGTGAGTGCCCAGCACGCTGTTGCACTGCTCTGTGGAACGTATGTGGTAGAACATGGCGAACAGAATGCTTCCAGTTCATCGTTGCCCACCTCAGTTCTCAAACTTGAGGAGCACAGGTTGAGTGCCTTCAGCTGCCAATGGTTGCGATATTCCTTCAGAAATGTATGTCATTTTGTTAGAATAAAATCAAGTTGCAAGTCATCCCTGAGCTGTGACAACCAAGTCTGGTGTTCCATTTGGGTTCAGCACATGAGGCATTTCAGTCACAGGCTGATGCTTTCAAGACTATAAATATTTCCACTCATTTGTTTCCTGTGTTAGTACATACAAGCCTGGTGATTTGTCTAAATTACGGTGTCACAAAACAATATGAGATGGATAGAAATCACTGCGTGCTTAGAAAGCTCTAGAAAGCAATTAGAGCTGTCACAATCATCCTGTCTTATGTGTGGAAATAAAAGTGAAATTCTGCTTTGAGTGGTCCCACGCTTGGCCGTGTGAGCTTGAGCTGACTGACAGATTAGTGGACGAACACAAAATGGTGCCCACAAATCTGTTTGTTGTGTTCTGTCCCCTGTGCACCGTGCAGAGGAGTGCTGCTCTGGAACACAGGCGCTGTATGAGCATTATAACTCACAGTAGTTGTCAACAACTATCAGAGCTGTTGAAGGTACAAACGCTGTCTTTTTTTCTTACAGTCCAATGAGACACTCCTCATCGCGTGCTCTGAGCCATCAGGAGGTGAACCTCAAATTGGGATCTGAGCATCTTGGTTGTACAAGGTTAAGTCTGAGTTAATTGAAAACTTGTGGACGGCCTTCTGGCACTGGTGGTTTGCAGTTGGCCGAGAGCCTGAGTGACCTTGTTTGGATTTGCCCACAAAAATCTATTGCTGTGTAATGTGGTGGGTAAGTGCAGGCATCTCACCTGTTAACTGCTGCAGGAGGCACTGAGCAGCTTGAATTAACTGGATTTTTCAAAATGCGTGCCTTCAGGGCACTGTGACTGAATTGCTGTGACTGAATGCTGTGAGAATGGTGCATTATCAGAGAATGTAAACGTTTTACAAATGGCATAAGTTAGCAAAATTAATATCCTTGTTAATACTCAAAGCAAATGAGAATGGGAAAGGTTAATGTGAGTAGGATGAGGAGTAAACACACATTTTGAATGTCGTAAGGCAAATATTAGAGACAGTAGTCCTTCCCTAGGACACTAGCTTAGACTTTAGATATGATAATATTCCTATATTTAAAATCCAGACCAAACATACTCATTTTTAACTTTGACATTTGCCCTTCTGTGATTACTAATCCTGCAGCTGTGTTGTTCTGCCATCATGCATCATGTGTCGTTTGGACACAAAACAGTCTTCCAAATCCTCTTTCCTGCAAGGGAATTGACCTTCTCATTAGTTGGAAATAACACTATGATAGGTAATCAATATTTAGTTGAAATACCAGCATCTCATCCTAAGCATTACTCATCCTTATATCTGGAAAATGTAAGGCTGAAAGCAAAATATTTAGACAAGGTTGTGTGTGGCAAACCCACCCTTATATATACAAATCATGTGTATCCAAGTGTTGTACTGTATGTATGGAGTGCACACTTGCATCTGTACAGCCCCTGGAGCACTTGTCTACCCTTACACTCAACCCCCTGTCAGAATGGAGAGCAGTTGCCCTGAGTGATGCGAGGGGTGTAGTGGAATTGCTGGTGGGACCTTTGCTAAATAATCCAATGTCTTTTTTTTTAATTATTTGTAAAACTGCTGTAGACACTCGGTAGCAAATTAGTGTTTTTCTCTTTGCGCTTCTAAAAATGTGTCAGATATAAATATTGATGCAACTATTGATTGGCCGTCAGAGCCTTGAAGTCAGTTTAGTCTGAGTGCTTGAAAAGAAAATGCACCCTCACCGTCCCACTTTCTGTGCAGCTGAAGGAGGAATGAAGCAACTACTGGGTGAAGTGTGACCTAACAGGGGCTCATCTCAGGTCTGGAATCACACTAAAGGTTCTGTGGATATGGAAACCCCTTCTGATGACGTGTCACTTGCCCGTCATGAGGCTGTGTAGATCTTGTGCCAACACGTTTCCCTGCAGATTTACTGGCCACCTCCTCTAGCTTCTTGTCATTTAAAAAAAAGTTTTACAAAGATAAAAAAAAAAGACTCTGAGGGGGCATGTCTTGTATCTTATCTGTGGTAACAAATGGGTAAAGACTGAAACGTGTTTCCTTTTTGCCCTGCATTGATTCACATATCTCCTCTATTCACAGCGCGCAGTCAGGTCTGCATCTGGGTCTGCTTATGAAGTTATCCAGAGCAGCCTGTGTCATTAACAGCTGTGATTAATTGATGTGCAATGCTGGAACAGAAACCACCTCACTCTTCCTTGTCTCGGGGGTGCAGTGTGGGTATCAGTAGTTGCACAGCCTTTTGCTGCTGTGCAGATAGTACAGATTTTAGGGGTTGGTTATTCTTGTGTAGTTCTACCCAAAAACAAAAGTAGATACCGTATGAGTGGACTGCTGCTCCCAAATTTATCATAAGTAGCCTTTTGTTTTTAGATTAAACATGCTCAATTAGTCTATCAGAGATTTTATAGGGCGAAGAAATAAGCACATTTTTCTCAATGCCCAGAACAGCAAAGGAAGCATAATATAAAGCATTAATCTACATCGGTGATGAACGATGCTGCTTGTTGTGGCATCTTATTCTTGCCATCAGAGTGCAGATTTTGCAGAAACTGAATACAGTCCATATTTTACCAGGAATATTAAACCCATCTCTTCCTTTTTAACATATTTTTTGGGGGGGAGGAACAGCAGTGGGGGGAAACGCTTAAGTTGCTGTGTAAACCTAACTGAACAGTGTATAAAGCTCCTTAACAATTTGTCGGTATCATATTAACAACTTTTAGTTCAAATTTGTTATAGAAATGTTGCATTATATTGTAGTAGGTTTAACATGGTGGTTTTTTGGTTTCATTTTAATCTGTTGTGTTAATTGACTAATAATATTACACACTGTCAAGACATCTCTGCTATTGACTCTAAAAATAAAATGCTTACTTGCAGTGTTCTGATCATTTGTAGACCTCTATTTCATATGGGGGTCCATGGTGGAAAGGGATTCATCAATAATTCAGGAACCATCCAGTTGGTGTGGAAAGTGCAAGGATAGCTACGGAAAGAATATTACTAGAGGGGCCAATAAAAGAGCAGGAACGTCCTGGAAGTATAATCATGTATATTCTGAAAAGCAGTCAGCACTCAATTTCATATGCAGTGGATGTCATCTCTGCAAATGAAACACTAGAAGCTTCCTCAGCGATGAATATAAAAACATGAAGAATGGCTATGCAGGAAAAGGGAATTAAAAAGTAACTTTTATACGTAGGTGTGATTGTAGGTGTGGAATATCTTTTAATTCTTTCCGGACAGGTAGCCTGATGTGTCATTTATTGGTGGGAGACTATGCCCTTAGGATTCACTTCAGCCTTCAAAGAATTATAGCTTGTACAGTAAATTATTTTTTTCTTGAAACTTGCAGACAAGCAGCATGAAGGGTAGCTCTCTTGGGATTATTGTGGCTGGGGATAGGGAGAAGAAAAGAATGGCTTTTATTTGCAGCTAGCATAGTGCAGTAATGGACCCGGAGTATATCACACTGGAATAGATTTTCAAGGAATTTGCAATGAGGTATAGTGCAGCAAAAAGAAACTGCAATAGAAGTGCAATAGAGTACTCCATCTTATGGTTTCAGGTGTGACCCAAGAGATGATTTTCACAGCACTTTAATGGATGCTTTCTCCGTAGCAGGTAATTTGAGGCAGAGAATAGATGTGAAGGTTGCTCCAACCAAACCACTAGTTGAGCAGAATAGAATAGTTTATGTTACAGTGCCACGAACTTATTTCTCCTCTTCTCTAACCCTATCTCATACAGCAGGTTCTTTCTTTCCCCAAGACTGTGCTGTGAATGATAGTCTGTGAAATGGCTGTATATTGGGGAGCTCTGCTTTTGACAGATGGAGCAGCCCTGCCTCTGTGTACAGACTGGGGGACAAGAAGCTGGAGAGCATCCCTGCAGAAAGGAGTTTGGGGGTTCTGGCTGTTGGAAAGTTAAATCTGAGCCAGCAGTGTGCCCTGGAGCCAAAACTGTACCCTGAGGGACACCAGGCCCAGCACTGCCAGTGGGCGAGGGAAGAGATTGTCCACTCTGCTCTGCACAGCCTTACCTCAAGCACTGGGTGTGGTATGGGTGTCACAATATAGGAAGGACATAAAGCAATTAGAGAGCACCCAAGGGAGAGCAACATGTGATGAAGAGTCTAGGAGCAAGGTGTCTGAGGAGTGGCTGAGGTCATGAAGGACAAATCGTGCTTAAGGAGCTTTGAGGTTATGACTGCCAGCTCATTTGGCAGTAATGACAATTATCTCTGGTAACCTGGCTTGTAGCCTAGTATTACCTTTTATAGGTGCATAGCACAGGCAAGCATTAATTTTAGTACTTGTATTCGTGGTAAAGTGGATGTGAGAGCTTTCTGGCTTATATATCAGATATGCTAGAAATGGGAGGAAGGAGGAAGACATTAGAACATGGCTACTGCTCAGCTGTTTTCTGATGGAGATTGTTAACATCACAGGGGTGAGGTAACTGGCTATTTTTAGATGCAATAACTTTCAGAGGCAGTTTGAAGCAGTAGATATCACCTCGAGCATGTCTGGGTTTTTTTTTTTTGCTGCCTGAGCAGTACCTTGAGATAAGCAGGACTTCTCAGCTTAGAATCCTGAATTTCCTTCACGACAGAGACTGCATAAATTCATACTCACACATTACAACCTGTGTGTCAGACAGCTTGTGTGATACTCTCAGAGAAGGAGAGCCAGCTGGCCATTTAGTTGAGTGGTAAGAAGGGAAGAATTGGCATCAACTGTAGCAACAGCAAGGAGGCACATTCACAGATGTTCATTTACTTTCTCTCTCCTGCTGGGCCAACAAGGAAAGAAATAAAGGTTAGAACCAACAGAGGAATTAGACCGTGTCAGGAAGTGTGTTTAATTTAAAAGTAACGGAGAGAGGAGGCATCAAGTTAATTGTTAAACTCTGGCTTCTTTATGCTGCTCTGATCTCCTAAAACTAGTATGAAATTGGATTAAGTAGATGGTAGGAAAGGCTGTATCCCTCTACTCAGACAGCAGCTCTCAGGATGTGTGAATATGTGATAGTAGTAGATGAGAAATTCAGGGAATAAAATTATTTCAGATAGCATACCATCCTCACTGAGCAATGTGATACGCATTGCAGAAACAGCACCTACTATGTTTCCACCTGGCCTGTCACAAGTCCATGGGGCCAGATGGGATCCACGCAAGGGTGCTGAAGGAGCTGGCAGAGGTGATTGCCAAGCTGCTCTTTCCACCATCTACCAGCAGTCCTGGTCAAGTGGGGAGGTCTCGGATGACAAGAAACTTGCTAATGTAACTCCCAACTGTAAGAAATGTTGTAAAGAGGATCCAGGGAAGAACAGATCTGTCAGCCTGACCTCAGTTCCAGGGAGGGTTGGAACTGAGGACCAAGATGGAACAGACCATGTTGACTGTGATCACATGGCATATGTAAGGCAACCTGGGGATCAGGCCCAGCCAGTATGGGTTCATGAAAGGCAGGTTTTGCTTGATCATCCTTATCTCCTTCAATGAACAGGTGACCCAACTAGTGGAAAAGGCTGTTGATGTAGGCTGCCTAGACTTCAGCAAAGCCTTTGACTATGTCTCCCACAGTACTATCCTGGAGAAGCAAGCAGCCCATGGCATGGACTGATATGCTCTTTGCTGGATAAAGAACTGGCTGGATGGCTGGGCCCAGAGAGTAGTGGTGAATGGAGTTAAATCCAGCTGGTGTCTGGTCACGAGTGGTGTTCCCCAGGGGTCACTACTTGGGCCTGTCCTATTTAATACCTTTATTGATGGCATAGGCAAGAGGATTGAGTGCACCCTCAGTAAGTTTGCAGGTGACATCAACCTGGGAATAAGTGGTTCATAGCTGAATTCGTGGAGCTCTTACCTTGTGACCCACAATGTGTGAATAAGTAAGTGTCTGTCTAATTGAGTCAGAATGGGATAAGGATTTTCAAACTTCTGCTTTAAATTTTGATCACATCTGCTTTATTTGGGACAAATTTAAATGATCAAGGCAGTATAGATCAATTGAACTTTATCAGTAAATCTATGATTTTGGTATAAGCTAGTCTTACGCTATAAGAGTTCAGAATCATAGAATTGATCTGGTTTTGATCACTATGTGATCTGGTCAGGCTCCTTTATTCAGCCACCCGAATGAATCTTACATTAAGAGGAGTTTACTTCTAGAAAACACAGCTTATTATTTCTGAGGTAAGCAAACTATTCGAAGTTATTGAGATAGGCTGAATGTGGAAACCATAGGAGGTTATTGCTGAAGTCAGTATAGTATGAATTAGATCTCTTAAGCCAGAAGCACGTTGCTTTCTTTCCTTAGACTTCTAGGTCTCTAGTCTGAGATGGCATTAAAAGATAGATGTATAATCCAGAAATTCCAGCAAAACAATGAGGTGAATACAACTCCTGGAAGCCTTGGTATGGAGCCACAACTAGCAGACACCCTTTCCCAGAATAGGCACTTCCAGAAAGGTAAGTAATGCCTCTTTTTGCCAGAGTATTTGCAGGATCAGCACGTTTGCTGAAGTTCCTTTGAAAATAATAGACCAATTGTTAGATAAGTAGCTTTGCGTGTTATGAAAAACAAAACAAAAACCCTCTAAATGGAAAATACTGGGAAGTAATTGCAGGAGTCACAGGATTTGTTTGTCTGAACTTGAGTCACTTTATAACAACCCCAACAGAACTTGAGAGTTAAATATGCTTGAACAACACTTGGCACTTGTTATATTAATTATAATTGATTCTCAAACACACACAGATCTATACTACAAGCTTGTGACATCCCAAAATACTTTGCTTGAATTGCAATACTTGAAATACTCTTGGTTTTAAATCAAAATGTAATTATTTTGTTCCTCATAAATCAGCATCCCTGAAGATAATGCTGGGTTTTCCAAGAACCCAATGGCTGTGCACCCATTCGTGTGAAGAGCCAGAAAGGTTGTAACAGCCATGTGAGAAGATGGGGACTCCTTGGGCTTGGAGGCTGTTCTGTGCAGAGCAGTGGTGCCTTTAATGCAGTGAGATTATGTACTCCAGAAGTTGTACAGATGTCTGAAGTTTACACCAGCTGTTTCTGAAAGGTTTTGTCTAGAATGCAAGCACATTAACCATGCTCCCCACCAGAAATATTAAAAATCTATTGTACTGTTGTGGTTACAAGTTAGTAAGGTAGATGGCTGCTCTTGAGCTTCATGCTTTGCAACGTGTTCCATGTCCCAGTTATTAGCATTGTGGCTATATAGCATATGACTTTAACTGGTGGAATCTATATGGATCTTTAAATACACTCAGCAAGCACAAGACACATGGACTCGAGGAGTGTGAATTTTGTGGCAAGGGTTGTAGGAAAGGCTAAGACCAAAGGTGCAACGGATCAAGAGCTGTTTGACATTATTACTAATCCAATTTGCAGCAACCCTGAAAAGTAGCTTTTGAGTTTGAATGGAGGCTACCAATGATAACATAAGAATTTTTGTGCAGTTTGGTAACTGGGATTTTCTAACCCTCCATTCCTGCAGGTCCTCTTGTCTCTTAAGATTATCATAAAAAATAAAATAAAATTCTGCAAGTTCTAAGCCCCCCAGTCAGGGAGGTGCACACATCTGCAAAAGGAGTTTACTGTTGCCACCACACTCTGGCAGAATCTGGTTCCTTCATAGTTGTGGACAGAGTGTCATTTTCTGACCCTGCCAAACCAGTGGGTGCTATGAACCTGAGCTCACTGTTTTTCCTGGAGGCTCCAGGCCATTGTTACTCCTGGGACAATACACCTCATCTTCCTTCAGACATGCTGACTTCTAACCACGGAGCAGATGTCCCTAGAAGCTGCTGCAGTCACTTTGATCACCAGCCATGTCTTTTTGTCACCTTTTAAATCAAGCCTTCTGCCAGCTGCTTGTAAGCCTCAGGACTGTATTGCTTTCCATGGCCTTTGACATCACATGGCAGCACTGGTGACACCAAGGCCTGTCTGGGATGAGATGCACACACCTGTGGGCAGAGCAGCCCTCTGCTTCTCAGGGTCTGTCAGAAAAAGTGAACATTACCCAGGGTGCAAGAGCAAAGATTGCAAGAGTTGAAGCGTACTTGCTACCTTAATTTAGCTGCCCTTGTGTCTGCAAATGCTGCTCCTTTCCAGAGGACTGCCCATCTCTATCTTTCAGCCTTGTTCCTCTGTGCTGTATTTATTGCATGCTGTTCACATCTTATCTTGAATAGAGAAGGATCAATTTCCTTATGGCCGTTCTGTGGTGCTCATTTGGAGAGGAGAGTTTCACAGTGCTAATTGATCCTCAGCTCATCTGTTAGGTGACAGGATGGTGGTGTTCTCATTCTCCAGATGAAGAGCTGGAATTCAGATTAAGCCAAACCCCAGAAATCTCAAATATGTTTCCCTAATCTGATGTGGCAGCGCTCTGGTGCTCACTGCCTGCAGTCCCTGAGGCTGGCTGCAGCTGTGAGCACTTGGGGTTATGTCTTTGAGACCATGAGGTCCTGGAATCCCAAAAACGAGCAAGATCAGTGGCCCTGTGGGAACATCAGTGAAAGATATGCTCTTGGTCTGCAGCAGCTCATCTAGTGGTGATGGCAGCACTCTGCCTCAGCCACAGCGAAGTCCTCATCATTCTGCACTCTTTGCAGCTTTGGTTGACCCATTGTCATCCAATCATCCCAGGGATGAATCTCCTGATTTTGCTGTTACCTTAGGTCCTCACAACCTTCGTTCCCATTTCTTTCCTGAAGTTCCTGATTAGTACCACTACCTCAAAAGCAGAACTACCTCAAAAGCAGAAGTTGGCCCCTCACTACAAGAAGGACATTGAGGCCCTGGAGCGTGTTCAGAGAAGGGCAACAAAACTGGTGAGGGGCCTGGAGCACAAGTCTTATGAGGAGCGGCTGAGGGAGCTGGGATTGTTCAGTCTGGAGAAGAGGAGGCTCAGAGGAGACCTTATTGCACTCTACCACTTCCTGAAGGGGGGTTGTGGTGAGGAGGGGGTAGGCCTCTTCTCCCTGATAAATAACGACAGGACGAGAGGGAATGGCCACAAGTTGCGCCGGGGAAGATTTAGATTAGACCTCAGGAAGCATTTCTTTTCTGAAAGAGTGGTCAGGCACTTGAATGGCCTGCCTAGGGAGGTGGTTGAGGCACCATCCCTAGTGCTGTTCAAGAAGCGTTTAGATGAGGTGCTAAAGGACTTAATTTAGTAGTTGGGTAGAGATAGTGATAGGAGGATGGTTGGACTAGATGATCTTATAGGTCCTTTCCAACCTTATGAACTTATGAACTTATGAACAATTGCCCTTATCATTAGAAGTTGTCGCTAGATTTCTGCAGAACAATGCATTGTATCTTCACCTGAAGAGGTGAGGGTGTTAAAGCGTGAAATGTGAAGCCGTGTGTTGGGCCACAGTAGGGATAGGAGTACAAGTCTGGTTTCCTGAATACAAGCTGAACGCTGTCAACATGGTTTATGTCCTCAACATCATCTTTCTGCTGAAATATGCTGCATGTCCAAGTGAAATTCCCAATTTTAGGAGCAGTTATTGTTGATGTACATTTTTTATTCTTCTGGTGAACTGAATTTGCATAGCCTTTTTCTTGCTAGGGTGATGATTATCATGCAAGTTTTTCCATGGATCAGGTAAATCCTGGATGTGTATACAAACTAGGAGAACTCCTTGAGAGCAGCCCTGCTGAGAAGGACTTAGGGAACCACAGTGATGAAAAAGTGAACATGAGCCAGCAATGTGTGCTTGCAGCTTGGAAGGCCAATGGTATCCTGGCTTCCATCAGAAGATGGGTGGCCAGCAGAGCTAGGGAGAGGTTTATCCCTCTCCACTCTGCCCTCATGAGGCCCTTTCTGCAGTACTGTGTTCAGGCCTGGAGCCCCCAACGCAGGAAAGATGCAGAGCTTTAGCAGTGTCCAGAGGAGGACCACAAAGATGGTCCAAGGGTGGAGCACCTCTCCTATGGAAACAGGCTGAGGGAGCTTGGGTTTGTTAAGCCTGGAAAAGAGAAGGCTGTGGGGGGACCTTATTGCAGCCTTCTGATATTTAAAGGGAATTAATAAGCATGAGGGAATCAACTTTTTACAAAGGTAGTGATAGGAGAAAGGGAAATTTAAGGAAAAGGAAGGGAGGTTTAGATTCGAGGTCAGGGAGAAGTTCTTTACTGAGAGAATGGTGAGGCTGCACAGAGAGGCTGTGATTAACCCTAACCCATGTACCTTGAGATGATTAAGGCCAGACTGGATGGGGCCCTGGGCAATCTGATCTAGTGCTTAATATAGTGGCTGGCAGTCTGCTTGGATGATCCTTGGGGTCCCTTCCAGCTCAAAAAATCCTATGATTCTCTGATCCTTTTATCTTATTTAGAGCTTCATTTTAATTACTTCTTTAAAGTAATAAGTAATTAAAATGAAGCTCTAAATAAGATATTCCTATAAAATAATTTCTTACAAAATAAGTAAACCTAGCCACCACCTTTACTCAGACAGCTTTTTTGTGGGCAGCTGCTGCATGCATCCTTTGTGGTGCTTTCAGGGGTATGTCAGGTTGTGGAGCAGCACAAAAAGGGGATGATGCCTTTGTTCAGAACTCTCTCTCCATCTGCATTATTTGGACAAAGGAGTGGGCTCTCATCCCCCTGCCTTATAGCAGAACTCCCTGCAGCTGGCTACAGGTGGCAAGCTGTCAGGCTGAGTGCAGATCCCAGGCTGGTGGGCTCCTGCCACTGCCAGCTCAGAGCAGCATGAGGACTGCATGGTGCCCAGTGGGTGGTGAGAACAAAGGGAAAATACTAGCATTTGTGCACTATTGAAAACCGTGGGTTTTATTGGTAACTCTTCTTTTTCAAAAATTAAAAAAGAAACAAACGAAACTCAGCTGTATTTTTAAAGGTTCACAGGGTTCGTTTCATTGTCCATCCTGCTATAATGACACAGTAGGGAAGAAGGGTGAACATAGAGATTCAAGAAGGAAAAGGAAGAAGAAACCCTCTTCTTGTGGTCTGTTTCAGCTTTTCTTTCTACTTCCAGTACATCTGCTGTAAGTACTGGGTGGGTATTTTGTGGTGTTTTGTTTTCCTGAAGCCCAGGAGGAAAAGCCCTATGCATTTTCAGTTGAGATGATCTATCTCCCTGTGTGGCACTAGGATTTGAAAGCATTGTCCTTCTATTACCAGCTGGTAGTGAGATGCAAAACAGAGCTGTAGGCAAACTCAATTCACTTTACTCTTTTTTTCCACAGGCAATACTGATGCTGTCAGTAGCATTAGGAAGCTGCCATGTTATGTTCTCTTCATTTTGTCACTCAGGGTAGGATTTATTCTGTAGCTTTAGCAAGCTGAACTAGGTTTCCAGCTACAGTTGCTACTAATGCTCCCTCTATGGGTCCCAATAAGCAGAGAAACATGTTCAAAAGCTGATTTATCCTTTGCTGGAGCAGATGTTCAGAGGAAAACCTGCGACAGTGGAGGTTCAGATTGGATATCAGGAAAAGGTTCCTTACCAAGGGAGTGGTCAGGCAGTGGAACAGCCTAACTACAGAAGTGGTCGTGGCACCCAGCTTGCCAGAGTTCAAGAAATGTCTGGACAAAGCTGTCAGACATATGGTCCCATTTGTAGGTGGTCCAGTGTGGAGCCAGGAGTTGGACACGATGATCCTTATGGGTCCCTTCCAACTTGGGGTAGTCTGTGGTTCTCTAATTTGAGATCCCCCTTGGCAAAGACTCGTCTTTCCCCACTGACACAGAGGAAACTGAAGTAATATCATTGGCAGTCTTGCAGAAACTTATAACCAATTTTAGATACTTTTAGTGATATATTTAAGTGACTTCCATGTTGTTCTCCAGTGCATCAAGACTCCCTCTGAAACAGCACTGGTGATATTCATTAGTACCTCAGTTTACAGACAGAATATGAAATGTACTTTTTCTCTGGATGAGGATTCTTCCTTGTTTTGTACTCCAGCAAAGGTAACGCTGTTGGTTTCATCTTGTTTCTCTTCCACCCAATGTTTGACACGTGTGCTTCTGATTGGACTGCACTTTTACATAAGTAAAAAACAGAGAATCTCAAAGGAAAACAAACAAACAAAAAGGTAAACTTTTATTGCTGTTCTCTCACAAACTTTGCAAAACTTCTCCAGCTTTTGAAAAGTTTGGGACAAAAGGAGGACGAAACACCACCTTCTGCTGTTAACTAACTGAAATGGGTAATATGTCAACACTCCAAATCTCAGTTTTCAAGAGCAAATGGAAATGCCATTCTTTATTTTTTTTTTCTTTTACTGTTTCCCCCCCTCTTCTTCCTGAAGTGGTTTTCCATAACAGTTCTTATTAGGAGAAAACTGTAATAATTTCTTTTTAACCTAGTTGTGACTACTGTCATGTTAACAGCAGAACATGGCAGTGGATGTATTTGTATGCTGCTACAGATAAGATGTATGCACTTTTAATGATTTTGGCAGAATTCTGGATAACTTTCACCTTCCTCTACTGCATCTTAAGTCCTGTTAGTACGCATGTTTGTTTTAGAGCTCAGTGGCTTAGCAAAACAAAGAAGAAACCCATTCTTATATGCAGCCCAATGGGGAATACTGCCATGCTTGGTATTATTCATCTCCCGTTTGTGCTTTTCTGCATGTTGGTTACCTTGACAAACACCATCCTAGTCTAGCAGAAACAGACAGCATTGACACTTAAAAACAATTTCTGATTCAGCCTGGCTGGTGTATAGTGTAGAAATAACTAGAATAGCAGAGTGCATCATAATGCCGGCACGTCGGTGGGATGAGTTCTGTAGTGGAATATTAACCAACTAGTTTGGAGCATACCCCCATCATTGGGAACTATATTCATAGGACTTTGTATGGGCAAGCATTGCAGTTCAAGGGTGAAGTAATATTTTGGCCTTGTTTATATGCTGACAGTGCTGGATTCTTGCTTTCCCAAGCACGGGTTTGGTATTTGCATCTCATGGAGACAGGGAGGATCAGTTACAGCTTTTCTCTGTCAGTTGGTGGGTCTGCTTGGCCCAGGTACTGTCTAGCATCTTGTCTATAAGACATACTGTATTCCTACAACATATTCCCCACTTACAGTCAAACCTCAGCCTATGCGTGTGTATTTTTATATTTCCTTTTTTAGATCACATGCTGATTTGTATTCAGTTTTCTTTTTTCCTTTGAGTTTCCAGACACTGAATTTTGCATTTTTTAAATCAAAGACACACAGTTAGAATTTGCAGTAGTTCGGTAGCTGGAAGATAGAAGTTGTGCTTAACATCTTGCTTGAGTTTTAATAGAAGAGAACAATGGTAAGCAACAGGGCTGTTAGAATATAATATAGGGCCAATGGCTTTCAGCTGATGAGAGCCTAACTTGATATATAGCTGTCTTAAGTTCAGGTTTTTGAATCTAGTGGGTTTTTTGTTTGTTTCTTTCTTTCTTTCTTTTAAGAAATATTAGTTAGTGTCTAAAAGGTCAGTTGTAATACAAGACTCCAAGCTATGGATGTGTACACTGCATCTGCTGTGTGAATCACTCTGGAAGACAGTGCAATCCAATTGGTAATCAGTTGTATTGCTATGGTTTTTGTGTTCTCTGAGGTGGTTTTTTTTATTACTTTCTGTTTCTCTGTGATCAGGATAAAAATGTGTTAATTTAACAAGCCAAGAGCCTAAACATCATGTTCTTTTGCAATAGCTTGTAGACTGTGCTAGGCTATAATCACCTCCTGTGACTGAGGATTGCTATTCCATTGTTTTTCTTCTACAGTGGGCAGAAAAATATACAATGTCAATTTTGAATTCCTCTGAATGAATTCTGTTTAAATTGCTGTCATTTAATCAGAAGAAGCTTCCTCAGCTCAGAGCCCCAGAGCAGTGTCAGAAGTGAGGCAGGAGATGAGTGCAGACTGGGAACCTGAAAATGCTGTCTCCTAAATTCCAAGTGAATGCTGTAATTGCTGCCTAACCAGTTCAGAAAATGTTGAGGATAGTGGTGTCTGGGGATTTCTTTTTTTGCTTGGTTGGCTTTTCAGAGATGTGAATGTTCATGAAATATAACATTTTCATTTCATCCTAATCATCCTAATACAGAACAAGATTTTTTTTTTTAAACTGTGACAATTCCTCTGAAAGGAGTTGGTTTTATTTCTGTAGGCACACAAGAGATGTATAAGCTTTGTTTCTGATGGTTTGTGATGATGATGATGACAATGAGGTGGCAAAGCAGAATCTCGACTATAGGAAATAATTCAGAAATAATTATGTTGATGATCTTCCTTTAGAGCCAGTATAATCATGCCTCTGCTAGAAACACCACGTTTTGCAAATGTTCCCCAAGCATTTGCATGAACCCCTCCAAACCTTACTGAGTTCTGTAACAATAAGCACACTACGATGAATTTCTAATTTCTTTGAACAGCACATGCTGCTAGTCTGATTCTTTCTGACATCTACTTGCACTCATATTGATGGGGTTTTATAAGCCTTCCCTAGAATTAGACATTTTTCTTGTACATGGCAGTTACATTATGCAGTTTTTAATTCTTAACTGGACGCTGTGTCTTGAAGATTTCCTGACTTGTGTATCTAAAGTATTAGAGAACCATCCTTTTCATTTTATTGAGCAAATGGTCTGTGCCATTCCCGTGTTTGAGAGGATAACTATATTTTTATTAGATAACTGTAGGTTTATTTACATCAGTTCCTGTAACTTATGACAGACTGTGTTCAGTGGCCAAGTCCCAGTAGGATGTGTTGAAGCAATGTTACTCCCCTCCACAAAATCCTGCATTATTCCCTGGCAAGCTTGTCTTTTAGGTTTGAAAGAAACTGCTGCGGTTTAGGAGTGTGATGTTTTGCAGCACTTTATGTCTCAGGAATTTGACAACATGTATGCATCTGTCCTAAACTCCAGAAAGGATGGGTGCCTGCTTACCATAGTTGATGAAGTCATACTCTTCTGAATATCCAACTCAACCCTAAAAGCACAGTCCTCTTTTGTGAGTAAATTTAAGATTTTGTCCAGAGGAAGTCATTGGACTGTCAGTAATATTGCCTTCTAGGATGTGAGTGTTTTAGATGAGGTTGAAGGAGTCCACCTCCATTTCCACTCTCAGAATGGACAATACCTGTTGCCCAATCATTACCTGCTGTTTCCAAGATGAGGTTTCCAGAAGCACATTCCTCTTCCTATTATCTATTACCAACAGCAGCTTTCTCTTTAATGACATAGGGGAGATAGTTCAGTGTGAATGTTCCTGAAATAAACAAGATTACAGGGAAGAGTAGAAATTCCTTTTCTTACAAACATGTTGTGTTTCATTAAAATCTGATTCCAATCCCTGATTTTGGCTGGGCACTGAAAAGGCTTCTGTATAATATCATAGTGATAAACCCCCACATTTTGCAATAGCAGAGCTAGCAAAGAAACATCTTTGTCCTCAAACCATTTTTTTCTAAGTCTTGGTAATACTTTCCTCCAAAGGATTGCTGTAAATATTTATGAAGTAGGAAATGGGTCATTGCTTAAAGCTCTCCTTGGGCAACAAAAATTACTGCTATCACGTTCAGATATATTTAAATTCCTTCTGAACTGTTTGGGCATCTTAGAGAAAATGGAAGTGAAGATCACATTATCCACCTGCATTTTAATAATTCTTCCTCTCCTTGCATTTAAGTTCTTAAAGAAGGTTATGTCCACGCGCAGCTCCCTCATTCACCCTTTGTAAAGCATCTGGATGGCTCTTCCTTGTAGTGATTCAGAGCTTCGTTAGTGGTTAGTGAAATAGCAGCCTAATTGCAGGGCTGAGAGCCAGCTGTTCGGTGTTGCAGAGGCAAAGGTTGAAGAGTAATGTTTAAAATAAGAAATATTACTAAGCCAGTTTGACATTCAGAGAGGAAAAGAGGGGTGGCTGGTTCCGGTCTGTTTTCTTCCCCTCTGCTGCTTCCATTTCCCTCACTGACACTCACAGTTCTGCAGCAACTTAATTTTGTACCGGATCTTCCATTTCACTCCTTGCCATTATTTAGGATCTAGTTGCAGCTGTATTGTGTATGCTTAACAAATAAAAGCGTTCAGAGAACATCATTCAATTCCCACCTCCTGCTAAGGGTTTTCGAAGTGTAATACATCACAGAATCAAAATGACTTTCACTAAAAGTTCATGCTGTTTAAATCACACCAAATGTTATATTGAGCTGTAGCATACATAATTCATGTATCATTAACAGCTTCTACAAGTCTTTGACTGCGTGGCATACCAATGAATGAGAATGTGTGGGTATTTTTGATACCTGCCTTTTCTTAAATTGTATTTAGAAGTAACAACATGTAATTGTACTAACTTGGAAAATCAAATAGGCAAGTAATAAATTATGTTTTGTGATTGACACGGCAGTAGGTCTCTCTCTTTTCCTGATGTTGAGTAAGCAAGCTTTTTTACACAGGAAAAGCTCAATAGATTTCCATGCCACCGTTCTTACTATTATTAATAAAAATCAATGTTCATCCCTTGTAATTTCAGAAGTGTCCTGCCATCACTTCATTACATGACTGTTGAATCGACAGCGTGCTTTGATAAGTACAACATACCTGGGCAGCTGTCATGTCAAGAGGTGCTAGTGCAGTCAGGAAGGTGACTTTGGAGAAGATTACTGATGTGTTAGCTTTCTACTTACACCTGAGAGATCTCATGCCAAGAACAGGAACTCGAAGACCAGGAAGGAGGAGGCCAGGGACTTGCAGAACATATATTCTTCTGAATCTAAATTATAGATGTATAGCTCTTTACTAATCGGCAAACAAGTTGTAGATTTCCTACAAGACATTTCCTATTCAGAAATGTGCTTACTCTGTTATGTATATTCTATCCTTAGTCATGGATATACCAATTTATTTATGCAAAACTTAAATGTAAGTATGTCTTTTAAATAGGCTTGGGCTGCAGGTACTTGTGTGTATACTTGTATGGAAGAATAATAATGAATTTCAATAGATAATTGTTAATGCTGTATGACACTTCTTAACTGGTTACCAGGAGCAAGAATTTTTCCCAAACAGAATGACATTGATCAGGCCTCAGATTCTTTGGGAAACAGACCCAAATGGATTGACTTCTCAAAATCATGTGATCTGGACTGTCAATTAATACATCTTTAACTGGCCCCACAATTGATTAGTGTTAAGTTAAGAAGTAGGAAAGATTCCTAAGTGCAGCCTGTAGCTATACTTAGATATTGTAGCTGAACGCTGCCTGCTGGCTTTTAGGATGCAACTGTCCATGACCTCCAAGTTGCAGTATGAATGATACACAGATCTTCCTGCCCTCCTGGTTTCCAACTTTAGCAACGATGAAATGAGCAGCCTTTATCTCAGCATTAGCTTGTCTTGCTCCAGTGGCACTGGGCTTGTTGCCTTGGCTTTATTCTCAGTATTTTGCAGTCATTTTAGTGAGCTCTCTGACGGATCTGGGCTCTGAGAATGAGCACCCACCTAACCATAGCTGCAGCATATGGAGATGTATGGGGTCTCATGCTGAGATACTCTCAGTGTTGGCAATCTCCTCCTTGTTAATGAAGGCAGAGTTGCACAGAACCATAAAAGGTTTTCCCAAGTGGTGATGATCAGTGAATTAGGAAAGTGCAGTCTAGCTCACATGAAACAAATGTTCTGCCTGGCACGAGCAGACTAATGATTATCTATCTGTGTGATCCTAAGGGCATAGAACACACAAGTGCAGTAAATCCTGAAGTGTTTCCAGTTTTAAACCCCACACTGACTGGCATTTGTGAAATGGACACTCAGAAGGCACAAACACATCTGGAAAAAAAATACACAATTAACATTTTTGGTACTTTTTAATTCAGCAGATGCTTATGCCAGTTGAGTTTTCCCTAAAGCTTTATGCTTTTAAAAGCATCTGGATGAGCACCACCCCAAAAGCGGGTGGCACAGAGCAGCTGTGCTCTGTCCTGTCTCAGCATAGCCTTTACCATGCTTCCCACTGAGCTGCGTTCAATGAGTAAAGCCAATTATATTCAGCCCAGCAAGAAATCTGGGGAAAGGCTTCTGGCTTAGTAAAAGTTATTTTAATTAAACATCGGGACCTATCAAGTGCTTTTACTAGGTATCTGTGGCAGAAGATGAAAAATGGAGCCTGGTATTGTGAAAAATAGTAACATTAAAATCATTAGCCATTCGTGTGACAAGCAGCTGCGTTAGTAGTACTTAATTTGTCTTTTGAAAATAAATTTGAGACTTGCTTTTCTTTTCTTTTTTTCTTCTGATTTGTCACTATTTATAACCAGGAAAAATAAAGCAGTAAGATAAGGGCTAGTGAGATGCTGGGATGGGAAACTGGGAGAAGCGCATGGATTGTGCCTATAAGCAGCACATTCTGAGTTGGTGTGACTTCCTAGACTGTGACCTGGTCTAGGGAGCTGCTTTGGCAGGGAGTTGGACTAGATGATCTCTAGAGGTCCCTTCCAACCCCTACAGTTCTGTGATTCTGCCTTACCTTGCCAGTAAGTGACCCTCTCAGGCACTCAGATGTTAATTCAGGTTCTGAGGTTCCAACCTTCTGCAGCATGGTTTGAGCTGTGAGTAAGTCATGTCTGCATAAGGTTGTGATGGGGTGTAGCTGCCTTACCCTCTGGAAAAGAAGCTCCTCTCCTGAGTAAGCAGACAGGTGACATGGTAACGGCTCCTTCGCTTTGCTACTGCTCAATGTGAGACTGTCCATCTAAACACAAAATCTCAAAATTGAAATGACTCTTCAACTGTAGGAAAGCACGGTATGAAGATGATATAGGTGTGTACAAAGGCTTTTTTTTCAAGTGCTGTCAGCCACTGACAGTTTCAGTGAGCATGAACTACTGTGGCATGTTCCTGATGGAAAATGTCTTCAGTACATAGAAAAAATAAGATCTATTAATAATCATTGCCAGATTTTCTACATTTCTTCCTTTTTTTTTTTTTTGTTTTTGCCAGAATCTACAAAAAGACTATCTTGAAAATGCAGAAAGGTCTGACAACCTTTGTACTGTGACTAACTGTCATTTCTGTGCTGAGGTGGACATTCCCTGGCTTGTGGAGTTACAGTTACCAAGCTCCAGGGGAGGTAAGGAGGAGGGTAGGTGGCATTTTTGGTCACTGTGAAGTTTGCATCTTCTTTGGCTTTGGGTTTGACTGTATGAGTGAGAATAGAAGCAGAAACATAGAATCACCAGTGTTAGAGAAGACCTTCAAGGTCATCCAGTACAACCATCCACCTACCACCAATATTTCCCACTAAATCCTGTCCCTCAATACCACATCTGCACGTCTCTTGAACACCTCCAGGGACGGTGACTCCCTCACCTCCCTGGCAGCCCCTTCCAGCTCCTGACCATTCTCTTGGAGTAGAAGTATTTCCTAACATCCAACCTGCATCTCCCCTGGGGTGGCCTCTAGTCCTGTGGGTGGTTGCATGGGAGAAGAGGCCATCCCCTACCTCACCACAACCTCCTTTCAGGTAGTTTTAGAGAGTGATAAGGTCAGCTCTGAGCAAGAATCTGTGTGCTTTGTTAGGGCTGCCCTTCCTCTTCCAGTCCTGATGCCTGGTTAAGCTTGCTTGCACGCTTGATCACATAATTATTTTCAGTATTCTTTCTCTTCTCTATCAGAGTTTGAAGAAACTTACTCAGTTGCCAAAGCAGCTTAGTGGTGAGAGAAATGCAGATGTTTCAACTAGCAGGCAAGTTCTCTCTGATTCTGTTGTTTTTTTTTTTCCCTACAATATCTGCATGTGCATGCGTTGTGTTTGAGAAGGAGGGACAAGAAATCTAGAGTATCAGGAGAGTAGTGGAGGTGTCTGAGAAGTAAATGGAAGTGTCCAGATGGCTTTCCTCAGGTATCTTCCACATCTGCATGGGAACTGCTGAATCACAAACTGAACCACTGATTGGTCACCTGAGCTGAGCACCGAGTCAGCCATGGGGGCACAGGTGGAGGTGATATACCTGTGTGAGTGGAAGGGGTGGAGCCTGGCTGCACCTCTCCCAAACCCCATTTAAGGGCTGAGCACCACCAGGGAAGGATCTCTTCTTGGAGATCCCTCCTGTGTGGAGTCCCCTGCGAGCCTTGATATCCTGAAGGTGAGCCATCTTCTCTTTTGTATTATTTGTATCCTGTCTATATAGTACTGCTCAAAATATACCATCATCTATATTATTTCTTTGCAAAGTACCGTCTTTGGGAGTTATTTACCCCACAACATCCCTTCAGGATCTTTACACTGTAGTTTGAAAATCAGTGCTAACACAATCTCCCAAATTGGTCGCTCTTCATCTCACGATTGCACTGATTTGTACTGTAGTTTGATAAGGAATGGAAAAGCTATATACTGACTTGGAGCTCTGATGCTGGCTCTCTAAGAAGCCAAGCCTGCTTGATTGTCCCTCTGGGGAATGCTGATGAAAGCAATACTGGGACTTTCTCTGTGCTTCTGCCCCAGCATTGCTGTCCCTTTTACAAAGAGAATGTCTCTCCGCTGGCTCAGAGCTGGTATCGTTACATCAGTTGGGTGGTTACCTGGACTGGGAGCTAGTAAAAGCAATTGGTGCTGGGCTTTTTTGTGCAGCAGAAGTAGAGGTGGCAATCTGCTCCATGGACAGTGGTAGTTGTTGCCCCAAACTTGTGCCTTCTGCCAGTTTGGTGATATTACTTCAGGGATTCACTGGAGCAGGTGTCAAAGCACATAGCCAAGGAATGAAACTGGAAGTGTAATTCTAGTCTGAGGCGTTACAGGCACAGTTGTAATATGAGAAAATCATGAATGTCACCCATGCATTCTGGTGAAGTGATAGCGATAAAATGAAAGATTTAAAGGCAGCAATCATAATGGTTAACAGCAGTATGAAAAAGCTTAAACACGTTCATAAATTTCAATAACTGCTGAGCAATATACTGGATTCATCTAGGAGAGATTTAATTTGAAAAATGCTAAATAGACGTACAGACTGGAAGCAGACATTCCTCCTGAAGATGAAGTCTTTTGGTGAGAAATTTACATTGCACTTCAGCTGAAGCGATACTAAATGTGAGTACAATGTGTTAGGAAATGAATTATAAAATAAATTGCAGAAAGAGGATTTTAAATTTGCATGTAAAGGAAAAAAAAGCTTTATTTTGTCTTCTCAATTCATATGGTGACTTTGTGTAGATATATAAATCCCACGCATACTGAAATAAATGAAAATAATAAGTAAAAATTGGTGTTAACTGCATAGATATTGAATAGAAAACAAAAATGACTGAAGTCTTATCACAAGGCAATATAAACATATGTACTTGTGAGCAAGTATCCAGACTATATGTGTACATTGTTGAAATTTATGCATAATATATAGGACACAAATGCTTTAGATGAATTTCAAATTTGCTGTGTTTAAAATTGTGTTCTAAGACAGAGCCTTTCTCTGCAGATAGTGCATGGATGCATCTTACTAAAACTAAGATATTTTTGAAATGGTGAATACCTTCTTTGTGTTGCTAATTGTAGCTGTGCAGTCTGCAAATGAAGGATATCCACCATCTTATTTCCCATTTCAATCATTTTATTCCTGTTGATAAACAACCCTTATCTTCTTCCCACACACCAGATAGATTTTACATTATGCTATAAACGAGATTTTGCTATTGTGCAGCAGCATATACTTAGCAAGCTAGAGCTTTATTAGAAAGAAATGGAAACACAGAATTTGGAAAGCTTATTCTAATTCAAGTGTCTTATTTTTCAATGTCTTTATGGTGCTTGCAGTAGTGATTAAATTAATGGAGGTTGTATGGTTTGAAGTGGCAATACTAGTCATTACCATACTCTGCCCTGATGTAAACCCTGCTGCACTCTTACCTCAGCCAGAACCCCACCCTGCCTCGAATGAGCGTGCAACAACCACAGCCCTGACTGCGCCGTGGTTCTTCTGAGCTGGGAGGCCTGAATTGAAGGAAGGCTGAGCACCAAACACTCCAGTTCAAATTACTGTTTTGCAGGTATGTGGAAAAGCCCCAAACCTTCACAGGTTAACACAGTGTGATGCTGAACACTTCTGGGTCACTGTCCGTGATGAAGCAGATCTGTTCCTGCTGTATTTATCCATCCCCCTGTAAGAAGTAGCACGCTCCTGCAGATCTGTCTGAGATCTGGGGGAACAACTAGTAGGCTTGAAACATGAACAAACCTTTCCTAAAGCAAACAGTCCATGTCTTCATCACGTGTTCCCCTGTAGGAGGTGTGTGCATCTGTTTTCTGAACGCATGCTAAATTTCAATAGCCATTCCCACTGATTGTAATTTCTCCCTGATGCTAAGGCAGTATTTGTTTAAAGCTAAGACAAACATATGCACAAAAGCATATACTTACAACAGAGAAACCAAGAGATTAAAGTAAAGGGAAAGTTCCTTTCTGTGGTCCCCTAAATGCTGAATATCATGAGTTTTCCTCAACTGAAACAGATTTCTCCACATATGATTGTTGATGGAAGAAAAAGAAACCTGTGTTGAGAGAGTTTGTAAAGAAGAAATACAGCTGCCGGTGGAAGAGTAATTAACCTAATAAGAAACCTGAAACCAATGTTTAATTTTCAAGATACGTGGCATTTTTGCCCTTCCATTTGCTTTACAAACCACTCAGAATACAAGGCATCTTCTAGAAAGCAAGCATAATGATTTCCAATAACAGAATGAAATATTCTAGCTGACAAGTTCAGTGGCACGGCTCTGTGAATCCTCCTACATTCCCTGCCAGATACCACATCAATTTTGTTTGACTTCATGCAAATCTGCATGGGGAAGAAGGGCTCTTATCTTTCTCTGTATGCTTACATACTCTATATAACTGTGCATAAATATTCCCAAACATGACGGTACAGATGTCTCAGCAAAGCATATGGAATTTCACATCGATTTGTGAACTCTATAAAGAATTAATGGAGCTGCTACTTTACTTCCAGTTACTTGAGGAAGTCTCTGTGATGAGTAGGGCAAATTCTCCCTTTGCTGGTCCCAGTAGTGTCTTCCTTGTAACTTTGGCTATTCTGGTTTCCACTTTCCTCAATCCATTTCTCTCACTTGGGACGCCACACATATTCATTCAGGATACAACTCAGAAATTGATTTCATCTCTATATGTGTGATGTGCTTTATTTATTTCAAAGCACAGCTCTCTAAGAAAGAAAGCAAGCCACGCAATTCAATGCATAATGTGTACACCTACAGTGCTGTAAAACGCTTCATCAAGAAGAGATGGGGAACATTGCTCTTCTCTCCTATTTATTGTGAAATGAATTGTACTGCTTTTGGCAACCTCCACATGCAGATTTGTTATCTTTATGCTCTGCTGAAAATGATTCTGTATTACATACAATTTATACGTGCCTCTGGGTACATCGCTGATAATTTTCTCTGCAGGTTAGGGCACAACCTCAGGACACCTTGATATTCGGAAACAAATCCAATGTGTAACAAGGTCATGTGCTTCTAAGGAGCTCTTCATTGCCATGTATTTATTGGGGACTATTTTGGTATATCATTAGTCCAGTCTACAACAACTGGAGTAGTTGTGGCATAATGATGTTACTTCACAGGGCAGTTGCTTGCTTGACACAGGCAGTAGCTAACGGATGAAATTAAACAAACAGAAACCTAGCTGGAACATAGATAGTAATCAAAATTACTGACCTTGTCCTCCTTTATGAGAAGTCATGACATCTCTGTTGTGTCTACCATCTCTAGCCCTGTCTGTCTCAGTTCCTAAAGCAACCCAACTCACGCATGCACCAACGTGATTGCATCACATGCAGCACAATGGAATTTGTGTCACGGTGGATCCAGAGTCTGTGCTGCCATTTGAAATGTCATATGCTACATGGCTTTTCTCTTCTGGAAGTTGAAGGAGGTGGTAAGACTTTGTTTGGTAGGAGGTGGGAACAGAAAATAGAGTCCATGCAGCCCTGAACATGGGCTAGTCTGGCAGCTGTAGATACTGGGGCCTCTGGAGTGGTGTGCCTGTTGTTGGACTGAGTGTACAGTTCTGCACAGCAGTTTTCTGGCTCCAGGGTGTTGGTCTTATGGTGTTTGTATTGCAGAGTGGCATTAGCCTTTCACTCCTACCTGACTGCTTCCCAAGTGGCATTACTGCTAAGCATGCACTCAACCGGCTTGTGGTTTCTGAAGCTAGAGCCAGGCTTTTGATGTTCTTTGTCTCAGTAAGTGCTCGAGGAGTGTGTTCTGATACTGAAGTACCCACTGTGCAGGACATTGTTAAAAGGATTTAAGCTGGGTGAGATCCAGCCTGCTCTTCTGTGTACAGCCTGACATCTATGTGTTGGGATGTTTACTTTGCTATCCCCTATGAGTTGGCAGTGAAGAAGAGTGGCACACAGAGATGAAAGGAACAGCCTGACTCTGTTGGGTCCGACTTCTCCCCTAGCTGCATTTCATTGTCTTTTTTTATTCCTCTAATCACTTTTGTTCATTTTGATCATTTGTTTTCCCCTGGACCTAGTCCCCTGTGGGAATCTTTATCAGCTCAGTGAACTGCTGCACACATTTCATTAATGCATAAATGAGCAGGCTGAGAGCATCTCATTGATCAGCAGATGCCTCATTATCCGTGGTACCCTTGCTGTGATGCCCTGGGGGGTAGGGGGACTTTCTACTATGAGTATATATGTTATTATTTCCCTTTCTTTGTTCTCTTATTGTGTCTGCACAAATAATTAAATATCATTATAATTTAGTATTTTGTACAATAATCTCTCTTCTCTCTTCTTCCCAGTGCAGTAACATATTTCACATTCTCATCCTTATCTTCAAGGCTGTGTGAAGACTTATGATTTAGTTCTGGAATCTTCACACAAATGAGCAATGTGCTGGTAACAACGAGTGTTTCACCATAACCCTGGAGAGGGTGGCATTACCATCCATACACTGAAGGGTTAGAGGCAGTGTGCAGAGTCTTCAGAAGCCAACTGTACATCCATTGCTTCCAGATAAGGGAGAAATTTAAAAAAAATAATAACAGTGGTCTTTAAAGGACAGATACCAAATAGAAACAGCACATTTCTCTCTTTTGCCAGTTCCCAAAATCATAGAATGGCTTGGGTTGGAGGGGAGCCTAAAGATCATTCATTTCCAATCCCCTTCTGTGAGTATGATTGCCCCCACCAGATCAGTCTGCCCAAAACCTTATCCAAACTTGGACACCTTCAGGGTTGGGGCATCCACAGCTTCTCTGGGCATAGTGTGCCAGTTCCTTGTGATTGCTGCCAGACTGAAATACTGGTTGGGAAAGACACATCCAGCTTACCAAAATTCAGCCTGAAACCTTCAACTCCAGAGTATCATTTTTAGAAAACCAACTTTCTTCCTGAATTACTGCTTAGCATGAATTGCAGAGTGGAACATTAGTGAGAAGTCTGCCTTGGGTCTGTGCATAAATTGCAAATTAAACGTATACACTACTGCAGTGCATACTTTTGCTTTACAACTCTGGTTTGCAGGTCAGAAATCAGAATTTTCAATGTGTTAGATTTATACTGTATAGTATTTTTATTTTTTCAGCCTTTGTTCTCCCTTCCAAAGAGCCAATGCGCAGTGCCAGAATATGCCACAAGTGTGGTCATGTTATTTTTCATAGAATCATAGGAGGTTGGATGAGATCTTTAAGATCATCTAGTCCAACTGTCCACCTACCCACTAAACCATATCCTTAAATACTACAGCTAATCTTAAGCACCTCTGGGGATGGTAACTCCACCATCTCCCTGTACCATTGCAATACTCTTTCTGAGAAGAAATTTTTCCTAATACCCAGCCTGAACCTTCTCTGGTGCAACTTGAGGCCATTCCCTCCTGTCCTATTGCTGCTACCTGGGAGAAGAGTCATACTCCTGCTTATTCTTGAAGGGCTAGCTAGTTCACAGATACTCTTATTTCATATGCTGTTCTAATATATTGTTGGAAACAAGAGTACCCAATCAACTGTGACTAGTATCTCATCAATGTATTTTTTACTGAAGTAAATGTATGCTTATGTGGAGGATTAATTTACAGTTTGAGGAAGTAGAAGTCTCTGTAATTTACAAAGCAATCATAGTTACTACATTAAATACATAATTTATAAAAGAAGACATTCCCTATCAAAGCCTGCACTAAGAAGACAAGTCCCTTCTTAATCAACAAATGTGCATGGGGCCACAGGAAGTATTACAATATGTTCTTATGGCACTGTGGCGTGAATATACCTGCAGATATCTTCTCCATCAAAATATCTGGAGTTCCTCTAATCCGTTATAGTAATATATTTAAGTGCTCACTGTAGCCAAGGCAATGTTGTGCCTGTAACCAGCTCTATCACAGGCCCACCAGAAGCCATCACTTTGGTCATCTTTTGCAAAGATCAGCAAAATCCTTTTTTCTATGTTTTTTTTTATCCTGAGCTATATGGAATATTGAATTCTGAAGTGGATCTCTTGTTAAATTCAAAGGCCCATTTGTATCTCTGTAGTTACCAGTTGATGAAGAGGCTGTGTTGGGTGAGATGGTGGTTTTCTACTGTATTTCATAATGTATATTTAAAGAACTTGTTAACTAAAGACTTCATTCAAGGGTCATGAAAACTTAGAACACCATTCTTTCCTCAAAACCTCCAGCTTAAATGGAGAAGGCAGCTGTGAGAAATGAGGAGAAACAAGGCTCAGAAAGCTTTCTTAAGACTTCTGGTTGCACTAAAAATGGGAGCAACTCTCTGCAAGCCTGTCCCTGGGTTCAGTGTTAACACACAGTTACAGAAGGTGGAAAACTGTTAAAAAAAACATGTGACACAATGGTGATTTTACACCCTTTGGTATCTAATCCTGAATGTTGTGCAAGAAAAGCCTAATGACTGATGATTCCTTACATGATCCATCCCGTGGTTCTCATGCTTGGTTAGGTATGTTGTCATGCAGGTCTCTTCTACAAATCAGATAATATTCTTATTATCAGTTCTCGCATAGCAATTTTTGCAGTAAGTTTGTGAGTGTAGCTTCATGTAAAGGTGATGACATTTTTTTTTGAAGACAGAGACAGACTGACTCTAAGCCCAGGCTGATGTCAAGTGTCCAGAATGTTACCAGTTAGAGGGCTATCATGAAAAATATTTTTTAAATTAGTGATGTAGTCTGCTGTATGCCTTCTTTCCAGTTTTCATTTCCTGCAGAGTTACGTTTCCACAAAACTTGCTCTGGATGTTTGTGGAGCTGAGTTCCAGGAGCTGCAGTGATCTGACCTCAGAGTGATGGCAATGAACTTGCTTTTGCAGCTGATGTTTCTACATATGTGCTGCTGAAGATAGCCTGGGGGTGTTCCTGGCTGAAATGACACACCACTGTGTGCTTTGCTACTATTTTAGTAGTTCTTCTGCTAAAATTTTCAGCACACAGAAGAAAAATATTTGGAGAATATACATAGGAATAACTCATCATTGCAATACTTACATGCATTTGTAATGGTTAGCACAAGAGTTTTTAAAATGTAATTTATGTGATAAGGTGAATTACCAATATTTATTTGTGTTCCTCTACTCTGAATACCTCAGAAGCTGTAAAAATCCATGGCAAGAGATGTGCACATCACAGAAGGGGATATAATCCACAGCAAGAAGGTTATAAGATTCTAGGCAAAGTAATGGATTGGGATGCAGTAAAACCCTGTTTTATACGCCACATTGAATGATCTGTGCTGCTTTTGATCTTCATACAAGGTGAGCAGTAAATACAACTCCTGAGTGTTATGTCTCTATTTGCAAACATCCAGTCTGTGAGCCAGGATTGTGGATTTATTCCATGCTAACTCTGTACAGTGATGCATTTAAGAAGCCCTGAGCATGGCCGTGGTGGGTAGCTTGCTCCATTTTGTAAACAAAGGGGAAGTATCTAGCAGGTGTAACGAACTGCACTCATTTACAGGAGAACCTTAGTTAGCCTTAGTGATCTGGCAGTGGCACTAGAAGTGGCTGAACCATAAAGCCCACGTGCTGTGCAAACATGTCTGTTTTGCCAAGAAGCAGCACAGGTGCCTGGACCCAGCTCCCTGCCCACTGGTATGCGACTGGGTGATGGTGGGCAGCTCCAAAGTCTAAGCAGGCACACACTGACTTCCCAGCAGGGCAGTGATGAACTGCTCTGCAGCATCCTGGTTTGAAGGCAGACCTCTTGCAGAGCAGCTTCCATATGGGGACACTTATAGAGGGTGGCTACTGTCTGCAGCCATGCCTGGAATGACCACACATGCTCATTTTCTAGTAGGACAGGTTGTAGGTCTGTGATCAATAGCTCATGCTCCCGTGTTATGAAGGTCATCTTTAAGAAGTCATGTGTTTCAGGTTAACTCCTAATGAGAACAGTGGAAAAGAATCCATGGTGCCAAGCACTCTGTGTTCAGAAATTTAGCTGCAAATTTATATTGACAGTGCTGTGTATCTTCAGGGGATTTCCTTCCAGTTCACCTTTTTCCCTAGTTTGACAGTGATAACACTTGTTAGGTGTTTTGTAATAATGGTCTTTGAAGGCTCTAGTTAATAACATCAAGAGAAAACATTTGTCAGAATAGGGAAATGCTGTGTTGTGTTTCGGGCTTGCAAACACTTCTTGATTTCACCACAAAGAGAGAGTGGGAAATGGGAACTTTCCGTCTTATGTGCTGCTATAAGAGCTTGCATTCTCAAGGGTATGCTGCTGACAAAGAAAAGTTGAAAGCTGCTTATGCTTTGGTTAGAAACAGCTACTGGAAATAGGGGACAATATAGTAATATCTGAGCAAGAAGAGGAAAGATTTACAGAAGCACAGCTTACATCTTGACCTTTACAAAGTCCTTCCCCAGCCCGTAGCTATTAATGGTTTCCTATAGGGTCTCTTGACTGTGTCTGTGGGAACATAGTTCCAAATGAGCAGGAAATAGTCTTAAGACCGAGGCAATACTTAGTTGCACATGCTCAGCAGTAATCACTGTTTTCAAACAATCCTTTAACTCTCAGGCAGAGCCTTTGCATTTCTAAGTCAGGAAGGAAAGTACAAAAGAAAGCATTCATTTAAATACACCGACACCTGACCTATGTGAAACTCGTACATGTTTCTTCACTGGTAAAGAAAGATTTGATGTCATTTTCATTTGAGAATGATCTCCTTCAGAGCTATCCACTGGACGTAATCATCCCTCACATGGCACACGAATTGCAGGTTGTATCTGCATAGCCAGTTCTTGTGTTGTGTGCACTGTATAACTTCAGGTAAAGAGTAAATGGAAAAACTTGCAACTGGTGTTTTAATATGCTTGACAGAGCAGCAGGACACTCTAATTAAAATGACACAGTGCAGCACGAATGGGACAGACTCCTATAATGAGCAGCTTAAAATGCTGATGATAAGTACTCATCTATCGCTGTTACAGCATACCAAACAATTGATGACAGAAACAAGCACTTGTTTGAGCAGCAGGTGCTGTGCCACTGACACAACTGATGAAAACTTCTAATCTTGTGATTTTAAGCTTGAAAGCTTCCTTCTTAGGCACTGTGAACCTGCATCTTTTATATACTTTTGTCATTCAGCCATCAGCATTTAAGGCCTGTTACACAACTACATGCCTCTAAACAAAGCAGGCCTGCTTCTGCCCTATGAGATCTATACACAGATCTTCCCTTTCTCACTCTGCACT
The DNA here is from genome assembly GCF_038088225.1 of Cyrtonyx montezumae. Lineage (NCBI taxonomy): Eukaryota > Metazoa > Chordata > Aves > Galliformes > Odontophoridae > Cyrtonyx > Cyrtonyx montezumae. The sequence goes on along the minus strand of NW_027072056.1, from coordinate 1,661,155 downwards.
TGCAGACACTCCCTAGGTCATATGGTTTAGACTCCTCAGACTTCTGTCTGTCACAACCAGTGATGAGTGGGTGCTTTGTTTGATGAGGTTCTTTCTGTTTTAGAAAGAATCCAAGGGACAGTTGTAGGCCTCTGATGGACCTGTGGGTGAGGAGAGAGCTTTGTGAATGATGCCTAAATTCTCAGCCCAATGTAAACATGTTTTATTAGAGGGAGCGAGCTGAACATAATTTGCAGCAGAATTTTATTCTTCCAGCTGGTGTAGCAAACAGAACTCTCATCTGTGCTGCATGCTGATTCATCAAAATGCCCAAGAATTATTCTTTTCTTATTCTTCTAAGCAAGCGTAAAACTATGCCTAAAATTAACTTTGCTTTTCAGTTACCTTCAGTTGTCTGTGCTATCTCCTGATTAAATTCAAAGGGAAAACAGTGTATGGAGGATGAAAATGGGCACCAGCATGCTGTTGCAGGCTTCCAGATAGAGTGGTGTTGGGAATTGCAATGAAAGTTTCTGCCCTCTCTTTCCAGTGCGGTGTGACAAAGTCAGTAGAGCAGTAGAGGGGGAACAGCCGAAGCCATGCCACTCTCAATTTGTTTCAGTGGTTAAGGTGGCCCCAACAGTGAGGATGTGCTGTGAGTACCTGCTGCTTCTTTCTGTAACTGCATGCTGCTGTGGCAATATAGCATTGCATGGAGCATTCAGCATGTCTCACTTTTGGAGGTGCACCTACCAGATCACTCCATGCAAAATGCATTCTCTGATTTGCAGCTCCTCCTTTCTCTCCTGTCAAAAGCCTCATATATAGAAAAGTATGTTCAATGTTAAAACAAAAATAATAATAGAATTGTGCAGCTCAGTATTATGAGCTGGGAACATTTTTTCTTTCAAACTACTACTTTCTTTTTTTTTGCTTTTATTAAATAATTTTCACTTTCTTAGAAGCAAACTTAATGTCTTAAGCACATCAGCCACCTGAAGGAAATGTTTGCAAATATGACTGCTACATCAATGGCATTTTTTATACAGATCTCATCAGAAAAGCCCCTCACTAAAGTTTGCAATGACTCATTTTTTACTAAACTGGCAGCAAGGTCTGGAGCATTCTATTTATATCTGTATTTCATTTTAGGTGTTTTCAGTTTTTGTGGGTATTACAATGTAATTTTTGATTGCATGCCTCTCATAGTTTTTCTGTAATAAGCAGTTTATATTATGTCATATATATTACATAACGGTGTTATGGTAGATGTAGCTACTGAGGAATTACCCTGGGTTACTTTATTTTGTCTCCTCAGAACTATGAATCACGATACATCTCATCTGGTTTCCTAAATAGTCCTCCTTAAAGGAGCAAGTAAAATCCACTGGAATTGCCACCCAGTAATAAGCAGTTGGCACTGTTTTTACTCTCAGGTTCATGCTGGAAAGCATTATTTTCACAATAGTTCCATGAAAACAGTGCACGAGTGACGTTCCTTCAGTTGGAAGATAGCGTGCAACTCTCAGTGCCAGCGAGCACCAATACAGATTAATCCATCTCAGATGGGAGGGCAGGAGCTTATTTTGAGTGAGGTTTTGAGAGAACTGAATCCTCTGCATGGCTGTTTGTGGGGGTCAGTGCTGTTGGTGTGCAGGCCGTGGCAGGAGGAGCTGGGAGAGGTGCAGAGCCTGAGGGCAGCAGTGAGACTCCAATTCTTTGTGCTTTAAGCCTAAAATATGCTTGTTTGGAGGGTAGTGTTAGTCAAATGCAGTGCCAGGGAGCTTTCCTAGCTGAGGAGCATTGCTTGTCCTGCACACGAAGTGGGGCTCAGACTTGCACAAGGCCTGGCAGCTTTGTGTGGCGGCAGCCGTTTGGTGAGGGCAAACGATAATCATGAAACACAGCTGCACTGGAAAACTTTGGCGTATGCAGTTTGATATCTGCACATCTTTGTGAGTCTGTGAGCACTCAGTACCCATTCTCCTGAGGAGATGTCCATCCCTTGGATGGCCAAGGCCGTGGGTTCCCCTCTGGAAATCAGAGACCTCCATCTCAGCAGGCACAGTACTCCACACCAGAGATCACGTCCTGCTCCGCGGTGCACCTCAAGGTACAGCAAAAATTGTTCTTTTCAGGTTTTTAAGAGTGAAACTTGGCTTGAGTGGGTCGTTTCTCTAATACAATTTTGGTGTAGTGCCACAGGGAAGGAAGAGTCAAAGACTGGTGACAGTTTTAATTGCTTCAAATATTAAAGCAATGGATGATGAGCTGGAAGTTGAGAGATCTGTGCACTCCAACTTCTCAGACCTTTGTCTAACATTTGACTAAATTAGCTTGAAAGAAATTTCAGTGACTTTTTCTCTGCTGCTGGCAGTCGTTTTGATTGAAAGTGTTTGTATTAGGAGTCAGGGTGGATCTTGCAGTCTATTTTTGGGTGGGGAGACAAGAACCTCATGTGTAGCTGTCTGGATGACCCCTGAAACAGCAGTGCACTGCCTAAACCTTCATTAAAAATATAAAAAATAAAAATCTAGTTACAATCCGCTATATAACAGCCATCCTACATAATCCCTGTCTTCACTGAGTGCATCTTTTCATTTATGGAGTAGAAAATCAGAATAGGCTCTTGAGACTTATGTTCTATATAATACATTTTCTAGTCACGATTAGACTCTGCTCTATACCTCCCTTGCCCTGCTTCTGCCAGAACCAGCATAGTCTCCTGGTGAGATGACATGAATTCAGCAAGGCTTTCTCTTTTTTTGTTCTTTTTCTAATCATTAATTACCCCCCGTGTTAAAGGAGAGCTTGAATTTGTCAGCGACAACTTTCTCCTGCATTTTCTTGTTATGCTTTCCTTGACCAAACTGGGGTTTTCAGTGTTAGATATTTTCTCCCTCCGGCTGTTCTATCTTCTTGTCTTTTCAAAATTACTTTGCTTTCCAAAGGCTCTTCCACAGCCTTTGAAATTTTCTCACTTACTCAAAGAGACTATTTTGAAAATGTGGGCATGAAATGTTGATGTAGTACTTTGATAGCTGTTTGAACTCTGCTGTATACGAATCTAAAAATCTATCAGTTCCTCTCTGCCTCTGTTTTATGGACCTGTGATCACACCAGTCCTCTAGCAGCATTTTGGGGCAGGAATATTCAACTGCTATTCACTCTTAGGACATCATTACTCTTAAAATCAACTTACAGCTCTGTAGTGTGTAGTGTCTTCTCAATGTGTCTTATGGTGTTAAGTACACAGCAAGGCTAAATTGTGGTTTAGGGCTAAAATGCTTCGTGTTTTAAATCAATAGCTTTCCTTGGGCCTATCATTCTAAATAATCAAATTGCTCTGCACAGCTTCCCAGGATTTATTTCTCACCATCTCTTGCACCATCTATGGCTTGCTGACCTTTCAATGAATCACAGTGGAATAAAATGCATTGGTTAGCATCAGCTTACCATTGCAGCTCTCGCACTTCAGTATGGTTTTTCACTGAAAATGAATTCTCTAATTCTTTTTGTTATCTGTAATCCATTTTATATGATATAAAAAAAAAAAGTTAGCTTGGTCAGAATATCATGTGGCACTCAGGTACTTGATCAAAATCTGAGATGAGTTGTTTACCATTTTTCAGCTATTTTGGTTTGCATACATCATGTTACTACTTGAAATACAAATAGAATTGTTATTAAATATTTTAAATGTATAATTAAATGGAGATGGTAAAACTCTAAGTAATCTCATGGTAGTCTTAGAGCTTATTTTGTTTTTGGGATCTTTTTACAACAAAAGAACCTTGTGAGTGTGATTAACCAGAATTTTTGTAAGAATTAAAATGTCAAATTAATTTAATTTTAAAGTTCAATACAGCTCTTACATAACTGATTTATCTGACTCTAGGAACTAAGTTCTCTATTTTTGGAGGGAGAATAATTTTGATTATCCACTTCAACATACTCTCTTGAGCGAGTGATTAATAGTAATAACGGTCCCAAGTATTCTGTGTCCTTCCAGGTTAGCACTTCCTGCAGGCTTTGTGCCTCATCAAGTGTCAGACATTTCAGATATAGAGTGCCTTTTAAACTCAGTACCTCAAGCACCTTGTCTGTGCCACCCTTAAAAATAAAATGGTCAGAAAGACAAATGGGAATGCATCATCTGTTGTATCAGAAGGATAGCTTTTCAAGCCTCTTTAACCACACCAGGTAGGTAATCTGATATTCAGATATCCAATTCAAACATTCAACACTTGAAGAATATACATGAGATGATTGATAGTCTGAAGTGTCACTAGAGGCTATTTAAGTGTCTCACCCCAGATACACATTTGATAAATCTCAGGAGATACTTGGCTTGCAGATTGAAACAGAAGGAGTTAAATTTGCACTGCTTGATTCCCGTTAGTCTTTGCCTCAAGAAGAGATTTCTCTGTCCTGCTTTCTCTCTGTTGTCATGAGAACAAGACAACATCATTTATATCCCCAGCATACTCAGTCGCAAAACTATAAACTTTTAATGCACTTATAATCGTATATTTTAACCTTTTTAATATTCAGTATTTCCATGGTCGGCCTTTCACCTTTCCTTCGTGGGTTATTGAGGCAATAAACAAGGGAGAGGAGAAATAACTGGTGACTCAAACTGCAGAACACTGAAAATGTCACCGACATGGAGTTTTCAGCTTTCCTTTGATATGTATGGCACATAGAACTGCTGATGTGGGCAGCTCAGCTCAGACTGAGCAAGTCCCTTTCTGCTGCTGCAGATCAACACCAAAACTTCCTTCATGAGCCCAGGTTCTCTGTCCCAAGAGGGTCTTGTGGCTTCATATCATCAGAGGGTCCAGCCTGGCTGTCTATTTGCACAGTGTGGCTGTGGAGTGGCAGATACAGGCTATGCTCACTGGTTGTTTGCTGTTGCTGTAGCCTTAGTGCACTCTGGCTCAAAGTGCATCCCAAAAACAAACTCACTTAGTTGGGATACAGGCCTAACAACCTGCTTGTATCAGGTAAACTCTGAATGGCAGGAGTGTGGGTGCAGGTGCTGCAGTTATCTCAGAGACCTCTGCCCATGCTGTGCGGTTGTCTCGAGTCCACCACAGACCCCACAGTGGTTTCTGAGACTGTGCATCATTTCACACTTGTTGCCAGATAGGACGTGTTTAGTTCAACCAGCTTAGAGAAAGCTAAAATCCAAAGCAGGCAGGTTCTTTGTGTTTTAATGGAGACAGCCCAAAGATGCAGTAAACAGGACAAAAAGGTTTTAACAGGAAGAGGAAGAGACCTACCCTGCTTTATTATCTTTAAATGTGAATAGCTACGGACTGGCGGAAGTCTTCTTCATAATTGTTTGCTTTGCATGAAACACCTCACCTTTTCTGGTGAGATACCAAACATCATGAGCATTTTTACTTTTAATGCTTTTGGTAAAAGGCGTTTGATCCACTTCGCTGATGTTTAATTTTTTAGAAGCATGACAGCACAGTCATGGAATCAGGAATTTCACCATCTGAATATGAAAGCTCAAGATTTTTACTGTAGCTTTTGTGCCTTGAATGTTCTGAGAGCCCCCTCAGCATTATGAGTAGCAAACTGATCCTGAAAGACGTTTTGGATTAACAGAACAGTTGCTAATTTTATTTGGAATGGTTCATTGTGGTTATGTACGACATGCTATACTGCATGCCACTGACTACGCTGCGTATAAAGTATATTAGCTTGTGTTTCACAGCAAATGGCAGGTATGTAGCATATACTTGAACTTCTGATATGTTGGTGAGCAATGGGTAGAAAAGAGGATATATGTATTTAAAGAAAACTGTGTTACAAGTACTCAGGATGAGTTGTGTGGTCCCAGCACGCTTGACACAGAAAGCAGCTAACAAGATACAGAAATCCCCAAATCTGAATCTCTAATCTTGCAAAGATCCCATTCCCGTTGACACTGTATGCCTGCAGCACATTACAAATACTACCTTTAAGAAAGGGTATTTAAATTTCCTTCTTCCAGGGTGTCAGTCTCTTCAGAATGAAAAATGCAAGCTAACTTTCCTCTGAGCTTTCCGTTCACTTTTACTGTCTTCTCTATTCTCTTATCTCTCTGTCAGACTGAAATATGGAACAGTAAACCGTGCAAGCAAAAACCCTGTTATTTCTCTGAATTTTTCAGCAGTGCCTGCCATTAAAGCTTTTACCACACTGAAGACCAGTGATTTAATATTACTGCAGTCTTCTGTTTTTTCTAGATGTACTTTTTATTGAACAAAAGGAATACAAGTGATGATAAAGCTGCCAGTTGGTACAGGTAGCCTACCTCTTAGCTGAATTTCTCCAAGTAAGGTGGCTTGCTGATCCAGCCTGCAACTGGAGCACATGAAATGCTTGCCTAGAGAGGCTGTGCAGGGTAACGAGACCCCATGTATACCCCACTCCATGATACATGTATATATATATACTCAGAACTACTGGACTATTCACATTAGTATGTATATACAATATAGGCATATAGTCCAATAGTCTGAGTCCAGAGTATCTTTAGCTGTACAAGCTAAACATCTCTGGTTCAAGGAGATCTTCTTTTGAGTTCGTCTCAATGTGTGTGTCACATCCTGCCCATCCCAAATACAGTTAGTTCACTGTCCTTGGAAAGGAGGGAAGTGGACACAGCAGGAGCTTGTGACAGTACTCACACTCGTAACAGTCCAGGAGTTGCCTAAAGTTAAAGCAGGCACCAAGACTCTCCCCTTGGTTGCACAAGGCACAGCTGAATCTCACTAGCACCTTGCTAGGCTGGGCTGCAGGATTTCCCTGTGGGCAAGGGCGACAAGCATCAGGCTTGTTCTGATGAAAGCTCAGCAGGAGCCAGGGAATTGGGTGGTGGGCCTTGGTGACATGCTGCCTCACACAGAGTCTCACTTGCTTGTGGCTGTGCCAAAAAGCTGCTGGTGTAACTGGCGTGGTGCTGGTAGGCACTCAGGCTGATCTGTGTTCACCTAAGTGACTTGTCCTTTTTATTTTATTTTTATTTTTGGATGTTTTGAGGGAGGCTATTTCATTTTGGATTGTTTGTTTTGGTCCAGGCTGGTTTAAGCATACATTTTGTTTGAATGTACACTTCCTATACAGCTAGCACAAATAATCAGAGTATGCAGACTGTGCTGTCAGTCAGGCTGGTGCAGACTTCCATCCAACCCCTGTTTCTATGGAAGAACTGGCATTTGCTCATGGGAGAATGCTTTAGCATCCAGTAGAGATGAAGAGAGGCATACATTTTGTCCAGTGAGCCTTTATTTATTCCAACTGGAGCTATTAGTCTTCTTCTTTAGCATAGTTATCCAGACTTCCTGCTAACCCCTTGCTGGTCATGATCTGGCTGTTAAGAAACATGGGAGAGAAGCTGAGAAAACTAAAACATCCTTGGCTCTGTACAGAACTACTCAGCAACAACTAGAAACATCAGCGAGTTATTAATATTGTTTTTCTCCTCAAATCAAAACGTGGCTTCATATCAGACACTGTGAAGAAAATCAGCCCTGTCCCAGATGAAACAGATAGCAAAGCATTCTGCTAGTGGACCTTTTCTGAACTTTGGATGTAATTTTGAGAACGGCACCATAAATGAAGCACAGAAGTGTCTGCCTAACTTCCTTTTAGATAGTCAACATTTCTGGTGATACGGATTGACATGCTTTGCTTCCAACTGGCAGTGCCAAAGCTGGCAGTGCCAAATTTGAGACAAGCTGAATCTGATTTGAAGTCTATTAAGAAAATTCTTAAGACTGGCACTCCATAGTCTTCATGTGACTGGCTCTTTTTTGACCTAGACTTGCTTTTTAGGCAAAGGATTGTCCTCACTGGTATTCACTGTCCCATCAGTTAGCATGAGCACCACGCCAAGCACTGAATAGGAGTGCTGGCACATGTTCATTCTTTATTGAATGACATTTTACTGAAGAAGCCGTATCCATCGTATGTAATTCTAGCTGATATAATTGGCAGATGGAGGCTGTGTGCTGCTGCAGTTTCCTGCCTCAGACCTGTAGCAGAGCAGTGCTGTTAAGCCCCTTCCAGCTGGTGCCATCAGTGTAACAGACAGGCCCAAGCCAAGCTGTGGGTATCAGTCTGTGTCTTCAGACAGCTCTGCTTTTCCACACAAGGAGGGAACCAGCTCTGAGGTTGGGGCATCAGCACATCAGGTCAGCAGCCAAAGGAGGAACACAATGCAGTGCTTCCTGATATTTTTACTGTTCTCATCACCGTGCTGCTGTGCTAGACCAGCTTAAATCTCATCGTGTCACATTGGTGGATGGTGAAAATGCTTAGAACTCTCAAGCATAACCTAGAAAGCACTGTGTTAAGTAGTCATATGTATGTAGTAAAATGTTGGTGATTGCAAATGCTAGGAAATAGTTCTTTTGCCATGGAAATTGTTAAATTTTGTTATTATACTGTGAGTCATTCTTGAATGGGAATATATTTATTGTCAGCCTCGCTATTCAGTATGCATTATATTTCATTTAATGGCAACCAGTGTGATCCTGCTGAAATGCCTTACTGAACTACAGACACCGGTTTCTCATTAGTCTGGAAAGGTGCCTGATCTGATGGATCTTTGTGTTCTGCTCTTAAAGGTTTCATAGAACCTTCAAGAATTGCTTCTCAGTGTTTTGCATTCTCAGGCTCTTAGTAGCATTTGTATATAAAAGCTAGTATTGCTGAAGTCCTTGAAGTAAGGAAATGAAAGGAGCGACCTCCCCTGGCTGTGAGCCTTTGAAGGATTGTTGAATGACTGGCCTAACCTGACAAATCTTGGAGACTGTCTCTACTTCTGTTTTTTTTTGTTTGGTTTTTTTTTTGCACATCTGCACCAAGGTGTTGTGTGGCCTTCTCTGCTCTGTGGCTTTCCCTGCTTGCCCACTGCCTATCTCTCCAGCCTGCCATCTTTCCAAAGGCTTGAATTATCCATGCACATAAAGTGCCAAGTGCAGCAAGCATTCTGCTGTGGGAAATAAGAAAGAGGCTTCAAGGGACTCCCCTGAAATCACAGGGTGGTTATTACTTCCAGTCGTCCCCTTCTCAGAGACATGAACTCCCCATTGGCAGTTGCCCTGGAATGAGATGTAATTTTCTCAGCTGGAGGTAGATTAAGATTCTGGGGTGGCCTTATACCAAGGTGACTTGCTAAGTGATATAGTAGCTCATTATTTTCATAATTCTGTTCATGTTTTAAATCAGGTTAGGCAACAAAGGTTCGGAAGAAATCTTGATCTTGTTGAAGTCAGCAGCAGAAGTGCTAGGTGACTTGTCAGAAACGCACCTGGCGCTCCCACGGACTGAGGTTCAAACTCTCACTGCAGATTCTTGAAAGCTAAGCTGCTTTCGTGGCATTTTTTACCCTTAAAGAGTAAGTGCTAATGAAGAGGTACTTAGAAATGATAGAGGCTCCAAAAAAGGCTACCAAGTTTCTCTGTTCTTAGTTATGCCATTAAGGTGTGATATATATCCACTGTCAGAGGTTTGTATTTAGTTCCTGATGAGTACATGGGAGGCTGGTAGAAGAAAGAAATCTATGAGAGAAAAAAAAAATAAAATAAATTTGTCAGAAATGCATATTTGAGAAGAAATGATCCTCAATTCACAGCGTTTTCAAGCAGTAGTCACTACAGATCAGGGGCTGAGTCATTGGCTGGGTGGGACCTTGCAAGCAACATCAAACCTTGTGGGGTTTAACAGAGCTCTAAGTGTAAATTAAGGCAGTGTGTGTTTTGGAGGGAGCATGTATGGATAATAGAGAATGTCAACTTAGGGAGAGCCAGCCATTGGGTAGCAGCTGTAATTTGCAGCTAGAAGGGGAAATTAAAATGTGGTTCTACTGCTTTGTCATTTGAAGTGTTTAATGATGTTATTAATTCACTTCGTATTAAGTAATCACCAACGATGAGGTGAGTGACTAGAGATTAAATTAGTGGCCTATACTTTCTGTCCATAAAACGTGGTTCATGCTAAGCACCAAGCTAAAAAAATATTAAAGGAACTGCAACTCCTTCATTCTGTGCAATATCACTTTAAAATAAAGTTAATCTAAGCCATGATATGCATCTACAGGTTTTACAAGAGGCTATAAATTTCAGGAAATTAATTTCCTCATAATCACATGTTCAAGCTAGCCTTTTTGAACAGACATTTTCTTTTTAGATTAATTACAGCTGTTTTTTGTTTGGTTTTTTTTTTTTTGTGAGAAGTCTGTGTTCATGTTCAGTCTTATGAAAGGGAGAAGGCAGTTTCTTATACCATCAAACTGTGATTTCTTTCAATGACTTATATCAGGAAATGCCCTCTGCTAGGGAACAGAAAGGCATACATCACAGGATTTTTGTTTCCATGGTAAATAGCTGATTAGTCAATTACTATGTCCATCAAAGAGTTAGTAGTGATTTATTTTGTAAAACAAGTGTGCACATCTCATGGTAGTGTGGACCAAACACATTGGTGCTGGACAACTTCCCAAGAGTTGCAGGTCTGGCTTGAAGACCAAACTGCAGTTAAGTAAGGTGAAAACCATCCTGCAGATCCCAAAGGTGTTTTTAGAAGTTTATTGTCTCTATTGATACTTAAGTCGTTGAGTATTTTCTGAAGTTCTGATTTGCTTTCCAAAACTTGAAACAAATATTAAATCCCTCATTAAGCCAGTGTCACAAGGCTGTCTGACTCTCCCATAAACATGCACAATACTAATTATGAGTACAGATCGGATCTGTCACCTCAGATGCTATTTACATCTTAAGTCAAGAGCACTTCAGGTCTACTTCAGGAGCAGTTGCTTTTTGCTGATTAATGTTTACTTGCATGGTCTTGTCAGTTAGCACTTGAAACCCAGAAAGCACAGAAACATAGTTCAATTTTTGTAATCATAGATGGTAGTGCACAGTTCTGAAGTTATTGCAACAACTGCAGAGGAAAAGAAGCACCACAATTTGCATTAATCAAGCAGTGACCTCACATATGCCTTCCAGTGGAGCTTTTGCGAATCCGAAGAATGGTGTTTCAATAAGAGGAATGTGATCTTCCCTATGGTACATCTTTCAGTTTAGAGACTTCGCTTGGTCATTTGAAACAAGCACCTTTCCATCTTTCTGAGGATTGAAAGAAATAATTTTATGCACAGCACTTGACCACAGCAGGATTTGGTACATCCCACGGAATTGAACAGCACAAAGGGGAAGGCTTACACAGCTCACTGCCCTTTCTTTCCAACCAAACACTTTTTTGATTCTGTTGTCATTAAAGCAACTTCTGTTTTGATTGTCTTCATGGAATGGATTTGCTGAAATAGTTCCACAGGTAAAATGTTTTTTAGGTACAGCCAAATACATATGAAAGCAGAAGTTTTGTGCCATCACTGCTCTTTCACCATTACTTCCAGTTATTTAATGGCTTGAGATATCTGGTGTGTGTTTTCTTGGTGAATCTGGGACAGTCAGATTCTCTGGCTGCAGATTGAGTTTGAGCTGGCAGTTTATGTAGTCTGGTTTTGATGGTATTTTCTACATTTTCCCATCAAAGCAGCTAGTTTCTCTTAATTACAACAGTCGCTTTTGACCTCTCTACCCAATGGTTGGTATTGTGTGTGATGTTTTAGTGACTAGTTGGGGTCTCCGGTACTTCTGCATAAAATAGGGACACATTCAATGGGAAAGACTGGACTGGTAACCAAATGGAAGAGTGGTCTTCTGGCTGCAAAGAAAGCATAGGAAAACGAGAATCAGACTAGGGCAAAGCAGCAGTTGTTCAAATTTCATCTCTCATATATTTATTTATTTTGTCACTAAGTTAATAAACAAAACAGCTGAGAGCCACAGACAGTTTCCTTTCCTACTGTCCCCAAGAGGGTAGCTTGTGAGATTGGAAGAATGAAAACTAAATTACCTCCTCATGCTTCAGATGAGTTGGATACCAAGGGATGCTTGAATAAAGTTCTAATCAACACCCAGTTTTTTTTGTGCACAGTTAGAGGAGGTGGGGGAAAAAAGAGCATAAGATAATTATAAAATCAGTCTCTAGCACAACAATTACTGTCAGAGGGAAGACAGAGAACAACCTACTCCTTTGAGGCATTACAAGGTGCTGCTGTTAAGGTATACTGACTCTTGCCCTCATTTTTGTGTCTAGATATGAGCAGGTGGCTAGAAATACATCTTGTCTGTGCTTTCAGCCCCAGAAACCTGGGATGCTCATGTCACCATTTATTTTACAATGAACATCCAACCTTCCCTGTTGAATATCTGTCTGTCCTTTTTGCCCTTTCTTTGTCTTTGCCTGAATATATACCTGTCAAGTTTAGGACTACATCTGTTGTTCTTAACTGTATAATAAAGCTTTGCATGTTTAAAACTGGAGTATGTAGAATGCAACACTGAGACATGACTGTCTGCTTCTATGATTGCAGAATTACATGACATGTGGTTACCTGGGGGTAAACCAAGTATTCAGGTGTCTGTGTTTACTTCAGTTGCCATCACCTACCTCTCTGAGTTTTAAGAAACTGATGTTGTGAAAGAATAAGATAAGCTGAAAACTGGCCCCCAGTAACGTTTTGTTTGTCAGTTCCCAATTATTGGTTTGAAATGAGATAAATGACTTTTTAACATGGAAGAACATGAAGTGAAATTTAATTTGCTAATGTATTCTAAATCTCTTCTCTGAATGTGATTAGGTGCTGGAATGAGCTGCTTGGGAGGTGGCTGAGTCACCATCCCTGGAGGTGTCCAAGAAATGTTTAGTTGTTGTACTGAGGGAGATGATTTAGTGGGGAAATATTGACGTTTGGACTGGATGACCTTGGAGGTCTTTTCCAACCTTGGTGATTCTGTGATCCTATGCTCTTCCAGGCTATGATGCCCATTCACCAAAGCACTCACCTGAAAGGCAGGCACAAATTCATGCTTACGTCACTGAAAATGAAGATGAAAGGCTATAATTGTATAATTTGGACAGTGTTGCTAAAAGATGGCAGAACTGATGAACCAAATGGTTTAAATATCAATCAGGGAGGTGTTTCAGGCTCAGAAGTCATCAGATCTTTTCAAGCAGGTTAGTTTAGTAAGTTCGAGTAGCCAAGCTGATGACTTCTCTGCAATTTCTCTCAAGGTTCTTCTGGAAAGTCCCACTAAAAATGTCTGTTAAACATTCATGAAATAAATTCCCATTCCTTCTTGCAGATTCTGCGGTAGGATGGATACTCTTCACTTAACTGTGCCAAAACTAGACAGATCCTGCTACGTTCTTTACCAGAGAGCATAGCAAAAGGAGGGATTCAAAAAGAAGAAAAGCAAAAAAATCCACATCAAGGAATAATTCTTAATTTTCTAAGCAGTAGTGTAAGAGGAATGAGGGGTCTGGTGCATGTTAGGAAAAGGGCTACAATATTAATCTCTTTGAATCTGACCCACAGCAGGGAACCAATCAAAGTTAATAAGCTGAGCATACATTAAAAGGACAATATATAACACATCTGCTTTAGTGGCATCTCTTCTCTTGCTTTTGACTGCACCTTCAGATAATGTAGAAATGATAAATGAGGCACTTAGATTAAAAGCCATGTGGACTATCATTAACTGAATTCAAATCAGAAAGACTAGCATTGCTTGTCATGGAAATGGACTTATAGCAAGTATGACAGCCCTCATCCAAGCATTTCAATTTACCACAGAAAGTTTATTTTAATAAGTATTTATTCAAACAGCATTTACAGTATCTCTGTTCCTCCCTTGGCTGTGAATCTGGAAGGCACTGATCAATGTACCTGTCTTGCTGTATGCTTGGTGGCTGTTCTAAGCTTTTTTTCTTTTTTTCAAAAGAAAGTAAGCAATAGAGCCCACTTTTTGGTATGGAAGCAAAAGAAAAAAGTCAATACTTTCTGTGGGTTTTTTGATTTGGTTTGTTTTATATTGTTTTTCTTTTAAGCTGAAATTCTACAGCCATAAAAGTGAGTAGTATTACATACAAAAAAAGATATCGAGCAAGTCATTTTGAGGACTCTATTTTTGTCAAGATGGGAGCATAAAGTCCATTTCTGGTGCTGCTTTTATTTAGTCCAAGAAAGACTGAAGAATAAAGAGTTTCTGCCATACTTTGTTGCTGGGAGCTGATATGATGTTGGGAGAGCCAAAAAAAATAATTATTATTTACCCTTTGGAATTTATAGTCTAAATAAATGCAACAGACAAACAGAAGAGAAGCTGATAAAATCTGGTAGGTCATTTTATGTTGTTGGTGAGTTGTTTTGTTTTGCTGTTCTTCTCTTGCAGAAGTGAGTCATGATTTGTTTGGTTTTTTTTCTTTTTTTTTTAAAGGAAATTTTCTTTCCTTCTAGTTTTCTCTCTTTAGCAACACTTCAAAGATCTTTGGGTTCTCAATTCCTTGGAAGCCCAGAGAGGCCTCAGATTGTTGCTCTCAGTGGCTTTTACCTTGGGGTTTGTTGCTGTACCTTTAAAGCAGAGGAGAACTTTATGCAGAAGTCTGTGAATGCCATATAAATTATGTAGCATAGCCCAAGATCTTTTATTAAACTTGAGCTGGAGATCTAAAATTAGGAAGTAATGGCTCTTCAGTGTTTAGATCATTATATTTCTTTCTGAGGGCAAATGTTATATAGCTAGATTCATCCTGTGCTTTCTCCTGCCCTTGGCAAAGTGACTGTAGGCCATTCTAAGGAAGATGTCTCCAAAGGGGACTGATATTGCAGGGGTCCTGCTTGGGCAGTGTGTAGCTAAGTAGCAGATGCCATTCATGCTGCTAAGAGAAGTGTGCTATAAACATCAGAATGGAAATGTGACAGTAGCAAGTAGTGAGCTGTACCCAACATATATTGGTTCCAGCTTATCCAAATTGCATTGGCCAAGACTTCATGGTATGAGTGGGGGGAAGCTCTTCACCTTTGCTGTGCTGGCATAGCCCCTGACCTGCATTATAAGCTGCTGCCCAATGGGCGAGAAAGGGATGGGTGAGGCAGGGAGCCTCTCGTGTTAGGGAGCAGTCAGGGCACTGCCATACCTCTGAAGTCACAGTGCTTTGCTGATGAGCACTCAGAGGAGCTAAGGAAATGACAAGTTTGGGTCAGAGGGAATGAATGATTCAGCCACAGGAAGGTCACCAGCAGGAAAAAAAAAATCTAAGTTGAATTTACTGGGGAGTCTCGTTTGAATCAGTCTTATGCCCAATGACCTTGAACAGCAAGCTGATCTCAGGTTTAACAAGCTGAAGACTGTAGAGTGAGCCTGTATGCAGAGTCAAGTCAGACGCGTGCCTCAATTTTTAATGGCAAGAGACATATAAGGGAATTGTTCTTTGCATTTCCAACATTATAATATGAAAGCACAGGAAGGATCTTGGTATTTAAACACCCTTTACTGCATACCATTAACTGAGGATTAAAGGAGCTGTAAGACTGGCAGTAATGAGAGATTTCATAAAAGCCGTATGGTTTTCCTCTTCATCTTGTCAGTAAAAATAACCAAGACTTGCTAGGGCTTACTGGTGGTATCTGTTACCATGGAGACTGGGGTCCAAGTTATTTTTAGGGCACAAGAACGTGGTGTTTGTGGACCCATGTCAGACCTTTCTCCTGTAAAGCAAACACGATGTGTAGGACAGAAATGTTCATGCCACAAGGAGCAGGAGTGGTGATTGCACCAGAGGTCATCGGGAGCTCCACTGGGATGCTCAGCAACACAGTCACTCCTGGTGGAGTGCCTCAGAACATTGTAATTAGTGATGTCTGAGGAAGTGCAACACCTAATGGAAGGAAAACGTGACGACTACGTCTGAACAGATTATACTAAGCAACACACAGAATCATCTAAAAGTAACAGGAAAACCATAGCCATGTCTTGGTGTGACCTTCAGAATCCGTGTGCCTTGTTTTAGCAGGTCTTCGGACACGTTATAAAATTAAAGCTCCTCAAACAGGATTTTTAGCATTAATTGTATGCAGAACATGGGAAGCAGAATTCCCATCTTGTAGCCTCCTAAGCTTGAGTACACCTGCTTGTCCAACTGAGCTGCATTACATGTGTCCTAGCCACATGCAATGCAATTTTTGCAGTTGGAACTTCTTTCTAACCATGGTAACCTTAACTTGAACCTACTCTCTCTTCCAGCAATGGGAAATTTTCTTCTTGACATCTAGCATCTTGCTGAAGAGACGAAGAATTATAGTGTTGTGCAGCTTTCAACTCCATTGGCTTCAAAGGGATGTGTTGTGCTATCAGGTGCATTACAATCTAAA
Source organism: Cyrtonyx montezumae (assembly GCF_038088225.1). Classification (NCBI taxonomy): domain Eukaryota; kingdom Metazoa; phylum Chordata; class Aves; order Galliformes; family Odontophoridae; genus Cyrtonyx; species Cyrtonyx montezumae. Next base: position 1,644,894 of record NW_027072056.1, on the reverse strand, counting down.
TTCTTATATTTCAGTTTTAAGCTGCCTCATTAAAAGTGACCAACTCTAATATTGCCATTTGCAAGCTGATAAAATGTAGTAATGTATTCTAATGAGACTGTTCATTTAAGGTAAGAAGGGTTTCTGAGGCTGATACCCAGTTGAGTTTCAGATTGCAGTCATGAGTACAATGTTTGGAAATCTATGCAGGGAACGATCAAGAAGAACATCTGTTTTTGAAAATGGTAATTTAAATTTCAAAGAAACTATTTACATTTTAATAGCCCTGTTCTCTGAAAGTTCCTGGGGTCTGATACTTCTGATTAGGAAAATGATCTCTGGACCTACATTCTGTATTTGTTATTCATTACAATAACAGCCTTAATGACATTATCTTCTATTAATGTGGATGCATGTAATGTGCAATTACGGCAGAATTCCATTGTCATTTAGCAATGAATAATCATAGCATTTCTTTAAAGTCCTGGATTTCACCAAGAGACGTGGAGAACAGCATCCAAAATAGCTCCTACAGGATCAAACTGAAAGGTATCTGTTACTTCTTTTCATCAGGAATAACTCTCTTGTATTTTCAGCTTCCTTGCCAATATAACTTGCTAGAGGGCTGTCTGATACAGCGTCCTATTTAAAATTTGGGCTCCTTACTGATCTGGTTATGTTTAAATGCTCTCTTACTGGTGATTGTTAATCAGTGTAACAATATTTAATGACATCTCAGTATGCAAATATTTTGTTGTTCTTGGCTTCTCAGAGGACTCAGAGTTGCTGTGAGCTGCATGTGTGTCCAGATGAAAACGGTTCAGTTTGTGACTTCTCCCTGAGCTCTCCTCTGGAGCCAACCTGTATGATTCCCATGAAGGGCTCCCTCTTCCTTCCTTGCAAAGATCATCCTTGCCTCTGCTCCCTAACATGATGTTCTCTCTCCTCAAATTCAGTCCCTTGGCATCCTCATGGGCTTAACATCGACATCTTTTCCTTCAGAAAATTTTAAATGGCTTTCATCAAGAGTTTTATACATCGTGACAAGTTTAAAACTTAACCTGAAGTTTTCAAACATGCTTACAGAATGTGGGGTTTCTCATCTCCAGTGAGAAACCTTGAGGAGGTTTTCAAAATGTCAGGCTTGTTTCTTTGGAAATGCCTATGTGCAAAGACAAATTGCATGACTGAGAAAAGGCCAGGACAGAGGTCTGTGAAACCTCTTCATGTTGTCCAGTGGCTTAAAGAATTTATGTACAGTTAGTTTTAAAATTAAGACTGCCAGCTTGGCAGTTAGTCTCCAGTGGGCAGTTGTTTATCACAACATTACCTAAAATTTTGTCGACAGATCATCACAGTTGCCTTTTTCTATTTAAGAAATTCATGCCTGGAGCATCTGATGTGAAGTGTATTGGAAAAGATATGTGCAGTGCATCTGTCTGTGGTAAGACAGTTACTAGTCTGTGCTGTCAATCTAATCTCTTTCAGAAGCCATAAAAAAAAGGAAAGAAAGAAACCCAAACAGGTAGTTCCAGGGAAGCACTGATGTTTGGGAGATGCTCCAATGCTACATTTGTAGGAACCCTAATGTTTAATCAATTAGGCAGATATAGCCACCATTTTAGAAAGGCAGAGACTCAGAAAGTGTAATAAATGTTTAATTGTTTGTTTTACTTACACCGTTCTATTTATTCACTGCATCATCCGAGAAACTGAAAAATACTGCTTTTCTCTTTGTGTATTAAGTGATAAGTGTTGTTCCAGCTTAAGGAAAAAGAGCAGAACCCAGCAGGTTCCCTGCAGAACTCTTCAAACTCACTGAAGTACTCCTTCCAGCCCCAGGGAGTTTTGGGTCCTTCCCTGGGAGAGTGCATAGGTTGTCCAGAATCACACATATGTTGCCTTTGAGGAATCCAGAAAGCAAGCCATTTACAATGCATCTTCCTTCAGTGCCATTTCTCTGGCCTCTCTTACAGTGGTGTTGGCCTAAACCTTATGGGTGAGATGCAAGCAAACTCGAGCTGCCAGGATGGAAGCTGCTTCAGATGTCATGCCAGTGGTTTCATGTGCACCACTGCAATACCAAAGGTATTGCTCCTCTTACAGGCAGCAAGAGATGGGCCCTGGGTCCAAACCATACAGCAAATATAAATAAACCAAAAAAACATTTTTTCTATCTCTATTCAAGTGATTTAATTTTGAACAAAGAAATACTCTTTGTCCCTGGCATGCTGGCTGTGCTGGCAATAAGCTGTGATTACTGCAGTAAATAGCACCATCTAGAGATCAGGACGGTTTTTAAGTTATCTTTCTGAATTGTGCATAGGAAGGGTGGCTTCAATGTCAGCTGCAAAAAGGACACATACTGTGTCACACCTTTTTGTATTTATACATGCACACAGAAACTGAGGGAAATATAATATGTGTCTCCCTTGGCAGTGCAAAGCCTAAAGAAAGAGTGCATTCATACTTAAAAACACAAAGCTTGTAGATATATGCTATAAGGTAGGTAAGGTAGGTATGGGTCTCCTCCAGCTCTTGTCAGATTAGCTCAGCTTGCCTACTTATGCCCAAGAATATATCAAAGTTAATGCAGAAACCTAGCACATGCAGATTAAGCTAGCCTCTGGAACTTGCCACGTTTACTCTGTATGAAGTTATATACTCAAGAGGACTCACAAACTGCAGGTATGTTTTCTGTATACCAGCTGCCCTGCAGATGTACCTGGCTGTTGTGGAACTCTTTGCACTGGTAAATATTAAAGTTTGACTGTATTAGGAAAATGATCTACATGCAATTTGCACTGATGAATTCTTTACTATACTTACATAAACAACATTCATCCTCTACGTTTTTATTATGGATGCATCTGAAACTTTCTGCAGCTAATATTGCTATTTGTTTGAGTGCTTTTTGTGCAGAGAGAAATGACAGTTACTGAACTTCGAATGTGATGCCTTTGGTTATTTTCTTTGAAGCTCCTGCTCTTGAAGAAATAATGCTGGTCAATTTTCCATAACATTTTAGCTGGCCATGACAGCCTTCTGTTTCAATCAGTAGAACCATAGCTGAGCTAAAATGCCAAGTGAAACTTTTCATTTTGCTTTTTCTACACTTTCCTGTCAATGACTTATGATGTAAAAAAAATCTGCTGTTCAACGTGAGCAATCGTTTTTATGGCTTTACAGTTGTAATAAGACACCAGTTTGCCACTTGATTACTAATGTGTGATGTACTATGCTTTGTACTTCTGTTTTTGCATGACCTGTAGGAATCCTTGGTGCACTAAAAAATACAGGCGCTTTGCAAATAGCAGGAACTTTTCTTGCATGACTTAATCACAGAGTACTGATATCTAATATTTTACATTTACCATGTGTTAGATGCTGACCATTCAAGAAGCTTGTTCTCATCCAAACCATACTCTAAGTACAGTGCCAGGACTGTCATGAGTTCACTCACTGCAGCTGCCCATAGTTTCCCCACGTTGCAGAATCACGGAGCTGGAAGAAAACATGTCCACTGTGTTTGAATATCATCTACCTGGACCTGGGAGATTAGGAACAGTGAAGCTGAGGTGTCTGCTTGAATGGAAAGACTCAATTTCTAAACTGCTTTTAAAAACTTCTTTTACTGATAACTGTACAAGCCCTTCAAACAACTTATTCAAGAAACTGCACATTAATTTTGAGAGAATTGCTACTGACTCGTGTTAACTACAGAAGCAATGTTGTTTCTTATCATTAGGTTTCTTTCTTTTCCTAGGTAGTAGGCATGTCCTGGCCCTGTACTAAATGATGCTTCAACAGACCTTCCTGCTTCTGAGTTCTAGGATTTCCAAGGGCACAGTCATTTTAATAAAAGGAACCTCTTCTACTTCAGTTTTGTGGAGATGGGCAGCTTGACTGTCCTTGCTGCCCGCAGGTTGGTTTCTGCCTCTGGGTGAGTTAATGTTCACCTGTTTGCAAAGAATGAGCTGCCTTGTAAGAAATCTTGTCTAACAAGCACTGTCTAATTTGAGGAAACAAATACAGTCTAACTTTTTATGAGTTTGATTGCAGTGTTTCCTACTGAGGTCAACAGCTTCTTTCCTCAAGGGTAAAACAGTAATTGGAGAATTGCTGGAAAAAAAATTACCTTCCTTGGATATTTTTGCAAGTGTATAGAACTCTGAGTACTTATGGTAACCTGCATGACTGAAGTACAGCTCCTCTGGTATCACACCATTATGTAGCAGGACCCCCCAAAAGCTCCACTTTTCTCCTGTGGGGAAAGACAAGGAACAGATTTCATTGATTCCCCTTTCTGGAATGAATTTGTACCCCTAGAGCTTTTCAGTACTGCTCTGTGTGTCAGTCTGGGGGTAAAAGTCTTCTCTCAGCTATCAGGAGTGGTTTGATACTGAGACTGAGAAGCTGACTTTTATTCTCCAATGAAAGAAATGCAATACTTGGTTCATCAATAACATGAATAGTGAAGAGAGAATAGGGTACAGGGGAGTTAGAGCTCAGAGTATTTGCAAAGACCTCATCAGAAACATGGAACATGGTATTTTTTCAGTAGCAGTTATACAGTCTGAGACAGCTGAAGGAGTGTGGGAATGGAGTCAGGGCAGAGATCTGCAATGTCACTGCTGCTGTGGAGACGAGTGGGGAGGTGATCTGCCACTTCCTACAGCACAGTCTGGAAGATGTCACTGATGCAATAATAAGAACGTGTTGGAAACAAACAAGGAAGAAGTGATTTTTTTTCACACATCTCATAATAATAATAGCAGAATGTTGCCAGGGGCTATAAAGGAGGCTAGAAATGGATTTAGAAAAGAAACTGACAGGTTCAGGGGAAGAGTTTTTGTCAGTAACAAGAAGCCTGAGGGTCCAGATAAAGCTTCTAGAAATCCTTTAGCCACTGATTCCAGGACTGAGTATCAGGCAAATAAACATTTTATACCTCTACTAAAGGAAGGAGTAAGTAAAAATTTGTTTTTAACCACTGAAAGTAAAATACAAGGTTAGGTAAATCTATAGTCAGACCCTGAGCATCTATTCTTACATTTGCTCCATGCCCTCGGTTTTCAGCAGGATAAAGCTTAACTGGTTATGTTTATTTTTGTTTGGTTTGAATTTCCAATGGTATTACTTAAAATAATGACTGTCCAATATTTTAGGCTATCCTATTAAACACATTTTCAATTGTTTCAAAGGTACTTCATGATTTTTCTTCCTCTTGAAAGCTAACTGAGTGTAGGAGAATGGGCATCCTTATTCTGTCGATTGCTGTGGCTGTCATAAGCATGTCCTCAGTTACTATGCACTGGAAGGAATTATTGTTTTACCATGCCAGAGCACTTGGTGCGTGGTAGACTTGTCTTATTTGTATCACAGGTTATTCCTGCAGCAGACACAACGGAAATTTAAGAGTTGCTTGCAGAAATATTATGTTTCCACTGTCTGTACAAATATTTTATTTATTTCTTGAACATTTCCTCACCAAGGAGACAGGGCTAACTATGGGTGATTTCAGAGCTGCTTTTCATCACTGGCCTGGTAAAAGGGGATGCGCTGCAGCAGAGTAACTCCTGTTGATTGAAATAATGAGACCTTGGAATGATTCTTGTGCAGGACATAATAGTGAGTTATGTGTACTGCTAAGAGATTGCTTCTGCAGAGACCCCTCCCTGGTGCTGGAATATAAAGGCCATTACTTACCCCTAATCAACAGTTTCATTAGTCTGATGCAGCTCTTATTAGGAAGAATAGCTCTGATTTGGCTATTAGAACTAAAACTAAATGGTTGGCCCCAAAATTTGTTCTAGATCTGCTCAGATAAGAGTCAGAATTTTCTACCTGTTTTTGTGGCTCAGGATGATGCCTGAGCATTAAATGATTACTTCAGTCTTACAGAGATGTGACAGCTGGCTATGAGATCCCCTTCCATCATCACATCTTTTCTGTAGGAGCACATTAACAGCTGTAATTTCAAAGCATTATGCTGAGATTCAACCATGTGATTTGTGCTAATAACAGCAGGAAATGCACAGTTAAATCTCTACAAACTCCTTTAAGAACTTGCCTTTTGCTATCTCAGGGTTATCTTTTGAAAAATAACACTTATTTTTAAGTGTTCAAATTATTTTCTTTAAATCAGATCTGCATCATCAAGAAAAGGGTAAGCCTGCTCTTTTTGTATGGCTCTGCTGTCTGAACAGTACTTGTGAAATAACATTTAGAGCAGTGCCAATTTTAAAACTTGAATCCATGCATTAGCTAGATGTTCTTGACTGAATGTGTCTTAATGTAGTCATTTACAGGCTGCAGAAAATAGATAATTGAGAAATGAGAATGAAAGATTGCTGTACATTCTTCGTGTAAGTAAGCAAAATAGGAAAGGTGGTTTTACAGACACTTTTCAAAACCTCATACAAAGAGCAGAGAGGGGCTGCAAAATAACGTCCTGCAAGTTAATGTTTTTTATTGGTTAGTGTTTGCAAATAGTTCTAGTTTGAGATGTACCAGTGTGGCTTTAACTGGGAAATGTAGTGGGGAAGAAGAACAGGAAGGAGGAGTGAGGATGAGTGTTGGGTTTGTTCAGCAGGCTTACTGGGGGAAAAGATAGGAGCAGTTGTAAGAGGTTGGGCCAAGGTGTGCCTCTCCCAGTGGTTTATTTCTGGATCTGGAAGTGCTATTTCTGTCTTTTATAATCCACTTCATGTTGTTTTTCCATTTTTATGCTGGTTATGACTCTCTGTAAGCTTTATGGCATCTGCATCTGTAGAATTTCTTATTTGACCGTGGGGCGAGGAAGTGTGGAAAGTTCATTTGGCTTTGAGTTTGCCTCTTCTAATTTAATCTTAACACTTCAAGGTACTAACAGGTGATGTGATACTCGTCCTTGATCATGTGTGCAAAGTTAGGATTGTTTCTTCAGAAGCACAATGCAAAATTGCTTCTAACATATTTCCAGATTTGGTATGTTTGGAACTGGAACGTAACCTGTATGAATATGTCATTTTGTGAATAAGAAAAGAAATCTTGGAATAAAAATCCTGCTGATGGGATGAACTGTTACCACGCACAAATAGATTTTAGAAGCAGATTCTTTGAACATTAGGCTTTGTGTACCTACTGCAATCTTTAAAAGCTAGAGACAGAAGAATGTATGTTCATATTCAGCAGATCTTTTTCTTGAATTTCCTTTTACACATTTTGACTGCCTAAGTCAAAATGTGTTTTCCTGTAAACTTCAAATGCAGGACACTATTGTATCACAAATATTGTTCATTGATTGTTAGTGTGCCTTTGACAATTCTGTTTTAAATCAAGAGTTGCCTGAAATGTGCACCTAAAAATACATCCCTTCTCGGGGTTATTGATGAAGAATGTTGCAGTCATAAGGGTCTCTGCTTCTAAATTTAGCAATAGAGGCTTGTTACTACTTTCAGAGATCAGTGTAATCTATAGGGAGCTATTCATAAATTGATAGGATCATAGAATAGCTTGGGTTGGAAGGGACCTTCTCTTAATTTATTGACACTAATAGACATTGACAAGATACCCTTGCACCTTCTCTTTTGCCTGGTCCTGTACACCTCTAGGAGTGGTGCATCTACAGCTCCTCTGGGCAGCTTGTGCCAATGACTCCTTACTTTCTGAGTAAAGAATTTTCTTCTAACATCTAACCTAAATCTCTCCTCTTTTAGTTTAAAATCATTCCCCGTTGTCCTACCACTATCAGGCTGCGTAGAGGGTGAGTCTTTCCTATTTATAAGCTTCCTTCAAGTACTGAAAGGCACTGGCTCTAAATCAGGCAGTTGATGAACCAACTTAACATGGTTGTCCTTCCTGGGTCTTGACTGTTACCCGTGCCCTCTCCTTTCTCCACCCTAGATCCTTTTATCCACACTAGAGCTTTTAGGGAAGCTAGATTAGCTTTTTCCTTTTGGAGAGACTTAAAGCAGGGCTGCCACTCAGCCCACGTCACTGTGCAGTACTACTCATGACTATGACAGAGAAACTTGTGATGTGCCATAGGATCGATGAAGGAATAAAAGGCTTTCCAAGGCACCCATGGAGTCCTTGCTCCCCAGGAGCCATGCCAAAGCCCCTCCCTTAGTCAGTGGTGAGAAAGGGGTCTGTTTATTAACAGACTCGGCTTTGTGGTTAAGCTAGAAGGATCACAACTCGATCATGCTGTGTTCATTAATTTTCTTGTTCCCACTTGTACAGAAATACTTCATCTTTAAAGCAAAACAAGATTAGATAGGGATTGAGTGATGCAAACTTCTGACAGGGAAGTCTTCTCCAATGTGTACAGCAATTGGGTGGTTCACTGGCGTAGCCACTCCTTAGCTGCGGCAGATCTGCTTGTGAAAAATGCAGAAATTGACAAACCTATTTTCAGAAAAGTGTTGGGTGTAGCTATCAGTGCCAGTGCTTGGCAGTAGTTGAGAAGCAGGGATTGCCATCAGTGGCTGAACCACAGTGTTTGGGCCCTGAGCTGTGTGTAATCTGTTATTGTGGTGGTCATGCTACAGTTCTAAGATAAGCTACTCAAAAAGAGCTGGGGGAGAGTGCATATCAACAGTGGATGTTTTCACTCAAAATCTTATTTTTCCTCAGATTTAACATGTAGTGTGGACTTGTTTGACTGCCATCATAACTGTAAATTTATTTCCCATCTTCTGAATCAGGATAATGTCAAATGAACCTTTGATTTCCTGAAAACCTTCTCATTCTTTCCTCAGTCTGGGAATGTCTTCTAGAATGTTGTGGCAGGACAGGTGGAGGAAATGGGCTGCTGCTGAGGAAGCAACAGGGCTACTGCAAAGGACTAATCACCAGGAATCAGCTGAGCATGACAATGCCATGCATTTTCCATCAGCTGCACAGTTGCATAAGGACCTGAAAGTCTCAGTAGCTGTAGTGATTATAAGGTAATGAACCTTGTGCTGGGATCTCAAAACAGTATTTTTCACCTTGTTAAGTGTTTTCATCTATGTTCATGCTAATTATTACTGTCTACAAGAGACATCAGCTGCTGGTAGGCATAGGTCAGAGCAGTGTTTTTCAGTAGCTGACTGAGCTGACGTTTGAGGTTTGATTTTTAAAGAGAAAGATACAAGGCTTTGCAACAGTGAGCAAATGTAACTGCCCCTCCGCTTTTTCCTTACTGAATCAAGGCGAGAAGAGGCATTAGCTCTAGCAGAATTTGTTCATAAATCCTTTGTATTGATATCTGATGGAATAGCACAGATATGTTGATGGCCATTTGTGGGAAAGCTCTGTGGCTTCATCTTTTGTTCTGGAGAGCTACTGAGTGCACTATTGAAAATGTGACCATTTAAAGGATCCCCTTGAGAGACATCATTTTTGTGAGAGACTGAGGAAAGCAACGGCCAGATAATCTTATTCAGTGTATTTCAGACAACACAAACAATGCATTGCAAGACACCACAGAAGGATTCGTGTTGTATTATTTATTCATTCGTTAGGATTTAGAAATGATGAAGAGCTGTGCCCTGGCACCAGTCCATTTCTGTCATTCATGGGATCTGGATTTACGTTCTTCTGTCAGTCAGGATAAAACTGCCATAACTTGGATGCACGGATTTCAATCTTGATGTGCAGCAGTATCTTGCCCTCCTGCAGCTCTCTATTGGAAAGGACGGCTGGGAGCAGAGAACTTCAAGTTGCATCAGTTACTTCTGAAGGCAGAGTGGTGATGTGTACCTTGCCCTCAGGAATCCACAGGGAAAAGAGATAAAGTGCAATAGTGTTCAGGCTTACTCCCCTTCGATTTTTTGGGTGGATTTTTTGTTGTGTTTTGTTTCATCTTGGCAGCTGTTTACAATTGTTTTGCTGTATGGTGCTGTAGCTAGGCCTCTGGTTAAGGATCTAAGTATGGAAGAAGCATTAATAGTGCTCAGACAAATAGTAATTTATTTGCATATTTCACAAAAAAATTGGTGTGGGATTTCACCTGATCCAAGTTCCACCTATCCTATTGCAAGTGTGGACAAAACAGCAGAAGTAGGGCTGTTTCAGAGCAGGTGTAGCTCTTGGAGTCCTGTTAATCTTTCAAACAGCAGACCTGATGAAAACCATGAAATATTGAAAGTCATTTTACTCACAGATGTCCCATACATAAGTGATCAATACAGTTTTCAGTGAAAAAATTGTCTTGAAAAAATGTGATTATAAACAGCACATAGCATCTAGAACATCCAAGATAGATACTGCTTTTGCAGAGATATGTTGAGATTTGGGATCCTGTCTCAAAAAGTATGACAAAGGTATTGTAATAACCTGAGGAGCATCCTTCTTATCTGCCAGTAGCTGAGCGTTCTCTGTATGCAGAACTGCATATGTCCAGCTTTCCATTTGAAGGAGATCTATGACAAACCAACTCCCCTGGCTAATTTTATTCCTATGTTCAAATTATTAATCTTTACCTGTGCTCTCTACCTAAGGAGTTACCTAAAGAGGATTTTTCTGTTTGTTTTTTGGTGAGATTGATGTTAAGTTGGTGGGTTCTGCATGAGTAGCTGACGTGAATCAAGGTGGAGACCAGGCTGTGTACTGCAGACTCCTAAGTACTCTTCAGTGACTGCAGATCTGTGTTCTCCCTCCGTAAGAGATGTGAGATGTGCTGCAGAGTGATACTGTGGATACAGTTCATGTCCTACTGTAGAACAACGGGGGCACCCACGGGAGACACTGAAGGTCATCACTAACTGAAAATTTCAATTACAGTACCCTTTTATAGATGTATAATTGTTATTCTCCAACTTCTTGTTATCCTACAGGATTTTCAAACACTAAATTCAAAAGATCAGAGCATATTATTTTGAAATGCAGAGTTGGAATATTCAAGTATCCTAAGCTGTCATTTCAACACTCTCCAGCTACTCAAGTTTGAACTCAAGTTACTTAAGGATTTTGATCTTCTATCATACTACTTTGATGTACTTTTTATCCCCTTCCATCTTTGTTCTCTCTCACCTTCTATGAGTGTAGCAGAAGGTTGTTAACACATTATCATTAAAAAATGGTGAGCAATGGCATTGTAAAAAAAAAAAAGCAGTTTAACATGAAATTCTGTAAAGTGAAATACTTTTTATCCATTATTCCTATGGAAATGTTTACACTTCTAAATAATAATAAAAAATAGCAGTAATTCTAAACTGTCCCAGTTTTTAATCATGCTTAGCTGTCAGTAAGGCTGGTTTGGTAGAAGTGTTACTTCTGTCACAATCAGGAGTAATTTGTTCTAAATTTCAGAGCCTGTTTTCAGTTTGATGAACAGTTAAATTAAATTCCTGATAATCTTGAAGAGATCTTGATACCCTTGGGGAATGATACCCTTAGAACAGATAAGGGCATCCTTCATTCTTAGCATGGGAAAACAGTCAAATTGCAGAGTGTTTTTGTTTTCCAAGGCTTCAAGCAGCACTTCTGTACTGAATAATTCCATATGGAGATGTCTGTGTGGAAAGTGGACGTCAGAATCTTTTCCCACTCCTTTAGAGATTTCTCAGTAAAACTTGGAATAGGAGAGTTGGCATTTGTTTTAATACTTTTGGGGCAGAATCTGAACTGTGAGAAATCCCTTCTATGCCCTTTCCCACTCATCAGCAATGCGAGGTTACAAATCCCTAATGCTAACACACAGTGTGTCAGAGTGGTTCAACGTGCGCTCACATAATACAGAGATGTTATGTTCTCCAGCAATGAGTCTTCGCATGGAAGCAGGATCCATGATGGTAGGAGTCCTTCTCAGTGGAAGAGGAGAGAAGGAGCATTCTTTTTCCTCCCCTGTTCTATCACAGGACACGTTCTCTTCCCTGGACGACCTGTGCAGATTACCTGTTGTGGGGGTGTCAGTCAGAATACAGTCTTCAGCCAGGAAACTTCCCTAGAAGTTATTTCTGTTCTTCCTGCTACTCTTGCTTCAGCAGCTGTACAAGCCTGGAAGCCGGTCAGGAGCCCATCTGTGCATTTACCTCTGGAGGTGCAGTACTAGCTAGCTCAGTAGTCCCTCTTCTTGATTTGCCTTCCTATGGGGTTTGCAGGCACTTGGAAACTGTTCACTTTCTTTGCATCTCCTGAGCCAGGGAATACTGTGTATCTGTGCAGGACAACCTAGCCCATCTGTCTGGAGTATTTATTGAGCATAACTTTGAGGGGGATTTTACCCTCTACTTAGCCTGACAAAGCAGGAATCCAAATGTGGTGTTTTATGACATAAATCTGTGACACTCTTGATTTTCCATCAAGTTTCTGTGGTTTTCTGACATGAAACAGGAAAATTTTAAGCTGTCAGGGTTGCTCTGCTTAGCCAAAATCAGTGTTTAAAGTTAAATGACAACCTGTTGATGAGAAGTTTGAAATTTAAATTTAACAGTGAACCACATCCTTACGCACTTAAGCATATGCCTTTTGCTATTTTGAGTGGTTTGCATGCTACTGACAGGTTGCCTATAGTTCCCAACTGGTAAGTACTTCACACTGAGCATGGCCTTTGTAACCGTAATACATCACACTTCTGTCTTTGGCACAAAGCACATCACTCGGGGCACTTTGAATATTGCAGCTGACCTTCTCGAAAGCAAGGGTTAAACCAAGATTTTTTGTGAGATGAAGAAACTTGTTTCCAAGAAAATCTACTGAATTAATTCTACAGAGAGATTATTGAGTGGGAAACTGTTGAAGAAGCTCGGTGCTGATGGGTGTGCTTAATACATTTTTTCTTGGAAGTCCTCTAACGTTTCCCCTTGCACTCACAGTTGACTGAGGGTTTTTTTCTGTCAGATCAGTGCCTGGGGAGGAGGTGGGAGAAGATGGGTGTGCTCCCTTGTTGCACACTCTTTCCTCCTTTCTATGACGGAGTTGTCACCACATGGTTTCTCTGAGTTGCACTGGGTGACAGTGTAACATATCAGGCAACACATAGCTTTTCTAGGTGGTTGTTCTTTGCTGATCCTCCTACCATTTCTCCAGTGTTGCATTTTTCATTGAGAATTTCATGAAATCGTTCTATGTGAAGCCCAGTACATTGCAAGGTGCATGCTTTCATCAGGAGGCTTGGAGTATGGATGCATTCTGTAGTAGTTTTGCTTTATCTCTAAATATATATGCAAATATTATCTGTTCTTCTAAGGACTAGGGCAGCCTGGCTGGTTTGCTGACATACATTATAAGAGGAAAAATATGCCAGAAAGTGAAACTGAACTGCCATGAACTAGTTTTTTTGCAGGGTAGCAAGGTGTCCCTGTTTCATGAGGGGAATTAGCCAGTCTGGGGAAATGGAGACCACTGTGTTGGAATATATCACTAAACTCACCAACAACCTGTGAGGCCATGAACTGAAATAATGGGACAGTGTGTATCAGTGCTTGCAAAACTCACTTTCACTTTCTCTTCTTTTCTTAATATCAGTAAAATTAAAGTCCAGGAGTGGAGCGTGGATGGAGATTCAGGAAGGGCCGACTGCAGGATCATTTCAGAAAACTCTTATTTCCTCTTGCAATCCATACGTGGGGGAAAGTGAAATCAAATTTCATTGCATTTCCTATTCAAAGGTAATTAATTAATCCACCTGCTTTCCCATGGGAACACCCAACCTGCCTTAGCCAGGCTGTGATGAGCAGTGAGAGCCTGTTACAGTAATCCACGTGCTTTCAGGATCTGATCCCAAGGCAGACCCAGTCTCGTTTTGTAACTATACCTCCAATAACAGCTTAGGGAACATAGCTTAAGGTACACCCCCAAGAATCAGTCATGCACCTCAGAAGGATTACAGCACTAGGGAATAACATACCAGAAAGGAAAAGATGTTTCAGTGCCGCTTGTGACTTTAGAATAGGCAAAGTTGGATTTGCATTATTTTGGGACCTCATGTATAATGCTGATGGTTATCTCTGGGCAGACTCTCGTGAGAGGTGGTTTTCATTGTGTTCTTTTCTCTTACTGCACTGCGAGCAATGTAGTTGAAAAGAGACTCTTGATAGGAAGAGCCATACGGTTCTGCTCTTAGCCCATCCTTGATCTGCGTGCAGATGTTGACAGTACCAGTCTCTCATGCATCACTTTCCATTAGTCCTCTCAACCCTTAACTAAGAAGATGAATCTGCCATCTTTGCACAGAGACATGGCACCAAGGCCCCAGTGGCTTGCTGGTGGTACCAGAAGGAGTGGGTGTAGAGCTTTGTTCTGCTCTAGTGCCCTGTGCCAGGGGTGACTTACAGCCAACGTGGGTTTCTAAGACTGGTCACAAGTGTCTAAGGATGATAATCCTTTTGACTATGTAAATAATTCATTTTAAGAGCAGCTTATGAATGAACCTAACTCTTCGAGGCTCAGAGTTACTCCATCTGCTCCCAGAAGAGATCTATTCACTGTCAGAATGTAGGATTTGACTGGCAGACTTCCCAGCTAAGGAAGGAAGCTGATAGTGGGGTGAAGCTCACCTGTGAGTGTTTAGTCCTCGGGAAACAGATGTGGCAAAGGTGCGAATTTGTGCATTACAATTCTATGTCTTTCCTGTTTTGATTCATCCAAAAGAGAATTTTCTTGGGATTCTCTTCTGTATAATTTTCCTGGCTGCTTTGGTCTACTGGAAACCTCTGTTGGAACATGCTTTGCAGAGGGCCATATTTCCAAAGAAGCCACACCGATTGATCTTTGACATAACGGCCATTCTCATGGTTTATAAGCCAGCACTATCTAACTTGTGTTTTGACAGGAGCACTTGGCAGTGCATTTCTACCAAGGCCCTGAAAGCGCTGTTTTCAGCATTAAAAGCAATGAGGAATAAGTTGGTGCTTTTTCCATTTAGAAAAGCAAATCGATTTCAAATTTCACTCTGCTTACAGTGATGGCTGAGATAGACAGCTTGGGGAGGATTCAGCACAGGTTCTTTTATGCTAACCTGTCAGGCTGTATCCTCAGGACTCTGCTAATAAATTGTCCAGAGAATTATGGGTGAGATTATGTAAGGCACTTCAAAAAGGATCACATGGATCTGTCAAGCAGCAGGGACAAGGACAATTGCATGATACGAAGCCATTTTTGTGTTATCCTAATAATGAGTGTATTCCATGGGCTCTGCTGTCCTCAGAACACCATGAGGATCTGTTTTATTCATGACTGCCTTGGCCAGTGTGATTTGCCTTATCTGTGAGTATAACATCAATACATTTGTGGTTTGGAGTGGGGTCTTTGAAAACAGACTTGGGTCTCTCTTCCCCCATGCCCATGCCAACAATACGCTGACATTTTATGAAGGAGATGAACTGGACACAGATATCTTACCTCAGTACTGAAGAAAGACCAGTGTTGACTACCTCAGAGATTCCAAAATGAGGAGATGGAATGGATGCTACTATTGTGAGACGAGATCTTTCTTCCTCTGTATGTTTGCTTGTCTAAACTTCTGCAATGGAATATTTATTTCTGATGGAAAGCGTGATTTCCTGCACTGGGGCAGCATGAGCTGCACACTCAGCTCTTCAAGGTCTTAGACTCTTTCTTAACCTTCACACAGTTTGTGTGAAGCACCTGAAGCACCAGAGTGACATTTCTGAAATACAAAACATGCCCAGCATCTGCTGGGTCCACTGGGAGTCCTTGCTGGGTATTGTTTTTAAGTTTTCTGCAATGTCTAATTCAATCCATCTCTAAAAAACTGTTGTTCTGCTCTAAACAGTCTGGTGTTTCCTCAGCCACGTATCTCTGTCTCAAATATTTTGTTTCCATAGATGTCTTTGATGTACCTTTAACTGTTACGTACTAATCAGGCTATGCATTAACGCTACAAATGCTGTGCAGTCCTCTCACCTTCAGATCTTCAGTAGCGTTTGAAAATGTTATGGAGGTGATTTTCCAGAAGGTTTCAAAAAATATATTTAATTTGGTCTGTTCTTTTATTTTTTTGAAGTTGAGATTCAAAATGTTGAATGAATAACGCCCAACATGACAGCTCTGACAACCATTCACTATGGGTGGCCTAGAGTTGTTCTTTCTTTCTCTGGACCTTCCATTTTGCACCACATTACCTCTGCTCTAAGTACTCTGCCCTTTGGAGCTGTTGACAGCCACAGTTTTTGCTGGTAGCTCTCAGAGCTGTGTTTAAGCATCAGTCCTCTCCAAAGTCCAGTGCTAACGCTCTCTGTAATAATTGCAGAGCCCTTCCCCTAATGGCTGTGGCAGAACTACTGTTATTATAAGCACTTATTGCAGAACTAGAAGTATGACTATCTGCCTCCTTGAGGCAAGAGCTGTCCTCAGTGGGCTCCGAAAAAGGTACTTTAAAATCAGCAGAAATGCTGCGAGTGTCATTGCCAACTGTATAGCTTCCATCTGGCAATCTTTGCCTCCTGCTTTGAGAAGAGATGTCTGCTTTTCACTCTATGGTTTTAGTATTGTACAGAGCCATGCTGCCAGCTCAACCTTTTCCAGTTTGTATCTAGAGAGCTGGGAAGGAAGGTTCCCCAAAAGTTTTCCTGTCTGTTCAATACGACAAGAGTTCAGCTGTGAGTCAGAGTACAAATATTAACTTCAGTCCTTGCTGTGGAAAAGACTGTCACTGACAATTACTGCATTGCATTGGATGACATCAGTAACTTCTTATTGCAAGTAATTTGGTGCAGCTGTAGGCTTTTATTAGGCTTCCATTATTCTGACCAGAGAATATTTTTTATAATTCTTTTATAATGAATTTCCTACAGTTAACTATTTCATTTTGTTTGTTTGTTTGTTTGTAATTCACTTATTGTTCATCCAGGAACTCTGTTTTCAGCATATTATAGCGTGAGGTTTTTATAAAGAAGCAAGTCTCTGTGCTCTAACTGTATATATGGGTAGATTGCTGGCTTCTCCAGTAATTGAAGTTTGAGCCCAAACCACAGTTGTTCGCGTTTCCATGAACTGCCCTGTTGTTACAGCATGCCTTGGTTGCCCAAAGGTCTCAGGGTGGGCTCAGGAGGAAGGAGAGCAGCAATGGGGAAAGCAATAGGGAAGGCCAACTGCCATAAAAACTGAATAGTGCAGATATCTTCAGCCTCCTAGACACTGAACAGAAACCAGCAGGGCAGCGTGCTGGCAATTCAGTTGGAGAGAGTAAATTGAGCAGTTTTTCTGCTGAAGTTGTTTTCATGGCACTTGAAAGAAATGGCTGGTCATTTCCAGGTTATGATTTACCAGGAGCAGAGAAGTAAACTGATAAGCAGGTATCTTCAACCAGTACCAGAAGCATAGCAAAAGATTTAGGTTGGGTATAAGGAAAGACTTTTGCAGTGAGGGTGGTGAGGCACTGGCACGGGTTGCCCAGAGATGTGGTGGATCTCCATCCCTGGAGACTTTCACAGCCAGGCTGGATCAGGCCCTGGACAAACTGATCCAGCTGTGGTGTCCTTGTGCATGGCAGGGGAATTGTACTGGATTGCCTGCAAAAGTCCCTTCCAGCTCTAAGGATTCTATGATTTTATTTTATGAAATGCTGGAGACTGGAATGACGTGAGCAGGCCTGAAACCTACAGCAGCAGAGATCTCACATGGAGATAGAAACATGGGGAAAAATAGACCATGGATGTTTCTCCTTCTCACAGGCTTGTGATTGGTATGTCCCAGTTTTCTCTAGCATGTGCATGCTGTGTGTGCAGTTTGTACCCTTGTGTCTTGGAAAGAAGCATAAGAACTCTCCAAACTTTGTGCTGTTCTGAACGACTGACGTGCTGTTGCCTTTAAAGGTATTTGGTAAAGTGCTAATTGGATTTGGGAATGAGAGTCATTTCTCAATCTAAATGAGAAAATAGGATCTGTGAGAGAAGAGTAAATGAAATTTGCTTGTTTAAACACTAAGAGCAAACCTAATGGAAATGCACACACGCACACACACACAAACAGAATTAATTATTGTTATTGTCTGTTGCCTATAGAAACATTGAAAGATATTGAAAGAAAAAGCAATTTTTGATGATAAATATGTTTAAACAGTTAGATAATATAGATTCAAAATCACCGAGTGTCACTGAGGACAGGTGAGGCATGTTGTGTAGGAATGGCATTAGATAGCTGAACTCGTCAAGGAGCACAGGAAGAAGCATAAGAGGCCTGTTCAACTCAATTTTCTCTAATTACCTCCTTCGCACTACTTTGTTTTGGAAAGCTGCAAATGGCTTTAATATTCTGGCCCCTAAACAGAGAGGAAAAGGTGTGAAAGCTGAACAGAGGAGAGGTCTTGTCTGAAAAGGTGGCAAATCTGTAAAGCCGAAATATGTGGGGACAGCAATTAATAGATTCCCCCTCATTATCTGTTATGAAGTCCACAGCCTGGTGGCCAAACTCCTGAAAGGCCTGGCTGTTTCATGAAGCATGACTATAGTAAACTATACTCAGTTCAGGAGTGAGAAGAGCTAAGCTTGATTTGAGCAGAGAGTGCAAGAGAAGGAATTCTGGCAAGCAGCTTTGTTTTGAGGTGGGTGGAAGGTGAGTGAGGGAGGCTGGAAACTGGCCTCCATGTTGGGGGAGCAATACTGAAGAAGGCAGTGATGAGTTAAAGCCCAAGGCTCCTTAGGGGCAAAGGATAGCCCTGGCCTCCTGGAGTGCTGCTTGTTCCCTGTGCCTTGTTAGGTTCACTCTGCTGTTGCTCTGCAATCTGTCTTCTGAGAGCATGAAACACCAAGCAGGAAGATTCAAATTATGCATGCAAAATGCAAGCGCACTATGAGCTATCTGCATGCAGGAAATGTGTGCTCCGAAAAGCTTGTCTGTACTTGCACAAACAGATGTGGGCTTTGTCTAATCCGTGAGGATCAAGCAAGTGAGCTGCACACAGGTAGTTGGGAATGAAAGGGAACGGAAGCCAGATGCCATCCAGCCTCACACCTGAGCTCCTCGCTGCAGAACTCGTTAGTTTGCACCTGTATTGATGTTGTAGGCCACAAAGGGCAATCTTGTTTTCCTAGCTTGTGTTGGCATATTTGTGTGGTACTGTGTTTTATTTCCTCATCAGTGCTGAAGACGGAACCCCATTTCTGAAATATTTCCCTTCCTGGGAGCTGAGTGTGTTCTGGGAGCCACTCTGTAAGCAGTGCAGCCCTCAGGGGTAGGAGGGAAGCAGGCAGCTGCAGACGGTGCTTCTGGAGCTGGAGCTTCAAACCAACAAGGTGAAAAAGGGTTACTGCAAGAAGCTAGAGTCATGCACATACACTTCTAAGTATACAGGAGCCCCAGGGAAGCAATGATCTTTTTAGTCCAAAGCGGATGCTCTGTGCTAGGTAATCCTCCTGTACCAAAACGACACCAAACCAAAGCATGCCTTCTGGTTCCCCTCCCCTCGTGACATGCTTTCATTCGATTACTCTTTTTAGGTGCCACTTCTTTTTCTTAGCAGCAGCAAATATTTTCCTTTGCAGCTCCTCCCTCACAGCATACATACATGCAAATCAATAGCAGAGAACTATGAAATCCTCACCTCTATAATTGTATGTGGCTGCTGAGTTGCACTGAAAGGAAGACACTGGGGATGGAAAAATGTTCCTGGTGGCTCTGAAACTGTTCCTGTCAGTATGTGCAGCAGCTGAAGTGTCAGGTGAACTGTTGATACTGCCTGAATCAATATCATCCTCTATTTGCACTCATCATCTGTAGATGATGAAATGCAACCACAGTCAACTCTGAATGTGCAAAAAAAAAACCCCAAAAAAACAACAACCAAGAGGCAGGGTTATGGCATGTCATTTTTTTCTTTGTTTATGCTAATCTAATAACCACAGTTACCAAGTTGTACAGCTCTCAGCTATGCCCCAAATCTTTAAAACTGTAGAAACCCTTAAGATTAGATTAAAATACTGATGAAGAAAAAGGTTTCTGAGATTATGTGATTCTATGATTTTATTTAACCTTGAAAAGCTGCGAGGATTCTACAGAAAATGCAGAATTAATATGGACTTCCAATTATTCTGAGATTTTTATTGAGAAACAGATTTTTTTGGGCCACCTGTATTTCAGCTCTTGGCCAGGCAAAGTAGAGAAGTTTTTTACCACTGTGTCATCAGCTCCGTGGCAGATCCTTCAGAACCTGGAGGTGGCCCAAACAGCCAGTGCTGGTTCTCCTTCATGCTCCTGTTAACGGGGGTAGAACAGACACACGTGGGGAGAAAACTCTCCATTTGGGTAACTGGGAACTGGCTGTGGGCAATAGAAATAAATGTGGAGACAGGCATTGCTGTCTGCTCATTATCTAACCTTCAGGACAATGACAACACTTCTCTGTAGTTTGCACTGGAAGTAAGGATAAGTTTATACATTCCATCCTCAGCTTAAATAATTTTAGGATATTTTTTGTCTTTGAAACTTCCCTTCCTCCATTCTGGCAAGCATTTGCCCACATATTTCTATCCATTGATGTGCACTGGGCGTATTGTATGTTTAAGGGAGAAGTGTGTGGATAGATGGATTGGTTTCCAGATGGGAGAGTGACAATTATAAGCTTCTTTGGTAAATTTCATAGGTCAGTGTATAATTTTAACGTGTAACTTATTTCGTGGAGAATAAGAAGGTAAGGAAATGCAAGAGAGCACTTAAACGATTTTCGTAATTTAATAAATATAAACTATTTATAAATTGCAAATGCAGGTAGAATTACTTTTTCCCTCTAATTACATAAACTTTTAATTAACTTAATTAATGAAATGCTTATCCCAAACAATTGATCTTGGGAAGGAAGACAATCCATCAATTTTATCTTAAAAAAAAATAAATCAAATAAATGAATGGAGGAGCGACTTCAAGCCCATTTTTTATTTATAGAATCTATTCTTGGTCTTATCTAATGAGTTCGCCTCCCTCATATCTGCCAAGCTCAGACCTTCTCCCACAAGGACACCTTCCTGTGGCAGGGCTCCTAGTGAGTCCTGGTCCAGGGCCCACCTTACAGGAACCACAGCGAGGTGGCCTTGGCTCATTAACTCTGTTTCCCACAAAGTGTGCCCATGTTGTGTTATTTTGTTTCCCTGGGTGTTGAAGATAAGTACTGATTAAAACAAATAGGCTTGGCTTGTTGAAGCATTGACCTAACGAGGTGCATCCCAAGCAGGGTGTCCTTCTCTGGCTCACCTTGCCCTGAACCTCACAGTGACTTGGGCACTCTGTCACATTATTCTGAAACTCACAGTGCTTTCTGATTACTCTTTTCTTTTATCTCCAGGTCTTTTTGAAGTGTATTACGCTCTCCTTCTGATGTTTGTGTTGTTTTTATATGCAAAAACAGCCAAGCTGATGCTAGTTATCAGGAAGCACCAGGTACAGAAATCTGAAGGATTGCCAGCTCTGATTTTAACTTGCATCCAAAAGTCTTTGGAAGAGTTTTGTATGCTGGGCTGTAAGAAGCATTTAAAAATGCAAATGGCTAAAAAAAGGAGCTACAAGTAGGTGGCTACACAGTGAGGGGACATCCTCTCTCCAAACTACTGGAGCATTGGATGTCTTCAAATTAGAAGTGAGTGATACAGAATGGTGTCACCCAGAAGGGCAGAGATTTCCTGGTACAGAGTTTGGGAATAGCACTGTGGCAAACAAGTGCCTGTCCACCAGCCAGGGAAGCGTGAAGAAAGGTGTACTCCAAGCTGTATGCATCCCTCTGGCACCTCCACCTCTCTTCCTACAGCAATCTTTTTGCAAAGCCACAGACCCAGCTGACAACTGCATGCTTACAAAGAACTGAACACCCAATCTATAATAATAATCATCCTCTTTTCATTCTTTTTCTATGAATGAGTGATTTTTACGGCATGGAATTTGATATTAGGATGTATTCTTCTAATTGACCTTTTCAGCTGTCTTGGCATTAAGATTGTGTACTCTGGTAGTGAGCTGAAAAATGTTGTTAATATAGATCCCAGCAAAGAGGACAGCGTAGAGCATGCTACATGGAACTTACTTTACCTTGTGCATGTTGCCAAGTGGTTTTTCCAGCCTCTTTAATAAGGAAACAAATATTTCTGTCATATTGAACATACAGTTTCTGGTTGGTCACCAGTTTCTATCTTCTGCAAGTCCACCTTGGTGCACTTGAGACGTGAGGGCAAAGATTTGTACAGTGCCTTTCGCTGCCCAGTGGGACAGCCCCAGTTTTCCCATCCCCGGTCTGCATTCATGGCCATGAGGCCCATGCTGCTCTGACTGTGCAAAGGATGGGCCTGCAGAGGTGACTCACTGCTGCTTTGGGCTGCCTGATCAGCTCGTTGGCTTTGCTCTGCATGGAATGCGGGTTGGAAGTCGGAGGACATTAGATCAGCTGAAGGAGTTAGAATTAGAGCTGGGTTCCCAACCTTACTTGTCCTTCTGCCATCTCCAGAGAAGTACAGAAGGGAGATCAACTCACCCCTTTGCACTTCCCTTATTCCACTGCTTTGTGTTACATACAGAACCTCTGTACAGCTCATTCAAAGCATGTTTCCTTTCCTTTCATTCCAGAATAAAACTGCACGCTGCAGTACTGCTCCTATCCAAGAGCAGGGAGCTCTGGTGATGATGCATGTTTCAGCACAGAGGTGTCATGGAAGGAAATGCAACGTAATGCATATTGCTTTGTTCAGTGTCATGCTGATGGACCCATTATAAGAAAGCTGTGATTTTAATCTTGTAGCATGGACTGCTTAGATATTAAGATCTTGAAGCATATGCTTGAGGAAGCAAGAATCAACTACAGCATTTCAAAATTGAAAACAGTTTGGTCTTTAAGCTGCATCCTACTGGGGATACCTTAACAAACACCATGAGAGCCATGCAAAGGGACTGCTGAAGTGTGCACTTGCCTACTTCGATCTGGTTGTCTTGCCCTGTGTAGTTACAGAAAAAGCAACACCGCTCTTCCAACTCTGGAGCTGTACACAGATAACGTGGCAACACTTCTTTTCCCAGAGCTAGTGCCCATATGGATAACACTTACTGCACCAACATTTCCCTATTATGTGTAGTTTGGAACGGATTTGAGTTCTAAGAGTTTGGAGGGAACTGCATAATTTTAAAGATAGTTTATCATAGAATGATAGAATGGTTTGGGTTGGAAGGGATCTTTAAGATCATCTGTTTCCAACCCCCTGCTATAGGCAGGGATACCTCCCTCTAGACCAAGTTGCTCACAGCCCCATTGTGCCAGAAATTATTCTCAGTTTTGAAGAAGTAACAGTGAATCTGAAAAGAAGAAAAAAAAGTGAATGTTGGAGTAAGAGCAGTGAGTAATACTTACAATCACTTTCCTGTTCATGGTTAATTTCTACACATTAGCACATTATCTGCTAGGCAGCGTTTCCAGATTGGACTTTATCAATTTATGTCTGTTCTTTCATACAATTTAGACCAACCCTCTGTTGCTGGGAAGATATTTCTACCAATTTAGAACTATTCTGTAGCAGATCCTTCCAGGTGTTCAAGTTTGAATATACACAGTGAGAATATGCAGTATAAACTACATACATATGTTAAGTTGTACTCTTGTCACACCTGTAGGAAAACTGAGCTGTATATTCTAAACTTGAGAGCAGATACATATATTTAAAAGAACTCAGCGATGTAAATTTGATCTCTTTACTTTGAGTAGGAGAGGTAAATGAAAGATCTCATTCAGGGTCTGATTTCAAAAAAAAAAAAAGAATTGAAAGAAGCCAAAAGCTGACAGAATTTCAGACTGCTAAGATGCATCTGCATTTGGTGGAAGCCTCTCCAGGTTCTGACACTGTTACTGTGTAGTTACACTGCTAGTGGTTCTTGTGAGCTAAATATTTCCCAGACTTGGGAAGTTTAGTTTTTTCATCTCATTCATGGTGCACTTGATGGCAGAAAAGTGTCAGTCATACCTAGAAAACACAAGCTCAGTGTAATTCCATATGTCCCTGTTGGAAACTACTTTTGGGGTATCAAGATGATGAATAGCCTCGATGGCATTTCGGAGCTGAAAAAGAAGTCTTCCAGGTTTCTGTAATGAATAAAATTACGAAAGTCCTTTGGCACCCTGTTTAATTGTCTTCTAAACGTTACTGAACACATTAAAGCTACACACTAAGTAAGTAGTTTTGAAGCTAAGATGTTTACAAACCATGTGTTTGCTGCAGAATTAATCTGGGGTCTTTAGTGGTTGTTGTTTCTGTCAGCATACAAATTCTGCTCTTATACATATGCATATTACTTTTAAATTTTATTTTGATTTTGATATTCAAGTCCAACACAATAGGTCAGGCTGCAGGTATACACCAGGCCATGGTTTATCTGTTTTTGTAGGCAGGTTATTGTTTGTTCCAGCTCTGGTTCTCTCACTTCACTTTTCTGTGCAGCTCTGTGTGCATCAGCTGAACTAACACGAGCATTCAGAGCCCAGTGGCAACGAGCTCCACACTGAAAAACATCTTAAGAATAAATAGACCAGGTGGATAAATAGATAGTCAACGTTACAAAACTTCTGTAACGCATAAAGTGAATTTATTCAGACTGGTGGGGAGTTGTACTCCATTTACAAGGTATACTCTGGAATTTTTGAATGACACTGGTAAGTGACAGTAAGATCTCTGAATGATGGGCTTGCTCTGAAGTGATTGCATGGAATTCCCTCTCTTGTTGGCTACTTAAATGGGTCTCCTCATCAGAAAAGAGAAGCAAGGCAGCATAGGCTGTGTGAAGTATTGGAGGCCACTGTTGTCAGGAGGCTGAGCTGGAAATGTATTAATAATTACCTTGTTTAACTTTGATTTAGAACCCGCTCTGCATTTAGGGTTGTATTTGGAAAATACAAACCTACTCGTGTATCTCAAGGGATGAAATTATGTTATTTCAAACGTTTCCCAAGCCCTTATGGAACCTCCTTTTCTTGCTTTATGATAATTCACAAAATCTGATTGAGTTACAGCTTGGCTGTATGTATCTGCTTGCATTTGATACAGTTGTCTAGAGGCAAAGCTGGTGGGATCTCCTTCCCTGTTCCTACAGCTCTATAAGACTAAACTCAGAATTGCATGTAAAACCACGTTTAAATTTTGCACGTATACATGTGCTTCCTTGAGTTGAATGGAGCCCAGATTCTATATTAACCTGAGCATTAAATGCAATGATTGTTGAGTCTTCTCTTTCCCTGATACTTCCTGTGCTGGAGATGGTAATTAGAATTTAAAATTTGGGGCTCCTGTGTGGAATGTCGGTACAGATTCATCAGACTGTTGTCACTAAAAAAAAAATAAGATTTGATGTCGGTTTTGAGGTTTTGGGAGGGGTTGGTTTGTTGGGGTTTTATTTGCTTATTTGACCCTACAAAGGCAAGGGATGTAACTTTCTCCAGGTCACCTGGATGCAGTGGCTGAACAACTGCAGCACAGACCAGCACACATCAGAGTGAAAGTGGTACAGACTGGGATCTGTTCCAGGCTTTTATCAGCTGATGTTTTCTTTTTTTCTTTCTTTTCTTTTTTTTTTTTTTGTAAAAATACTGTGTGACTATAGCAACTCCAGCTTTGCAAACCCAAACCTTCCTCCATCTGGAGTTCTTAGGAGTGCTTAGCAAAGCCAAGATGTTAGTATTGTATCAGAAAGGAGGGTTCATGTGTGATACTAAATCTAGAATTGTCAAACTCAAAAGTAGTAAGTAAATGACATCGTATAAATAATTTAGTAGGCTGCCAGATTTCACAGAATTAAAATACTTCTTGTACCAACTCTTAAACTATCTCATTGGTATGCAAAACAGAGACTTAAAATACAGTGCTTCAAATATAATAATCTTTGTACTTGCCTGACAAATGGAAATCTTCAGATGGATCCTCTACAAATGTTTTTCTTTCAGGAAAGAACACAATGACCATGTTGTCAGTGCTGAGGTTTTTATGGGGTCTGTGTCCTATAACCTGGAGCATCAGGTCAAATTTCAGATTTTCAGATTACAGCGCAATACTTGTGTTGCAGTTCATTTTTAAATAAACAAAAATAAGCTATTCACTTTCATCTATGAGGATCATCACCAAAGAGGCTTTGTAGCCTCTTTGGTGGGATATGCAAACATATATATCCTCTTTTTGGATATCCAAACTTCCTTCTTTTTTCAAATGATCTTTATTATCTGATATTTTTCATCCAAAAAGAGAAAAAAAGGATAAGAAAGAACTTAAGTAATATGAATTACTCCATCAAGGCTTAAAAAAAGAAATTACATTATCCTTCACAGTTGCAGGCAGTACATTTTATCGCCCCCCTGACACCTGAAGTATTATTTTATACTCTAACATTTGTGCTATTTGTAGTCAACAGGCAAGATCTTTGGAGCTCTCCAGCAATAGGTTAGAAGACATAAGAGCAGGATATGTAACTGCTAATTTTTGAAGGTAGTGGGGTTTTTTTCCTCCACGTGGGATTGTGTTATCTAATGTAAAGATGGTACACTGACTATTTTTTAAGGCTTTTTTAAATTTTAAAGCAGCACGGCTGCTGGGAGGGTGGGGTCTCACTTTTCTCATGTGTGAGCTTAGCAATTTGGAGCGTTTTAATGGAGTAGGCTGTTATCTTTTTGAATTTAAAGCTAAAAGATTTTAAAGCTATTTTAAGAAATTATAAAAGTTATCTTCAATGTCTGCAGACTGCTGATTGTACCAGGTTTGGATCCATCGGTTTACTTGTGCTCAGAGTGCCTGTTAGCTCAAAGTTGCATATCTTGTGTGCTTGTCTATGTTAGGATTCAATTTCATCCCAGAAGCTTGCATTAGGAATTCACTATTTTCAATTAAAACTCTGTAACCAGTAGTTAAGTGCAAAGGTTGCTGCAGTGCCTATTGTGTTTAAAAAGGAGTGTTTATTTCTGAGGAACCTGTTCGTCCTCTGCCAGTACAGACTTTTTATTCTTTCTTATTTTTTCCTGGGAGTTTACATAATTATCTTCCCTCTTCCCTAATGCATATTTGACTCCTTTCTCTTTTACTTCCATTAGAAAGATTACAATTCATGGACCATGATCAGTGTGTGGCCAATACTCTTTTTTTGGAGCAAAGAGGGTGCCTGACACTGGGAAGAAGAAATGTAGTGCTGGTATGGGGAGAGCATTGCGGAGTACAACTTGCTCTGTGCATGGTACATAAACCCAGACTGTGTCCAGAAAGCCCCATGGCCCCATCAGCTCAAGCTACTCATCACCATATGATAAAAGCCATGGAGTAGGAAGGGAAGGTACCTAGTAACACATCAAGGAGATTATATTCCGCTGAAATAAGTGACTAGCAGTGCATGGTAGCACTGATAAAAATGACACCGTGATTACAAAACATGAAATAGCACAGGAAAGAGGAAGCTGCTGTCTGTCTCTTACTCAACTAATTGAGATTATGGCTATCTTGATTGATTTCAGTGAGTCTGTTTGAGATAGAAGGAAAAGAAGGAGCTCTTCTTGCATCTTCTCTGCATGATTGCTGTTCTTCTGCTCTGGATACATCCCTGGTTCTTTCTCCCTTTGCACAGAAACCAGAGCAGCTGAAGCATGTCCTGTGGGAAGCAACAGTGCACAGGGAGTAGGGCAGGCATCCTCCCTTGCCTGGGATGGAAGAGGCAATGGACCAGAAGGCAATGCTTGGCCTCACAGACCAATTCCCTGTTTTCTCCCAGGTTGCAAAAATGTTGTGCTTTCCTTTCCCTGGGGTTCTGCTTCAAACAAATAGTTGAGTGCACAGGAGTTAAACCTTGTGTGTTTTGGAAAGATGCCACAAGAGTGCAAAGAAGGCGAATCAATTTCATGCACACATTAAAACAAAAAAGTCAAATGAAAAATGAAAGCAATTTTTATTACAATTAAAAATAAGCTAGTAAACATGGCTTGAAAAAATCCTTGATAACAACAGAAAATAGTGCCTGCTGCAGAACATGGCAGCAGTTTTTTTCTTGTCCCCATGTTACAGAGTGGGGCCAAACTGTGTTTGTGGCAGAGGCAGTGATGGGCTGCTGACAGTGAAGGCACTGGGAACAAATCCTGTTGAGCTCTGCCATTGAAGCTAGCATTCAAGTCAAGTGCATGAAATGAACTTCTGTCTTCCATGCGTGTAAAGAGCAGATTGGTTGTTAATTGGAAGGTACTGGAGTAGTGGGAAAAACTGCTTGGAATTAAGTTTTCCGCATTTACTTTTTAAATAAGCCCTGCTTAATTTATAGGGCATTGAATCACTGAGCAGATGAGGTAAGTTAACAGCAGGCCACAGTTTTGTACAGGGCAAATCTTCAGTAAACACAAAATGGCAAAGTTTCATCAGAGATGGTTTACTCTACAGTTCTAGTAGTTGAGGATTTCCTCCAGGAAACATCCAGTGCATAAAGACTAGGGAGCTAGCCAACCAGCTTAATGTGGCACGGAGAGCTGTGACCCTGTGAGGGCTGTAACGTGGTGCTTGGGTGCTGGAATGCAGTGAGGTGCTGTGTAGCTCACGATGAGGAGCTGGTACTCAGCTGAGTGTCCTTTCCTCTCATGGCAGTTAGGGACACGAGGTGCCAGGTGGCATAGTGCCCACGTCAGGATGCAGTGACCGAAAAAGAGTTTGCATGCACCTGCCTTCTGCATTTCAAAGGCAACCTCTTGTAAAATAGAATAAAGCAGAAATAGGAGGGCAGATTTTATATCAGCTGTGAATATGGCCTGTTGATTTCTAATGAATTCCTGGAAAACGTTGGTGTGATTCTATCAAAAACTAGCAGTACTTCTGGTAAATAGAGTCCAGTGAAAATTAAAGCACATGGTCTGAAAAGCATAAAGTTTTGCAATGTTTTACTCATATCTAGTTTGTATTAGCAATACGTCAGGAACAAAGTTTGCTTAACCCTTCAGCTGGTGAGACCTGGTTTTGGCCACATGTTTGGGAAGGAAGAGCAGTACCAGGAGAACACTTTTGGGTTGTCCATGCACGGCCTTGCTTCTGCGTGGGGGCTTCTGGGCTCTGTATGTTGTGATCAGCAGTTCTGTGCTGGGCTTGCATGAGGTGTGATAGGCTCTGGTTTTATGGCCACAAGAGGAATTCCACCTGCAAGCACCCTGTCGCCAGCTCTGTGGGACTGTGGGGTCTCTGATCCTGACACGGGGTCTCTGGTGAGCAGCACTGTGCACTTCAGGGCAGGATCAGCATCCTTTTTCTGGGTGTGTCTGTCCTGGGGCTGCATCCACAATGCAAAGATCGCAGGTTTCAGCAAGCACATAGCGCAGGCTTTGTTTTCCAGGCATTGGTGTAGTAAATGCCACAGCAAACTGCACAGTGTGCACCGGAAAATGTAAAGCTAGATTGATGATTGTGTCAGAATTCTGTGACAAGCCCTTAAAACCCCAGCAATGCTTTCCCAGCAGGCCTGGTGCTCAGAGGCATCGCAGCAAGGTGCTTCAGCCCACGGCCATTGCTGTGCTCCTCTGGGACGTTCCCAAATGATGAGTTAAAATGAGGCTTCTGAATATTGTTTCTGAAATCAGAATCACTATTGCCATGGCAACAGGAAATGTGTTATGTACCAAAGGCCATAGTGAACTTTGGCATATCTGATGGTTGGGAAATTTTGAGTCTTGTCACAACTACATTTCCCTTGACAGGGTGCCCCTGTAGTTGATTCTTTGCTACAGGAAGGACTTTTCCAATCTGTGGCTGTGTAGGGGCACCTAGATAAAATCATAGAACCACAGAATCACCAAGGTTGGAAAAGACCTCTAAAATCATCAAGTCCAACCATCTGCCTCCCACCACCATTTCCCACTAAACCTTGTCCCTCAGTAAACCTAAATATTTCTTGAACTCCTATAGTGTCAGATGTTTCTCATCCTCTGAAGTTCATAGCAAGCACTTGTGAGTGCTTGTACTTGTTGTGGGAAATGTTTGCTCCGTTGTCACAGTGGGGGGTACCGTGAAAGGCAAACCCTTTATGGGACAGGCAGGAAGAACTTTCCTAAGCAGCTTTCTTCCCCATAACTGGCAACATTGCAGAGATTTCCTTCCATGGACTTTCCATACAAAATGAAAACCTGATCCATTGGACTTCTATAAAATCATCATTTTTCTGCACTTCAATATTTCTGCTAGGATGTCTCTGGATGACAGCGATTCAACTTTTCCAAAGTCAGATAAGAAACTCACACTGATCCTACCAATAGTTCCTACCTGTAAGGCATGCTTTCAGTCAGCATTTAAGATGCAAGAAGAATTCAATTTTCTTTTTTCTCCTAAGGCGCACACAAAAATTGATTTTTTTTCTTTGTTTAATATTAGCAAAGTAAATTGCCTTCCTAATTTCTCTGCACTTAACTTGCAATGTTACATTTAAACCAGAGGGTTAAAAGAAGAAAAAATAAAATCCGTAGAGATTTCTACAGTTCCATAAATCATGAGAGTGAAACTAGTGGGTTTGAATGAAATCCAAGCAAGCAACAGCTTTCTGGTAATATATAATGTGATTACCTGTGAGCTCAGAGCTTAATTTTATTTCTCCTAAGCATTTGTCCGGGCAGGCAGCAGTTTTGAATTACTATCTGTGGAGCAATTCTGGATTTTCTGGTGCCGAAGTGATTTTTCCTTCCTACTGCAGCAAGTTCACTGAAACCTGCCTAGCACTGCAGCTTATCTGCCTTCAAAGCATGATCATACAGGAGCATATAACAAAACCTGTGGCCCACTTGTTCCCTTCTCTTAGAATTTCTCAGCATGGTCTGTGCTGGTTATTTCCAGGGGGCAAGAGAGCAGGGATCCTGGCATCCCTCAGCTGCGAGGGGATGGTTAGACTGGCAGATGAGAGAGCAGAATTCTGCTTTGGGGTTTTTAGAGGAGCTTAAGCTGCCAAGTATCGAAGAGTAGCATTTATTTAGTTAGTTTTCCTTTTTGCCTTTCATATGTGGGCAGCCTTTATTTCATTAAATGGTGATACCCGAATGTGAACAAAATTAATGCATTTTTAAAGCTCGGGAAGGAATTAGTTAATGACTGCTTCTATTTTCTAGCATAAAATGACAATTTGCATCTCACAATAAGCTGATGATATTTACTGCTCAAATCTCTGTGGGGCAAAATTTTCATTCTAATTCACATGCAACTCAAAATGCCACAATAAAAAGAGCATTACAGGTGTTGCAAAATTCTGTATTGCTTTGGCAGAACTCACCAAATGAATCTGTTGCATATTGTCCTTAAAATCTTCTTATAGATGTGAGAGTAGTAAGCAATCCTGAAAGGAGATGCTATGTTGTTCATTAGTATTGCATTAATTTTGGATGTTGTGGAGGGAGAGCAAATGAGCTGCAGGATAATATGCTCTGTTTTAGTCTATGTGATCAGAGGCAGAATTGATTTCTACTGGGGAGGGTCTCAGTAGTGGCAGAGTAACCAGATCTCTTTTCCTTTGTTTTTGGTCTATTTGTAGGAGTAGTTTACAACAGAGAGAGAATGAAGATATAAAATTGTGTCAGCGGTCTCATAAATCTGTGTGGCCTTAAATGAAAGCTCCTGTTTTGTTAAGTTGTAAATACTGACACTTCAGAACCTCGTAGCTTCGCACTTTCCATTTCCTCTAAATGCAACGGTGCACCTGCCTCCACTTCATGTTTAATTTCCATGTTTGAAGTTTGGCTATCTTGATCTCAAAACATTTTTTTTCTTGCCTTACTTAACATGCACACGAAGGAAGCGCAGTCCCAGAATGCTGAGTGCCCAACTGAATTTCACTGAGTATAACCTTTGGAGAAGTTCCACTTGATAGAAGTTAGATGCTGAGAAGATACTGCAAGGTATTTATTGTTTGGCTTGTAGAACAATGAGTTAGGCTTAGAAAAGAACTTCTCAAATCTGTTATTTCTAAAGAAAATTGCACGCTAGAGCTCTTTGCTCCTTTCCTGTCTGAAATAGGAGTGAATTAGTTTTTCTAAGTTTTATCTCACTTCTTTATGGCAAAAGTACCTTAATGTTGTTGTGAGATGTGATGGTAGAATGAGAGTGGAAAAACCTTGTGAAACAGTGAATGAGCAAGTTGGCTAATGAGCACTAGATCTTGCCAGGGCAATCAATAAGACATAGAACTCTTAGCTACCAAGTGGGAAAAAGATAAAGCAACACTTCTATCTGTTCTATCAGTCCCAATACTACTGAAGTACTCTCTGAAGAGAACGTGAAGGATAAAATCCTTGACTCAAATAAGTACTAAGATTTGTGGATTAAATAGAGATATGGGGTCTATGGCACATCAGTTATAGTTACTGCCACTTTTCCCCTTCAGCAGTTTCCCAGTGGGAAGTATTAACCTGACACACAGCACTGCTCAGATCTCTGACCACCACAGCTTCAAATGCAAGCTGGAATATTTGGAATTGTAAGATGTATGTGGAATAATGGATTATTCTTGGATTATTTTCTAATAAAATCCCTGCTTTCTCAGAACCCTCTGACTGCAACCATCCAGACAGTTCCTTATCCACTGAATAGTTCGCACTTCAAATCCATATATTTCCAATTTAGAGACTCTAATGTGGGATCATGTCAAAGGTCTTGCAGAAGACCAGGCTGATGACCTCTTCCCCTGTCTACTAATGCCATCCCTCTACCATACAAAGCCACCAGACTGGTTTTCTGCCTTCTCTGCTTGATTTCTTATGCTGGGGAATGGAGAACATTTGAGCTCTCCAAAAGGTGCCCCAAAGTGCTGCGGGATGTGTTCCTTTCCTTTGTCCATGAGGACAACTTCCCAGGAGATCTCATCCAATAATTGCTTAAAGGGATGGAATTTTGCTCTCCTGAAGTTCAGGATCCTCTGCTCTTTACCAGGCCCTTATTCCTAGAGATCACAAACTCAGATTATTAAATTGTATGAATCAAAGTCATCCATGTTTTTTATTCACTGCTTATTAAAGTTGTGTACATAGGACAAACAAACAAACATCAAAAATATTCAAAACCTTCCAGTACAGATAGGTCTGTGACTCCATCCCAACACGACTGGTTTGGATTTCTTGAGCTCGGGTGACGATTCATCCAAGGAGGACGTAGGCATCCTCTATCAGTCATCAAAGCAAGTTGCTAGAAATTAGTGGCAGCACTAAGATCCTTGCAGCAGTATTTAGGGTCCGTGCCTAATGATTATTATCATACAGCACTTTAATTATCCACTCGTGTCTGTCAACTGGCTATTAAGAAATTTCTAGGAGTTTGAAATTTGACAAAAGAGTGGTGGTTTGAGCTGACACTGCTGTCTGCCTGTGGCTGGGTAGTACTGGGGTTCAGTAGTGGTGAATGGGTTGGAAGGTGAATGATAGTATTTTGCCCTTGGTGCTCTGAAGAGATAGGGAAAAAAAAGATGCGTGCTAAGAAAGATAAGAAAGAAAAGCAGGTGTGTGCTCTTAAGTGCTCAGAAGCACCCAAGAAGTACAAGTGTAAAGATCCTAATCTTCCAGACAATAATCTATGTGAAAAGCATTCCTAACAACTCCCTTAATGCAAGGTTCTGTGTTTGCTCTGTTCTCACCTTTAAGTGAAGAGTGATTGACAGGTTTGTGGTGGTGGTATTTTAATGTACCACATAACACTAATTTCCTTTTTCTTCTTTCCTCTGGAGATTTGACCAGGGCTAGACCTACAGTGCCTTGCATTCCCCCCGTACCTGTTTATGTCCTCCTAGGAACCAAGGGTCACTCGCTGCAAAATCCATTTGGCACTTGGATATAAAATCAGAAGAGGTATAAATTCAGGAATATATCATTTGATTGTGTTAAAATCTCACTCGATAAAATTCTATGGCTTGTTTTGTAGGACAGGTTAGGCATCCCTTTTCTGGATTTCAAATCTTTTCCATTTATTACCCTTCTGGCATTACTTAGGGCCTTTAGGTTTCCTGAGCCATGAAATCTTGCCTTGCTCTGTCTGTATTCAGTTCTGTTTCTTGCTGCAGGGAATTCTCTTCGTTTATCCACCCCCAGTGCAACCACAGGGAAGAAGCCTGACAATCTGAGTTGGAGTGTTAGTGTAATT
The DNA here is from genome assembly GCF_038088225.1 of Cyrtonyx montezumae. Taxonomy (NCBI): domain Eukaryota; kingdom Metazoa; phylum Chordata; class Aves; order Galliformes; family Odontophoridae; genus Cyrtonyx; species Cyrtonyx montezumae. The sequence goes on along the minus strand of NW_027072056.1, from coordinate 1,610,923 downwards.
TGCTCATATAGTACTTGTAGGTATTTTATTCTCTGTTTCAGATCAGTTTCTCACCTGAACTAAACTTCTAGGAGTTTTTTCCTTGGAGCTGATACTTTCCAAGCTCAAACAGGAGCAGGAATAGGTAGAAAACTGCCTTCTGGGGGCAGAGTCAAACCACTGCTGAGCAAGGTGCATGCTGGAATGTGTTCTTAATCTACTACTGGTCTAAGACTTTGTATGCAACTCTCACCATTTAAAAGTCCATTTAAATGGCTTTTCCTAAAGCATCTTGAAGTATACAAAATGGTAAGGTTCCTATCTTTCTTTTTCACTAGAATTTACTGGATACAATAACCTGTGGAGTATTAGATGCAGCGAGGTCACTGTGATGCCTGTTGTCCAGATATATATACCCTGAGTAAAGGACAGCTATGTCCTTTAACTGCCTTTGCTCACTTAATAACCAAGAGGGTTTATTACATCTACCAGATGAGAAGATGGAGAACATGAGTAAGAAAACGTGTCCCTCTGAACCTTTTCCAGACTGAAATTCATATTCCCACTCCATGTGCTGTAACCCTTTTCCAGATGGTCATGTAATGGATCCCGGGCAGTTTGGAAGGGCAGTGGGGACCCAACATGTAACAGGCTGGTTAAATAGCAGACAGACCATGTTACATGATTACTTTGCTGTTTTTGTGAACAGAGCAATTTTTTTAATTAAAATTTACATTTCATAACTTATCACTTTGACTCAATTGCTCCTTATCCTCAGTGGACGTTCTGAGTACAGATAATTTTAATTAAAAAAGCCAACAGATACCTAACATGAAAAATATGAAGTAGTGATATTGTATTCCTTTTTAAACATAATTGCTATGCTAATATTTTGTACTGCAATGATAGCTTGTACCAGTCAGCTTTAAACTATTCTCTGTAGAGAAAAGGAAATGTTTTTGATGAGAGCAAAACCTGTTACTGCTTCTAATGCCTGAGATACAAATTCACTGAGAATAACTCCGATTGGCTTCAAAGGCTTTGGATCAGACCCACACGAATAAATATAGCAAAGCACGTGAAGAACATGATTAACCTTCAGTATGTGCTCATATCTCTCTCCTCAACAAAGCACATAAGCACTTGCCTAAATTTGAGTAAGTGATTAGCTGTCTGAAGTGCTTGCTGAGGGAGGACGAAAGCACGGCAGCGTTCAGCTGAAGCTCCCTGCCTGCTGCTCTCTGCTCGGTGGCACCCACAGGTGAACGTTTTGTGCAGAATCCCTAATGACAGGCTTGATTGGATTTCTAATGCAGTGACAACCTACAAGGAAAAAAGGTATGAAACAGTATATTGGAAACATCTCAACGTTTTCTTTAGAACAGTTCAAAGCCGGAAATTGGACCTGCGTCAAAATATTGAAACTGAAATTTAAAGGGTTAATTTTATCAGAAATCTAAATTTGATTAGAAAGCAGACCCAAACCACAATGTGAAGTTAAAATCTGTTTATTTCTCTGGAAAATTTATGCTCTTCGAAACGTTCTTCAGCTGCTTGACTGATATATGTCTGCTTGACTCTCGTGCTGATGTATCACAGAAGTATTTTGGAATAAGAGCAGACACTTACAGCTTTTTTTCTGCTTCACTATTTAAACCAGAACAAAGAGACTGCAATTAGTCTTCTGGCATTTGTGCATTCGCTTTGAGTTTTAAATATTTTTCAGTTAAGAAATATTTACAAGGAGATAAATATAATTTCCTCTCGCTTTTTTTAAGGGTTGGTATTCTTTTAGAGTTCTGGATATGGTTCTGTGGTTGTAAATGCCAAAAAGAATGACAGCTTTCACCTGAAGGGCCCTCCCAGCTCACAGTGAAACAACTTGAATTAAACTGGCTGTAGTGAACAAGACAGCTCTGTGCAGGATGTGTCCCACTTCCAGCCCATCTTTCACACTGTGTTTATGCAGACAGCACTTTAACAACGATGTTTGAGATAGGCTGAAATACCAACTGCAGGTTGATGTGGAGCTGCACCATTTCACCTGTTCTCTAAGTGATCAAATGGGAGGAGGAGCCTCTGCATTGCTCCCCACTGTTCTGCAGCACTTTGTGACTGCCACAAGAGCAGCGAGGCACGTGTGCTTTTTGCTGGAGGAGAAGGCAGCCAAGCAGCAGCATGTTCACACATTCTGGGTATCCTCTCCAGCACTCTATTTGCATTTGCCTGCAGTAGTCAGAATTTGCATCTGTTCCAGAGATACCATGCTGTGTATAAAGTATTCAACAGACAGATGTTTGTAAAAATTAGCTGATTTGGACTGCTCTCCATTAGGCACACAGCGGGTGAGGTAGCTAACACTGATGTTCAATAGCACACTAAGCTTGCTCTAATGGCCCCTGCTGAGGAAACCCATAGAGTCTCTTATCAGGTAAAACAGGGCTGCAGTCCTACAGCCAGCAATCACAGGGAAACCAGGTCCCTTGATTGCAGAGAGCCAGCTCTGCCTGTTCTGTGCCATCCATCCTCCCCTCCCTGCAAACCAGATTCTCCCATTGCTTTTAGCAGTGTGTGCAGGGGCTGATGTGGAAGTTGTACCTGGTTGGAAAATCTGTCCATGAACATGGGTGCTGGCAGTCCCTGAGCTGCACTGAATGCAGCGGTGTGCTGGCCCTTCTGGAGAGAAGTGTGTCAGGGTGTGAGCCCGAAGGTTTTCTGTTGCTGGAGCTTGCTGGGACTGCATGACATGGGCATGGTCAGCTGGTTGCTGGCAGTATCTTGGGTCCCTTGTGCTCTGCAGCATGTTTAATCATATTACGGGTGCTGTCTGGGGATGGGAAGCATTACTCGGCCAGGATGAGTTATATTCCAACAAAAGCAGTTAAAGAAATTCTCAGGTACCAGATTTGTTCTTCCTTTGGCTTGGCCCTTTCATTTTTCACACTGAGATTCTGCATGACAACGCAAATTGGAGTGCTCCACCTTGATAAACGGAATGGACGCAGCTTGGCCTACCTAGTCAAGATCCCAGGTTGCACAGAGCACATCACGGATGTCCTGATATTTACATAACAGGAAAGAGCTTGTCAAATCACGAATAAAAAGCCTCAGCCATGTAACCTCAGTGGGATAACACCTTCGTGATATGTAACATAGATAATATTCCTGTTCCGACAAAAGCCAGAAGAGCTGTATTGGTTCTCAGTAACTTCTACTCACCCCCTCTTGCAGAAAATCAGAACTGAACTCATGTGTTGGACTCTCTTGGCCATCCAAGTGCAGTTTTACCAGGGAGGAAATGTAAGAACCAGTATCTTACACAGCACCATCATCCCCAAAGTTTTGTGCAAATCTGTAGATTAAAAAAATATTTAAAAAAAAGGCAGATTTGATCACCACAGCATTTTGATTATTTTTCTCCTCTTTTCCCTCTAGCACAATCCACATGATAAATTATCCACTAGGAAGTCCTACACTGCTAGATTGAGAGGCCACTATGTGAGTCTAGAATCTTAATGTTTCAGATGCCACAAAATAGGGCATTTATTCTTCATCAGGTATTAAAGGAACAACTTTTATGCTTGTATCTGGCAGAGAAACATCTGGATTTGTTACACAGAGAGATTTTAGGGCTTTCTCTATTGTCACCTCCTAACACAGAATTAAATTGTGTGAGCTATTAATTGTATGGGGACTGTTGAAGAGATCCTGGAGGCTCTTTGTGAAGGAAGCACATCGGCGAGTGTTTTTTGGTGCAGACATTTCTGAACCCTTTTGTCTTTTGGACCTGAAATGAAATAGAAGTCTGAAAAACTTCTGATATTGCTACATTCATTTCAATTGTTTATCTGTGAGGCCAGCCTGGAGGAAGGAGAGGGAAAATGTCTTTGTAAAAAGTTTGATAAAACAAATTGAAATATGGCTTCATGTTTGGTTGGGTGGTTGGTTTTTTCCTAGCAGATTTTTTTTTCTGTTGCCTTTAATTGCATCTCCATGGGTTCATTTGCTTGGCAGGCTCTGAAAGAGAGTGAGGAGAGCTTTCATGCCAGGATGGAGTCTCCAAGTTCTTACTAATCCATGCTTCATTATAGCTTTATCAGTAATTAGTTTGGGTGTGTTGGCAGGGCTTGATAGCTTTCAGCTGGGTTTGTACAGTCAAACACATTTTCATAATCTACAGAATATTGTTCTCTTAGATCTTGTTTGTTGTTCTTTTCCAAAATAACTTTTTTTCAAACATACTTTTCTGTACCATTGTAATAAAATGTGTATGTAGCTTAGGTGATGCTTAGTAGAGTGCTTGCAGTGCGCTTCTCAGTAATTAGAGAAAGCTCAGCTCGGTACCTTTGGGACAAAACACAGAAGAAACTAATTAAGACAGGAGAAATCATCATGAAGATGATCTGCGTTTATGACTATTATCCCATAAAATGGCATTTGATTAATCATTTCTTTGATCCAACAACAAATGTAACGCCACTGAATCGTGTTATCAGACATTTCATCTACAGCGCTGGTAAGATGTTTAGCCAGCAGGTCTAAAAAGTGCTGTGCCACACAGTAATAACTGAATTTTGGGGTAATTTCCCATTACCTACATGTGTCAGCCTCTTTCGGCACTCCAAAAACTCTGCAGGTCAGCAGGAGAAAGTGGCAGCAAGCCCTCTGCCTCTGCTGAGTGTGTTGGTTTGGGAGAGGACACTTCTCTCCCTTGCAGGTCAGGCTGTGGCCGTTGTAGCTATGTTGGATAGAGCCAACAAAGCAAAGCTGCCATGAGCTGATGAGTGTAGATCTGGGATTTGAAAATCCATGAAAGATATAACTGAAGGAAGCCACTAATCTACACACATGTAGAAGTTCCAGATGCAGAAAATAATGACTGTGCTTCTTACTGACTGGGCTGGGATGCACTGTCTTCCATTTTTCCATGCAAAGCTTGGTTCTGAAGTCACTTTTACATGTGTGCACATGTGTGTATGTATCTGTATATGTACATATTCAAAAAAGATTTTTTATTTCAGAACTTTTGGTCTGCCTAAAGCATTTCACCGCCAGCACATTTCACAGCATGGTCATGCCTTCTGGTACTGCCAAGCTTGTGTTTCTTCAGGGTGGGAAGGGGATAAGATAGGTAAGAAACTCCAACTGTGCCTGGGGGCAGGCTCCCAGCTGTAATACTTGCAGTTTGTTGCAGGCATAGATGTGAGTAACACTTTCCATCTTGGCTGTTCTAGGGGAGGGGAGAAGAGAGCTAGGAGAAAGCATCGAGCAGAACATGCAATAGGATGCATAGGAAAGCAATAGGGTCTCCAGTCATCAGAGAGCTGTAGGAACAGGCTGGACCTTCTACTGGCTTCACAGTACTCTTTCTGCTGTCAGAAAGTGGGTTGCAGCAACAGAAGCACATGATGCTCCTGCGACTCACAGCCTGAGATGTGCTGCAAGGCAGAATCACTGTGACATGGGCTGGCCCGTGTACCTGGCTGCCTCTTTAGGTGCTGGGCCCTTCAATCCCCACTGCAGCGTGGAGCAACCAGAGCTGGCATGGTGAGGATCGCTGGATGCAGCTCACCTCCATGCTGCTCCCCATCACAGCCTCACTGGCACCCCATAGTGCTGGGCCTCAGGCTGCAGGGCAGGAGAAGCAGGCATGCCTTGCCAGACGTGATTATAGATGCCCTTGCATCTTACAGAGCAAAGCCCATTTTTCTCCCTAGTTTTTGTCATCCCTCTTTAAATTTTACTCCATGAATAATGTACGGGAGCATTTGCCACCTGAGGTAAAGCTAATTAAAATGTTAAATGTGACTTTAAACGGACTGTCTGCCACCACTTCATCATGTTGCACAGTGCAGCCATCCCCCGTGTAGCTGAGGGCTGCTTCCCACTGCTGCCAGCACCAGGACTGGTTGCACCAGGATGGGGCTGCATGCCACACTGAGTCCTGATCAGTGATAAAGTTATAAAGGAGTATGTGTATGGTAATCCTGGAAGAAGGTTACAAAGTGCAGCGTTGAAGTGAAAAATGCAATGCTACAGAGCCCCTTTGGGTCCTTTCATGGTTGCTATGATGTACTGACAGCTTCTGTGACTTCGTGGCAGCCTGAGCTGGCAATGTGTCCGCGGGACATGATGCTCAGTTCCTGAGATGGTGCTTAGCCTTTGTGGAGAGGAAGAACCACATCTCTCCAAAAGGAACACGCAAGCATGTTGGTCAACAAGCAGGAGGTAAATGAAGGAGTGGGTGCATTTAATAGGTCGTCTGTAGATAGAGAATGTGGTTCCCCTCTGAGGCAGGCTTTATTCAGGCTGTGCTCAAGTGCATGGAGTTTTTTCCCTGCCGTAAGAGCAGGGTGGTGATAGTGATAGCCCTTGCAAACTGAGGGCACATCCAAGGTGCTCGGGGAGGGTTTACCACTACAGAGACATTGGACGGCCCCCTGAGGCTGCTGCCCTTTTCTGCCATCCTTCTTCTTTTCCCCATCTCTCCGTGAGTGGTGTAGCTGTGTACGCACCAATTTAGGGCTGGGTGGCAGACAAGGCAGCAGACCTGTGTCGGGACAAAGGGGTTCACCACACAGAAGGAGAAACTCTACCCCAGGGATGACAATCAGACATTGGAACAGGTTGTCCAGGGAATGCCATTGTTATTTCTGGATGTTTTCAAGCCTGGTTTGATTCAAACCTCTTCTGATCCCACCATTATCCCTGCTTGTAGCCAGAGTTACAGAGTCACTAAGTCCTTCCTGTCTCAGGGCATTGGGAATTTCTAGCACAGGGACTGGGCAGCAGGTGTCTGTTGCACAAGGGTCATTCTGGCCAGGGGTAAAGGTTGGTGTTATCTTCAGGGTGTGAATCCATAAATCATTAATAAAAGGAGTGCCAGGTACTGTAGAGCAGAGAAGTCCCTTGGAAGAATGCTGGTAATGGTTTTTGTCCCACTGAGAATAGTTAGCAGCCCCACTGAAAGGACTGGAAGTGGTACAGCTGTATTGTCACTCTGGAAAGCAGAGTTCTTGAGTGAAAATTGAGGAAAATTATGTAGCCTTTCTAAGTGGCCATGTAAGGATCTGGTCTAGGTAGCAGACTTCATTCCAACAGCTAGATGTCTGAGAAGCCCCAAGATTTAGTGGATGGGGACATATTAAAAATGTCAAAAAGAACAAACAAGTATCTAGCAGTAAGGATAACTAACGGCTGGAACAATCTTTCTAAAACTATGTTAGGACTCTTCAGGGCTGGCAGTTTGAAAATTGAGGCTGACTGCTTTACTCCAAAATATGAACTGGAACATGGTAAGGCCTGTGCTAGAGGAGGACATCCCAGTGATTGCAGCAGTTCCTCCCAAGCTGCTCAGCCTCTGATGTGAAGGGTGCTAATGCAGATGCAGTAGTAAATGAGCTGATCATCTGAATGAACCCCCTTTACCCACTTGAATTATGAGGATAGGATGATTCTCACTGTGATGACACTCCAGCTTGGCTCATCCTCATCAGCATGTCTGATGTACTGTGGGCCTATTTGCAGAATCTCAAGGGATGCTAATCAAGTTGTCTTTTCATCTCCCAGCTAGCAGCACTCTTAAGGAGGCACTAAGGCAATACTTCAACATCTAATTTCTCTTCATTTTCTGGGGAGGTGGTGAGGGACAATTCAGGTCACCAGGTAGTACACCGCAGTCGATCATTCAGACAGTTATCTCCCCTTTTCCAGTAATAGTAGCAGCTGAACATCAGCTCCTGTGGGAGTTAAATGAAGACTAAATAAGGAATTCATCCTTTTCTTAATTCCCTGAAAATTAAATTAACAAAAAAATGAATCAAATGTCTCCTGCACAAAGAACTTAGTCACTACTTACTATCTGGAGACAAAACTGTGAGGCAAACCTCCCTAAGATCAGCATTTGCAGCCATTACCACTCTACCTAAGTTTCTTGGCTCTGTAAATCCCCAACAAGGTAAATAGTTTGGGTTCACTGGTAACTCCCAGTTTTTACCATCACCAATAATGTTTTCCCAGTCGAGGAGATGAAGGATCTTCAGTGCGTTATTTCAGTGGAGCACCGGGTTCAGCTATGGCCTGCCTCCTTTCACCCTTCATGTGGGCTTGCTCTTAGCAGGAAGGAGATGAAGGAAATTATTGAGTTTGGTGTGTAATCACAGAAAGCTTATACAAGAAACACAGAAAGTCTGGTTAATAGGCAGAGAGAACACCTACATGTGTTGGAAGGTTAGGTGATAAGTAATTTTCTGTAGTCTTCTTAGGATGGCAGACAGTAGAAATAAAGAATGTGGTAAGCACAACAAAGGATGAGGAATCTCAAACTGCAAAACTGGGTACAGTGAAAGCAGAGACACCTGCAATATGATTGACTACTAAATATTTATATAACAGCCCTTCTTTCCTTCCTTTTTTCCCTTTTCTTTTACAGTATTTGCTTGGCTCTTCGTATAGTAAGTTCACCTAGCTTCCAGCAAGGCTTCTGGGCCACATCCCGACTTCTCCCTGGAGAGGATGGATCAGATTGGTTTCAGTGCACATTAACGTGTATAACAGAATAAGAGGAGCCTCAACATTCTGAATTGCACCATTGTTCCTTAAAAGCATTTTGTGGTGGAGCCAGACATTAATCACTCCCAATCCTTAAATTATGAATTGTTAATGAGCCCGCAAAAGAAACAGAATACAAATGAAAAGTGGATTTCATTATTAAAGCAATTTAAACTTCAACTCTGAAGATAAGAAAATAGTCTGATTTTTCTATAACAGAAAATAGTTATGAATCTTAACCGTTAACCTGAAATTTGCATGCATCTTTCTCACCAAGAGCAAATACTATTTTCTGTATATCGTGTCTTAAATGCAAGAAAAAGCTAAGGCAAACATTTCAGAAATTGATCAGTGAGCCCAAATGTGATGGGCTTAATGCCCTCAAGTAGCAGTTTGCCCTTCGAGTACTGTCTGGGGTGTCAGCAGAGGTCCTTTTCCTGGAGGGATACTACACAGTGTGTGTAAACATACCAGACCTCAGGTGTGAGTGACTTGATGCACTTGAGAGTAGTTTAGGTCACGCTGTAAGTTCTGTTCAGCCTCATACAAAACTGTGCCCCCATGTATTCCCTAGATGTTCTCTGTGAGTAACCACAAGTACTGCTCCCATTTCAGAGCACAACCGACCTTCCGTAGTGTACATGTCTTCTTAAAGCATTTCAAATGTTTTCCTTCTTAAAATGATAAAAGATTTGTTAAAATAACAGTGGTAATTTCAGTGTTTGCAACTGGAGGAAAAGCAAACCAGGATGCATTACAAAGAGCGTGGCCAGCAGGACAAGGGAGGTGACCTCTCCCTCTACCCTGCCCTGGTGAGGCCACATTTAGAATACCTTGTCCAGTTCAGGGCTCCACAGTTCAAAAAAAGACAGAGATCTCCTAGAAGGGGTCCAGAGGAAGGCCACAGAAATGACTAAGGGCCTGGAGCATCTCCTACATGAGGAAAGGCTGAGATCCCTGGGGCTGTTCAGCCTGGTGAGGGGAAGGCTGAGAGGGAATCTGATAAATATTAATAAATATCTGAAGGAGGGTGGGAGGCAAATAACATGAGGCCAGGCTCTTCTTCGTGCTGTGCAGTGGCAGGACAACAAGTAATGGCCTAAAACTTGAACATGGGAAGTTCTGTACTAGCATGCAGAAGAACTTTAAGAGTGATGGAGCACTGGAACAGGCTGCCCAGAGTGGTGGTGGAGTCTCCTTCTATGGACATATTTAAGACCTGTCTGGACACCGTCCTGTGTGACCTGCTTTAGCAGAGGGTTTGGACTCCATGATCTCTTGAACTCCCTTCCAACCTCTGTGATTCTGCGATTCAGTAGCATTGCATACACATGTGGAGGTCACAGTCCTCCCAGCAAGTGTCCTGCACTTGGTCCCCAAATCTGAGCCTATGGAAAAGAAAAACGTCAGGAGGAAGGAAAGGTGATAGCAATGGGTGAGCTCAGTGCAGGTCTAAAGCAAAAGCATGTTACGCAGACTTGGCTGCTCTAACAATAAAGGGAACTGGAAGTGGAGAATAAAAAGGTGGTGGAAAAAGATAAATGGGAGATTGTACCAGAGCTGCAGGGTGGGATGTGAGGGCAGAGCACCTGGTGTTTCAGCAGGTATCTGCAGAGTTTGCCTCGGCTGTCACCGGAGGGTCTCAGTGACTCTGCTATTGACTACAGTAAGAATTACAAAATGGAAAGGATGAGCATTTCTAGTAGTTATTTCAGGGATGCTTTCCTGCTTCTTTCACTTAAACGATCAATAAGATCAGAAGCTGTAGCGGTTGGAAATGAGCACTGAGTGACAAAAGGTGGTCATTATACCATCAGATGTGTTTGAGGTACTTGCAAGGAGACAATCAAAGGCAGCAGCACAGAAATACTGGATTTTTAAAAGGTAGATGTGAGGGAATGTGTAAAGACCGGGATGAAAGTGGTGGAAAGAACTATTGCCCAGAAATTCCATTTGGGAGCAGCCAGAGCTAGGGCTATGCAGGGGAACCTCTTGTCTTGGCATGCTTTTACTGCTAATGGTGGCAAGGGAAGCAATCTTTGTTTACCAAGGAAAGTGGTGTTTTATAAGGAGCCGGGTTAGAAGGGTGGAAGGAGAGCGAAGGGAGTGAGGGAGGGCATTTCACCACGGAGTATCTGTAAGGACCCCAATTTCTAGTGGAGGTTTTGCAGCCTGCAAGGCACAGCACTCTTCAGCAGATTCTCAGTGCTCTGCCTGCCCTCTCCAGCTGCCTCCTAGCCCAACCCTGGGACCTGCTGCTTTCTCTCCAGCAGTGGAAAAGAGAATTCCCCGACAAGTGTCATCCCCGCTGTGCCACGCTGCATCCCACCTTGCACCTCTGAGCAGGAAGGAAGAAGGATGTGGCCAAACATTGTCCAATTTGCAAAAAGATGTGAGGCAAAACAGGTAATGTTCCTGTTATCAATATAAGGTGTGCTTAAAAAATAAAAATGCACATCAAGCGTACAGATTTGATTGAGCACCAAGTTTCTTTTCGTGCAAAACTTCCACTTATAGTAAGTTAACAAACGAAAAACAATTACTGTTCTTATAACACAGCTGGCATGTGTTCATAGACAGTTACAAGGTCATCAGAAAGGGGATAAAGGGTTACCTGCTGAGTCTCTGAGCAAGCTGTAGGACTCTTAACTCAGGTTCTTCTTAAAATATCCATTCATTCTGTGAACCCTTTCCAACCCCTAAGCTGAACCTTCAAGAGATTTGGGACCAGAAGCAGAGCGGGGAGCAGGTAGGCTGCCTGCTGGGAGGTGGGATGGGCAGGGTGTGCTCTGCAGCAGCAGACCCTGGGGCTGCTTTCTCCCTGCAGGCTGCAGACTGCTGCTGGCCTTGCTCTGCTCCCTGTGCCCTCCGCCAGCCTTGCTGCCTCCCTTGGTTCCTGGCCTGCTTTCCCTCACTGAACAGCCTGCTCCTGATGCTCCTGGGAGGTAGAATTGGGAAAAATCCATTTGTGATCACTTCTAGTTTCACCTGAAATATGCATTTCGGCTGCTTTCTTTGCTTTGTGATAAGATGTTGGGGAATGGGGAGGGCTACTTTTGTCATTTCTTGGTTGTGTTTTGAGTTGCTTTTATGGTATGGGATGAATTTTCTTCCTCTTTGTACCTTCAGTGATTCACTTAAAAAGACTGCCAGCTGTGGGTTTGTGCCTCTACCTGTTCTGAATTTTGCTTCTTTCTTTCCCAGAAGAGAAGAACCTAGAGAAGGGCACCTACAGGAAGGCTGGGGAGGGACTTTTTAGAAGGGCAGGTAGCAACAGAATGAGGGGACATGAATTTAAACTGGAAGAGGAAAGACTTGGACTAGATATTAGAAAGGAATTATTTCCTGTGAGGGTGGTGATGCACTGGAACAGGTTTCCCAGAGAGGCTGTGGATGCCCCCACCCTGCAAGCACTCAAGGCCAGGCTGGATGGGGCTGTGAGCAACCTGCAAAGTGTCCCTGCTTACAGAAGGGGAATGGAAATAGGTCGTCTTAACCTTCCAACCCAAACCATTCTTCGACTCTGCGGTTCTATGACTTCCAGAGCTGTCATGCAGATAGCAGCCTTTGTGTGCCAGCAGGCTGACCCTCCATCTGCCCAGCAGCAGCTGCTCTTGCCTCAACACCTCTGCTGTGTGCTCTCAGGAGTGGACTCGAGATCTGCTCTTCACCTCCTTGTGCAGAAGAGTTTTTCCATTGGTATTCAATTGTGTCCAGTCGTTGAAGAGAGGGGACCTGGCTGTTCAGAGCTCCTCTACATCCCCACATCTCTGGCAGGATCCTGCTCTTCATGAGCTGCTGATCCCTATGGAGGAGTCAAGGATTTGAGACACTGTTTTCCAGGTGGGACACTGGGCTCGGTCCAGGAGAAAATCGACAGCATTTCCCTGGGAATAGCTGCAAGGAGAAGTTAGCTGCAGGAGTTTGTCCTGGAGAGAGAGCTCAGCACCAGCTGGGGCCCCCTACAATGTCAACTGGAAAGGAGGAAAAGCAGAGAAAGGGAGCTCCCCAAAACAGCTCGTTTGAGCAGGCAGGTAACTAACTAATCTTTGGCCTTGGATAGGCATGGGTTTTTGTTCTGTTGATGGTTTTTTGGGTGAGGTTTTTTTGTTTTGTTTTGTTTTTTAACATATAGCAGAAGCAGTTGTTTCAACATGTAAAATGAATCTGCAGCTTGGGAAAGTAAATCCTTATTTGTCTAGCCCTTCAATTGCATATTTATTTGTATATTTTTGTTTATGATACATAATGTATACTTGAATAGCTTCATACAAATAATGGTCTTTTAACTTCCATAATCTTCGTGGTAAATATCTTCAAGTCCTACATATTTTCTTGAGACCAATTTGAGGCTTAATGTGGCAAAGATTTTAAAATAACTGGAGTTGATAAGAGCATCTTTGACAGATTTAGGATAGCAGGGAATATTTGTTTTGAGTCTAACAGTTTCTTACCTGTAGCACAGCAGTTTGTAAAATCATATTTTAGATGAAGAATAATGTAAATAGAAAAGCAGTAATGGTTCTCTGAATATGATAATGGGTTGTTTCTCCAAGAGGAGGAAGCTTTACCTGTATACTGACAACATTTGTGTTCCTCAGAGAGGAAAAAAGAGACAGATTTCCAAGTGGCAGAAGTCAGTACGGCTTTGTGGCAGTTGGTTTGCAAAATCCAGCTTGTGTTTTCCACCTGTGTGGGCACCAATGGACAATACAGTTTGAAAATCTCGTATGAAGCTTTGTTTCACTGCAGTGTCATCAAGGGATATGAGCCTCTGTCCCGGTGTGGGAAGTGAACTCATGACCCAGCTTACAAATAAAAATGCTTCCCAAAAGAATCTGGATGAAATTGCAGAGCATGACTTAAAGCAAGAAAGAGAGCGGGCACCGAAAGGTCAGCGTGATGACAGATGATTTTTCACTCTGCTTACAGTTCTGCAGCTGTTCACTGCTGTGGGAAGGCAATGGGGAGAGGACAAATCCCAGTAGTGGTATATCAAGAGACCATGTCAGTATGTCTTGTGTAAGTGGTTGTTTATGGGGTCCAGTCTGGCACCTAGCGATGCTTGTAGGAATTCTTCCTCCATCTTTCTCCCACATCTGGGGATATGGATGGCTTTATGCTCTCCCAGACCAGAAGTACTGTAGCCTGGAATTTTTAAGAGCTGTGGAAGCTGAAGGCAGACAAAAATCAATCCTCATTCCTCTACCATGTTATGCCATGAGAGTTAGCAGGCATACAGTGCTGAAGTCAGTGGCTGAAGATGTAATGCGGCTCAAACGTTTTTACTAAGTTAAATGTAGGACGCATGTGCCTCTCTCTTTAGTTTCTGAGCAGTTTTCTAAGTCTGGATCTAGCTAGACTGAGGAGTCTGCTTAGATAAGCACATTCCTGCATTCTGCCATACGTGTTGCTGTAGGAAAAGTACTATCATAAATAATTCAAACGTGTTGTTCTTTTTTTCTTAACTCAGGTGTATTTGAACACATAGGACCAATTAAGAACAGTAGCTCAGAGTGTTCAGAATCATCTTCCTTTGTGTTTTCAGAGATCCTAAATATGTAATGAAGCAAATGTAGTTAAGATGCAAAAATGAATTATCTTATTTTCAGCTCGGCTTGCATTAAGCTGTTAATTTCCATTAGCATTAATGAGAAAACACACCCAAAGGTTTTCCCAAGGCAAGAGTTCTGATCCTCCTAACAATCATTTCCTCTTTACTGTGTCTTTCAATCAAGGGTATTTGTATTTTGAAAACTTAATTAAGAATTAATTAATTAACAGTATTCCTGGAAGGAACACCAAATGGCATTTTGCCCATTGTATCAGCGTGTGAATGGAGCTGGGATGTTGAGATCTGAACCAGCCGTGCCACCACTCTCAGCTTTCACAAGTTTCCATCTGATGTACATCCCTATTTACCATTCCTTACTTGTAATTATAAAAGAATCTCACTCTCATACCTCACTTCTGTCTCCTATTTGTGATGATTGCAGTTTCTGCTAAATACTTGTCAGATCTGTTACAACTTCTGTGTTTGCATTTGTGGAAAAAGCAGACCATTTTAATAGTTCTGTGTAAAAACAAATTACAGTTGGGCTGTAAACCATGGCTGACATTATGAAACAGTACAGCAGGATGTCTAGCCTGTGATTTCCTACCAGATACTCTTAATCTGTGTGAACAGCCTTGGCGTTGTGCTTAGGGGCTCGCTAATTTCTGTACATTCATTTTATGTAATATTTATTCCTATCACTCGATCGGATTTGTAAAACAAATTCATAAATGATGGGGAGTGTGATGTTCTTTGCAATTAGGATGATTCACCAGTGGCGTAATTGAGAAAACAGGAAAAGAAGAAATTATACCCTTCTTCTTGAGACTGGGAATACGGTGTGAGAACAGAGGCAGCAGGCAGTAGAATAGGAAAGAGGGAGAGAGCATCAAAATATTGAAAAGAAACCAGAAGGTGAGGAGATGAGAGACAGTACACTGGAACAAGAGACATAATTATAACACCCATGATAGGATGTGAGAGCTGCTTTCCGTAAAGGATGATATAAAATACCTTTTGTTCAGACTGCTCCCCATCTGCACAAGTAGCTTCCTGTTAGAAATGTGAGATTTGGGCCACTTTACTCTTCTGAGGTTTCATATCTTGTGCACGGACTCCAGGGATATCAGAAAAATGTGCTTGGGAAGGTGTTTCATACTACTGAAAGTTTCTGTTGGATTTTCTTCCTTCTCCCTGAAAGAACAGAGGATTTGAATGGTGAATGTCCAGCATAACCTCCTGGCTGCTGCTGATCAGTTAACTCCTTTGGCTTTGGATAAAGGTGTGTCAAGAACAGAGGCCAGAAAAGGAGAAGCCTTTGTAGATTAAAGCTGTCCTAGAGACAGAGGACATGGTGGGTTCCTTATGCAGATACCCAGTTAATCAATTAGTGTGATTTGATTTGAAAACAACAATGCAGAGCTGAGGGCAAAATCACACACACCCCAAAGAATTTATTTCAAATACTGTTTTTCCCCTTTACAGCAAATTCAAAACCTTGAAGAGCGTTCTCCGTCTGTTTTGCTGCTGTCTCTGGTCTCATTACATGTCAATTCTTTGCTGTGCAGCCAACGTGCTGGACAAGGTCATCACTTCCCTTGCATGTCTGACTGCTTTATGCTTAGCATCCCCATTCCCAGAATCACATCCATCACAGCTTTCACTTTATGAAGCCTGGCTGTCATTGCATGGTTGGAAACTTGAAACACGGACCCTTGAGACTCAAACATGAGAAGGGGGGATGGGAGGGAAGCACTTTAATTGTTCAGGGTAAATAATCAGATCATCCTTTCTTAAAAGAAACATAACTTTCTGGAGGCTTTATCCTTTCTGGTCCTCAAGATTAACATTATTAAATTAAATTGCATCTTAAAAATAACTGACAAAATAAAATTGCTTCTTTTTCCATCACTCTTTCTTTGACTCATTTGAATTTTATAATCTCACTTACAGAAGAAACAATTCCAAAATGGAATTAACATCTCTCTGTGCAGTTTTGTCCTGGTCAGGAGTCAACAACCCCTTTATGTCAACCTTTGTGAGGAGGATCTTTGCCTAGGCCCATATGTTGGTTTAAATTAAGCATTACACAAAACTGTTATCAGTTCAAAGGATTGTGCTTTTAAGACTTTTTTCTCTCTGCTTTCTTTTCTGAATTAATGTTAGTATTAGTATATGATAGTGCATTCCCTGCTGTGTTCGCCCGTTGTGCTGCTCCAGTAGCCAACACAAGTAGGCAAATGTTTGAAGTACTCGTTAGAATTACCAATCTGATTCGTGAGTTTTGGCAGTTGTAATCATCTGTTTAAACCTTTAAGTTTCTGCTTTGGGTTAGCAGGGTACTTCTAATGGACTGTCCCAGGTTATCACTTATTTACAATTATGGAGGTTACGAGGTTAGGCAATAAATTCCCATTTGGTCTTTCAGTGGGTCAGACTTTTCATTAATGCCCACTGGGCGAAGCCTAGCCCGCTCATGTGCTTAAAAACCAATTAGGTTGTCCCTGGTACCGCTATGTTTCATTTTGGTCTTGAGGGTACAACAGCAAAGTTGGAAGGAACCGGATCTGCAGTCACTTCTTTCTTCTCTTCCTTCAGAGCTACTTCAGGATTCCTTCTGTTCATTAGCTTCTTCGTTGTGGTTGTCTCTAAGCATCCTCTGACAAAACTGCCTCCAAGACTGCTCCTAACTTTGTTTTTTTCTCCAGGTATCTTTCCTATAAAATGTATTTCAGCTTTTCACTGAAAATCCAAACTGTGAAACTTGGAAAAATAAAATCATAGACTGGCTTGGGTTGGAAGGGACCTTAAAGATCACTCATCTCCAACCCCCTGCCATAGCCAGACTTGCCAACCATCAGATCAGGCAGCACAGGATCCTATCCAACCCAGTCTTGAACACCCCCAGTTATGGGGCACCCATAACTCTGGGCAGCAGTGCAACACTTCACCGCCCTCTGAATAAAGAATCTTTTCCTAAACTTGAATTCTTTCTCTCTTTTCATAGCTATTTTCTGCAGTTAATACTGTGGAAGGCTATAAGAAGTACTATTTTGCTTCTTCATTTATAACCCCAAAAATTCTTCTCATTGAAGTCCCAGCCTGCTCCCTTCCTTTGGCACCAGCAGAGCACTGGCCCCTAATTCTATTTTTCATCCATAAAGGATGAGGTGTTACTTCTACTCCTGGCCATGAGCCATTTTTTAAGCCATTTCTTCCCAGAAGCACATTCTGGATGGGCAGTGGTGGCAGTGTGGGTGCCTCCAGGTCCCTCAGAATCACACCACGCAGACCCTGCCAGAGTGCCACCCAAGCAGGATGAGCACTGGACCAGGCTGCTCTCGGGACACAGAAGGAAACACTGGGGTCATCCGTCTACCACCACGCTTCTCTGTTCCCCCATATGACAGAACACACCAGAGCAATCTGGGAGAGAGGGATGTAAGGAACCACTGGGCAGCTCTGTGCACTGTAGAACTGTCCTTTCCACGGCAGAGCCCAGCATGCCCCAGTCACTAATCACTAGCCCAATTCTCTAATGAAATGGATGTTCTTAGTGTTAATTCTGCCATCAGAATAGAATTTGTACAATGTGTGAAGACACCCAGTACTGAAGCAGTGCTGCTGTACCACTAGGTAGAACCAGCTTGGCCAGCCAGGGTTGCTATGTGTCAACTTTAGTGATGTAACACACATCCCGTGGCCATGGGAATTAAATCATCTTGTATGGAAATCAGAAGTAAAAGTACATTTTGCAGTTTTCCAAGCAAACTGACCCCTAAAAAGCAATTTTAGCATAACGTAATGCAAAATGACAGCTAATTCCTGAAAGCAGTGTAGCACGTTCAGATTATGCAGGCTGCTGAACTTAAACATGAGAAACAATAGTGCTGTTCAAAAGTACCTTGTGAGATAGTGGGTGTGCTGCCAGTGAGCTGGGACGGCCCCTCCTGCTGCAGGGAGCTGGCAGAACAAGGCTGGCAGCAAGTGCCCCAAGCTATTCAAGCATTCATGGTTAGGCTGCATGGGGCACGGAGCAACCTGGTCCCTCGTTCTATGTCTGTCCATTCTGTTGCATTCTAAAGCTATATTTCAACAAGGAAAGCAGAAAGCTGGTGTTAGAGGGCCACTGCTCATCGTTAGAGGAACAGTCTGCAGAATGTGACAGTGAGAGCACGGACTTTAGTGTTTAACTGCATTTCTTGGAGGCATTAAATGATAAGGACCAGTTCACGACGACATATTTTGAGGCACTGGTGCAGAAAATGTTGTGCAGTCTGACAGTAATACTGTTAATCTCCCTAAAAAGGAACCTCTTCCTCACTGCACTTCTTGTCCATTTGTGCTTTAATAATGTATTTTTATTTCTTTATTTTCTTTCTTTCCTGGAAGTCCACCTGATCTCATTTGCTATAACATTTGCTTCAGAAGCTTTCTTCTCACCCAAACCAAAATGGCTAAAACTCATTTGTAAAGCCATGTTTATGAATGGGACTTACACAAAGGTAAGCTCAGAACATACCGGCTTCCAGTGTCAGGCTGACCTATTCCTTCTGCCAACGCCTGTGCTTTTAATATTCTGGATTTACACCATTTGCTGGTTGTCAACTGGTATGAGTTAAAAGCTCATTTGCCATTGCTGATGTAGGGGGGGAAGGCTTGAGGTGAAAAGGACAGCCAGCTGCCGGGGAGCTGGACTCTAATGTCTTCAAACAGCTCAAAACCAAAGACAAATGAATGCGTAAAAAGAGAAGTATTCTTCCCACTCTTTGCAGCTGGACTCTTACCCTGGCTCCAGCCTAGGCTTTCAAAAATAACTGAAAGACACAAATGTGACTTGATGGACACTTAGCTTAAGGAAAACTCATTTGGAAATTAAGCACTGCTCTTAAAGCTTACGATTCTGATATGTTGGTTTACATAAGGGAGGCATATTTTAAAATAATGAAGGAGTGCTGGCATTTTGGTGCCATTCAATCACAGCGTGTGTCTCTCTGGAGGATGATGGTTATTAGGCTGCAGGTGTGACTAAAGCAGGCATGCCTCTGGAGATGACTTTTTTGTTCACGTCTGAAAAACGATCATAAACCTTGTTGCCTTTGTTTTCCATTTTTTAGCTCTTGTTTTACGGGAGGGAGGAGGGCAGGGGGAAGGAAGGGAGAAGAAGGAACAGGAGACAAGAAATAAGGAGCAAAGCGATGCCTGCTATTGCAAGATGGTGTAGAAGAAAGCACTGGCAGCATCCTGAGGAGATGCCCTATTCTCCTGGGAGCGCCGTGTCCCCCCAGAGCTGCCCAGTGCCTGCCTTGGAGACATCCCACGGCATTTCAAGGAAGGTTCTTATCCCAGTTCGAATCAGGGCTGCATGTCAGAAACACAGAAATTCACTATTACTAGGGCCCGTGTTCATCTGCAGTTTGTCCCTTTCAAGTCACCTGAAAGCTTTCCCAATTTAAATGTAAATGCAGATGCCTCACTCCTTTGCAGGGATTACTCCTGGAGAAAGCAGCAATTGAGAGGCAGCTCCTGCAGATCAGACCTGAGAGGTCGGGACCTTTTCCTCTCCAGGTACAACTGGATACTTGGGCACGGTTACGGGCTGTGTGGTGTCAGTAACATTAAACCCAGAACCAACAGAAGAGTGTTTTACATCTGTCTGGTAAAACTGCTTCCCCGGTTCCAAAACTGGCACTTGTCACAGCTGTTTGTGAGCCACTGGAAACAGCCCTCCATGGGTTTGAGAGCCATAGGTTTAGAACCACTGAACCAAATACATTTCAAATAATCCCTCGGGTATTAATAGTTGTTTTTATTTGCTTCTCCTTCTTCCCTCTCTGATCAAATCTTTTACCTGGAAGGGCAGAAATAGGCTCCAGCAGTGCACTGATGGATGGGAGGCTGTAAGAAAGCACAATTGCTGCAAGGAAGTTACACTTCGTGTGAGGCGTTTCAAGAAAAAAATCACAAAAATTGCTTCTCATAAAACTGTATAAACCCCGTGGCTTATTGCCTGTTGGAGGAGAGGGTAGTAAAATAGGAGAGTAGGAGATTTTTTAATTAAACTCCAGCCTGTTGACTTAAAATTTGTTTGTGAATCCTAGTAAAGATTAATGTGCAGTTGCAAACCAAACAATTTATTATTGCAGAGTTTATTGTCATGTAATTTGTAGGACTGAGGGAAAGAGAGATTATTACATTCAAGCAAATTTATTGTTCTGTAGCTGGGGGAGTTTCTTTTGGTTCTCTTGGTGGTTAAGCGTTGGCTTTTGTTTCACGAAGAGTAAATAAATAAAGCTCTAAAGATGCACTTGGCCCTTCCTCAGGAGGAGAGGGGGACTCACGCAGGCTCAGTTGGCCAAGACAGAACACAGGGGTTGCCCCAGAGCGATGGTCACCTACTGCTGTAGATGAAGCAGATAAGTAAAATGGAAGTGGTATAATCTTTCCAATATTGGTGGGGAGATCCATATAAAATTCTATGTGCTGTTGTGCTGGTGTAGGGTTCTCAAAGCCCATGGGAGAGGGTCAGCTGCAGAGCTCCTCAGAGGGAACACTGATTCATACAAGAAAAGTGTCTTCATATTCTCTAATGAATTAGCTACAACCACCTCATTAAAGACACTGTTCTTGATCAAACTTTTCTGTCAGTTTTTCTTAATGACCAAATTGAATTTAACCTCTCTCAACTTGAGAACAATTACTCTTCACCTTAGTGACAGGACTTGATTTAAAATATTCCTTTTCATTCAATACGTTATTACACTAAGTATTACATGTTAAAAAATAAAGGGCCATCCTGAAACCTTGCGAGGTTAAAACACTCATCTTAATCTCACTAAAGTTAAATGACTCAAACATTTTGAGGGTACGGTTGGATGAAGCTCTCAGCCCATCTCCAAGCTACTCACACATTTCCTGCAACGTTTATTCCTCCCCAATATGCTCTCGACTATAGCTCTGCTGTTAATATCTACAATTTTGGATGTTCAGAATGTTTATTATGCAAAACCTTGCCTTTGCTGGTACATGAGGCAATGTTTGAAAGAGGACTGCATGAAGCATAATCTTCTGTATTATTATTATTGTTTCTTTCTCTCTTAGCCTTGGATGACACATGCTAAATAAACAGTTTCACCATTCTCAAACACCTCAGTGTTTCTTTGGTGTTTAATCACCCAGTGGAGGTATTTATTGCCATATACACTCCCCCACTGTGAGCGTGGTCCTTTTAATTATAAGATGTAGCTCTGTCCAAAACAAACAGCACAGAATAGTGGATAAAATCTGGTATGTGTCTCAGCCAGGAGGAATGCCATGGTGGGATCCTGGTCCTTTTGCTCTGCTTGTCTTGGCTTGACATAATATGGCTCTCACCTATTTCCTCCGGCTCCAGCATCTTGTAAATGTGGGGCCCTCTGCTGGAAGCTGAGCTCAGCTCCCCACTGTGGGGCCAAAGCAGGAAAGCAGCTTCTTAAGGGCCACATAATCCTGCCTTGCTCAGTGAAGGGAAGGGAAGGGAATGTTTGCCAAGCGACAATAACCCTGACAAAATTAGACTATATGGCTATCTCTTCCTTCAAACCTTCCTTTTCTTTGACTTGCTGAATACCACTGTCATGTTTAACTGTTGTATTTTATGCAGGAAAAAAAAAAATCAGGAAGCTAAAGAGCAAGCTACACTTAAAAGGATGTTACGAAATATTATAGCCTCAGTACATCAGGAAAACATCCTACTGTGCCTTTCCTTCTCTGCATGGGTGCCCAGCAGGGATACCACAGGGACATAGCAGGCAGCTCAAGGACTCGGGGCAGCTCCTGACCCTCTGCTGTGCTCCAACTGCAGTTCACCCAGCCCTAGGAATGCAGGGTAACCCAGCATGTACTCTCGGGGTGATGGTACATCTGTACACACCAGTCGCACATCTTGTACCTGCAGCCCAACTGGCAGTGGTGCAGTGTAACTAAAGCTATCTCACCCTTTCACAGTCAGACCTGGAGCATAGCTGACATTTTCTGTGCAGTTTTAGGGATCTGAACAAACAAGACATAGCTGCAGCCCAGAGAGGCTTCTTCAGGTATCTATATTGCAAAGCTATCAGGATCAGCTCCTGTCATTCTATCCCTGCACTGATCTCAGGGCAGCACAGCAAGGCTGTGTGCTCCATCCCACTGTGCTCTGGGTGCAAAGGAGCAGGATGCCACATGTTTTCTTCAACCTGCTCTGTACCTTGGGCTGAGGGGGGCAAAGCTGCAATCGACATGAAGTCCTTTAAGTGGTGATGTTCCCAGGCTCTGTGGCCCTCAGGTAGGGCAACAGTGACAGTCCCTGACACCCAGTGGCCTGGTGTTCCCAGTTCAGTGGAACAATGAGAGACAGCAGCTTTCCAAGGATCCAGAGCAGCCCTGTGCTGCTCTTTTCGTCTGGCCTTTTCTGGTTTCATTCTTCTGTCCCTCTCCCCTCCACTGCTAAGAGGATGAGGGGGTGATAGTGGTTTACCCATTGCTCCATCTCCTTTGCTAGGAGACTTTTGTCCCGTTTATTCCAAAGGAGCCCTCAGCCTGACCCAGAGCTGATTCTCCTTGTGCTCCTTTGGCCTGGAGCACTTTCCTCAAAAGAACAGCTCTCACTGCAGCCTTCTCTCCCCAGCTCTATCTCACAAAGCCAGGGCAGTAATAGAACCTCCAGATTTCTTCTGAAGTGTTTCAGAATCCCCGTATTCCTCCCTCCCACCTTTCAGTTGTCATAATACAGGAGAGATTTTTACACAGTGTTATGGATCCTGAAGCTGAAATGAGACGTTGGTAGGGGATAAGAAACAATAAATCCATGGGAGCGGAATAACTTCATTGTGCATCCAAAAACCTTCTGGATGCCACATAGGAAAACAGTGATGTTTCAAATTGCTATTGTCCTTTAGTGACTTGGAGTCAGACGTACTCCTGTCACTTCATGACAGCTCTTCTGGATGGCACCCAGCATGCATTACCCAGCAATGTACCTCTGTCTGATGTGCCTCTGCTTTATGTAGGGGTAGCAGAACAGCTACAGACAGCTCTTTGTATTTAGCAGCAGGTTTGCAAGGATGAAGAAAAATGCCTGCGTGCTGGTATTGTTCCCATGGCACTTGAGCACTTAAATGTCTTTTTCTGTTTGACATCCTTTGTATTTTAATAATGCACAGAGGCATCAACAGAGATTGGAACTCTATTATGTGCAGCATTAAATGAGCACAGAGAAAGGCAGCACCTGCCCCAAGTAGCTGGCTGTCTAAAATAGATGAAACAGGCACTGGAAGCCCTATTATCTCCGATTATAGGTAGGGCCATGGGATGAATTAAGTTTCCTGGGGTAGTACGGTGACTCTGTAATGGTGTCAGCCATTGAACCCCTATCTCTGGAGTCCCCATCATGCGCCAGGCAGGCACTGAGACAAAACCATGTTATTACTTTATAGGGATGTTGTCATGTTGTTTTCCATCAAAAGGCAAATGAAGATTACTATTATTATTTCTAAATAGTTAGAATAGTGCAACTGAAAACTAAAACAGGAAGGGTTTCAACTGTCTTTCACCAGTTTTACATGTCTGGCGCATCCAGGCATGACTAGAACTCCTTCAGTTTTCAAGTATATGGAGGGGAAGAAGAACCCTATGGCAACAGCCCATCCTAGAGGCCTGTGCATGTTGGGACAGGATCTCAGTGCAGAGTTCACTGCCGGTTTGCAGGGTGCCCAACAACAGTATCCCCAGCTCTAAAGGAAACCCTCCAGTCCATACACGTGTACACATCTGGTTAGAGCAGACAGAAAAGAAGAAAATGAGCTTAAAATACTATATCTAATAATCCACCACATCTTCAAGAAAGGGTAAAGACTCTTGAGACAACCATCTCCTCCACCTGCTCTTTTGGAGTCAAGAGCTGCAGCTCTGTCATTTTATTCTTTGCAGCAGATGAGTAACTGCATGTGTCAGGTTTATAGGAAAAAACTGCTCACCTTCAGTGATACTTAAGGAGAGCATTGGTACCATCTGTGCTGATCCCATTACGGCCAGCTTACAGACAGCTGGGGTGTCTCAGCATCCGCTCTCCTCATTAATCCCCCATTCCACTACGATAAACTTCTGCAGAGATGGCAACACATTGCAGATGGAATTAATCCACCATGGCAGGAACTAATTAAGAGAACAAATCTGAAGCTGTGCCTTATGGCTCTAATTCCCTTTTTATACCTGCAGGGCAAGGGCTGTTAAAAACGAAAAGAAGTTAAGCAGAAGCCAATGCTGGCATTAACCATGTCTGTAATCTCAAATACTATTGCTTGTGCTCGTTTCAGAAAAGCCTTGGAAAAAAGAAAAATTAAAGAAAAAAATAAACAAAAACACAAATCTGAAGAGAACAGAGGGGAAAACAAACAATTTTCATTAGGAATACTGATAAATCCACCTGACCACTTTCCTAGGCCAGCTGGTACAGTTAGTCTCAGCATAGCAGCATTGCTCTGCATGATGGTGTGGATTCCTAGGAAATGGTACTTCGATACCAAAGGTCTTTGCAGAAGTGAGGGGAAAGGGAAAATTAAGTGAGACTGTATCATTCATAATGAGGAAAAGCCTTCTACAAGGTGTTGATGCAACAGGGTAAAAATAACAATCTATATTGTGTTTTCTGATGGAGAGCTCTCCTTTCTCCTATCAAAAAAGCAAGAAATAGCTCCTGAAGTCTTTCATTCCCCTGGTGAGAGCCATGTCTAAAGCCAAGGGTGAGGGATGATGGAAACAAAAGCCTCTGCACGTGATTTTGCGAGAGGGGAAAGCCGGTGCACGAATGACCGACTGCAGAGGAAATGAATGAGGTGTGCAGAGGAGCACTGGGAAGTGTCAGAGCTACAGGCGAGTGTGACTCCCTGAGCTGTGCAGCATTTGTACATAAAACCTTCAATTAGGTTTTCTGGATCAGAGCTTTGCAAAATGTGTTATTTCAAACTTAAATAGCTCTGTTTGTTGTGCACTGAAGCATGTGCCTGACTTTCAGCGTATATTTAAGACCTTTCTCTGCTTGTCAAAACACTTTGGGACAAATATTCAAAAGATAGAAGCCTTGTGATTAGTATTATATGATCTGTCTTAAGGACCCTGGCTGTCACAGAGGAATTTTCAGTCCTAACTTCAGACTTCAGGCTCTATAGGGAGTGGTTTCCTTGATATCACTGAAACAAGGGAGGAATTGAATGAGCTGTTTGTAGAAAATGCTGGGTAGTGGATGCATTCCTCTGGGAACTGAAGTATCTCCTTCTGCAGGAAGAGGTCTAGCCTTGCATCTTTCCCTGGAATGAATTCTTTATGTCCTCATTATGAAATGAGAGTGGGGAGTAAAATAGGTCAGAGTTGTCTTTCATACACGGCTAGTGATAGCGCTGAACTTCCGCTCCATCACAGTTCAGCAGCCTGAACATTCCCAGTGAAATAGAATTAGCCCAGGCTCTACGGGGTACTCTTAATTGCTTTGCAGCATCACCAGAGAGCTGTCTGCATGGCCAACATTTAGGAGATAGAGATGTTGTTAGTGCAGGAGTTGGCTGCAGCCCAATAGCGTTTTTCAAAGAGCGAAGCTTTGGCTTGAACAGACGCGAACAGTCGAGGCTTGGTCACCTGTGTCCTTTGTGGCTCTGGGCAGCAGTTCCCACCAGGAAGGACTGAGCCTGAACAGAGCACCAGGAAATGGCAGAAATTAGGCCTGCAGTTAGACTGGGAGTTACAGTTTGGGAGCAGAACCAATAGCTTTGGCAGGGGTATTTGTCACTTGCTGTGCATCTGTAGTTGCAATCAATTGGAATGATGTATTCCCAAATCCAATTGATGGCTGGTTCTGGACAATTGAGGTTGATTTTATGTGTGAATCCTTCAAGTCTAATGAGTTATAGAAAAACAGATTATATAGGCCTCATTGTTTTCTAAACTTTGTGGATATCTTAAATTTTACTGCTAATTTATTAATGTCCAGCTGTTTGCATATGAAGAAACAGAGTCTGTATTTGTTTTTAAAGTTCTCTCCTGAGCACTGGTGTTACAAAAATATTAGAGTTCCTTCAGACCCTTCAGTCAGACAAGGCTTTGAGTTTGAGGTTGTCTCAAAGCAAGCAATTAAGCTTGAACTGCTAGATTGAATTTTAGAAGCATTGCTACAGGGAAGAAGGGGAAAATAAATAAATAACATAGAGTTTTTGGCCTATGCTCTTAGGTTGTAGCTCAAGGAGGACTGAGAGGTTTATTGATTTGGGTTTTCAGTTTCAAATTGCAAAAGAAGATTGAAGACTTAATTTTACTCGTGGCAGGCAAGCACCAAACTCCCGCTTCTGTAACTCAGTGTGCTTGGGCAGCAAGCTGTGCCAGGCACTGTGTCATCCACCTCCTTTGGACTCGCAAGAAGAGAATGCAGAACAATATCGTAAAAGATCGGCATTGAAAAAGCCCTAGGATTTTTGAGGATGTACTGAAACTTTACTAAGATGAAGGAGCATGTTGACTGCGCTGCAGAGTGATGTTCCTTTTCTAGATTAGCAAAGTTCTTTCTTTTCCTCAGACATGCCGTATTTTTGCTTGTTTTCTGTTTTGAAACTGTGGTCTCCAAGAGGAAAAGAGGTGTGGCAGAGGAGGCGAAGGGAGCACACATGGAATCAGAAGCATGCCAGAGTTGCAGGCAAACATCAAATGGTTTGAGTTGGAAGGGACCCTTAAAGGCCACCTCATTGAACTCCCCTGCAATGAACAGGGACACTTACAGCTCCATCAGTGCTCAGAGCCCCATCCAGCCTGACCTTGGGTGTCTCCAAAGACACCTGTGCCAGTGCCTCACCACCCTTGTTGTAAAAACACTTACATCCAATCTAAATCTCCTCTCTCTTAGTTTGAAACCATTCCCCTTGTCCTGTCACAGCAGACCCTGATAAAGAGTCTGTCCCCTTCCCTCCTTCACCCCACCTCAGATACCGAAAGGCTGCTCTCGGGTCTCTTCTCCAGGCTGAACCAGCCCAGCTCTCAGCCTGTCCTTGTAGGGGAGGTGTTCCATCCTTTGGATCATTTTGGTGATGCAGTTACGCCATCATTAAAGGTCACAAGGTTGGTCATGCAGGACCTGCCCTTGGTGAAGCCATGCTGGTTATCCTGTATCGCCTCCCTCTCCTCCACGTGCCTTAGCATGACTTCCAGGAGGATCTGCTCCACAATCTCCCCCAGCACTGAGGTGAGACTGACAGGCTGGCAGTTCCCTGAGTCGTCTTTTCTATCCTTCTTAAAAATGGGTGCAGCATTGCCTTTTTTCCAGTCATCAGGGGTTTCACCTGCCCTCCATGACTTCAAATATCATAAAGAGTGCCTTGGTGACTATGTCAGCCAATTCCCTCAGGACTCACTGTGCTGAAGCTTGGCATTCTGAGAGCCTGCAGCAGAGCCACGGGCTCCTGGAGACCTGGAGACAGGCTTTGTCCCAGGCTACAGAA
The DNA here is from genome assembly GCF_038088225.1 of Cyrtonyx montezumae. Lineage (NCBI taxonomy): Eukaryota > Metazoa > Chordata > Aves > Galliformes > Odontophoridae > Cyrtonyx > Cyrtonyx montezumae. Next base: position 1,583,344 of record NW_027072056.1, on the reverse strand, counting down.
CATCTGGCTGTGTTGAGAGTGAGCTTTAAGGAACAGCAGAAGCTTTGAGCAGACAATTAGGAGTTAAGCTATCAAAAACCTGTAAAAGCACCCTGGGGAGTTGAGTTCATTTTAGAACTGGGGGTGGAGAGGTTCTGGTTAGATTCTTTCTTTTGATGTGTCAAGAATAAGGTTTAAGAAGAATTTAAATACTGTCTTAAAATAATGTCTTCAGTTGTGTGGGTAGAAGTAACAAATCTTTCAGCTCATAAAACCGATGCTTTGTATGATTTCCTGATGTTCACTTACCTCGGCTGTTATTGGAAACTTGCACTCCAACATAAACTCTAATCATCCCACTGAAAGCAGCGGGAGTGATTTGTCCCTGGTGACACCATGGGCCATTAATGCACTGCACACAGAGGATGTGCTCTCCCCTTCTGTTCACACACATGATAGCTACTGGGAGCACTTTGGAGCTAACTCTTCAGGCGTGTGCAACAGGGCTGGAGCAGCTCAGTGGGGTGAGCCTGCCTCAGAGCTACACGAATGGCCACGGAGGTTGTGCCTTCTCCCGGTGTGTTTCATCTATGTCCCACATCCTCCTGAAATGTGCTGGTGGAGTTCAGTGCAAAGATAGCTCCTCAGCTGCTGAGCTCACCCATGCTGAGGATGTCTGGGCGTACACATCTTTCTAAGCTGCATCGTTCCAGTTTGGAAGTCTTCCCAGGGAGGTTTTTGGGGACTGGCTAGAGCCAGGTTAGGTTGCCCAAGCCAGGGTTGAACCATAGCAACTCGCTGATCCAGAGGAACTTGTCAGCACTTCTAGTTCAGCTGTACCATCAGGTTGAAAGTTGTATGGGTATGTATGCAGCTGTGTGCACGCTAGTTGTACTACGAAGGCACAAACCACATACTCTCACTGTAAACCTCTATGAGGAGTAAGAAGTTGCTCTCTTTCCTTTCTTGGAGGCAATAAATTGAAGGGAAGAACAGAGTTCCTATGCCCCTAATTTGCAGGAGAGGCCTGAACTGCTTGTTTCCAAGTTTTAAATGGATTTTGCAGACTGTTATTCTGCACAGATGGTATTTACACAATTGGAAGCATTGCTCCCTAGCAGAGCAGTGCAAGAAGGACGGTGGCTGGTGAGACATTGTTCCATTATTAAACCTCATCAAGGAGACTGGAAGGAAGCACACTTAGAGCCTTCATAGCTCATAAGGCCATATACTTTTTCTAAGATGAAGGAAAATTAATATGGCTTCTTTATTGGATGGAAAAGGCTTTTCAATTTAACCTTGAGCTATTTCCCTTTCCAAAGAAACTGCATAAAAGCAACAATGAAAAAATTTAATCTCCTTACGGGATAATAGGAGAGAGATCATCCGGAGTTTATAAAGCATCTTAGTTAATGGATTCATTTTAATAATGACAGGTTTATCCACCCACCTTGGCAACTGTAGGGTTTTTTAATTCCCTTTTTTTTTTTTTGGAGTGCATGCATCAAGATTACTTGTCTTAAAGCACAGAAAGGAAGCATCATTCTAAGAATAATGAAAGCACTTTCCTGTTCTCAAGATGGGAACTGCCAGCCTTCCGCCCGACTCTCAGGTCCATCACTTGGGCACTGCCTCTATCCATCTTTTCTCTAAACTTCACTGTCTAAGCTACAGTTGATTTGTACTCCAACCTGAAGCATGGCATCCTTCTGCTACACCTCTCACTCTCCATGGAGTTTCATCAGCTGAACTCCCACAGCATTGTCTCCTCCAGCATTTTCAGGGGCTCCTTTCCACAGTCAGCCATAGTGCTTCACCCAAGTTCATTATCTGGCCCAACTGTATAAGTGCTCTCTGCGTGTTCCGCTGGCTCCTTTTGGATTTAGCTCAGAGGTTGGTTGATGTGTTGTTTGATTGGTTTTTGGGGGTTCCTCAGAAGGTATCTCATACCTCCCATCCTGGTGCAAGGGTTTCCCAAGGCTCATGGAGCTCACTAAATTGCTGCTCACCTTCCCTGCTCACCAGGCACCAGAGATGCTTGCTGCATTAACTGTGAAGCTGCCTGTGGGGAGTGACTCCATGCTCATTTCAAACCATGTGATAAAAAGGAAAAATGGCCCCTACTCCCTACGCTTCCCCCCATAGTGCTGAAGGCAGAGGGGTGCTGGGTGCTGGTCTCAGTCTGCCTGACCTCACAGGCCTGGGGGAAGTAGGAGATGTCTGAAAGAGCAGCTGGCACTGCATTGAATCCCTGATCACGTTCCCAAACCCCACATCATGCAGATTTCTCAAGAGAAAACGCTCGCTTGGAGAAAGCTGCAACCAGTTATTCCAGCAGAGTGAAATAAGGACTGTGGAGGTGAATCCTGTGCCAAGAATAGTGCTGTAAATAATAATACTGTAAATTAACAAGACTAGAAATTGAGATCTCAGATTTGCTACCCTTACTCTGTGCTTCTCTTTCCTCCATTTCTTTGTTCCCTTTGCTTCTACCAATTCAGGGAATTTTACTTGGTAGATTTGATTTTCTCTCTTTTCAAAGCTGCTTAGTAAATGCAACGTGAGAAAAGTGACAACAATCTTGGCAGTACCAAAAGACTGTTGAGTTTGCTGTCCTGTTTATGAACGTTATCTTGGCAGATCATGGTAAACCGACATCTTTCAAACTAGAACAGTGGAAAATTTTAACCGTTTTCTTCCTCCTAGGTGTTCAAAATTCTATATGAAGTCTCCTCTTTTCTGTGACAAATTAGCACAATTTTAGAGTATCAGTTGGAGGGCTGTAAGTAATTTTTTAACTTTTCCAGATCCCCACGAATCTTCCATAGGCAGCCTAAGAACAGCTTCTGTTCGATCCCAGTTGGGGATGTGGGTGCTCAAACGTGTCTTTGGGGACCATATGGTGCCCATTTATTCAAAGCAGGAGCTGCATTTTCAGCAGTCTCCACTGCATCAAGTGATTCCCTCAGGTCTGGCAACCAAATATCCCTTGTGTATAAAAGTAGGCAACTTCTAACCCACATATGGATATGCTGCAAGCCCTAGTTTGGGGGCTGGTGCTGGCTGAACCCAACATTGCTACAGAAGTATTAATTCACTTCTTGTTTTCTCATCCAATAAGTTTACAGTTAGTCCATACGAAAGGAAACGCTGTCAGTAAGAGAACTGATTAACTTAAGTAAGAGAACTGATTAACTGATCCACCGTGGGTATTCTGTGACCTGATGATAACACCTTCACTCTCAGGTGATGAACAAGGTGATGTATTCAAGTCTGGGCTCTTCTTGTCCCCAGGCTTCACTCCTGGGAAATACCCAACACAGGAGGGCGGGAGCTGCCCTTGGGCCACCAGTATTTCCCATTTAATTTACCTGACAAGTTTGCTTAATGGTAATCTTTTGGAGGGATGCACACCTCTGCCACCAAGGTGATCCTTTCTGCACATAATTCAAATCATGAAGATTAAAAAAAAAAAAAAACTTAATATATGTAAAGTAAATAGATTTCATTTTTTCTCAAATGAATTCATTAGTCAAAATTAGTCTCTGAATAATTTACACGGATGATTCTTAGCTTGCCAGTTGTCTGTGAGCAGTCTGTTACCCGTGCACAAACTGCAGATGCTTTGATTAGGTACATGAGATGCCTCACTGCTATGATGTTCCTTTTGGTGCAGTTCCTCAGCTGCCAGCAAGGCAACCCCCACTTGGACCAGCAGCAGACCCTAATTTCAGCCAATTCATATCTGTTCTGATCAGGGACCTTATGGGACACTCCCTACAGTCAGTGTCATCTTTGGGTTGGTGCCCACCAGCCTTGGTCTGCAAGTGGATTTTCAGCTGCCTGGGGTTGGGGAAGGCTCACTATTTTTTCAGACAGAGTGCCTCACCTTGCACAGCAAACACAAGCAAACAAGTTTTCTTTCCTGAGTGGCCTTTCACAGGTTCTTAATCAGCAACCCAAACATCTGTGGCAGATTATAGGCCAAAAAACAGTGGAATTAACCTTAAAGGGATCTACTTTGCTCAGTGCTGCTTGTACCACTGTGCGTGCATGTATGTTTCAGAATGCAGTTCCAGTTCTTCAGTCTTTCCTTCCTGCAAACAAGCAAATCGAGATTTCCTTGCAGCCTTTGATTTCCTTCATGCCTTTTGGGTCACCTGGAGAGGAATGGATCTCCAAAGCCTCAGACCCCATCCCACTTAAACCCACTTGAGGGATGAACTCTCAGTCCACCACTGCGACAACCAAACATAGCATTCTTACTGACTGCAGTTATTAAGCCAAGGTGAAATCATTATTGTTAGTCTACAAACAAGGCTTAAATACCTATCATCAAATGTAAAAAGGAGTAAATATGATATAAATTATTCTAATAGGTTTGCACAAAAAAAGAGCAATTAAACTAATGCAGTTTGACTTCTTTTCAATTAATAACGTACCCAATCATTTCTACATTGTTTGGAAAGACTGTGTGCAGATAATATTGTCTTATGGCCTAATTTTTTTCATGCAATTAGTTGCATACATTTGCTGACAGGCTAATTTATGAGCAATTGCTTTAAAAGCAGAACTATTTTGCATTTAATTACATCGGGTTGTAATCCATCTGTTGACAAATTTGTGTGTTTTGCTATTTATTTGCTAATGCGTTCCACTACTCCAACACGATCAGTCATACAAGTTGAATATTTGTTTGATTATATAAATACCACAGGGTAATTAAGGGCCAGATGTATGGCTGGTGGGAACGACAAGTTGAGATAATTCTACCCCACCCCGAGTTGAATCTTTTATTACTTTTCCACGGAGAGCGAACAAAACGGTGATTAAAGCTGTAATTCCGTGGCTGCCAGTCTGCTGCTCAGCAACTGCAGCAGGGGAAGATGAGAGGTCGGTCAGATGGGACTCCCCATGCTCTGTGTTGGACCTGACTGTTGGTCCTGCAGATTGCCTCTGAGTGAGGATCAGGAGCATGCATGGATGTGTGGAAAAGTGGTGCTGTTTGGTTGTGGCAAAGACTTCTTCCTAACACACTTGTGAAAGAATAAAAGCCTTGAGCTGAGAGGTTTCAAGGTAGGTATGATGCTTGTCTTTGAGTCCTTGGAAGAGGAAACAGGAGGGCTCAGAACAATGTGGACCAAGAAGGGGACTATGGGTGGAGAAGTCAGCTTACATTAGCACCTTTACTAGGTGGTTCCTCCAAGACCAGTATAGGCATGAGTAGCCTTGAGTATAGGCTGGTCTCACAAAGTGTGCAGCACTAATAGTGCTGGAGGAAAAGTCTTGCTGGGCAAGCACAGAGCACTTGAGAACATGCCATGGGAAAAGGCTTTTCTTACCGAAACAACAGCCCCAGTGCACAGTGCCACATTCCCTCTGTAGACTGAGCACTGCCACTCTTTCCTATACTGGATAATATTTTACCCCCGAAATAACAGCTTCTGTTTGCACGATGACTCCAGATGGGCTGTACTACCAAGGGAAGTGGCGGGTGGTGAAATCTGGCTCCTGATACAGATTCTGAGACAATTTAGTTCAAGTCCCATCAAGATAACTCTAGAGGCTACCATGCAAAAGTAACAATGAATAGGAGTGACAGCTTGTATATCAAAAGCAGAAGCTGAATAATGTGCTATGAAACCCTTTTTAATGACAGAGGCTTCGTAGATGTGCATTAAACATACACACGCTCTGGTTGCTCCTTTGCACAGTTACAAAAGAAGTACTATTGGTTTGTTTTCAAAGCTGAAGGCCATGGTGGGGCTGGTTATGCTCAGTATCTGTGCACTGTTGTTGTCTGCCCCTCAGTTCAGATACACATGTGCTTCCTCAGACTATGGGTGGGGTTGAATTGGGTCTTACAATTAGCACGTCATCAGGCAAACAGCTTCTGACTTTGAATTAAACACAAAAGTTGAATGAGAATTCTCTTTGCATGCATCATAGGTTGGAGTTTGGGCTTTGCTTCTGTTTGGTCTTGAAGAAGTGAATTTCTATTTCTCCTGAGTATTAACAGCTGGCAACTGTACAGGTTCTGAGAGTTCAGGCATCTGTAAAAATATCAGATCCCTTTGAAGTGCTCTAAAGCATAAATTATAGTTAGATAATGTCCTCAGATGAAAATACCCGCTTGTGAAAAAAGATTTTCTTTCCCCCTCCTTCTGCTCCAAATCTAGAAATTAAAGACAATGGGGACTGCAATTATCAGACATGCCAGACAACATTCCCTCTCAGGGTTTCACATAGACATTCCCGTTCTGCTCAGCGCACGTGGGAAAGTCTGATCTGTTGTTAGTGCCCTTCTGGGTTGGAGTTGTTGAGCAGTCTCCATAAAGCAAAGTGAAAAGAGAGTTTAAAGGAAAGGGTGGACACTTTGTGAGAGTCAGAAGAATTGCATGCCTTTGATTCTCCAAAGCACAGATGCCTGGACTTGTAACTGACTGACTAATTTGCAGTGATTAATTTGAGGAGATTTTCCTGGTTTTCAGTTTCCTTTGAAAGTGTGTACATTTAAGAGAAGTGTGGTTTTCTTAACCACACTGAGGATGATTGTTTGGTCTTTAGACTGCTCGCAGGCAATTGCCTTTTGAAGTATTCAGTGTGTAGGAAATTCTGTTAAGTCCTTTGGTGTTTTTGTTTGAGGATTCATGGCTTACATTGCAAGACATATCCCTGCTGATAGCATTTGCCACTCTTGCCTTGGTGGCTGCCAATAGAAGACAGAGAGGAAGGGGAGATGATATCGTACAGTTAAGTAACAGGCTGAAATGTGGATTTGGGAATTGAATGTCTGTACTGTTGCTGGTCTTGCAGCAGTGCTTTTTAGTTCCTGCTGTGTCAGTGGAGGGCTGCGTGGGTGTTCCTGCCTGCTGACGTCCTTGGCAGCCTCCCTGCCACTGCCTCAGATCATACTTTTCCTGCCATTATCATCTTAACTTCTCTTTAGGAGCAATTTTCTCATTGCAATTCTTAATTGCTCTGGATAGTTTGTCCTTGTAAGCTGAGATAATTAAAGAGAAGACATAGACTCTAAGAAAATGTCAACCCCACCTTGTGCTTCTGAGCAGAAAAAAGTCACTTCTAAGCTGAAGCCATGGGAAAGAGCAGCACCCTCCATGTTACCCTGCATCCTCTGTGTTCATTAGGCACCAGAAGTTGAATTAATATATTGGGAAAGGCAGGAGGAATGGAAAAGCAGTGTCAAGGGACCAGCAGTGAGACTCGGCCCACCAGCCTGTGCCCGCGCTCCTGCTCGCCCAGCTGAGGGTGCGGTACATCTGGAGTATTTAACATGTCAGGCAACACTGCAGCATCATGTTTAACATCCCATTTTAGAGCTGAAGGTAAGTGTTTTCTCCTGAGATCTCCATGCCGGTTTCCCAACCGAAGAGATCCACAGAGAGCTTATACAAGTCGGAGGAAGGGAATACAGAAGCACAATGAGGCTCATCTGCAATTTAATCACTGTTGGCCCTGATTTGACGTTCAGAACCCGAATAGCTGCAAATACGGGCTCGGGAAAGAGCGGTGATCCTCTCCCGCCTTTCATCACGATGTCCTAGTGCCCCCCAGAGTCTGACTCGTAAAATCACCGAGACCGAGATCCACGCTCGGCTGTCTGCCCTGAGGCGGAGCGAAACGCTTTATGACGCGGGGTGAGGGCTTTCCCAGCCGTCCTGATCGCTGCCCGAGGGAATTCAGCTCAGCCAGCTCACACAGCAACGCTGCGGGTACTTTTGGAGTGGGAGACAGGCGGGAACCCGTGGGCCAAAGGAGGGCAGGAACTCAGAGGTGAAGACCAAAGATGTGACGCGGCAGCGGGGAAGTACCTGAGCCCCAGGCCTGCTGCGCAAGGGCTGCAGAGCAGAGGGGTTGCTGCTTTGCTTCCCAAATCCCAGGGTTGAGCTCCTGTGCACTTGCTGCCTCTCACCTGCCCGGCAGGTGTCCGGCTGTGAAGGGCCCCGCTGCTCAGAATACGTTTTATACAAATATTTACTTCAGCTTACTGCACTGATGACCTGTAGGTCCAAGGGGGATCTTCCCTGAGCCCACCTTACTCTTGAAAGCCTCACCTTGCCTGCTAGAAGGGTGTGAAGCACCCACCCAGTGTGAAGGCCTGAGGCCGCATGGAGCCATTATTATCTCATTCTGGCCTTCCCTGTGGCACAGGGCTCCTTGTCTCAGCAGAGGTATTTCCTGAGCATGGAGTGTATTGCTTGCTCTGAGCTCTCCCAGCATCTCTGGGGTTTGGATAGGCACACTCGCCTGTTTATGTTACATTGCTTTCTCCTTGATAGGAGAGACCTGGACAGCCTTGGGAGGTTGGGCAGAGAGTGGCTTGAAAGCAGCTGTTAGCAGAATGATTTGAGGGTGCTGGCTGATGAAAGACTCAACGTGAGCTGGCAGTGTGTGCGTGCAGCCCAAAGACCAATCGTGTCCTGAGTTGCATCAAGAGAAGTGTGGTCAAGGGAGGTGATTCTGTGCCTCTACTCTGCTCTCATGAGACCCCACCTGGAGTACTGCATCCAGTTCTGGAACCCCAACAAAAGGAGGATGGAGAGCTATTGGAGCTGGTCCAGAGGAGGGCCATGAAGATGATCAGAGGGCTGGAGCACCTTCCCTACAAGGACAGGCTGAGAAAACTGTGGCTCTTTGGTCTGGAGAAGAGAAGGCTCCAGGGGGACTCTGTAGTGGCCTTTCAGGACCTGAAGAGACCTACAGAAAAGCTAGGGAGAGACTTTTTATAAGGGCAGGTAGCAACAGGATGAGGGAAAATGGTTTTAAACTGGAATAGGGTTGATTTAGACTAGATAGTAGGAAGACATTCTTTACTGTGAGGGTGGAACAGTAAAGAACAGTGTCACTTTACTGTGACACTGGAACAGGTTGCGCAGTGAGGCTGTGGATGTGCTCCCTGGAAGCACTCAAGGTCAGGCTGGATGGGGCTGTGAGCAACCTGTGCTAGAGGGATGTGTCCCTGCCTACAGCAGGGGGTTGAAACGAGGTGATCTTAAAGGTCCCTTCCAACCCAAACCATTCTATGATGTTATATGAGTATCAGAGTTACGGAGTTGTTTGCTGCCCAGCATTATGTGACGCTGACAATAAGTAGGTTTTCTTTGCCTACAAAACAGCACCAGCATAGCACAGATCCTTTCCATGCTGGACATAACCCGTTGCAGGTTTATCTAGGGTTTGCTTAGAGGCAGCAGTGTTAAAGCACAACACGTGCAGGGGCTGAACACTGTGGATGCATTGAGAGGCAGCACCACCAAAGCCGGTAGGAAGAGTGCACAGCAGAAAGGGAGAGATCTGCTGCTGCAAGTATGTGCTGCATTCACAGTTTAAGAGCTAATGCACCCAGTGAAAATTATCTGCAGCAAATGATAAGATGTTCCTGCATCCCTCCAAGAGCAGTTGGAGCTAAAGCTGACTTCACATACAGTGGGCTACGATGCAGTAATCACTTGAAAGCAGAGAACTGATTGTTAACCAAAGCAACCTTGTTCTCATTTGAACCTGGTGGAATGTACAGCCCTCTAGCATCTTCTGTGGCCCGCAAGGATGTGGGATGGTGTGCTGTGCTTATGGAACAGCAGCTGCTTCACTGCCCTGCTCTCATCAATACCAGCTCTCAAGTTATTAGTTCCAAGATTGCTCTCACAGTGATCCAGCCCTGAAGATGTGGTTATTGAGCTTTTTATAAGTGAATGGGAGGAAAAAAAAAAGAAAGAAACAACCCACAAAGGTTAGCTGTATTTCTTCTAAGTGAATTCCTTAGCAGAAGGAAACATTCAATGATGCCCTATTTGGTGAATGTGATCAGGAAGATCAATGGATTTTCTGGGTTCTGTTCCCCAGATGAAAATTTATAACAGATTTTGAAGCAAGACCACATCTTCCCTTGTAGCCACAGATAAGTTGAATGGGTAAACACAACCACACAAGCTAACAGATGTCTGTGTCATCACCCACTGCAGGGACAGAGGGTGTTGGCTGTGTCCCTGGGACAGCCAGCATGGGGCTGTTAGCCATGTGCCCCTGCATGGTGCCAGGGTGAAGAAATCTGTTTGAGAAACAGATTTTATCATATATATATATTTTTTTTCACTATAATTCTATTCTTCTGGCATTTTCTGCTTCCTTTATGCCAAAAGAAGGTAAGATTTTGACGATGATTTCTGCCTACTGACATAACTAATTACTTAATCAAGGGCCTCTGGCTTCTGTTTATAGATAACTGAGATATTAAGAGATTGCATTAATGCCCTTAGAAACACAGCAAGACTTGTGAAATCCATAGAGATATATTTACTGGTAAAAATTACTCCATAATAATTTGTCAATTACAGGATGCTATCAGATGTCTAATGCTTGAGCTGAAATCTGCTCCAGCTGGGGGAAGGATCCGTTTTCTGTGCTTTGACATGTGTCTGGAAAGAAGATGTCTTTACTGAAAAATTGTTCTCATGTTTGCTGGGTTTCTCAGGCTTGGGTTGCTTGCAGCATCAGGGTGGTTTGCACAGAGCTAGCAGATGGATGCTAGGTGTTACCACCATGCTGTAGGCATAAGGGGATGTTTTCTGGGTTGATGAAGGATGCTGTAGGAAATATTTACATGTAAATCTCTGGTGCTGGTTCAGAGAGTCATGGTGTAGCTACGGGCTAGAAGGGATGCACGAAGGTCCTCTGGTCTCCCTGTGGCCTGAAAGCAGGGCTACCTCATACTAAAGCTGTATAAACAGCATCCTACCTGCCAATGGGAAGTAGCAAGTGGACTCCTTGGGGCACATTGCACATATGAAGATGTTCTAAATAGTTCCTGCCACTGAGACAGTGAAACTTCCCACCCCTGTTAGTATTTTAAATAGCAGCAGGCCTTTGACCAAGATGGACTTACCACGTTCATTGCTCATTTCTCAGATGAGAACAGATTCTTCTCTTGTGTGTAACTGCACCCTATGACACGGGGTCACCCTGTGTCAGCAGCAGCCCCGCAGCGAAGGCACAGTCCTCCTGCAGCAGCCATGGGACACTCCATGGGGCAGCAGCCTACATGTCAGCCCCACAGGGGCCCAGTGGGGCTCAGCTTTTTCACCCCCCCCCCATCCCTAGAGAGCAGCTGGTGAATATTCCATCAGATCAGCACCAGCAGCTGCTAAAAATAAAGCCCTGTGCTGTGCTCAGTCTGTGCACGCAGGGCAGTATGTTGGTTTGCTTTATAATCATCTCTCATTTTACCATGTCTTACCAGTTAGCGATTTGAAGCCGTGGTTTTAGTGACAGAGTATCTCTCTGGTATCTCTCTGCCTGCCTCGTCTTTTGTTTCAGTGGGAAAGCTTACTCAAGGAGGACTAATGAAAATTATAGCTATTTATCCACCAAAGCTATGAGAGGATACATTATGATTCTCAGAGTGCCGGGTTACTGTACTGTGACAAATAGAATAGTTCCTAAGTACCCTTGAGTGAGAACAAGTGTGCAAGAAGGAAACTAATATTGGAGATTTATTTTTCTCAACCACTTAGTTGCCAATAGAAGGAGTTAAAAGCAAAATCTCTATTTTCAAATATCGGTCTGATAGGAGGGGTTGAATGCTGATCAACTCCTAAACAGGACAGTAAGTCAGTTCTGATGCATGGATTAAGCCCTATAAGTTGCATTTAACAAATTAACGATAGAGAACAACTCGGTAACATATTTTGGTTCATCTAGCAAATTGTCTGCCTTATCAAAAGCTGTATGCGTGGGCCTCAGATCAGGGTAGCTGAAATCAAGAAGAGCTGTCCTCTTATTTTCAGAGTACACGCCATGTCAAAATGCCTTAAAACCTTATGGAGAGGTAGAGAGGAACCCCATTCTGTCTAGTGTAGTCGGGCCCCAGTTATCCTGATTCACCCTGCTCTGCAGCCAGGCTTTGGCTCCTTGTCCTCAGGGCACTTCCTAACTTTCCATCATGTGAGTGAATATTCAGAGATGATGCTGGGCAGCTGAACTGCTTGAAGTGCATGGTGCTGATTATAATGCTCTGAACTTCTGTTTGTGTTTGTTGCACTCCTTAAAACTCACCTCTGTTACAATTCCTACAAAATTCTTGAAGTCAAAGCAGCTGATGAGCTGTGACTGCTGCTCATCTTTTATTTTCTGGTCGGGTTATTTCTTGCTGCCACCACTGCTTTCCCCTGTGTAAATGGATGGAAAGCCTGCTGAGGCACAGATCTTTTTCTACCATATTAGGTACTCACCTTGGGTGAGTCACACTAAAAGCAGTATTAAAAAACAGTGATCTTGAGATTACAGTGCTTTAAGAAACATTTAGCAGTACCCTCTGCTGTCCTCTGCAGAGGACTTTTCAGTGAGACACTGAAGGACATGCCACGTGAGCAGTGATGGGACAAGAGGGAATGGCCTCAAGTTGCATAAGGGGAGGTTCAGGTTGGACATTAGGAAAATGTTTTTCTCTGAAATAGTCAGTCACTGAAATGGGCTGCCCAGGGAGGTGGTGGGCTCACCATCCCTAGAGGTGTTCTAGAAAAATTTTCTGCACTGAGAGATGTGGTTTAGTGGGGAGATACTGGTGGCAAGTGGACAGTTGGATGGATGATCTCGGAGGTCTTTTCCATCCTTGGTGATTCTGTGATTCTACGACATCTGTCACTTACCAAGCAGGCGTAGAGGCAGGAGGCTTGCAGGTACCCATGCATGAGATTTCCAAAAGGAGGCTTTGTTCCACCTCTACAGACTCCTGTGGCTGGAAATAGAAAAATGCAGCAGGGATGTCACTTGCACCACTTTCACAATGAGAGAAATCAGCCATTCATTTAGAGCTGAAGTAAGTATTGCAGGTCGAGATGCAGATTTTCAGCTAGATCAAGGTGTCTAGTTAATCAACAGGGAGCAATTGAATCACAGATGGGTAGATCTAAGGCAGAAACAATGGGGTGAAGTTCTGTGGCTTGTTACACCAAGTGGCAAAGGAGTGTGCCCACCAACTTCAGCACCTACAGAAATATCCCTGCTCTTCTACTCTGTGAATCAGTAAAGAATTCACCCGTATGAGGAGAGAAAAAAAGCTTGGGGACAAGTTCTTTGTTATGTGAGGTCTCCCTTCCCTGCCTTCCACCCACATGTAGCTGTGTTGATTAGTGACTCTGATACGTGGCATTTGTTGTTTTTTTTCTTAGTAGCAAAAGAAATTAGGCAGCTGCTGTGCAGAGTTCTGAAATAAAACCAACAGTATGTGGCTGAACCTGCCTGATAAGGAGTTATTAAAGAAATAATGATGTCCTCGTCACAGCAATGAGGAGATAAATGGTATGTTAAATGGCAAAGCACAGCACTGCATATTTCATGCTCTGTAATGACTGAAGAGTGCATCACGATAAATCTTATTAAAGTAAGCACCAAGGAATTAAACGTGATGCTCTGCTACCTGTGCTGAGATCTCTTCCACTCACCTAATTCTTGTGGCATTGCCTTGTGCATTGCCACTCTGGTCCTGATCATAAAGAAAAGGCAGAGAGAAGTCAATTGTTTGTGCTGAAAGGCTGCACAATTAGCAGAGGGAGGAGGGGAGTTGCTTTGAAGCTTTCCCACTGCCTATAAAAAAGGAGCTGTAAGTTTTACACAGGTGGCATTAATTTTAAATGTCAGACCTGGACTTCATTCCCCCTTTTAATAGAAATGTCAGTGGCATTTTGCTGGGAAATTTTTTTGTTTCACCTTCTGCTTTGATACGTTTGTGCTGGCTCTCGATCTGGCCATCTACCTTTGTGTATTAATAGCTCTGTTGACTGAAGTTCTGCATCAGGCTTTTTGCAGAAGCCTTGAATAAAACACGAGGGGCAGTCCAGCAGGCACATTCTATAAGATAAGCAGCAAAGCTTAGTGTGGAGCGGGCAAGTGCTGAGTGCTAAAGGGGGAGGAAACAAAACACTGCATAACAGAGGCAGAGAGCAGGATTAGCACTTAGGCCACTGGTGATTTTATGAAGAGAGAGGGCCTGTGCAGCTGCTCAGGCAGCTCTGCAGGATGAGCTGAACAGCCCTGACGTACACAATTACTCTTCTACGTAGATGTAAGTGTGCACTCTTTGCTGGGCAAATAACTGGCTGGAGATCCAGGCACAGAGAGTGGTGGTGGAAGGAGTTAAATCCAGCTGGTGACCAGACACGAGGGGTGTTCCCCAGCAGCCAATACTGGGGCATGGCCTGTTTATTATCTTTATCAGGGACCTGGATGAGGTCACCAAGTTGGGAGGAAGTGTTGATCTGCATGGGGCGTTCAAGAAATGTTTAGATGTTGTACTGAGGGACATGGTTTAGTGGGGGAATGTTGGAGAAAGCTGGACAGTTGGACTGGATTATCTTGGAGGTCTTTTCCAACCTTAGTGATTCTTTGATTCTATGATTTTAAGTGCATGTAATTGTCTTTTCAGTGCTATGATATCAAACAGCTCTCTGGTAAGGAAATAACTACAGATGGTAACTGAGTCATCAAGATGGAGACCTCTTTTTTCCCACTGGCATAATTCAAGTTGCTTTGTAAACTGCTAATGCTTAATTGTTTGCTGTGCAACCTTAGCCCAGAAGGTTCTGTTGGCATCTCATTCATCCCAAGCCCTCACTGAGTATGTGTTTACATGTGTTAAGACAAGTGAAAGAGGCTCAGACCTACAACACATTAGTGTGGGTTAAGGTGACTAACAGCTATCTCTGCTATCTCATCTTTTCCTCTACATTCCCTTCTGGCATTGTGGCAGGATCATGTTTTGCCAACAAGTCATCCATGCATTCCTTTCTGGAAAGTCCTGTCCATATCAAAACCACCAAGATTTGTAGGTAGCAAAGCTCAGCATTTACTATTACCCTTGGATTCCTAGAACTGGGTGAGGATGTGCTCCAGATTCGGTTTTCAGCCTGCCCTCTGATTTAGCCTGCTAAGAAAAGATGGGTGCATGGTGAGTAGCATTGCAAGTGTCATTTGAATCAGGTCAGTTTTAGGAACAAAATACATGTGCTGTCCCTTTGGGTGTGTTCTTTTAACTAGCTCACGAAGAACTCTGAACAAACTGTTGCACTGAAACACCTTGTGTTCAGAGTGGATATCAGGTGCCCTTGAGTTTAATGAGTGATGTCAGGTTTTACGAACAAGCATAAAGAGATGGAAATGACAAGCAAAGATATACCACAAAGCAGATTGGCATTCATAGTCATTTTAAGGTGGGACAAGTATATAAAGCAAAGATTGGTGAGGAGTATGGCTCTAATAGCCTGAAGTATGAAAACTCCATTTGCAATGAAGCAATGGAGGCACGATAATCACTCATAGTATCTGGATTTTAAAGCACAATTTATGAAAAGAAATAAAGGCAGCTGACTGAGCACTGACAGCTACAATTTGTACGTTGTGATGTGCAGCTGTTTGATTTAGGACCAGATTCTGATATTTGCATTAAGTAAAACAACTCAGGGAAACATTTAATGTACATTAAGGTACCAACAAACAGGAGTGACAAAGTCTGTTCATCAAGGCACAATTCTTGATGAGAAGGACTGCTGTTTGCCGATAAGGGAAGTTACACTCATGAGCTTCTGTAGTGGTGATAAAAGCTAAAATATAACAGTGCACAGGCAGTGATTTCGTTCTCAGATTCATGTAATATGGCCAGTTGCCAAACTCCTTGCAAGAGTGCTGCTGGCAAGGTGTGCTCTCTTTTGCAAAGCAAAGCCCAGGTCTGAGCTGGCAAAAATCCCAATTCACAGCTAAAAGAAATTGCTTGCTGTAATCCAAACCCGACTGAAAGGTTGCTCTGATCCAAACTTAACTACTTCCCGTAGCCAGTTTTTGAAACTTTTACTGTTAACTCATTGTCTTTAAATATTGCTTTAATAACTTTCTTCATTGCCTTTAAAAAAAAAAAACTTTGATCTCATGAGCTGAAAATATAACTGGCAACATAAAAATAGAAGAGCTTATGATGTTTTTATTAATACAACTTTACTCAATATCTTTGAAGGCTGTTATCCAGTCTGGAAAGCAAATTCAATGCCAGTGCATCTGTCTCCTATTTTTCCATTGAAACTTTTTCTTCTCTCTGTATCAGTTGCTGACAGATAGATTTATTGCCTGCCCCCATTCCCTCTCCTCTGCCTGCATCTTCCAACAGCTACCCAACACCATATCATCCCACCAGTGCCTTTCAGTGGATTTCTCTCATATCTCCTCCTTCTTCTTTGTATCAAACTTATATCTCTCATCTGCATTTCTTACTATCTTATTCTGTTGCACTTTCTAATCTGCCCATGGTGGAAGCCTCAGCGTCCTCATTTGCTGATTTCTTTCTTTTGATACTAGATTATGGAAACAAAGAATCGTTAAGACTGGAAAGGACCACTTGTCCAACCATTCACCCATCCCCACAATGCCCACTAGCCACATCCCTCTGAGCCACATCTCCACATTCCTCGAACCCCTCCAGAGATGGTGACTCCAACATTTCCCTGGGCAGCCTGTCCCATTGCTTCATCACTCAGGGTTGAAAGGAGGGTTGAAAACACTAGAAAGGAGAGGTTGCTAACATTTGAATTAACAGGAAGAGTCCAAGCACTGTATATCTCTTCACACACTTACAGACATAGGAAGCCCTGTTCTGGCAGGCTGCAGTTGTGCATCACTGCCTGATGTATTCCAGGGGTAGCTGAGCTATTTTGGGGTCTGGGAGGTCTCAGTGTCCTGAAGTATAATGAACCCTTTGCTGTTCTGTGGCTTTCATTTTGAAAGAGGGAAAGAGAGGATCGGAGGAGGGGGAAATTTACCTCAGATGGGGAAATTTACCTCCAAGGTTCTTCCATGCTGAGGCCAAATACTTTCACAAAATTGAACTTTCCAGTCTTTGTTCTGGGAGCCACTGTATGAATCCCAATTAGCTTTGCTGCAGGCTAAGGGGGCTCAGCAGTTGAGTCATGACAGACTACCAGGAGTGATAGATCAGGAACAAAATCAGTGCTGGTCAGCCTTGAGTGCTGCAGCTGAGGAGCACCATTAAACAGGTGCCAAGGACCATTCCCTCCCCACAACGCTCTTCCATTTTGCTACGTTAGTTATGGTTTTTGACAATGACCTCTCTTGACTCAAGGGACTTTTTTAAGGAAAATTTCTCTTTTAAATTTCACGCATTGTGAGTCTATTCAGATTCTGTCAGAGGTTAGTTCTCCATTTGACTGAACTGCTTTAAATAAAGAGTCCTGAAAAATTAACCCTTCCCTTACCTAGTCTCTGTCTGGGGTGAGTTAAAGCTAAGAAAGATATGAACCCATTCATGGAAGCCATAGTGCTGGGGGGGAAAGGTGCACTTCTCAGGGCTCACGTGGTACAAAAACTTTATAATGGCTGTTAACCGAAAGGAAAATCAATCATTGCAAAAGCTGAGGCTATCTTATAAATTCATAGAATCACAGAATGCTTAGAGTTGGTGGGGATCTTCAAAGGTCATCCAGTCCAATTCCCCTACAGTGAACAAAGATACCTGCAGCTTGGTCAGGAGCTCAGAGCCCAGTCCAGCCTGGCCTTGAATGTCTCCAGGGATGGGGCTTCCAGTGTATCTCTGAACACCCTGTTCCTCACAGTAGGAAAGACAGGTAGAAAACAGCTCAGAAATTTATTAAAAAAGAAATAACAGTGTCAGTGGGTTGGCTAGAGATGGACATGAATGAGCCAGTGTGCTTATTTCCAGTACATGTCCCTGTTCTTGAGTTCGAGATAGCTGTATTGGGTTGGTATTAGTGGAGTTCAATTAATTATACCCAGTAACTTCAATAAACTTCAGTCTTCCAAGGAACACTCCTGCATGCATTTCTGCTGTCTCACAGATATGAGAAAGAGAGCTCTGATTCCATTTCTCCTGCTGTTTTACTTCCATAGCTTGGCAAGAAATCATCTTATATTAAAGTCTAACAGTTTTGGATCACTCAAAGACAGAAGGAATAAGCCAAAAATCACTGGGGATGATCACTATCCATTCCTCTATTAGCTCTGCAAACACTCCAGTTTTTTTGCTCCTGCATCTGACAGACTGTGAAATTACTGTCTCACTGTTTATAGGGCAAATAAATAGCTTAATATTGTTGGACTGTGTTGAAATATCTGCACTACAAAAGAAGACTGGGTTTTCAAGTGGCTCTCATGGAAATCTCTCTGAAGTAGTTTATACATCTCTCATAATTGTATGTTTTCCTTTCTTTTGGCTCTACATGTGAACAGAAAACAGGACTTTGTTTCTTGTGTCTCTTCTTCCTGTAAACACCAAAGTCATTGTGTCATCTTGGCTGAACAAAAAGATGCTGTAATATTAATTTACTGATAGTTTTAAAATGGATTGATGTTTAAAAATAAAATGAAAACATTCTAAGTTCGCACAGATTTTCTTATTTTTTTTAGAATACATGACTTTCTGCTGATGTTCAGTCACCTTTCTACTGTGAACACAAGACTGAAGTAAGGAAAGCACTCATATACTCACCATCCTGAGGGAAAAATAAAAATAAAAACCATCAGAAGGCTGTAACGTGCTATTGCAAGCCAACCAACAACCAACCAACCAACCAACCAACCAACCAACCAAGCAACCAGTGTCTTGGCCATCAGTGTACCACCGGGCTCTACAGTACCTTTGCCTGCCTGGGGCTTCTGGCTACCCACATGCAAAATCAGCTCCCATGTGGTGCAGATGAGTTTGGACCTGCCTCATTACTATGGACTTGTCACCTGCTCAAGGAACTTTAAGGTGTCCCTTTTTGCTGACACTCAAACTGCTCTGCTTCTTTTGTGTGGGCACCACAGATTGCAGCAGCTTCAGTGGAAACTGCCCTGTTGTCTCACTGTTTGATGCCTGTGACTCCTAGCTCATCCTTGCAGTTCAGCCTGCGGATACATGGTAAGAACATGCATTTATACTCAAATAACCTAATTGATAAAATAGCCTAGTCGATCAGGCCTCACCTCAAACTAAATATGTTCCTACTTGAAGTACTGTTACCATTACTTCTTTATTCATCATCTCACAGGATGTAATTCAAAAAATCCTAGTTTCAAGCTTGAATTTTTTTTTACTCATTTACTCCTTATTAATGTTTTCCTTTAGTGTAAGTAAAGGTTTGAAAAGACCTCCAAGATCAACCAGTCCAACCATCCACCTCTCACCAATATTTTCGCACTAAACCACGTCCCTTCATTACAACATCTACATATTTCTTGAACACCTCCAGGAATGATGAGTCCACCACCCCCCTGGTCAGCCCACACCAGTGCATGACCACTCTTCAGGAGAA
Organism: Cyrtonyx montezumae; assembly: GCF_038088225.1. Lineage (NCBI taxonomy): Eukaryota > Metazoa > Chordata > Aves > Galliformes > Odontophoridae > Cyrtonyx > Cyrtonyx montezumae. Next base: position 1,564,034 of record NW_027072056.1, on the reverse strand, counting down.
GAAATTTTACCTGATATCAAACCTGAACCTCCCCTGGTACAACTTGGGGGCATTCCCTCTCATGGCATCACTAGGTACACAAGAGAAGAGCACATTGTGATCTCCCCTGAGCCTCCTTTTCTCCAGACTGAGCAATCCCAGTTCCCTCAGCCACTCCTCATAAGACCTATGCTCCAGACCTCTCACCAGCTTCATTGCCCTATTTAACACGTACTAGAGACAAAACCATAAGGCAGTGTGACCTAGTTATATTTTCAATCATTTATACAGAACATTGCATTCACTGGAATAAAATAAGTGTTGAATTGAATCATTAAGCTAGAAAATCATTCCCTTTATTTACATGTATCAGTGCTCTCGTAAGAGAGGACAGTCTGGTGGAAGAGGTAAGTCCTGAAACTGTGTGGAGTGCTCCCAGGTAGATGTCTCCTCCTTCAGTCATGAGTGGAGGCAGTTTAACCTTGCTAGCCCAAGTCCAAGGAAAAAATAGATGCTGCAATGAAGCGATTAGCCTTTTCCAGATTTGATGCCTTCAAGAGAAACTGAAAATTACAAACTTCACATCGGTCTAGGCTGTTTTTTGTTTAACTTGTATTAGGCCTGTTGTACTGGGGAAAAAAGAAAAAATAAGAGGATAGAAAAGAAGAGCTAATGCCAGTCCTAGAGTAGTTTGCCCCCTAATAGCCAGTAGTCTACTCATTTGCAGTCTGTTTGATCCCATTATGTACAGATAAATGTCTGTGAGCAAGGAAGAAACACAGCTTCAGCATTCATACAGTGGAACAATACAGCCATTTCTGAGGAGGGCTGGTGGCTGGTTAAACATAAATGACTGCAGTCAGCCCACATGGCTCATACTCTCTTATTGCACAGATTTAGTGCAGTAGACACACCTTATTGTTTTCTCACAAATGGATTTCACGACGACAACGGCCTAGAGATATTGTTCACTTTGATCAATGAGAAGGCAAGAAGATTTTGAAATGATATTCCTCTTTTTGTGTTTTATCAGTAATACATTCCCTTAAATAGTTAGCACCAGAGGAGTAACACAAGGTCGGTGCTAAACTTATCATATGAAAATTACACCTCATAATGATCTGAACTTCAGAAATTATCTGCTTCCTACTTCAGGAATGAGTGAGCTCCGTTCCTTCCTACGTCTCATTTGTTTTAAGGTAGAGAATGGAAATAGTATCAATTCTCCTGCCAGCTTATTAAAACATGTTTTTATTAACAAGTAATTGCATTGAGTCTTGGAAAGGATTAGCAGCAGCAACAGCAAACACTTCTGGGAAGCTGAAAAATGTATTTCAGATCCCTTTGAATAAAAATGTAAAACTGCTCCAGGAGCGTATTTCCCTTACTTGAGCACCGGATGGGAGAATTTTATGTAAGTTCTACTGCTGAGAGCTGTTTTAAATCTCTTTTTGAACTCAAAGTAATCTGTGAAGTAAAAGCATGTCTGGGTGAAAAGAAACCATGTACCTTTTTTTGAGACAAAACAAGTACAGAATTTCTGGAAGGTTAACAAATCCAAGTTAAATTCAGAGGGAAGTCCACATTTTATCTCTGTGCGGGTTTTATTTCCAATTCTTGAACGAATCACCAGGGGATGGCTGATCTTTCCTGTGGTAATCTTTCCAGGACAGTCTCTTACGTGGATGTAGCTGTAACCCTGTAAACATACCAGTGGATTGGAAAAAAAATCTCTGCTGCATGGGGCTGAAATGTGTCACTTTATCCAGCTTGTCAGAAAGAAAGCTGAGAAGCAACTTCATTGTAGGACTTAACATGGTGACGCAGACAGAGCACCAGATGCCCACAGACTCTTTGGTCTTGCAGAGGAGGGCAAGGCAAGAATAGTGGTTTGAAGGTAGAGTCAGATAAAAAGCAATGGGTTTTTCCAGGTGAGAGCTACTGGGACAATTTGCCAGGGGATGTGGTGGATTCTGGAGCTGTGCTGGAGTCTTGATTGCTATTGTAAAAGTACACAGTCCTGAACTCAAAACAAGGTGTAAGTGCCAGATGAACAATCTGACAGTCCCACTTGGTTGTGGACACCAATGACTTTCCATCCACGATCCAGCTGCATGAGTGTGGGTCTGGGGTTCAGTGTGTGGGTTCCCATCTGACAGCCCGTCTGGCTCATCCAAATTTGGCAAGTGGGCATGCCAGCAGAATGTCTTCTGAACAGGCTGTGTCTTTTATGGAATGAGCTGGACTTCATGAATATCACTGCTGCAACACCTGTTCCTTGGCCAACAAATGTGAACAGGAAATTTGTGAAGGATAGAGAGCGAGCAGCCTGGGAGGAAAAAAGATGCCACTCGAATGGAAATTTTCATATATATCAGAAAAAGATGCCTGTTTTGTAGAAAACAGGCTGTTAAGTATGTTTGTTATTTTTAGCCAATAGTGCACTTGATGAAAGAGCGTGCTTGATAAGGAACAGCCTCGGATGTGAGGGAGACAGGACAACAGCAGGTTGTCATTAGGGCCAGTTTGATTGGCAGTTGTAAAAGTAAATAGCACTGCTGCTCTTGGTTAACAAGCAGCCAGTGGGGAGATGGAACAAACTTTCAGGTCATAAAACAAATGGAAAGCTTAACCAACATCAAAGTGTTATTTGGTGTTTTATTTGTACAAAAAAAAAAGAAAAGAATAGACTGGGATTTCATATTTTCTCCATCTGACCCACCTACATACAAGAAGGGCACTGTACAGAGGGAAGGTGTTTTATTTTTAACTTCTCATCTGTGTGAGTTCCACCTTTTCTGTAAATCCCTGTCCTTCAGGGAGCTGGGGCCACAAGCATATTGCTCACACAGAGGACTGCAGTCATTAGGTCACCCCTCAGTCAGGCACCCTGGCCCTATATCCAGCTTCATTCCCTTAGAAGGACAGCTGTCAGTCCCACTGCCTAATTAGCACATTTGTGGAACCAGAATGATGATAATAGGAAATAAAGGAAAACATTTAAAACTAAAAGGTTGGGGAAAAAGAATTACAGTTCACATAGGGCCGTTTGTTGATTGTAGGTGAGTCCAGTGTCAGCCATGCCCCAAACCTGGGCTGGTGCAGGTCACAGGCTGCTGGCTCTTCTCCCCTGCTCAGGAATAAACTTGAGCTCATTCTAATTGTGAACAGAAATTCCCTACAATCTCCTCATTGCAACGTTACAATAAAATAAAGTTCATTTTTTGAGCACAGCATCAAACTTGCCCTTGATGTGGTCTTCATGCTCTTTCAGTGGTACTAAACAGTCTGACTGAGCTACCATCCTGTAATTCAACCCAAAGACATAAAAGGTGAGGAAAAGGTAAATAATGGAATAAATTTAATGGCTCTTCGTAATGCCAAGCCTTTGGAATGCTGTGTTATTAGTCACTTCCAGTATCCAGAGATACATACATATATATAATATTTATATATATTTCTCATAAAATATTCAACGAAGGAAAAGCTGCGATTGAAAAAGAAAAGAAAAAAAAAGAAATGTAAAGACATTTGGTTTCTTCTTGCTGATCATACCTGTACCATGGCCATCTGATTGCCTGGTGCTTTCAGATGACTGTATCAGCCTGCGCTGCTTTTTTATTGATATTATTATTACCATTTTTTCCCCTCTGCTCTTCCCTGCCTCTTGCCCATAACAGAGATGAGGGAAATCATTCCAACAGTAATCCCAGGACTAGTAATAATCAAAGAACTGTTCTGTTCTTACTTCAGAATCAAAGGAAAAAAATCATTGCTCCTTTTTTCTCCCTCCTGTTCTCTGCTCTGAACACGATCTATTACAGCTGCTTTTTACATTCCTGTTCCTTTTAGGGTAGACAATGATTTGGGGGTATATTGCAGAGCAAAGCAGGAGCTCCCCATTCTGTGGTTGGGTGGATGTGCGTGAGGAGGACATTGTATGCCAGCATCACTTTTGTCTTCTCCCACAGCAGTGCAGAAAGGTGCTGAGAGGGGCAGGCTCGGTGTCACCCCTTGCACCAAGGCCACCCAGTGCTCTGTCCTTACTCATGTTCCTCAGCTGACTCTTCTTTGCCTTCTGTCCCATTTTCCCCTCCCTGGGTTGCGCGGCATAGCAGCTTTGAATTGGAATGTCACACCTGATTTAGTTTTAATTTGCAAGGTCATCTAAAATGCTTGTAGCTTCCTGCAGTAAACAGAAGCCAAAGAGGAGGCGGGATCCTAGACGTCTGCTTATGTCATCACAATACAGCTTTAGTTGTTATTTTAGACATTCTGGAAGTTGTGCCAGGGGAGGTTTGGGTCGGATATTGGGAAGGATGTCTTCTCATTAAGAGTGGTGAGGTGCTGGCACAGGCTGCCCAGAAGGGTGGTGGTGTTACCATCCTTGGAGGGGTTCATCTAGTGGAGATGTGTCCCTGAGTCCAGTGATACGGTGGACATGGGTTGATGGACTAGGTGATCTTAGTGGTCTTCTCCAACCTTTACGTTTCAATGATCCTGTGATTCTTAAATACCAGTATGATGGCAAAGCCCAGGGCAGTTTTCCCTAAATGAAACCCAAAATGCAGGTGTTTGCATTGCAACCTTGCAACCTTCAGCAACCCCTTGCAACCGTTAGCTTCTCTGCTTTGCTTCCCTCTGGTTTCCCCAACAACCACTGCCTTCCTGAACTCTGTCTGCTTGTCCATGTGTCCCAAAGGTCCGTAGTGCCTCCTGCCCCTTCCCAAGCACAGGTACAGCAGTGCCACAAGCCTCCTGCTGCCCCCATCTCCACTGCTGGCCTCTGCAAGGAAGCTGGGCAGGGATTTGTGGAAACTCCTGGGTTACTTTTAGTCTGCTGGGTATGAGGCATCTCCATCCCAGTTGTATTCTCATTTGTAGCTCGGCACTGCATTTATTGTCTTTCAGCAACTGCACAGCAGAAGGCTCTGGGGACTGAAGGCTGTGCTCTGATCCTCAGCTCCTCCTCAGAGCTAATAAATAAGTTGGCTGCTGCTTTGTATTACAGTCTGGGAGTCTGCACCACTTGGAGCTGTATTTCACTGGCATGGGTAATTAGCAAATATTACCCCAGCACTATGATTTGCTGTTTGTTTTCCCTCTGAAGCAAATAGATATAAATTGTTTAAAAGGGCAAACCTGTGCAAGAGAAATTATCCAGGCACCCAAGCACCAGCTTCCAGCAACTAAAGAGATATTGGCATCAGCCGAGACGACTGTGGCTTTTAAAGGGTGCAGCTGCTTGTGGGTACTGCTGAGAACACTCAGCAACACCAGTATGCCTGGCCAGCAGGCAGTGGTTGGGCAGGGAGTGCCACTGTTGTGCTGAGGCTGTTTGTCCTGGAGGTCTCCAGGCAGATAAGTCTCTCAGTGCTGCTGCTGTTCTCAACCTGAACAGATCTTCCTTCTTTCAGTTACCGTGAGCTTCTCCCCCACCGCCTTCTCTTGCTAGCAGGAGCCCCGGGGCTGTCACTGCATAAAATTTCTCATTGCCCCTCATAGTAAACCAGCAAACTCAGACTTCATCTCTTAAATTTAAAAGACACATCAAGGGACCATGGAGGCATCAGCCTCATCTTTCCCTGTCCGTAGTCAGTCAGTTTCTCTAGTAAACTTTCTGCATACTGCAGTCAAACAACATAAGGAGGCCAGGAACAGCATCCTTACCCCAAAATTTATGCCCTTGCCCCCAGACATCTGCTACTGGGAGGAGAGGCATCCTTTCGGCCTTGTCTTCCCTCATCTGCCTTCTGCGCCAAAATGAGACACAAATGGAGTTTGTAGGTGGGGTTTGTCCTTAACCCCACACAGACAGCCACACTAGGCATGTTCCCCTGCCCACTTCAGGCAACACGCCTCTACAGTTCCTGACCTTCACTCGGGCAGAAGATCCCTGAAGTGACCAAACCAATGCCCATCCACTCTAGTGGTGTGTCTTTTTTAGGCACCAGGGTTTCATCTTCGGTAGCTTTCAGAGGCACAGCCGTGGACATAGAGAAGACATATTGACACTGAGCGAGAAGTAGGACACAGTGTTCTCACCCCACACTGTTTTCTTGGCCCCACTGGAGGAAGCCTCACGTGGTTTCCTTTTAACCCATGCAGAAAAGTAGAGATATCCTTTCTACTTCTTCCTGCAGTGTTTATGGCCACACAGTACCCAAGGTTTTGTCCAGAGCTTGTACTGAGTGATGAAGAAGATGCAGTGCAGCAGAGATACCCGTGTGTGAGTCTGTCACGAATGTTTGGTTGAACAGAGAAGGAGGCAGTAAAGCAGCCTCCAGCCCCATTTGTAATTACCCTGTGGGAAGGAAATTAAAATGACGGGATTTAAGTTTTCACTATCTCCTGGTGACATGTAGAGAAGGGGTCACAGTTGTCAAAGGCAAAGCAATCAGCCAAGCACAGAAGCTTGCAGAGCCCTGTTTCTTGCTGCGTGGCAGTGCCAGTGGGCTGCTCGGCCTCTCCTCTCCCTTTGACAGGTATGCCATTCATTTCATTAGTCCTACGTGAGTTACACTGCAGACAATGACATAATTGAATTTAAACAAACTAGACTGGGCTCTCCTATGGTCTAGTGAACATTTATGTCACTCAAGCACCAGGAGACCTCCAGAGGGGTTTGGGGTTTTTTTGTCCTTTCTTCCTTCTCTTAAATACCTCAAAAAATCAAATGTCAATAGCATTTTCCAGAGTAAACAGTTCCAGTGGAGCTGCACTGAGATTTGGGCAGTCAGATGCTTTCTGTGTACAATGAAGGGAGATTAGTTTTTCTTTAAAGACAGGCCTATGAAGCTCCCCACAGGCATCTCAGGCAACGCTAATTCTTCCTGACTCAAGTAGATGAAAGATGATGACACAAATGATTACATTTAAAGGAAATATCTCCTCCCCAGAGGGTGGTGGTTTGTTCTTATCTAGAGTTTAGTCCTAAGAGATTAAGAATATGTTACTTAGATCAAAAGATCTGTATGTATATCATGCTATGTACTGCTCAGGTAATGGGGAGGGGAGCAGGGGGTGCAGCAGCTGCTAATGCAGTAGAGCCAGTCTCTTGGGTGCATAGCCTTGCACTGTTGCAGCTTGCAGAAGAAGAAATATGGCTGCATTTTGTTGGCCTTGAATAGAAACTTTGAATCTAAACAATCATTTTGTGGAAAATCATGTATATGATCTGGAACTTGTTCTGATGCAACTTCTTGTCTGCAGACTGTTCTCAGCACCTAAAGTGCTTCTTTTTTATCCACAGCAGCAAGAAAACTAAAGTGAATCTGCTCAATGGCCGAGTTTCACGCTGAGCGTGGAAAGTTAATGTCAGACTCACTTCAGCCCAGAGCTTAAGTGAGATACAAGCAGGCTGTGTGCACCATTGTGTGACCTCAGTCCCCTTGGTAACTTGGTGATTCTCAAAGGGAGCTCTTAAGCTAGTGCTGAAACCCCATTGCAGGCAGGTAACAGCTACAGCAGGTCCCAAGATGTTAATGGTAAATCTAGCTGTGAAGAAGAATTAGCACTGAAGAGCATCTTGTGTATTTTTTATCATCTGAATGTCACTGCATGGCCACATAATGAGAACCGGTTCCCTGTCCCATTTCATTAGTGAAGCTCTTCTCACCCTGCATTAAGCAAACATCCAGTGTTCATGATAAATGTTACATGCATTGTTGTGTTGAAATGATGAGCAAGCTTCCTTAATGAAATAATTAGACTGTGGGTCACAGGTTTTTATATATCTAGTTGGACCTTATTTCACTTTGCAAAAATTCTGCACTAGGCCTTTTATCAAGAAATTCCATTTGTTTGGAAAGCCCCTTAATCAATAAATCCCAATTAAAATAATATGTCAGATAACTAGTAGTCCTTGAGATTTTTTGGTTTTGTACCCAGGAGGGTTCTGGTTTACTGATGACATAAGTGTATTTACTGACTAGATCAATAGCCTGCTCAATACTTGGGTTTTTTTTGCTGCCAAGGTCGCAGGGATTTGGCTGGAAATAATTAGAACTGTTTGTGATGATGGATTTTTCTGAAACTTGCTGTAATAACTGAAGAAACTCCTGCTTGGGTAACTTGAGGCACAAAGAAAGCTGCATTTAGTACAGCGTGATGTGAAATCTCCCAAGCCCTGACTCATAAAGAGACTCAATCTTTCTGTGACCTGACCTTGACATCCATGGGACCACAGTAAGTATGTGTCAGCAACTGATACATAGAATCATATCACATTTACAGAATTTTCACTTTCAAATGTGGTGGTACTTGTCTACAATTGTCCGTGAGAGACATCAAGGTCCAGTTGTCCTCTTTGAGCCCAGAAACTTTGGAAGTTCAGACCTATGGCTTAGTTGGGCTATACAGAATGGCAAAGAGGATTTAGGGAAGATAAAAGTCTCCTTTCTTAGCTGTCTTGTGTGGGAATTATTAAGGGATAGTTACCCCATTCCCTGTAGCCATATAGATGATGGCAAAGGTAGATATTTCTTTGAAAGACTATATACTTTCATCAGGGTATACACCAGTGAAAATAGTGAGGGTGAGTAGTAAATCCCTGTGTTTCTGTTAGAATTACACCGCCAACAGTAGATTTCTCAACTCTCCAAGGCCACTGGGAGTGGTGATAGAGTGGTTTATGAAAACCAAAGAATCTCAAAATAATAAAAAACGCAGAAGGCAGTCTTCTTTTGTGATGAAGAGGCTCTAATAAAGACTAAACGCATCTCTGAATTATAGTTTCAAAAACTTCTTCAAACCAATAAAGGGACTAAGAACACATTTGATTTAACCTTAAACACGAGTACCTCAATTGTTCTTTTGGAGCAAGATTCACAGATTGCTGTGCAACGAATCTCCACTCACTGAAGGTCGTCATGCTAGCACACTCCTTTGTTGTGTTGCACAGCTCACTAATTGCTACTTCTGATTTCTGCATCCCACCCTTTCCCCGGGATGTCTGTGTGCCTTTGTGCACAGAAGCCAGCCATACCTATTTATTGCTGGGATGGAACGTTAGTATTTTTTTCACTTGAATTATAGTTTTTACACTGTTGCTTACTGTTGTGTTGTGCAGAAATATACTGGGGAGTAAACACAACTTGATTGCAAGAACAAAAAAGAAGAAATACCTCTCTTCAGTAGGAGTAGTCTCAAAACTGATTACAGCAATAGGTTTTATCATGCGTTTTCTTCATCCTTTTTCCTGTAGGTTACGACTCAAATCATCGATGCAACATCCCTGAGATAACATTTCAGCTTATTCCCAGATGGCATCCTCAGCAGGTTATTTGTAGCTACTTGCACATAAATTACATGGAGAGCCCATAGGACCTGAACACATTCTCAGTAAAACCCCAAACCTTTGACTTCTAAGCTTGCTCATGACAAATATCCCAGCTATGTAAAAACTAGAGCACACCCTCAGAGAACAGAGACACTCAATCTTCATAATCATTTAAAAAGAAAAATACATCAGAAATGGAAGGGTTAGAAATGAGCCTCCTCCCGAATGTCACTGTGTCAGGCTATCCAACCAAGTAGCTGACTTCCATAGATTCAACCCTGCTATTTATTGTGTCCTTATAGATTTTATACCTACAACATATTAATATATATGTGCATATATACACATTTATACGTGTATTTATCAACACATGAAAATGTGTTTTCCAAGGCAACAGGGAAAGCCATCAGGCTCTCAGTTTGGTAGGGTGAATCATCTTTCCCCGATAATATCATAAACCTGAAGACCTACTTAGACTAAGTGCCTGCTTTTACATTGCTATATTTAGGTTGGATGATTCACTCTTAATTTAAGAGCCAGATTTGCATAACAAGACAGTGTCAGTTAAATGTCTAAATGCCTAGATCAGATTTTCCAGCTTCCACAAAACACAAAGCTGTCATTAATCTCAGCATGAAGTGAACTCTCTGAAATCAAACTCCACTTGTAGATACAAAGCATGTTGCAGGGGCGTGACCCTGCCGTTCAGTTTTAATCACAAGAACGACCATATCGCATGGGATTGATATTCAAAGTCTGAAAATGGCCAACGACAGCCACGAGCTGCTAGGGGTTTTTGTGCTCAAGGTTGCACACGGTCTGTTATGTTTAATAGTTACTGACGACTTTCTTGAGTTTTTTAGCCTCACTCATCTTGAACACATTTGCACTTCTGATTTCTAAATACTCCGTGGTGGTGATTTTCAGAGTAGAGTTAATAGTTGCCCTTTTCTATGTAAAACACTGATAAAGGTCTTCTTGGTGGAAGAGACATGGTGGGACTACAGTTTATACGACCTTGCTTCAAGGAATTAGATTGCTTCAAAAGCAAACGAGGGAAATTTTAGTTAGGGTCGTTGTATAATATGTAGGCCAAAAGCAATCATTTTTTTGACAAATGAATCATTTTTCAGACGAAAAGGAAAATGGAAAATGAACGTCATGTGCCTTGAATGTGTGAATGGTAAGGGAGAGGCAGCTCTTCTGTCACTATTTAACTGAATTAAAAATAAGTATTTTCTTGCTTAGCGTGTCTCAAGTTACAAGAACTCTGTAGAAGCTAAGGCAGCCAAACTGTTCATCTGCTGCCTGAGGCAACTTGCTTTCAAAAACTCTCGTAGGGTCATGCCAGGTAAAAGTGACACTTTCTCCACATGAAAAACCAAGGACGACCCTTCCAGAACCAGCATCAATTTCTCAGGATGACAACTTACATATTTGGAAGACATAGATTTTGCGTATCTGTCAGACTGGCAAAGTCAGACTAATAAATAAATAATCATAGATCAGACCTCCAGATGGCTTTTCATCTTTGCATTCTGACTGCTGACTTGTTGGCACGCAACATGCACACCCTGGTGCAGACACAAAGTCCTGTGCTTTTCAGCTTCTCCGACAGAACTCGGGCTGTCTGGGGTTCGAAGTCTTCAGGATGTCTGACTAAACTGTTCAGAAGTGGTCCCCTTTCCCTCATAAGCCAGCAGCCTACTTTCAGATGAAGCATTCAAGAATTCATCGTTTTGAAGCAAATGAGTCACAGTCTGAGCAGAACATACATAAATAAATTCCGCTGTATTTTAAATAATGCAAGAGCTGTACGTGAATTATTGTCTCAGTTTCATCCTAATTCAGAAGCTTCTAGGAGCTGATCTTTATCCTCTAGGTAAACCATGACACTCCTCTGCCCACACCTTTTTCAATGAAGCTTTTGGGTTTGGGATTCAGGTTTGTAGTAATAGACCCTTTTGTAAAGATGGCTGGTTCACCCCACAAAAGACTTTCTGCACACTTTTTAATCTCAGGCTAGCGATTAAGTTTTCTGTCAGGAGATTAGTTGCTCACTTGCTCACCTGAGATTTGCTCTGGGCAGCAGCCAGCTCTTTGAACATTAATATTTCCTTTGGATTATAAGCTTAGCAAGACCCTGCAGCCCTCTACCATTAGCCTTGTGCTAAGGAGGGCTGTCTCTCCTGGCACTTTGGGCATCCCAGGCCAGCCAAAGTCAGACGGAGATGTGGGGTATTTTTTGCACCCAGAGACAGCCAAGACAAAGTGCAGAACGAAATGTGGTACTGGAGAAGACACTATGTGGTCCTGAGAACAAGGCATACGTATGCATACACGTGGAGTCACAGGTCATGCTCCCACTGGCATTCATTTCTTAAAGAAAGAAGTTGTTCGGTAGCAGCAATTTCCTTGGCTAACATTGCTGAGCATTTTGGTGACAGATCACATTCAAAACATAACCACACAACATCCTATGAGGTGGGGTGGGAGAGTTCCTGTGAGCTCACGCAGCACTGACATACACTGAGTTGGAGTGAGGATGATGAGGAGAAGGAAGGGAATAGCAAAAGTGAATGCACAGTACAAACAACAGCAAAAGAATTCTCTCGCTACCAAAAGCAAAATGTAAATTTCTTCTGCTGAGCAGGTGTGAGAGAGCACTTAGTGCCTAGTGCTTTTGAAATACAGAGAAAAAACACAACAAGTATGCAACTCCATTCTGCTCCAGCATCTGCTTCTTTGGCAGTGAAGTTGGATTTTTTCCTAAGATCTGTTCTTATCACTGGATAAGATCATTGCTCAAGAAAGACGTCGATGAGAGTACCAAAACTGTAAGCCTTTGTACCACGCATAGAATAGGTGTTGTCTCGATGAATTATCGCTTGTGGATACTGGAAAGATGTGAACAAACCTCACATCATCCTGGGAATAATAAGGGATATACAGCCTGTGTCCTTTGTAACCTACTGTAGGGAGCTCAGTTACTGCTTAATGGTGAATATTCATGAAGTCAGTAAACGAATAATTGGGATACATTTACACTTTATTACTGTTACAGGAGAGCCTGGGCACTTTAATAAGATGCTGATGATTCATTTTGGCGTGACAGTAAGAGGGTGCAGAGGGAATTTGTCGGTATGACTTGCTAATGCAAAAATAATTGTTCCATTTTCCAACCTTAATGTCAAGAAAGACGCTGATGTTTAAGAGTGAATCTGCCTAATAGTCCCTTTCACTATGTATTAGAGATCTGCATAGAGCCAGCGTGCTGCAGCTTGCTGTTCCTATTTAATCAGTAAGTGAAGGAATGGGGAAGAGCAGGGAGAAATAAACCTCCCGAGAAACTCAGAAATGATGTAAGTGCTCCTGAACACTGCAGATCAGTTCTGATGCACTTGATGAATGAGGAAGATTAGATAATTAATCTGAGTAAAATATAAGAGCAATGGAAGGAGCTTTCCATTATGCCGAGACCCTAATTCTTGAAATCTAATGAGGCTCTTATGGGTCAATTTAATCAACTTTAAGCTATACAAATATTTCCCATGGCGACGTAAGAAGTTACATTCTTCTACATTCAATCCATTCCACGAATACACCACTATAAAGATATATGAGGTTGGTAGAAAGAAAAAAATTAAAAAAACCCCTAGATTTACAACTTCCTTCACTGCTTATTTTTGTGATTTTTTACCACGGCCTTCCGCGTGGTGTCTTCCCATTTCCTAACACCGACATTCTCATTGCCATGACGTTCCCACACTGGGCCTGTTTGCTTCCATGAGTATGGCAGCTGTGTCCTGACACCATGAGGTGTGCTGATCCCATCAGGAAGGCAGATGCTGGTGAAGATGGTGGTCGTGGCCGTGTGTACGGAGGTGGGCAGCTTACCCAGAGTTTCTGGTTGTCAGAAAGAGGGGAACGCAGCAGACACAGCACATGAATAAAGGCAGATGCATGCCTTCAGGCAGCTCGCACACGAGAATTTCCAGACCATGTACTCTGCATCTGGCAGACATTTCACATTATATGTCTTTGATAAATAGTGCTTATTAAAGAGTTAGAAATTTCTCATTCCCCAGAGAAGCTGTTTCATACATTTTTCAATCTTTAAGCGAAATGAAAAAGTTTAATGAAAAAGCCCCTATTCAGCCTCCCGCAATGAGCCTCCAGTCAAGATTTTCCTGAAGTATATAAATTCTTAATTTGCTGTAGATAATGCCTACCAGATGATAGTACCAGGAGCACAAGTGGAAATTACAGAACAGCAGGCTTGGAGCAGATGTTATTAAGCTCTTTTTCACAAAGAGAAACATCAGCGTGCTGACTTAAGGCAAGGCTGTCCAGGCAGGAGAAGGCAATGGAGGTCGTACTGAAAAGTTTGAGGAGGGCTCCTCCTGGAGCAGCTGAGCCACACAAATTGCACATGATGGAGTACGAGCCTCTTGGGCCTGATGTGCAGCACAGGGCACAGAGAAATACCCAAGTGCAAATTAAAGCACACATTGCATCATGTCTCATATAATGACAGAATCACCAAGGTTGGGAAAGACCTCCAAGACCATCTGGTCCAACCATCCACATACCACCAGTGTTTCCCTTTAAACCAAGCATTTGCAGGGCAGTGCTGCCTCTCAGAGAAGGGTACTCAGTGGCTGGTTCTGGCCCCCGTAATACACCTTGTACACCTGAAGCACAGCAGTGCTTCACAGTCTGTGAAGACTTCCAGGGGTACAGAATTTGATCAGTGCGTTGAATTTATCTAGTCAACAATGGTGAAAGCCTGAAGTACAGGAACTCTTTATCTTCCACTGTTAATCAACCTGAATCACATCTTAGGGGTGAAAATAGCAGTGGTGGTGTACCACACAAATCCAGGACTTCTGATGGAGTTTGTAGTCTCCTGTGGTTGTGGAGAGGGGATAGGTGTATTTGTACCACAAGGTGAAAATAAAGCCTGAATGCAACATGCTTCAGTGAATGACTAAAAAAGTAGACAGGAACATAAGAAAATGGTTAAGAACATGAGCAAGCAATAATAGAGCCTTTATTGCAACACAGAGTCTCGTGGCTTTGCTTTAATCATTGCCATTTCATAGGTGCACAAAGCAAGGCTGAGAAGAAGAAAGAACCTGCTGAGGTCAAACAAGGGGTTGGTGGCTGAGCAGGGGCTAGCACGTAGCTCTTGGGTCAGCACTGTTCAGGAGGTGTCTGGCCAGAACACGCTTGTTGCAATTAAAATTTGCATTAAACAATTGGAATATTTTTCCCTTACATATCTGGGGAAATGGCTAATTATTTTCAGATTAATCTTTCATTCTTCTGAGTCCAGTGCCCGCTTGTTCCAACATCTTCCTTAGGCTGCAGCTGAAATTAGTCTTGAGGCAGTCTCTTCTGTTTCCAAATGAAAAGAATATCTTCATATTTTACAAGATGCACTTATTAATTTGACTATCACCAGAGAAATCCATTGGAAATTAATTCCCAGTAAAGCAACATAATATACTTTCTAATAAGTTTTCAGTGCAAAGCTTACTTGACAATCCAATAAAATTTTATCTCAATCACTGAACAGACTTGAGAGTACTTGTTAAGTGAGGCAGCGTTTCCTCTTTGCAGAAGATTCGGTGAGAATTTAGATGCAAGCTCATTCAAAAAACACGATCTTGGTGCAAGGTTGTCCTCATGACTGGTTTCCAGCAGGGACCACAGGAGCAATTACTCTTATTGGGCAACTGGTGATGTCTACTTGTAACTTCTTACGGTGGCAGAAGGCTCTCGTGCTGGAAAAATCCATGAAGTGACATTGAATTTCATTTAAAATACATATTGGTAACTTTGAAGTGATTTTTCTGAAAGAATTAGGTTTGTCAACAATGTACTTACATGTTAGATGGAAAAGTCCTAGCGTTAGAAAACTTATTACCATCATCTGGGTTTTCTAAATAAAATATTCATAACGTCAGCTGTGAATTTTCAAAAGAAAAATAGCCTTTAAATTTTGAAGTAATATATTCTCCCATCTCATTAAAAAGCAGAAATCTATCTTGGATCTTATCTGCTCTTCCTCATTACAAGACTATTTATATAACAGTCTGATAGACATCAGCTCTTTTTGGACTTAGAGCCCTTGAAAATCATACGAAATACTTTCCTCGCTGTTTTAGCCTATATATCTAATTCTTCATTATTTATGATGTACAACAGCTTGACTCTCAAGGTCGCACTCTGAAGAAGTCAAAGCACAACTCTTTTTAGGTTTTCTTTTATCTCAGAATTCCAGTCAGCCCAAAGAGACACCACCACAGCAAATGCAGGGAAGGCAATCCAGAGCATCATACCACGTTGGTAAATGCTTTTCAAGGGTGGAGAGTTTACCGAGGAGCTTTTTAACTAATGCTTTTCCTTAATGGTACATTTAACTGATGCCAAATTGCAGCGGGGCCCAAGTGAATGTCTATATGAAGTGCATGTAAGCACCCAAGAAATTCATTTTGACAGTTCTTTTTTTTTGCAGAAATAGTCCAGGAAGAAAGGAAAACTTGGAGCTCTCACTGTTTTATACTCTGGATCTTGTTTTCCCTGGTAGTGAGCCCAGCCACTAATCCCAGGAAAGGTTTCCTATCAGTGCATCATTCCAAGAGAGCAGAGCAAAACTAGTCAAGCTATGGCATGTTATATATCATGTTTTACTCTCAATACATCGGTTAGCTCGACCCGAGCAGGTGCAGCTATGCCAGTTCAACATACAACCACATTTGCAGCAGTTCCCCATCCTGGTCTGCACAGAGCATGCTGCACTTTCTACAGTACATCCACACGTTGCCTTGCTCACAAGCCCAAGACTCATTTTACTGCACACCAAATGCTGCCACAATGCAAACTGCAAAGAAAGGAATGATAATTGGAAGGGCTATGGTGTCCAATGGTGTTATTACTGTGATACAAAGGGCGTATTGCAGTACTAACCTTCTGCTTCCATCCTGCATATAATTCTTTACGTGTTAATGTGTCTCACATGGGACTCCTTTAACTTGACCTGGAGAAGAGTTTCAGCACTACCTGCAACTCAAAAGCTGTTTTCAGTCATCTCTGAGAGTACCCATGTGAGTTTCTCCCAGTGCCCGTGTGCCATGCCATGCACCAGCTATACTCAGGGCAGTCAGGTCCGTGTCACAGTGACACTCAATGTGGTGGTACAGAGCTTCACATTGCTGCAGAGAACTGCTTGCCTTCACTAATAAATATTCTCTGCAAGGCACAAATATGAATACTTTGTACTATATAACACTTACTATTAAGAAACTTTGAGGCAACTTAGAAAAAATAGTGAACCTGAACAAAAAGGCCAACCTGAAGATGGGAAAACTGATCTTTTTGTCATTTGGTCATCTTGCCAAAATCAAATGGGAAATGAGAAAAGCAGACTGCAGGGTTTGCTACTAACCCTGTCTTCAGCTGCTACTTGAGCTGTTAGTGCTTACCAGCAGCATTTAATGCACAGCCTGGGTGGGCGATTGCTAAGCTGTAATGATGTAGCAGAAATCCTAGGTCATGGCCTGAAACATTGATTGAGCACCAGGTGAGAAGTCAGGACCAGCCCAGAGGAGCTCACTGCATGCACCTGAGTGACCAGAAGGGGTGGAGCCAGGATCCAGCCCTCCCCAGACCTCATTTTATAGTTGGCAGTGGAGGTGAGGGTGTTTCTCTGGAGATCTCTGCTTATTTGAAGTCATCTAAAGGTAGGTGTGGGTTTTTTCTTTTTTTTCCTGTATCTCTAGTTGCTGTGTTTGGGTTTGTCCTCAGCTGTTGCAGCTGAACACTTTGTCACCCTGCTATTATTGATGTCCTTTCCATCAGTTTGTGAAATTACAAGTGGTTTATTTTGCTTATTGGGGGTATTGGAGAGGATGAGTTCTGACAAACCATGTGCCTTTTGATAGTCAGTTTCAATACATGCCCATCTGTGGTTTTAAGTGGCACCTTGTGCAAGGGAGTAATGAGGTACAGTCCACTGCTGTACGTGTGCAATATTTCTGGTGGCATGCTTGGTGTGAGGAGGCAGGCCTATCTCTTCTTCTGTAATGATGATGTTGGACAGACGTTGTCTATCCCCTTCAAGCTGATGATTGTTGAAGCCTAATGCAATTTTGAAGGACAAATAAATGGGAAGATCCCTTAGCTAAAATCATGTTTTAATAAGAAGATTAGAGAATTTCAGGGATTTGTGGTGGGAATTGTGGCAGGGAAGAAGATAGGTCACCCTCAAGTATTTAAAGTCTTTTAAGTAGCGCTCAATTTGTACTGAAGAATCTGCAATGCACCTTGAAGCAATGGAGCCATAAATCATGCCTTCCCAGGGCTCATTTATTATCACAGTTTGCCCCAGCAGTTGGAAGAGGAGCTAGAAGCATTCCAGCTGTTCCATACAGCTAAGTGTCAGTGATAAATGCAGGTCTCCAAAGGAAACAATAGAATATCAGTTATAAATAAGACACTTGCAAGTAGGTTGTATAGAATTGGGTTTTCTGTGCATTGCAGCACTGTCTAGATAATGTCTCCTTCCTTCCTGGGGCGTTGATTCCTCCAACAGTTCCTGTGGATCAAACCAGATGACTTCATGTGCACTTTCTTATCAGGAACAGGTGGGTAAGGAGTCAGCAATCTCAAGCAGGTACCCATCATGCTGTCCTTCTGACCTTGCCTATGCCTGGAAGCACAGGGATGCCAGCACTAATACTCATTTGCAATTGGTTGAGGCCTCTCTCTTTTTTGGAACCACGTTAATAGTCTAAAGTCATGCATAGGAACGTGGCTTCACAATGGATAACCAAGGCATCACTGACATCTCACGTGAGCAGGTCAGTGTGATGCCTTGAAATCCTGCTGTCAGTGCACCTCTATGGCACCCTGCATGGTGAGCTGCCACTTCTCTTAATGCCAGCAGTAACCATTGTGTATAAATGATGTCAGAACGCTTGGTGACTTCTTTCAACAGAGCGTGTTGAAAACTGATTTATTTTTCTTTTCTTTGACCCAAGTTGTTAGTTGTTATTGCGTGCTAAAAAAAAAAATCTTAGCAAGTCCCCTCACTCATTTGATTTATAGTACTATGTAAACACAGTGCATGAAAGAAGATAATACATTGTGAGGCAGCTAGGTTTAATGCATGAGGCTACTGCCTTTGTGGTAATTCAGGGCTTTTCAGTGCCAGCCTTTTGGATGTGTCTCCAGGTCTGTGTCAGCAGAGCCCCACAGCGTGGGAGGGTGAGGATGTGGGTTCTGAACTATTTCTGGTTGCGTTGGGCACTGCTGAAGAAAGAAATCTGCTTTGTGGTGAACTAACCCACTGTAATGCCACGGTGGCAGATTTCTGGATTGGTACTGTTGCAGCAGAGCAGACTGTAAACCCAAGGAAATGCCCAGAGTCAGTTTAGTAGAAAAAGTACAAGTTAATTACATCAATAGATAATAAGAATGTTATAGACTTGCCATGGTATCTATTTGCTCTGGGGGGGACTCAGGCCACAAATTATGGATGATTTCTTAATTACAAAGATTTATGATTTAAAAAATTACAGCGGTTTTTCCTTAATGGTTTGCAAAACCCATGATTATTGTGAAACAGTGTGATTTTCTTCAAAGTACTTCTGGATATATTTGCTGGATATTGTGCTGTAGGACTATTTATGTTCTGCCAGCAGTCTAGTTACTGCTTTATTAGTTAAGTTCATTAGGCTGAGTGACTGAAGGCAACTTGTGCATTGCAGAGAGCTCCTCTGTCTCTGCAGCTAACCAGCTGTTAACAGCCACTGGTCTGTGGGCTGTGATGTGAGTTCAGTGCTGGTCCTTGCATCCATCTGAAACAAAATGAAGGCTGTCCAGGTGGTCTCTGAGAAATGACACGTTCAGGGCTTCTTGTTTGTTCCACTCTACAGAAAATCACTGCAGAATCTTTAGCATAGCTACGTCTCTGCATGAAATTTGTCTGGCAAGGGCCCGTGGTCTTGGCATGATGAATGTTCCATAGAGGGCATGGAGTGATGCTCCTTCTGCTCCCCTAAAACCTGTCCAAACCGCTGCTCTTCGAACCGATCAGGGACAAAACAAGTGTGCCTTCACCCTTCCCCAATTAGATTGGGGTCACTGATCACAGACTTACCTGAGCCGAAGTGAAAATGGGGCTGTCGTGGCTGATATGAGTTCCCCTTTAGTCCCAGCTGGATCCCCTTATGCTGGATCTTCCTACACTTTGTCCTTTGCAGAAGGCTCACTGTGTCTTGCCTCTTGCGCAGGACTGGATTTGAGCTTGCATGAACCATAATTAGTGCTTCATGTTCCGTGCCTGGGCCTCTTTCATAGCAAGGCTGTGCACTGGTGATTGACGCTGGCTAAGGTAACTCCCCCCATGTTTTTAGACTTCCCTATGAGCCATGCTTCTCCTAAGGCGAGAACTCAGCACATCCTTATCCCAGTGAGTCAGCTGGCCCCCTGCAGGTCCTGCTGCTCTGCTGCAGTCTGCAATCTCCATTGTTTCCCTCTTCCCAATGCTCGCAGTATGCAGGTTGTTGATTGATCCGTCAGGGATTGATAAACCAGAAGTTATGATGTCTCAAGTGAGAACATATATCACAGCTCGCTCGTGGAACTGCAGCCAGATTATCCAGGATACCTTCCTCTCACATGTGAGCAAGAATGACTGCCTTCATTCAGGTACAACAAGTAGGGAAAAATAATTGTGATGTGCTTCCTTCTCTTCTCCTAGTTAAAGAGTATTGCAAGATTAAGCATGTCCTGCACTTTTCTAGTTCTGTCCTCTCTGGGTGGTGCTGTACCAGTGGCTCTTGTGTTCTCTCTTGCTGGCTCCCTCCACTTGGCAGGTGCTATCAGGGCCAGCCTGGCTGTGTCCCTCTGTTTGGAGCAGTGGCTGTGCTTTATGGACTTGCCCAGAGTTGTTTTAACTCCCACTCCCAGCTTTCCCAGCTGCATTCTTTACAATCAGCAACGTGCAGTAAATGCAGTTCCAAAGCAAAATCAAGGCTGTGTTAAAAATAACAGAGCTTGATTTCAGGGCAAAGAAGGAGCTTCTGCATTTGCTTTAATAACAAAAAATAGTGCAAGGAAAATCAAGACTCATTTTAAAGGATAACTTTCTGAATATATTCCACAAATCAGAGCAGAGATCTTGAGTGTCTGACAAATAATTCCAAAATGAATGCAGATATATATCCCTGAGTACAAGGACTTTAATCAATCCTTAATCTCCCAGAGAAGCAGTTTGACATTACCTGAAGGTGCTCTGAAAGATGATCTACCTCTATGTGACTAGTGTAACAACATCAAAGCCCATTTTATTCCTTTTTGGTATAGGTAGCCCACTGTCACTCAAAGCCGTGTTCAGCGATCAACTTAAAATGAGAGAAGGTAACAGCCCATTCTGTGACATCATAGCAAGGACTCTGCAGTTAGAAAGCTCTATGAGCAGGTGTATTTGAAGCTCTGGTGCCTTCTGCCTGATGAGCTTCATTAGTAACATACTCATCACCAGCCAATCCTTTGATGAGACACACAGCAATGAGTAAGGAAAGAAAAACACTTAGCCAAGTATTGCAAAGTGTTATGCCACGGCTCATCTATGTAGTCTGATGAAATATGCCACTAATTGTCTGTTTCATTTATGTATTATAGCTTTAAAAATGGCAACATATAGGCCTGTGGTGACATGAGAGATACAGCGAATGCTTGGCGTTACCATTTCTTATGGACATAGCTATATGCTAGATAAGAATGAGGCACTGTTGTGTGTTGTGCTCAGCATTTTATTCACTATTCCAGGAGAAGCAGTGGCAGTAAAAGCTGCCTGACAATGAGGAGGGACCCAGTCTTTTAAGTGAGGGATCCTTCTGTGTGTCATTTCTGGGAGTTACCCACATAAACCTAAGCTGGGGTTTTTAAGCCCGTGTTTCAGTGAAAATACATGGTGTTTCACAGTTAAAAGGATGTGGGTAGATCCATTTTTATCATCCCACTATGCACGCTATTAAAACAAGAATATAATGTTGCAGAAAAGGTCAGGGAAGAATATATATTTAATTTAAATACCTGGGTTGTGGACTGAGAGCAAGTAATGGGAAGGTCCTCTTCTGAAGGACCTCAGTCTGACGGAATACAAGCTCTGAAAGAAAAGTGCCAGGATATCCAGTGGAATTGCAGTGTTGCCACTGTGTCAGGGGATCACTTTGCAGCAAACCTAAGATTATGCATGCAAACTTCCAGCAGGTAGGAAATCTGCATAACCCATCCACAAACCAGTGAAAATGCAGCAAGGAATCCAATCCAACGTCAGCTGTGGCCGCTATATCACTGTGTCTGAAGTACAGCTGTGTCGTGCCTTGACCTTTCCTTTTTGGAACTTGGATTTTCCAGCCCCTGTCAGTGTTTTTAGAACCAGTCCCTGTGGGAAACATAAATAAACGTTTTCCCTGTGCGAGCTCGTGACATCAAATGATGCCATGAAATGAAATCTCTCTTCTCCTCTCTCTTCTTTCAATATTTATTCTGGGGATTTATTGTTTTTTCTTCCTTCTCAGGCTTCAAGGTTTCCCTCTGATAGATCGCCTCACTTGGAGCATTTCTCATACTGTCCATGCAGTTCCTCTCAACATTATTTTAAAATGTAGTAGGAGCTGCTTTAATCTGAAGACAGTGCAGAGTTTCTCATTTTTCTTTCCAGCAATGCTGGAGCAACTGCATGAAAATTTCAAGCCCCTTTCTCATCTAAATATTGTTAATGTTTAATAGTAGTTTCAGCAAACATCTGAAGACCTGGAAACATACAGATGTTTGTACGCGGGTCCTGTTCCCAGAGCGTTGTTATTCTTGTTCATGTTGTCTTGAGTGAATGTTTCTCACTTGGCATAAATGAGAATGAGTCCATTCACTTTGTAATAAAGATGTGCTGGCTTAGACTCAGCAAGTAGACAGTGTGGTCATGGAACATTGTAAGGGTGAGTGCCAAAGCACTGGAAAGGAAGAGCTGTGCTTTTACTTTCTGTGCTGTGAATAGTTTCCCGAAGTCAGTTAAAGATATTATGCAGTTTAGGATGTGCATGTGGGATTATGCTGAATTCAGGAATCTATGAATGTGCTAAAAATCCCACGTGCCTGTTGGAAAATGTCTCGTGTTATCTCACAGGTCTCTCCAACTTGTAAAGCTCATCCCAGGGTTTTTCTGAAAAGAAAGCAGAGTGCTGCCCAGGCAGGGTGGTTCCCCAGTGGTTTCAGATAGCTGCGCTGCCCATAGCAGTGGCAGGTGGGATTACTACCCAAGAGGGCTGGGACAGAGGCTTTTCTTCTGTAAGATGCTCATGAACATAAGGTGCTGGAAGGGTTCATTTAAAGATGCTATTTGTGCACTGTGGGGCAGTCAGGTCTAAAGTTCAGGAAAGGATCCTTGAATCATGTGGGTTGGAAAAGGCCTCTAATGTCATCATGTCCAACCATTAACCTAGCGCTGACAGGTCTACCGCAAAACCATGTCCACATCTTTTAAATACCTCCAGGGATGGAGACTTAGCTGCTCCCTGTGTCACTGCCTCATAACCCTTTCAGGGAATGCGTTTTTTTTCCTGATACTCAACCTAAACCTCCCTGTTATGACTTGAGGCCATTTCATCTTGTCTTGCAATCAGCAACAACATAAAGTACTTTAGACGCAGGTCGCACCACCCTCACAGGGTTTTAATCTCTTGTATCCAACTCCCAACATCAACTAAGCTGTCTTTCAGGACTTAGTGAATGTTTAAGCATCACCACTGTAATCCAGAAAAGTTCCTGAGTGTCAGCCATTGAACTTCTGGGGGCACCTCACTGCCCTCACCCCTGTAGTCACCTGTCTGCCCAGGGAGTTTTTGTGAGTATTTGACCTCTTGTAGACAATCGATTTCTTGGTGGAAATGCCTACTCCTAGCTGTTGCTGATGCTTGTAAGCTTGTTGACAATAGATTTGCTTTCCCCAATGCACTCTGTTTGGTAAGGAATGCATCTAGGAAAGAGGAGAGAAACCAGGCTGCCTGAATGCCTGCCTGTGCAACCTGGACTGCGGAGCTGCTTTGGCGGGGGGTTGGACTCGGTGATCTCTGGAGGTCCCTTCCAGCCCCTACAATTCTGTGATCTTGCCTGAGAGGTTTGCTATAGAACGATAACTTAGGGGTTCTATTTCAAAATGCTGTCGGGGGTCTTGGGGTGTCCCTTTATGAGAGATACAAATCAGTCCTGAGCTCTCTAACACTGACCAGCTTTTCTTTTCCTAAAAAAGGCAGAAAATACTGTTACCCCAGGAGCTCATCCTTCAGCCATGCAGAACCTTTCCACCCCAGGCCTGTTGCTGGATTGGGATTTTCTAAATAATCTCCTGTGATAAAAGCTTTTCAGAGAGTTTTAAGGTCCAGCAACAAAAGTTTGGCCAAAAAGTACTCTCCTGCTATGGGATTAGCAGCTCATTCAAAAGATAACCTTATTGAAATAAGTATATACCATGGATCGTAACAAGTATTTAAGCAGGGATGTACGCAAAAAGTGCAAGAAAAGAAGCAGCAAAAAAAAAAAAGTAGAAAAGGAATAGAATAAGTTCTAATGCCAAATGAAAGATGGTCAGAGGCCTTCTGTAGATACAGTGTTAGGAATGCACCAAGAGGGAATCCCAGCAGCACAGAGCTGTAGGCCGGACCCAACCCAGACTGTAGGACTGCAGCTGGCTGAAGATTAATCTGTTCTAAAATGAGCTGATGTTTTGAAATATACTTATCAACTGCCTGTTTATCAAATTCACCAACCAAAGCCTTGGAAAACCATCCTGTCTAATGGTGGCTGGCAGGCTGAGTAGGCCACCAGCTTGTGGCTGAAGCTTCTGGTTCCTCAAATATCCTTTGTGCCTGTTGATGTGGCTAGGCATCTCTCTAGCCCATATCTCATCAAGAATCACTGATGCACGGCCAATGAGATGGCTCCTAACATTTCACAACACTTCTGCTCTGCAGTACTTGCCTGCAAGAGTTGGCTAACAAATAGGACTGTAAACTCTGAGCCCGCTGTCACGGCAGCTGTTCATTCTGTATCACCTCCTCCTTAGAGTGCATAGCTCTGCCAGCTTAATTCACACATGCACTTAGATAACACTGTGACATGGGAGGCAGAATACAGAGATGGGAATAACTTGTTTCAGCTGCATTTCTAGGTCCAGTGGATTTCACTAATATTAAGTCATTTTCTATCATCATAGATTCTCTCCCTGACTTTCTTGGTGCTGTCAGGACAGTTCATTCAGCCACTTGCAGTCCAGCACAGAGATGGAATAGAGGAGCAGGTTCATGGCTGTGACAAATGGGCAGTGCTCTGTCAGGGAGCAATAGAGCTGTATTGATGTGCTGCCATTGCAGACTGCCCCACCAATGTAATGCTCAGTGTAGACCAAGGAGCAAGTGACACGCTGAACAGCAGCTGTGCTTTGTTGAAGGTCGTTCAAAGTGAATCAAGTTAACAGTTATTTGTAATATCAGGTATCTTTGACCTCTGACATTTTTTTTTGTGCTGAATACATCATTTTTGGCATGCAGTGCAGCAGCACTAGCACTGTTGTGTGCCAAGAATGCTCCTACGCTGCAATGAGGATAAAGCATAGCTCCTAAACATACAACTTAGCAGCACAGAGTGAGTTGGATTTGAGGGGAGCTGGGGGGGACCTCACATTAGCTGCAGCCATACGGGTGGACCGCAAAGCCCATTAAGGTTAACAGAAGATTTTCGAATGGTTTCAGACATCCCAGTGGAGAAATGCAAAAGTCTTATGACCAGACACTGCTTTGGTGTACTGCCCTGGTACATGGTAATGAGGCAACACCAGCAGGTGTAAGATCACAGTGGGCAAAACAGGAGTGTGTCCCAGCTGTTTTACAAACCATTTTGTCACATGAGAATTGTGGTTCAGCGAGAGTCTTGCTTTCGTATCCTGGATATCGTTTCTCAGTTCAGTGAGAATGATGCTATTTACCACAATGGAAGACACAGGCCTGCACTCGTAGTTCCCAACCTTGTAGGTTATTTTGCAGAGCATCTGCTGAAGGAGATAAAATGTGAGGCGTGCTGTTCTAAACTAAAGCATGAGTTTAGGAAATGTGGTAACATGGATCAACTCTTCTTGCAAAGGGAACTGAACCTGACCACGTGCAAGAGCTGCTGAAAATCTCACTAAATATGTCCTCCAATTATTTACATCTTTTAGATATATAATGTAGCACCAGTCTAATAGCAGTAGATAAGAATTATTTCTTCCTTTTTTCACACAGGTCCTTTAATTTAGGGACTCCCAGCAGCATGCTAGCGTTCAGCTCCTTTCCTCCACTATTTGTAAATCAAAGTCTTAAGCTGTAGTGCTTTACTGAGTACAGTGACAAATAGGGATGAACTGCATTCTCCCCTATAGCCATAAAATTGATTTAATATTTCAATTAATCTTTGCTACACTTTCTCCAAAAATTTATGGGAATACATTCTAAGCATAAACATCACTTGATTTATCTGTTCTCTCTAAAATTCATTCAGACCATTCTTAAAGTTGAGTATTGCTTCCAGTAGCTACAACGCGGGGGTATCAGATTACCTTAACAATGGGATTTTCACTTTTTCATTAAATACTTTTGCATTTCGCTTTCAATGAAATGGTTCTTTGCAGCTGTGCAGAGGCTGGAAATTACATAGCAATATATATCATCTACCATAAAATTAAAATGAAAGGTGATTTTAAAACAAGCAAGATTTGTCTTTCCAGAAAAGGGAAATGGGACAGGCTGTCATGGTTAGGACTCCCTTTATTCCCTCTGATAAAAACATGTAGAGGGACTGATGAGATATGGTGAAGCACCTTTGTCTGTGTGTGTTTTCTGACGTGAAGTGCTCCAGTCCCTACTTTCCTTGTAATGATCCTTCATGGTCATATTTCAATTGAGAGGAGATACACAATTCCTCCTGGACTATACTGAGCCAGCCCCATGGTAGTGAGATGGATGGGAATGATGTGGATGTGTGGATTGTTATCATATTTTCTGAAATCAAATGCTTTTTCATAAGTTCTTTTCTTCTAAACTGGAATCTTAAATGCATCAAATGTAGCAAGCGATTAACCATGCTTATATATTAGCAATCTATCTGTGGAAGCACACGGTATGAGTTCCCCCTCCACAGTTCACCCTGCAGTCATTGCACTCACTGGCACAGAATGCACTGACTTTACAGACTTCAGGTCATCTGCCAGTACCTTTCTACCATGGGCTATACGGAGCTGGATTAAATCAGGCACTTAGTGACATAAAATGTTCTATCCTGAGAAGTGGTCTCAAACGAAAATAAATAAACTATTATGAGGAGAAGGACATCTTCACCTCCTCCTGTCTCTTCCCTTTTGGCTGTTCTTTCTGTACTAGTTTCTGACCTAGCAATGACTTTTGACTCAAGTGCCAGTGGTCCCTGGTAGGACGCCCATTGGGTTGTTAGTGGTATCTGCAAAGAGCACGCTGCTTGTCAGGACTCCAGTGAATTCCAGGCACAGGACAAGATTTCTTTCTTCAGATTTTATAGACCCAATGAGAAA
Source organism: Cyrtonyx montezumae (assembly GCF_038088225.1). Classification (NCBI taxonomy): domain Eukaryota; kingdom Metazoa; phylum Chordata; class Aves; order Galliformes; family Odontophoridae; genus Cyrtonyx; species Cyrtonyx montezumae. Next base: position 1,537,125 of record NW_027072056.1, on the reverse strand, counting down.
GTACCTAAAAGCAGGGTTGATCCTGTTTGTAGGAGTCCTGTCAGTACATAGTTACATTAACAGAAAAGAGGGTCACCTCACTTACTGCGTTCTCCAGGTCACACACTGAGTGGCCCAAGTAGGTACGGGCACGTGGCTTTTCGCTATGCTTTCTCTGTGCAGCAGTTCTAGGTGTTCCTTACCTATTGCATACATAGTCCCTTTGCACTTGACTACTAGAATAAAAAGGAAGAAATACTAGCCTACAGCACTGAAAGAATTAGTTCTCCTCTGTTTCTGCACTCTCTCCATTTTACTAACTTCTCAGTTCAAGCAATCGAGTTATGGCCTTTATAGTACCTCCCATTTAGGCTTTCCGAGCTCAGCTTTAGCTGAAAAAGCTGTGTGCTTGCTTGGGCTGATGGGAGAAGATTCTCTTTGGAGTGGACTTGGAGGGGAAGGATGGAATGGTGAACTGGGAGAGTCTGCTGGAAGAAATGGCAGAGGTTGCATCTGTGCTGCTGATAAGAGCAAGCAGACGGTGATTTTTATTCCAACTTACAGTGCGAAGACATATTAGCACCTAAAATATTTTTTGAAACAGCAGGTATAGCCGAGGTAGCTCTTTCATCTATTACTAAAGAAAAATCTGCAAAAATGTTCAAAGGCAACACTGTTATCTGTGCATTTGGTGCATCTAGAGTCAAAAGATAATTTTGTGGCTCTTTACAGAGTCTAAACCTGGGACCACTATCTGCAAACTTCACTTAATGCACAGCGTTGCTGTCCGTTTGTTAAGTGGTGCTCTTACACTAGGGCTCCCTGTTGGTGCTTTCCCTCTGCTGGTTGCCAGATGGAATTTAAGTCTTGCTTCACTCACTCCTAAATGTCTTGGACTGTGTTTGACTCTTGCCTCATGCTATCACCCTGCATCCAGCAGAGGTGTGTGAGACATCACTGCTATGCTCCACAAGTTGCTAAGATATTTACACTGAATTTGCTAGAAGGAGTAATTGATTCTCCCCCACTCTGGAAGAGGAACCGAGATGTACTGGCCCTCCTGGCACAATACAACACATCCCTTCTTGCACGTGTCAAGGACACGTGGAGGTGAATCTTCCCTTGGAGGGACAGAGAAGACAGGGACACTGGTCTGGTGCAGAGCTGTAAGGTGGGCTGGAAGTGTCTGTAGTACTCAGAATTCTGGTTGGAAGGGGAAGGAAATGAAAACTGAAGCTCCCAGGAGATGAATGCTGATATTCTGATATTCAGAAGTCATTCAACTTTGTTGAAAATGTGGATCAAATGTGATATTGGCATAACATTATCCCCATGAAGCTGATGATAATCATGTCCTACTGCTGCTACAAAGCTCTGTGCACAATTATAGAGGTCCAGTACAATTAGCATCAGCTAAATTAGGTTAAAAATAATCAACAGGAGACTGTCATTTTGAGTGTCAGTTTAGATAACACAGGGTGTTGTTTTTTTTTTTTGTAAATCTCACTGGGAAGGGAAATAGTTGGCTCCTCTTGCTTCTGGTTTGCACAGCGAGGGCACAGATGCCTGGCATTTTTTCAGTCACACTGCTGCAAGTGTCACCACACTGCCACATGGTGCAGTGCCAAGCTGGCATCCTCACTCTCCTCTCTCCCAACTTATGGTTCCAGCAGATGAAGTCCTCACTCGTTCCTCCTCTCACCTGCCAGCATGGGCTGGCAGTGGGCAAACATGGGAGAGGCCTATTTAAAAACAGCATTGCTCCTTTCATGCCTTCTCCTGCGAAGCGATCTGCAAGGTGTGCTCGCCCCACGTCCCACTGGGCAGAACAGGGCCCTGGAGCAGGTGGCTGCCATGCTGCTCGGGCCGGCCTCCACCACCAGGCTCTTGTCATTCTCACATAACAGAGCACCAAAACGGGTGAGCAGTGCTAGGGATCAGTATGTTCCAGTGTATACTTAAAGCATCTACATCAGCCGGGTATTTATTCACAATCTGCTTTGCATCTGGAAGATGCTGTCCATGGTGGGGCCACCTGGCACTGGAAGTCCTCATTTGGCCATGGTGGCCCTTGGCCTGTTTTCAGAGCGAGTCCAGCTCTCACAGTGAGGGTCTACAGGGACAGCAGCAGCTGTAGCTTGCACTAAGCTAGAGAGATGCCAAACCTCGATGTCAGTCTGCACGCCTGCTGCCTTGTGGTCTGCTGGATTGTGTCCTGCTTTTTTTTTTTTTAATAGACACCACAGGAGCTCAGCATCTGTGGTTTCCTTTCACTCTGGAAAGCCTGAGATGGAGGCTGGCTTTAGCCAGTTGATGCTAACCCATAGTTTTGGCCACATGTTACCATGCAGCAGCCAGGACATACTTTTCCAAAAGAAAAACTGCCTTGATGTTCCCTTGCTGAGGTATCCAGGCTTGGAGTATGGGGCAAATAGTTCCTTGTTTACTGACATAGGAGAAAAAAATCCGTTATCTCCATTCAGATCTTTTTTTTATTTTGATTAAATGATACTGCATCCACAAAAGTCATTAGAGTTCCCAATACTTTGCAATTAATCATGAAAAGAGTAAATGAATCATTGATTTACATTAAGAGAGCTTGTTCTTTCTGCGTATTCTCTCGCCAACTTCGTCACAGTAACTATTCAATAAAAAATAAAATCAAACATTTGGTCTTTTTTTAGCATGGGCCTCGAGCTTCATAAATATCAATACGCATACAGCCAAGCAAATCTTGCTGATTGGGAACTCTAGCTGACAATATACCTAGAAATGAAGATTTTCAGCAGAAAGCAGGGGTGAATATAGCAGGGAGATATTATCTGGCCTACACTGAAAGATGTACTAGTAGCTTTTTGTCAGGGTGTGTGTGTTAAGCTATTTATGCACAGCTAGCACAAAATGCACAGAGGTACTGATGCTGTTGAGTGGTGATATATTTGCGTCCACACCTAAACTGCATTCACTAGAAAAGAAAAACAGAATTATTCAAATATTGCATACGTACACAAAAGGAGGTTTCCGCTCAAAAACTAGGAAATGTGCTAAGCGCTGTGTAGCTTTGATCTTTATGACCCATGAACTTTTGCTAGGCAGTACAAGTGAAAAAGACTGCAGCAGGTGAGGGTGGAAGAGAGTCAGGTTTTCCCCTCACGTCTGGTCACAGCTTCCCACTTCACGCTCAGCATCTGCCATTTCCAGTTCTTGTGTGACTGCTCCTCGGTTAGACCAGCTTGCTGCTATGGCAGAGAGATTTGTTTTTATTTGGTGAGTTACTTCTATATTTGCTAAGTGAACTGGGCCAATGCACAATCTGAGGCAAGGGAGGCTGCTAAAGCACATGGTAGGAATGGGAAAGAAGGGAAATGGAGGCTGTTTTTCCGACAAGAGTCCACAGCTAGACTGCACGTAATGTAAGTCAAATCTGTATCTGATGTGCCTAATGAAGCATGAAGTCGTGCAACTTTCCATCGTTAACAGGGTCTCTACCCAAGCCAACCCCCCATCTTTAATTTACAGAGATATCACTGTACCACGATTTTTGTTCTTCTGTGAAATATGGCACTGGCCACCAGTTCACATCGTGTTGGTTTTGTGCATGTGTGGGAACGTGGAGGCCTTGGCACTGGGATCCGGGCTGCTGAATCAGGGCTGGCTTTTCCCTGTGTAGGTAAAAATAGGTAGGTAAAAAAAAGGTAAAACACGGATATTTCCATAATTCACTTTAAGGAGAACTGGTGATGAATGAGTGTGTTTAAATTTTAGAATCATATTTCTGCTAACATCCTGGAAAGGGAATCCCATAACTCACTGGAGAGTTTTATTCTTGTGAATTAGTGTCTTCATCATTTAAGGAATACTTCATCTTCTGAAGATGATCTCCAGTGACTGGAACCCATATTTGGCTTTCAGCTATATATCTTTTTATCCTTCTTAACGTCTGTTGCACAGTTCAGCCCCGCAGATTGGAGTCCTTGGTTTCTGCTTTCTGGAACTTGTTTATTCAAGTTACTGTTTAAACAAGCATAGTAAAGCAGCTTGACCAGCGTCAGTACTCTCTCTCCTTCCCTGTGTTTATCACTTTCACTTCATTAGCACTCCCTATGGCTCCTGAGCAGCACTGTATGTATCTTACTTCCGAAGGAGACAAAGTGGCACTGCCATTCCGTGCACCTAAATATCCAATGGTGAGACCAGTTTAGAGAGGACCCCCAGACTTTGTGACACAGAAATTTAATGCCACAGCATCTGGCCTGGGTGCCAGGAAGGAGGGTCCTCATGGCAGCGGGAGCCTGGTTCCAACGTAAATCTTCCTGGGAAGAAGCCCTGTGCTCCGAAAGGCAGGTTGTATGGGGTCTTCCATCTGAAGATCGGCCGTGAGCTGCCTTGATTCGCAGTTGGATGAAGGGCAAGTCGTGTATTCTGTTCTCACTCTCAAAAATGAGGATAATAATACACAAGCTATCTTCTTTGAGTGTTGATTAATATTCAAATACTGCTTTGATCCTATGGAGTGCTGAAGATTCTAGTTATACATAATCCCTGTAACTCTATTGTGATGTGAATCAATTAAAATTGCAAGCATCTTCTGTTTAGACTCAGAATCAAAATAGAATTAAAATTCTTTGTCTGTACATAGAGGAAGAAACTGAGCTTAGCCACAGCATTTTTTTTCCCCTCGGATAAGTGATCCAAAGTAATAAATTCTGTGGGGCTCTTTCTTGATGCCAGTGGCTTTGAACTGAAGAAGGTGAACCAAACAGAGTGGAACAGGAATCACTGCGATACTACTTCCAGTTCTTGTCCGTGATGTTCACTAACCCCCAGATCTCTTTAAACTTCTTTGCTGGTTTTTGCTTTTGGCAATCTCCACGGATGTAAGAAGGGAATAAACTGATTGTGACAAGATTACTAGCTAGGCGTTAAACCTCAGATCTGAGGCAGCTCAGATTTCACTCAGTTGCATGATACACTGAGATCTGCCTAGGAAATTCTCTTTTTGGTACTTCCCATGCATTCATTGTTTTCTCTGAAATGTGCCTCTCTGAAACTCCTCAGAAATATTTGTGTCTGATGGGAAGTGGAGCCCTTGGCAATGGGTTAGTGAGCGGAGGAAGGATGTTTAAAAGGGATGATAGATGAATGCCACTATGGAGCTATTACCAGCACACAACGTGCAGCTTAAATATCTTACGGATATGCATGGTTTCACTGCTCAGGAAATGGCAGCGAGCAGGGGACGTGAGCAGGGAGCACTAGGCCTGCAGGCAGGGCACTGCTCCCGGACACCTCAGCACATCCTATCTGCGGTGGGGATGAGCAGTAACGTGTCTGCTCACAGGTCAGAATTCCAGCCAGTAATTAAATATCATGGCTGAGATTTTCTTACTGCTTAAAGGAACACCGCAGGGTGACAAACAATCTGACGGTCTTTGCGTGCCCTGTGCAGCATGGCACGTCCTTGGTGCTCAGACAAGCATTGGCCATGCTCTGGGCAACAGCACATAGCGGGCTGTGCTTGACCTGTGCTGTGAGATGCTCTTCTGAAAGCACAGGCATGCTGTGTGATGCAGCCCAGGGAAGCCTCAGAGGCCCACGAGCCCCACAGCTGTGGGGCCAGCTCAGAGTAGACACACAGTGCAGCCAGCTGCTGGCTGCATGGGCACGGCCCCACAGCCTTCAGTGCCACGCAGTGATAACTACAGCTTGCTTCTTGGTAAATACCTCTTAAACCAATGAATTCAAACAGCACTCTAGATGACTTTTAAAACTCAGAACAAAATGATTGAGCCGTGCATCATGGATCTCGTGCAGCTAGATGGAGGCTGTGCCGTTCTGTCCTTCTCGGTCTTTGTCAGCAGAAGCGTTTTTCTCTTCCTCTTGGTTTCCCTCCTCCTTCCCTCTCTCACCCCAGTGTACACAAGGCCAATCCAGAAGGACTGTTTCTTATGAGGATCACAGCCTCGAGTGGAGCTGGATCACATGGCACTGCAGCACTGGGGCAGAGGAAACAGATCCTGCCCTTCTGACAGGCAAAGGAGGCTCCACTGGATGGGGCAGGTGGTCAGATTCAAGTTTTCCAGTTGCCTTCAGATGGAAGTCAGTTACATAAGGGCTGTGTTTCTAGCCCTTACAAGGTGTCACACTAAAGAAAGTAAAAATGCCTCTTTGTTTATCATAGCATTGGCTCCTGGCTGCATTCTCCATTTTTATTGAGTGAATGTTTCTGTTCAGTGGCATTTCCAACACTGTACTGCATATTATCTCCCAGTGCTGTTATCATGGCCCAGAAGCAAGCTGTGAAAAGTGCTGATTTTGGTAATTACTCTCCCTCAGGTTTTTGAGACAGAAATTAGTTCCAGTAGGGGATGATGGGGCTAGGTAGGCTGCTCTGAGCATCAGCCCTGGGCTGGCTAGCAGAGCTGAGTGCCGGCCCCTGAGCTGCTCTAGGCACCGGGCTGCTCTGTGCCAGGGAGCATCTGTGTCTATTGTCTCGCTTGTCCTCCTTCTCTTTCATGATACTTTAAATATAAATTCAAAACATGAGTGGGGCTATTATGTATTTTAAGACTATTTCAAACAGTTTCCCTTGGTTGCTGCATTGGTGATGAATTGTTCCCTGTTAGGGTTTCCCACTGTTTTTACACTCACAGTAAAGCCTCTTTCATGCAAGAAACCATAGAATCAAAAAATCATAGAATCACCAAGGTTGGAAAAGACCTCTAAGATCATCTAGTCCAACTGTCCACCTATCACCAATGTTGCCCAGTAAACCACGTTCCTCAGTACTACATCTACACTGAATGATTTTCTTTGAAGTCTTGCAGAAATTTTGCCCAGAGTGGGTGTAAAAGAAGCACCCTTGTGCAGTGAGTACCCTCCCAGAGGCTATTGCATGTGGTAAGATGAACTTCTAGCTGTTAGTGACACCAGGGGGTAGTAATCAATGGAATCAAAGTAATCATTCTGTATCTGTGAGAAAAGTAGATCAATGCCGTAAACTTCCCCATGTACAAACCCTGCTTTCCTGTAAGTTAGCGAGGTAAAAAAGAGACTCTTTATGTACATGCCAACTGTGATGTCACTTGAAGCAGTAGCAAGGTAGCACTGATTCTATCTGAATCTCAGCCCATGCACACCCTGCAAACCTTAGCAAATCACCAGTCTGCAGAGGAAGCTGCAGAGCAATAAAGCTTACTGCTGTGAGTGGAGTGGAGGGAAATGAGTGATTTCTGCGGTAGCTTCACTTCCCTCCTGGCCTTCCACGTGGTCCAAGAAGAGTATGATAAAGCTGAACTGACACTGGATAGGAAAGTGACTGGAGTAGGGTCTGCAGCCGATTAGAAATACCTGAATTAGAGAAGAAGAAGCAGTGCTGTGGGCTGGCCTGTGATCGTCCCAGATCAGACTTTTTTGAAAATGAATGTTGGGAAAACTTAGCAGAGAACTTTAAGTGACGAAAGTGCTTAGTAGTAGGTATTGGACTGCTAACGGTTGACTGAACCTAATGTATTGACCACAGCAATGCCTTAACTTTAACACAGGCATCCCCCTTCTTTCAGGGAATGCAGATATGTTTGCAGCAGTTCTCATGCTCAGCTATGCTGGCATGGCTGATCTCAGCCTCACACTGAGAACTGCTGCAAACAAAGGACGATGCTTGCCGTGCAGTTTTGCATAACCAATCCTGAGCCTGATTTTCTACTTCATTTATTTTGTAGCAGCGTTTGCAGTGTCTGAGCTTGGACTAAATACACAGGACTGTTTTAGACGTGCCTGCTGAGCGTTTGACTGCATCCGATCCTGGGTGCTGATTTAAACTTTGTGTGAAATGCATTGGAAGGTCCAGACCTTCATCTCACTTCTCATCCAAACCATAAAAATTGGTTCATCCTATAGTTCATGCAAAAAGGAATCGTGTGTGTGTGTGTGTGTGTGTGTGTGTGTGTGTGTGTGTGTGTACAGGAGTCACTGCTGACATTTCTCCTGTTCATAGGAACCCACAAAATCCCCAGCAAGGGAAGAAAGCCAAATAGCTTTGCACTCTCATCATTCCAACAGAGGCAGCCATTGGGTCCCAGCAGGGATGTTATCATCATCCAATCTGTGTTTTGAGTGAGACACCAGGAAGCATGGTGTTCCAGGCCAGTACTCCAAGAAAACATATGGCAGTGCCTGCTGATGATGAAAGGTGATGGTATAACAAACACTGCACCAGTGCTTTCACACTGTATGCTGAGGTTCTGCTTATACTGCCTGATTCTAGGATTTCAATTCCCTATCATTTGTGTTAACATTTTGGGCCTAACAGAAAGTGAGTCTATCTGCTAGCCTCAGGAGTAGGCAGCTGAGCTTTCTTACTTAAGGAAACTGCTGGAGACTGCCTTCTATTGTAAGATGTCTTTTAATTTTGATGGTTTTACACTTTGTGTTTGATAAAGTCATTTACTATGGGGCAAACGTGGTAGCTACTGCAAGAACGATGAATGAGCTAACACATCAGAGCAAATCTAGTGGAAAGGAGCACTTATCACTACGGTATTTTTACTGTTTGAACTTGTACCGAAACTCATTTTGGTCTGCCACCCTGAACTTTGACATTTCTGCATCATCAGTACCTGCTATCCTCTTTGTATGTAGCCAAGTATCAAAATAGACATTTTGAAGTGTGCCTCCAGACTTATGAAACAAGATGAAAGCACGCCGGTTGGCTCGTTCATGTTCTGATGGTCTTAAGAGGATAAATAACTTCAGCGTAGGAGAATGTCAATTCGTTTGCTAAAGAGCACTTTCTCAGCTGGCAGTAATGACTTGATTCCTAGTGACAGAGTACTCTGAGTTCTTTGATGTCCCTAACAATTTCAGCAATAGGTCACCGTAGGAGAGCCAGAGCTTTGCAGCAGATGGAGTAATGCAGCCTCACATTTCTCCTGTTGTTCATGGCCCAGGAGTAGAACACGCTTCCCTTCAATGTAGAACAACATCATTATTCAAGGAAATTATTTTCTGAATCTACATACACGTTGGTTTTGCTTATTTTCCAGTCTGTAACCGAAGTTATCAGTGCTGTATTTCCAGCACCATTTCTCCTGTAGGTGGGATTATAAACAAGAATTGCCAAAGCATGTAAACATTAAACACGGCTGTTCACAGTCAGATGTTGCACAGGGGTGTCTTCATTAAAGTGCTGTATTAGTGGCTTCCATTACGGTGCTCTCCTGCAGTGCAAGCATTCTGGATCAGAAGAGACCTGCTATTTCACATGTGCACCAGCTGTTTCCTTCACCCACCACAGGCAGGCCTAGGATTTGTTTTATTTTTAATGAGTTACGTGTGTGGAAAGAAAAAAAAACAAAAACAAGTAAGACTGTTAGATTGCTTCCAGCATGGAGGAGCAGAGTGAGATCACAGAAAAACCCAAGAAAGTTTTTCACAGCTGCATGTAATGGAGACTGACTGATTTCCTTGACTGCTCATTGTGTCAGGCTGACAACAGGGCAGTCCTATTTGTTTCTGAGAGCACTGAAGACTTCTGTCCAGTTCTCTATCCTCCTTTTGTTCTCGCTCTCCTGTTTGCTCAGCTCTTTATTCTCCGATTTTAATTGTGGATTTACCATCCTTCGGAGACACTTCCCACCTCCACCTCTCTCATCCTAAAACCACCCATGGTTCAGAGCTAAGACTGGTGGCCCCAGGTTGCCTGGTCACGGCCTTGATGCATGTGGTAGTTAAGCAAGCTAAATTCATAGCAGAAAGCACTGCCAGTACGTATGTGTCACGCAGAGAGGTAAAGCTGTGCCTAGTGGAGCTGAAGAAGCAGTAGAAATAATACATATTCATAAGGATGGGCACAAGCAGAGTACCCCCACCATGACAGTACGTGTACAGCATGCACATGCTCTGCCTGCCTTCAGCATTCCAGGTGCCCTTTACCTGTGCTCGGTGGCATGCATCCAGACTCCAAACATCATGTCTCCATCTAGCAGAGTCACCCCAGAACGGGTGTAGATGAACCACACTGCCCTGACAGTGGGGCTGACTGCACTCGTTCAAAAATTCTTACCTGGTGGTGCTTGGAAACCCTCATCCTATGCTGTATTTGAAGCAGGGCTTGCAGAGCAGGATTGCTGCTTTGTTTTAAAACCCTGCTCCAGCTTAGAATGAACTAGCATGATCATGACAGCAAATGTGAGCACCAAGCTGCTCCTGACAAGCTGCACAGCAATTTGCAGAAAGCTTGCTGACAGTAGCAAACGCTGGCCTGTGCACAGGAATTTCAGCTCTGGGCATGCAACCAACTGAGCATGTAAGCTTCTGTTTCTTTCTTTGAAACATCCTTCTGCTTCAAATAATCTTCAGAGAAAAGGACTGAAAACCTCCAGATCAAAATCCTATATCCAGTTGTCTTGAAAAACCACATAAAAAGCGAGATCTGGCTTGAAGCAGGGCTAGGGGGACACAGGGTGCTGGTGCTCACCTTGCCTGTGCCCCTCAGAACAGTCAGGCCTGGGAAAGTGGCACTGAGTTCGTGCAGATGAAGTAAAGCTGCACTTGAACGCCCCTACCCTCTAGTTATGCCTGAGCAGTATTTACAACATTAGTTGCTTCTGTATTACTTTAAACCCTGCAGCAAGGGAGTAATCCTGCCTCTGCAGTACCACTGGCAAAGAAGGACGCGATAAAGCCCCAGAGATCACCCAAGGAGGTAGACTCTTGTTCCCTGAAATGATAGAGCCCAACAGATAAGTAAAGGGGAAGAGCTTGCTCAATCTTAGTTACATAACAACATAAATAGAATAGTCACTTTTCTTAGCATCAGGCACAAGTTCTGGAATTGGTTTCGCTTAATGTAAAGCGTTGCTCTCCATTTCCCTTCTCAGTTTTACCTGCTGATGTAATTGCAGTTCCACAAACTGTAGAAGCATACTAATGCATTGCTTCTGCATCAAGTAAAGTACTTTGCATTGTTCACGATATCCTACTGCAATACTCGAGTAAGTGATCACAGAAATGAAACCAACTTGTGAATGTAGGCAGTAATGAGAAGACAGTCCTGGAGAAAGGATCTTAATTTACACAGAAAAATACTTTGTTAACACTGTGGGTCTCCATCCCAGGTATGCAAACTGCTACCACCACAACAGAACTCCACTGTAAAGAGAAACTCAGCAGACAGAGAGGCAGCAAGAAAAAAAAAAGCATTCAGTAGTTTGCAAAAATCACCAACCTCTGCAAAGAACACGCGTTATGTGTTTGAGCCAGCACTACCGTTGCAGAGGTGGGAGATACCCGAGTTCACTGGACACATTCACCTGTGTCCTATGTGGCTCAGATAAGCCCCACCAAGCTTTGGATCTGTTCCAGCCTCTGTTTCACTCAGCATGGAGAGGGAGTGATTTTACATAGAGATCTGATCAATACTGACCGTGGTGGAGAATTGAAGTCATTTTACCTGCTGAGGTCCTGGCTGCAGCACTCAGCAGGTTGCAGTGCTGTCTGCAGTGTTCTTGCACACCTGCCTGCTTGGCAGGGCACTCAGCAGGTGGCTCTGGAGACAAATGAGATACCGCAAATTTGGTAGTACGAAGCTGTGTTCAAATGGCTTGCACCTGAGGACAACTGCTTAATCAAAGGCATATCACAGGAAAAAAAGAAAAAAAGAGGATAAGATGAAGGAAGGAGATGAAAGGTTTCATTCTATCTCACCCCAAGAGTTGGTCAAGCTAAAATACTACATGTTTTCTGACTTCTGTTTGTGTGCTGTGAGAAGCCCTGCCTGCTGCCTGCCCTCCCACTGCACAGAGACAAGCAGACTTACAAGGTGGAGGCAGCAGACGTGACAGCAGGGGAGTGAACTGACACCTGTTGGTCTGCCACAAGGTATAGAGTTATCTCCTTAAGCTGTGATTCAGAAATCTTGGTGGATAACGGGAAAGTAAGCTTAGCTGGTGGAAGTTGTGCTCATCTCTAAAACACCTGCATGTCTGAGTAACACTTTTAGGAGAGCTGGTCAGAAAAATAGTTTTCCCTGTAAGAAACAGCACAAAAAAATTCATCTTAGTCTGTTTTGTACAGAACAATGATCTTTCAGGGTGGGAAAAGAAAATAAACTGCTATGCCCCATTGAAAACGGTCAGCAGAAGAGTGAAAACCCCAGCTGGGAAACATAGGGCAAGCCCTCAGGAGAGCTTGGAAAATCTTCCACTACTTCTGTCCTGTAGGGTGAATACCACCCTGAATGAATAGGACTCACACAATATAACAAAGATGGATAGTAAATTTCTGGATGGATTATCCAGATGGTATAAAGACACTCAACAAATTAGGAAGGGCTCACCTGCCACCAAAGATAAAAAGATCAAAAGATCAAGGCTTGCCTGGAACTCCACACAGGAGGGCTCCCCAGCAAAAGATCTTCCCCCAGTGCTGGTCAGCCCTTTAATGGGGTTTAGGAGAGGTAGAGTCAGACTCCACCCCTTCTGGTCACACAGGTGCATTGCCTTCACCTGTGCTCCTGTGGCTGACTCAGTGCTCACCTCAGGTGATCCATCAGTGATTCAACAGTTCCCATACAATTGGCCAGTTTTATTGAACAAAGCCTGCTTTTATCTGCAGTAGGGTCCCAATTCAGATGTACTTGCTGCTGCTCAGCAAGTTAGCCCAACAGGTTAACACCTCAGCCCAGTGCAGGGTGGGAGACCTCCCTCCATGGGAATTGCTCTGTTGTGTCTCCTTAACTCGGGTGTGTAGAGGTTTGAATAAAACCATAATTGAATTGCACCTCCCAGGTCACAATGCCTTATGGTCTTTAACAGAAACAACCAAGTGCAGCTCTGAGCTTCTCGCTTTCCCCAAGACCCACTAAATCATACTGTAGTGTGCAGCATCTGTAGATGATTCTGCGCACAAAGAAGTACATTTGATGCCTCTGCAAAATACCATATCAGGGTCACTTCTGAAGCATTTGGTAAAACTGCAGTTGAAAGGAGAAGTGGACAGTTATGTTTCCAGCACAGGAATTTCCTTTACCTGAAATGGGACTTTGAGAGCCTTTGTTAGCAGTAAACCAGGGTGCACGCTGACACATATACTCACTAGTGTTCTGAATACAGTGGGTCAGAGTTTGGCCTGCTTTCTTGCACCACGTATAGACAAATCCACCTCCCCTCAGAATGCTCATGGGCTTTGTTTTTTACAGAAACACCAGCCTATCCAGTGACACAAGACCTTGAGGATGCATGAGTTGCTTCCATGCCTAAAGTAGATCACACTGACTGCTTGGTCCAGGGTATTGATAAAGCTGGAATAAGCAAGTATTTCTGGATTTATTTTTTGTTCTGAGGATAAATAAAGCATCAGAAATGTTTGTTCAACTAAACTGACATACACCCACCCAAGAAAGTATTTGGATTTTGCCTGGGTTGAATTTATTCCAGGCTTTTCTATTGCACTCAAGGAAGGACAACACATCCCAGTCTGACTGCTCATAGGCACTTAGCTTTAATAGCAATTAGTTCCACTGATAGGTTATCTGCACAGCTGCCAGAGATATTGATGAGGAAAAAAAAAGTTGTTTGGAATAGTGACATCTGAAACAATTGGTCTTAAAATAGGTAGAAATATAGCTATTGATTGATGGAAGGGGATTATTCTGGCCACTAAGAGTACAATTTTGCTTTCTTAGCTCAGCAAGACAGTGGTGAGGTTTTCAGAAAAAAAATAAATAAAGTGGAAGAGGTGATTGAATATCTTTCAAAGAAAGTTACAGAGTATAGGAAGTTATTTTCCTGATTACTTCTCAACTATCAAAATCTGACATTGAAAATGCTGTTGATTTGGGGCTAAGATGTGTGAGGTGCCATTGTTCAGAACCTGTCTATGAAGACTATGTACATATCACATCCCCGGGAAAAGGAAACAACTGCTTTGCTGGGACTAGGAGATAGATAGGTCAGATCAGCAGGTGGAGGAACAGGAAATTAGAAGTGACTTGTGGTGGTGTTGTGATGTTGGTAAAGGACTGAGAAATCCCTACTAGGATTTGTTCCAGAATGAAGCTAACAGTCATGTGCCAGTCACAGGGGTTTCACCTGTACGTCTTCCCTTCAGGCCTCTGATTATCTGCCTTCATTCATGCCTACACAGGAGGATAGGACATAGCATTACGCTGAACCTGCACATCAGGATGACTTTTAGTGCAATAGCTTACTCTAGTCTTTTCAGAGAAACTAAAGAACAAAGTCTGCCTTGGTTTTCCCTTAGTCAACCAGTCACGGCAAAAGCAAACAAATTTACTGCCTGTGGACCTATGGTTCCATACATCCACCCCATGCAGTGAGTGTCTACCAGTTACCATGCACAGCCTGTCAGGCATGGCAGTTGCACTCCATCCTGCTGAACTAAGCAGCTGTGTGAAGACGCTGACCAGAGTTACATGCTGCTGATGCTCTTACCGCTAAGAGCAGATCCCTCCCAATTACCTATCCAGAATGAACTAGAAACGGGGAAGCTGAGGTTTAACACGTCCTTCTCGAAATTTCTGTTCAGAAATTTCAGTTCGGAGGGGACAGCGCTCACCCCCTCTGTGAGAAGTGGGATGTGACAATATGAAGTAGCTTTTCCAATGTCACAACAACCGCCTGCTACGGAGCTGGGAAAGCCCACCCAGAACACCCCAGTCCCAGGGCATGGGGCTCGGCCCATTCTGCATCAGAGGCAGCTGGGAAGCCCACATCCCAGCACCCCACTATCAGCACACTGAGGACTTTCACTCATCTCATGTGCCTGGCCAGCAACCCTGCAAGGCTGTAGGGCCACTCCCTGTCCCGCATGGTGGGACACTCCAGGTTTCAGGGGACGAAGCTTTCTAAGCGTGGTAGCTGCCTGCTTAGCACGAAGCCCACGCGTGGCAGCTGCAGGCTGCCGGGATTTCCCGCGCTGCCCGTGAGGTGCTGCCGCAGGAAGGGGGCGGCGGGACGCGGGGAGCGGCGCGGGCGGGCTCCGCCATGGCCGGTGGCACAGCGCCCTCTGGCGGCCGCTGCGCGCATGCGCTGCTCCCCCGCCGTCAGTCGGGCTCAGCTCGGTATCGCCTGGCTGAAGGTTGCACAGCCCGCCCTCAGCTCGTCATCAAATGCATCTTATTCGGCTTCAAATCGTTATCGCGGATACAGCCACAGAGTGCTTAGAATCGAAAGGGACCTTTGAAGGCCTTCCAGTCCAACTCCCCTGCACAGGGACAGCACAGCTGGAGCGGGTTGCCCAGGGCTTTGAAGGTCTCCAGGGATGGGGCATCCACGACATCCCTGGGCCCCTCGCTGTAACGAAGACTGTTTCCTTATATCCAACCTAAATCTCCCCTCTTTAAGCCTGAAGCCATTTCCCCTTGTTCTGCCTCCACAGACCCTGCTGAAGAGTCTGTCCCCTTCTTTCCTGCAGCTCCCTTTGTATATTGTATGGCTGCTATCAGACACATCGTGTTTATTTGCCTGCTGAGTCCAGAGTCCTTTGGAGAAACTCTGAAAGCTGATGAAATAACCTGTGGTGATCAGAGGCCTCCAAAGCAGTATGTTAACATCAATCTGCTGTTCCAAGCTCTTATTTACAGCTAATAGGTGCTGACAACATTGTGAAGGAGCCTTCCAGTCCCACAGATACGGCAGAACAGCTTCCACCTCTGCAATGGTCCACACACCTCAGCTGCAACAGGTGAGAGGGAGCTGTAGGAATGCAGCTGGATTAATTGCTCTTGTCATAATTAGGGGCCACAAACAGGGCCGTGGAAATTAGTTTCAGAGGCAAAGCCTGTGCTCTATGAGGAACACCCCTTGGGGAACATGGCAGTGTAAAGCAGCTAAGCCCTGTGCAGCAGATTTAGCTCACTGCCTTGTGCTGGTGGGCAGGGTGAATGTGCAACACAGCGTGCTTAGCCTGGTGAATACATCAGATGCAACCAAGCACCGGTAAAATTGGAAGAGCCAGCACAGCAAGCTGGGGAGAAGAGCAACACACACTGCTCTGTCAGCTCATTGGCTGAAACAGCAGCTCTGTTTTCATTCCCAGATTAGTGGCTAACAAAACACCAGCTCTCAGACAGGAACAGCATAACGTGCAGAAAGCAATAGTAGTGCTTCACAGTGTGCTGCAGTCCTGACAAATACAAGTTCAGTTCCCATTCTGCCTTCAGCTAGTGGAGTTACTGTGGTCATGTTATGTATTTGCCTACACAGACATACTGACTGTGCCCAACTCCACTAAAAGCAATTTATAAACAGAAAATACCAATAGAGCAACCAGTAGCACTTTGCCCACAGCAACATCTGTGCTTCAAGCTGCTTATTTCAACACTAAACAGTACAAATCTGTTGATTTGATAACGGTGTCAAATCTGGATCAGCACTGCACATCTCCAAGATAAAGCATTTCTCAGGCAAAGCCTTCAACTCCATTAAAAAAGAAATAAGCCTTAATTCCAATCTCAGTATAGTGGAGTTAGTGCAATTGCTTTGCTGGTTTTGCAGATATCGCATCATCTTTATTGAGTGCTATGTGTAGAGGTTTTCTGAGTGCATTTTGCCACCACTTTTCTGGCCCTTGCAACTTCTCAGGAAAGACTGGAGGGGCACAGAATGAATCATGGCACTATTCAGTGACCACCTTGCTATGGAAACCTCCTGTGAGCTGACTGCAGAAAAAAGCTCACCTACAGATGACCTAAATGAGAACTACTAAAATAATCAGACATAAAGACACATTTAAATGTGAATTTTATTGCTATTTTGCTAAATATTAATAAGGATGTGTAGGAATAGCAGCATTTATGATAAGTGTGCAAAAAGAAGAATGATCTAGAATGGGGGGAAAAGAAGCATTTGCTGCATGCTACCCTCCATTATATATATATATCCTAGTCATATCATGAGGAGGATAAGACACAGACACAGTTGAGGAAAACAGGAGTGTATTCTTGCCTCCATTCGACTTGCTTGACTGGATGAATCTTCACCTATTGAATCATCATGCCTGAGCCCCTACCCTCTCACAGAGGTTAGCTCCTCAGACCCTCACCTTTAAGCAGCACAATACGTTTTCCACACGTAACTACAAATTCTGCAGGGATGGTGACACAGTCACCTCCCTGGGCAGCCCATTCCAGGGCATGACCTCTCTTTCAGAAAATAAATATTTTATAATATGCAACCTGAACCTCTCCTGGTGCAACCTGAGGCTGTGCCCTCTCATCCTATCAGTAGTTATGTGAGAGAAGAGGCCGACCCCCACCCCTCCACACCCTCCTGTCATAGAGCTGTAGGGAGCAGTAAGCTTCCCCTTCAGCCTCCTCTTCTCCCGACCAATATCTTAGGTACTTCACCTGAAGAAACTGGGGAATCAGATACAGATAGCTCTTGAAAACAAAGCATACATGTTCTCCTGCTGTGCACAACAGCTCTTTTTCTTAAAAATAACCCTCTGAACTTACTATCTGATTCACTTTGTGCTTTTCTTTCACAATCACTATGAAACTCCAAAGAAATCAGTTCAATTGTTCAATTGTTTTATTTCCTTCCCCTCTTACAAGCTGAATATCACAGGAGGAGATGGAAGCATTCTTCATCTAGTTCTCACAGGAAGCACAACTATACAGCAGTGTAGACATATCATCAACGATCTCAAGGCTTAAAAACTGTATGAACGTTTATTTATGTTTGCTTGCCAAAGTTCCAGGCAGCCACCACCTCCTCCTGAGCTCAAAGATCCCAGGCCTCTATGAGAACTTCAGTATGGCACTCCTCCTTCCTTTTGCATTTGGTTATCAACAGGAAACTTTTGCTTTAGCCCTTTTTTGAACGTGCAGCAAGTGAAGTCCTTTTAGTACACGCCATGGGCAGAACATATGCACCTCCTATTATCCCCTGAAAGGACAGGCATGGACACTGGTATACAGCTCCAAGCCAAAGTTTCTTGGAAAGTATACCCTCCCTGGATTAGGCTCTCTTTTTGTAATACAGCCAAGGTAACATATGTCTGCTTCCTTCCCATTATTTCAGTTTGTTGGAGATGGTCCTAAAAGTCAGGAAAATTGAATACTTCCGCCTGGCCACCATCCAAATTCTTGTCCTTAAATATGTAGGATACAGCCACAACTGCTTGAGGATGAAAAGAAAAAGGTCAGAGCTTGATCTAAATTTATGTGGGTGCTAATTTTCATTTATTTTCATCTTTTGTTGACATACCTGAAAGCCTCTGAACCTCAAAGGAATGAATCTCCTTCTGAATGAAAGCATATAAAGAAGCCTTAGCATATTAAAACGGTATGATTACAGGAAGCTGAAAGTGGAAATATAAAAATAAGACCTCTTACTATAAAGAACTCATCTTAGGCACCCTGCCTCTTTTACCTGATTAAGGAAGCCACGTGCATTTCTTCTCAGCTTTCCTTCCTCTGCCAAGCACAGCTCAGCATGGATTACAACAGGATAATGAACCAGGCCACAACACACACAACAGCTGCCCTCTGGGTTACAGTCCATAGCACAGCAGCTTGCAGGAGCACACTGTGTAAGGAACCAGACATAAAAGCAAGGCCAGCCAGGCTCCCTGGAGTGTTTTCCCTCATTGATGAAAGTGAAGAAGAAGCCTGTTACAGGTGAGGGGGAAGTGTGCACGGCGCATGGAGCAAACCCAGCCTCAGCTGTGCTTGAACCTAGTTGCAGGTAATGAACTTGGATCAGGAAACCTTAGAGGCTGTGAAGCGGCAGACGCTACCCCAGCCATGGAAAGGCAGCTGATTTCAAAGTTCCCATCTGCAAGGTCTGCTTGTGCTCTTTGTGTCTCTTTCCTTTTGACTAATACTGCACGCAGAGGGGCTCTGGCAAGGCTGTTCTAGTTCTCCTGCAGACCAGCAGAGCAGCAGCAGTCATTAAGAACAGAGATACCAAACAAGGGCCTCTTCCTCTGCAGTACAGTTTGTTACAGAGTCCGAGTTTGACTTCTACAGAAAAGGAAGACCCCTTGTGAAGGTAAAGAGCCATTATTTTCCCCCAGTCAGAGGAGCTGGAACGACAAATACTGGTCCTCCTTGCCACTGGTCATTCACATTTCTGGGAGAATAAGAAAAGACCACTGCTGCTTCTTAGCCATTCACCTCGTATGTGCTCAGACAACTCTGCCTAGATGGTGTGAGAGACAGGCAAAGGATTCTATCTAAGGAAATGTATTACCGTCTGCAGACAAGCTTAAAATCTAAAAGTCCTTAAGCATGGCAGACTGCCCAATGCCGAGGAGTTTCTGCTGAGCTCTATGTTTGCCCAGAGGACGTTTGGAAACCAGTAGTACATCTACACTCGTTCAGGGTTTCTATAAACCTTCTCTTCAGACTGCATTTTAGACCCCCCAAAAAACCCCAACACCACTCTTCCTACTGGCTCACAAGGTTACTGCTGACTGCGACCATGTTACACTGGTGTTCATATTGATCCTTATCCCTACAGATCCTACTACAGCAGAAAATAGTCGAAGAGCAGCACGTGCCTTTCCCAGCCACTTACTGGTGCCTCTGAACTCTCCTCTGGACAGTTGAGAATCAGTTATTAAGATGTCACTATTAGAAAATACCTACTGAATTTTTGAAAGTGTAACAGTAAACAACATTGCCAATATATTATTGCACACAATAAAGGTTTTTGGAACTACAAATATAAGGAATGTGTAGTCTAGAAGACCCAGAACAACGACCCCAGAGCCATTCCAGTCGCTGCTCCAGCAAGCATGCCCAGTGCAAGGTCTCCATCACTGTCACGGTAACGCTCTCGAATGATGACATGGTTTGCAGGGGGTTGGCCATACGGTCCTAGGCAGCAAAAGGTTGTTAGAAGGAGGGGAAAAGAAACACAGATCACAACACCATGCATTTGGACTTCAAAACACATTCACCCCTTCCCTCTCTTCCTTCTGCTGAGCGCTATGATGATGTCAGCTAGAAAGGTGGAATACACAGAATCATACAATCACAGAAACATCCCTGTTTCGCATTCAGCCTCTGTAATTTTAGAAAAATTACAGGAACCCAGCAAGATCCCTAGCCTTACAAAAGGTTAACATCTCAGAGAAAACCTCATAGCAAACATAAATCATCATCCTGCATGTGTATTTGCAATGAACCCATGAATGACTTGCATCATTCCATCAGGGCTGGTGGGCCTCATGTAAGAAATGGGTCTAAAAATTCAGTCAGCATTGAAATTAACACAAATAGTGAAGTTCTTTGGCAGCTTTTAAGCCAGTGGTTTGCCAGAAAATATCTATCAGTTATTTACTCCATAATTGCTCCTTAATACTCCAATCCAGCCTTCACAACAGGCACTGATCTGTTGCATGGTGACAGCTGCCACGTCTTTTCAGATGAAGATTGGGCCAGCAGTAAGGAATTAACCTAAGACTCAAAAAATCATCAGTTAACCCCTGCTCTGCAACAGAGCTGTGCAAGTTCCACAGAACTCTAGTGTGTCTGTGTGATCTGTACCTCAGGTCTTTACTAGCTTAGATGAGGAAAGCTTTAGAATCTTTCACCTCCCTTGTCACACACAAAAAAAGTGGAAATCCCCTTCAGAAGTGAGAAAAAAAAGCCTACAAAGAGATTCTTGTTATGGAGCCAGAGCATAAACGCTTAGTAAATTACCCATGCTCTGCTAAGCCCCTGATTTCTGTGGGGTTGGGGTTCTCTATGCAAAGATAAACCTAAATTGAGGTAACTAAGCTAAAAGCATACCGTAACCTTTTGTCTCTTTCCTCTTTAATTGAGACTGAGAGCTATAGAAGACTGCACAAGGCTAAATATACTCATCTACAACAATCCCAGCAAACAGAAAATGCTTTGAGAACAAAGCTACCTTTGGAACCTTCTCATTTAATTCTGGGGTCATAGCTGGACGTGCGTTAGTAAAATTTAAGCCACAGATGTAATAAGCAACAGATGAATCAAACTTTCCATCTCACCCAACCAACACAGAGTACTGAGCTCATCTTGCCCTCACTCTCCTAATTTTCCTTACAAAATGTACAGACTTTTGCAGTTTAAGAGTTCTGTGTGCCTTCTGGGGCATTAGATCACTTAATACTCATTTCAGTGAGCTCAATTTATTGTGAAAGGGTGAGGGGGGCTTTGGTTCCAGTTAGAAGTCAGGTTTCTTTCTGTCACTGTTGAGCAGGAGAGGCACGTGGTAAAGGAACTTGAAAATGCAGTATCTGAACTCGGCCCCCAGTGCCAATTACTCAGGCTTCTCCAATATTAAAGGGATAACACTTCTATGTGAAGGAGGAGAATATGGTTGACAGTGATTACCGTGGTATGGATACTGGTAGGGAACATCATAGGCTTGTCCGTTGGAGGCGTAGAAGACTTGAGGACCCACAGTGGGATATGCACCATGGTACTGACCGTAGCCATAGCCATAGACCTGATGAAGTTAAAAAGATGTCAAAAATGTCTTTTACAAAAGTATTCTTCGTCTTGTTCCCAATTATCACTTTGTTCAATTCTCCCTCATTTCTACTGCAGTTCTAGGGTCATTGAAATATCCAGTCTGCACTGACCTAGACTACCTGGAAAGGATTCAGAACAGCTGCTTGAAAAAGAAATGCTCCCAAACAACAATCACTTTCCACCCTTCCTGGATGGTGAGTGTAAGAGGCAGGGCCTGGCTCATCCAGCCGAGCCACAGCAGCCCTCACAGCTTCCTCTCTGCCCCCATGCCAATGACAGCCTTCTTGAGAGCTCTGAAGAACCAGGGAGGCAGCTGATCTCAAAAAACTCCAGTCATCTTTCCTCTGGCACCCAGCAAGTAAACATCGGATTGGAGACAAATTCAAGAAGCCACTTCTTTTTGAGGCAATTTTATTCTCCAAAAGAGGAAGCCCAGGGCTAGCCCTAATACAGCTCTCAGTAACCACATCTGGATCTTAGCAGGAAGGGGCTGGAGCTGAGCACATATGCTGCATGCAGTACTATCCCAAACTGCATCTTTGTGCTCACTGCACGAGTCAGAGCACCCAGAAATCAGCTCCGTGTGCCGCTTCAGCCCCCATTCTGGTCCTCCTCCAGTGCAGAACAACTGTGTATCCATGAGCTAGAGTTACTTGTTGCTATGACATCCTGCATACAACAAAATTTTATATGTGTTAGAAGTGACAGCTCCAGTCATTACATTCTATTTTTACACCCCCTGATTTTACACCCTTTCAGTGCTCGCACAATGGGCGCCATGACCGAGATGTTTCAAGATTAACCAAAAAGCTAACCCCTTCCCTCTCTCAAAAAGCTTTATTTTCCAAGTTCACTGAGCACCCAACTCTTAACATATCTCCTAACCAAATCTGCCTTATCCCTTTCAATGGAGGTCCACTGAAATAGGAGAGAGAACATTCTTACAGCGCCTCATCCCCACTGCCCACTTGTA
Organism: Cyrtonyx montezumae; assembly: GCF_038088225.1. Classification (NCBI taxonomy): domain Eukaryota; kingdom Metazoa; phylum Chordata; class Aves; order Galliformes; family Odontophoridae; genus Cyrtonyx; species Cyrtonyx montezumae. The sequence continues at coordinate 1,514,695 of NW_027072056.1, read as the reverse complement.
CAGACCTTAAAGCTGAATCTATCAGTGAAACACAGCACTTCTGCAGTACACTTTGGGTGCTTGGATGCCTGCTACTGCTACCTCGCTTATTTTAATGCTTCCCAACTGCAACCTTTACCTCAGGTGATGGTGTAGCATAAGCTGTATAGGGAGGAGGGGCTGAGGAAATTGCTGTCTCATCGTACATCACATCAGATCCCACGTAGCCCTAAATGCCACAGAAAGACAGCAGTCAACACCTTTTCATGCAGACAGCCAATTAGAGGAGGAAGGGGATTAAAACTTAATGACCCCAAGAGTAACATTTATATCTGCTGCATGTTAAGAAGGCAGAGAGTGCCTTATAAAGACACATAAGAAGCTACTCAGAGAGCAGACTGACAGAGAGACCACAAATGCATCATCAACACTAGCAGGAGACATGCCATTTGTTACTTGTGCGTGCACAATGCCAGTCCGTATTTCTTACCCATATGTGTGCATGCAAGCACACTAATTCCTTCCCTCATTTTACCATCTCACTTTTAGAAGTTACCATCATGTTCCCTATTAGCTTTCAGATTAAACAAACGTGTTCACAACTAAGCTAGCTGGCACCCTAGCACAGCGTCAGCAAGCTCTGCAAAAGCAGATAATGGAAACAAATGTGGTAGCCAACAGTACCACCTGCACATTTCAGCACAACTTCTTAGCTACCTGTCACCTTCTGGCTGTGAGAATGAAAAAAAAAAGCAGACAGATGGGTTTAAATCTACAGGTTTGAGGGTAGTTTTTAAAGGATTTACCTTTTCAATGCTACATATAATTTTGGCCCTTTTTGAAGGTAGCCTCAAAGCAAAGGTGATAACCTACCTGGATCCACCTTCAAGGAGCTCTCTACAGATGATCATGTAAATATGTGTCCTTGTCCCTAATACCAGAAGTGTACAGTGATGCTCTCTGATTTATCCCAAGGAAGAAATAGTTCCCTTTTTTGAACGTACAAATAAATGGTTTAATAGCTCAACAGATAATGTTCCTATCAGCTCTTCTAATTGGACTACAGAAAGACCTTTGATGGTGCACTGCAAACGTATCCTAAAGCAAACTTGTGGTAGAGGTTCTAAGAATTGATTGAAACACACTGCTGAAAGCACTGTATTCAGAGGCAGGTATTTCCACCACCTGAAATTAAGCTCTGCAAGTGCTCACATCTCAGCAGTAAACATACTCTGTCTTGCTGCAGGAAACTCTATACAGGTATATGACTTAAGTCTGCAAACATCTTCACACAACATAGTGCTCAAGGCTAGGATGACCATCTGGTTATTCTAGTGAAGTTATGAGGCGCTGTTAGAGACTTTGTATTTCTGACAGACACCTGCAGATGGACTCAAATCCAATTCCCTGGCCAAGTTCAAGTCCAGTTGGAGAGCTGTCTAGCTTTGGAAAGTACTAATTTCATATATATATTGTGCAGACAGCTACCTGCCCTACTTTCAGTGGTAGGGGTCTGCCTTGACTGAAAAAGCTGAGGCACTGGCAGGTTTCAAACGCCACCTGGCACAGCATGAGTTGCATGAAAAACAAAAGCTGCTGAAACCAGGAGTCACTGTCTCACATATAACAAGATAAATCTACTAGAACTAGAGCAGACAGGTTATGAGTACTGTGCCTTCTGCATGAGGAAAATTCCTTAACTTCTCATTTAACAAAATGAGGCAGCGTAGCATAGCAGCACTCAGGCAATTGGGTCCAGAATAGTTTTGCAATGACAAGTGTTCGCTCTGGGCACCTAAATTATATCATATGACAGATGTGTCAGTGAAGAGGCAATGTTAATGTGACCCATCAAAGACTGAAACAAGCTTCTTCAAAGCACAGCATTTTCCCACTGAAACATCTCAGGCTGGTTCAATGTAGTCATCCAAGGACAGACCGTGCCAAAAAGCACTCTGGAAGGCAGTCTGGAGGAAGAAGATATTAACAACTCCCAGAAGATACCATTTCTGTCGAACTCTATGACTCACAGAGAAATTCTTCTCGTTTCTGACCTCTCTGCTAATCACAGCTAGCATGCTGATATAGAGGTAATTTACTCCTTGGCATGCTTACACTTCTTTCCAAGCACCTCTTGTTCTCTGCCAAGAGCCATTCTGTAATGGATCTACATTAAAAACACCTTCATCTTTAGGTCAAAAGTGTAGCATACTGACAGCTTCCTTAACACTTGGTAGGCCATAAACAGAAGGAAAAGAAAGTCCACTTTTGCTGGTTACAGATTTACTTTTTGCATAAAGCCTCAGTGCACACTTCCTTTATAGACCAGGTTCCCAAACATCATTCCCACTCAGAGAAATCATTCTCAGAAACCATTCAGTTCCACCCAGTACACATTTGCCTGGCTTTGGCTGCAAGGATGACGTGGTGGTGATCCAGAGGATCGTTCTTCTCCCATCATATAGGCTTTAATCATGTTCATAACCCTCTGTAGAGGTTTTCAGTACAAAGCCTATGTAATACACTTACTGTGTTTGTTCTGGCATCCTGAAGAGCGATTTTCCATGCCCTGTCAAAAAGAAAAAAAAATAGTTCAGTAGAACACTGATAAAAATTAATGCTGCTTTTTCTTTGCAGTACTGTGAAGAAAACTAATGTTAAGAACTCGAGGTAATGCAGGAGCAGGGTTTCAGGCACTCCACGTGTCAACGCCTAATGATACAGTAAAATGAACGCACCAAAGTGTGACACAAAGATTGAAAACTAATTATTTCCTTAGCAGAGCCGAGACTGAGTGAGAAGAAACAAGAAAAGGACTGTGACAAGGAACATATCTGAAGGCCTTCACTGCAAGCCCAACAGGCAAGTGATATGCAGCTATGCTTAGGATAAAATAATGGGACGAGATGCACCAGAAAAGTTGTATCTTCTTCCCGCATCTGCACTGACTAGAGAGGGAAGGTCTAACACAAACAGGAGGCACACACACCTCACAAAAAGACTCCCATGCTGTATGGCTAACAGTGTGCCACATAACCACGCGTATCTGGCAAACACTGGTGACAGAAGTTAGCCAACTAAACACAGCCAAGGTCACAGTACTGGAGTACTATTCTTCTTAATGACTGGGACGTCCTTGGGCTATATACGGTCACAGGACACTTTAAGAAGGGGAGATGTGACAATACAGTCTATTCAGAATGCTTTATATTAGCCATATTAGTAAGATGCTTTTACTCCTCTCACCCTCCAGTGTTTCCAGTGACTGAACTTGCAGTTTGTTTGCAAGAACTACATCTATGCGAGTTAGACAACTCATAGAAGAGCTATGTCTTCTGTAACTGAAATCCTGCTTGTAAATTTTCTTGTCTCCAAAAATCTGAAGGAATAAGTAAGGAGAGAGAGAAAAAAAAAGATAAAGAGGAAGAAGTAGCAAAATTAATATTTAGTGGACTTACAAACAGTCATCTGCACTTTCTGCACAGAGATTGATGGTTTTCCCATCACGACAAACAATCTGCAGTAAACAGTCCCTCTGCTTCCCCTCTGGAGGCTGAAAATCTGAGTTGGGAAAAAAAACAGATAAGAAGTATCTATAAACCAAAATGTCACGATCCCATTTACAAGAAGGGTGATAGCTTATGCAAAACTCTAGACAAAATAAAGTGTGGCCAGTTGTAGCTGCTTTCCATGACATCAAAACAACTTCAAGTAGGACGCAACCTGCTCTCTTCAGAATATGCCCTGAAGGTCACTAGCTCTGAACATCACTCTTACTAAACCAAGTGTCTTATAGCAAAATCTGTACCTAGCTGTAAGTGCTCTCCAACACTTCTGTCCTTTACTGATGCAGCACCAAGTGGAGTACTAATGAATGCCAGAGGTGAAGTTGGTAACACTTGAAAAGTCTGCTAAGGTTTCCCATTTTGCATCCCAACTCTCCCTCCAGCCAGAGCTGTAATTTCACCAGTAATGCTCTATGATCAAACACACAAGCCTACTGCAAACATCCTGCTCTTGTATGCAAGCCTGTCACCTTCATATAAGGTACACTGTCCTCATCGAGTTATGAAAGGAAGTACCAAGCCCTAACCTAATCTACCACACGGTGACATCACCCCGCAAACATACATGAGGGAATTCAATAGTTGGAGAGTTCTCGTGGTGGTTGTTTTTTTCCTTTAGGAACAATAAAGCTGTTTACTTTGTAGGCATATTTACACTTCTGCACAAGCAGTGCCATAAATGGTATTTTGGGCAGGCACTGAGGTTTAAAAGAATCAACACACAAATTCCAAAGGTTTTGCTATTACCTCGACATTCGTTCCCCACCCTGAGGTTGATGCAATGGATTCGCATGTGGATTTTATCCTCTATATCATGGCGATTCTGGTCATCATAGAATATTAAACGGCCATCAGACCATAGGTCAAACCAGTTCTTCTTCCAGCGCCGCAGAATGGTGCCTTTAAAACCAAACAGTCGCTTTTGAAGGCACGTATTAGAAAGCATCTGTGTTTCAAAGTTAGTAAAAATAAAACCAAGATATCCTTCCCAGTTGCCCCAGAGGACAAAGGCATTCTCGGGCTCCAGGCAAAATCCTGTCCTACCACATTCCTGCTTTAGAACATTACAGAATTGAGTTCCATATTTCATCTACTACTGAATGTCACAGTGGAGTGCATTTTAAGGGCATAACTTGGTGCTTTAATTCTATCTCGCTCCAAAAACAAGCAGAGGGCATGACTAATGGAAGACATTCATGTAAGGCGTCAGGCAAAGTTTCCAAGTCTCCACTTACATAACACTAATTATTGAGCAGCATCTGAAGCAGGGCAGTCAGACCTCAGATATGATATACGCTGTTTTCCACTCGTACACCCAAAGGTAACGTGGAAACGCTGACATGACAGGTCCCTTTGTGAAGTGTCTGTCCTACAGACAAAAAATAAGGACGACAACCCACAGACCTAGAGACCTGTTTAAGAAATAATACCTGGGAATCACTGAGTTGCTGTAATGTTTTTTGAAGGAGTTAGACACAGTGGGGAGAAAAGCAGGCAAGAGGCCCATGACTTACTTTGCCGGAGCAGCCAGCCACTCTTCACAAATGCCATTGTTGCTTAATCTGGTGGACAGAAGAGGAAGGAGGGGGAAGCAGACATCACTATTTCACATCGGTACATTAGAAAGAGGCATGTCAAGTTATCACAATATCACAGTGCACTTCGCTAGTACCACGGATACAGGATACAGATCTCAACTGAAGATCCTCACTCAGGCCCAACTAGTATTCTAGATCTTAGTAAGTAGAACAATCATGCAATCTCTCAGAGACACATCAGTTAAAATGGGAAAAGCACAAGTTTACAAACAACACTGCTGCAACACCGGGAAGTGACAGAGCTGTGACGGCTTCCTGACTCACTGCCAGATGCTTTACAAACTGTTTCCTTGACATACGTCTGCTCCTTTTACCCTGCAGTCTCCCATTACCAAATACTCCCCCTCCCTTTTTCTGTACTTCCCCTTCTATTTTTTGTTTTTCATTCACTGACTCAAAGTCCAACCAAAACAAAAGCTGAAGCGGTTTAACCTTGAACAGGAAGGAGAATGCAGTTTCTATGACTCGTATGTCTTCCAAATCATTACCAGCTCCCTCCAAGATGAATTTAAGTTAAGTACAAGTTAAGCCCATAAAGTGACATTCTCTTTTCTCCTCAGCTTTTAAATGAAGCTCGAAATAACCTGAGAAAGACCTACATTAAATCCAAGCTATTACAGCATTCTGTCACTCTCCTCCATTGTGCAAGCAAGCTAAAGGAAACAGACCAGACATGGAATAAATATACCAGAAGAAAAACTTATTTTTTAGCATAGTGGTGTTCTGACTACTGTTCTAGGGAGCACTAATGAAAACACAACTTTCTGGACAGAATTACTCTTAGGCCCTTCTTGGCAAAGCTGGCATTTTCTGGAAGTTACTCTAGTAATTTCTCTTTTCCAAGAGAAAGTCGGTTTTGCTGAGGAGTCTTCCTTACCTGCTAAAAGCCCTGAATTTACAGACAAGGTATCACTGCTGCTAAACAAAGGTTGCAGCATACAACTAAAGGCAATGGCTGGCAGGATTTCGTGCTGAAGGAATGCTGTGTGCAGCTGCTGTGAGATAGTGAGAACCACCTGCAGCTCAGGTTGAAACTCCAATGCAAACATCTCAGTACTGGCTTTCGTATCAGCTTACTGGGAAAACAAACAATCAACTGACAGCCCAATGAAAAGGAGCATGAAACTCCTGTCCTGCTCAGACCATCCTGCTTCACTGGGCTACAGAAGGGGAGTTTCAGAAATTGGGACTGACTGATTCCTGCAAAGGACCTGAGCCTCTTTCCTTTGCTACCCCACCAAATGCTTCTCTCCCACTACATTTCCCTCACAAGGAAACTCTCTACTTGCACTTCTGTTTCACAGGAATGAGTCTCTGTGCTGGTGCTTCCACGTCTTCCAGGAGAAATCCCTGTGTATCTACAGAGATCTTTTAATAGTGTAAGAGCCAATAAAGAAGTTGCACGAACTTCCGTTTGGCTGCAAGTGCTAGATTAGGCTACAGAGTGTTTGCTGCTGCCTTTCAACCTACTCTGTTACACAACAGCCTAATTAGATAGAACTGAGACACAAAAGGAGGAAGGAAAGAAGAAGAAAACCTCTCTCCTGACAATCTGAAGATTACAGAGTGCCTGACAACCCAAGTCTCACACTGCAGGCCAACACGAGATTAGTGAGGGCTCCAGCACCAAGAGGCCTCTGCAGCTGTACTGCATCCCATGTGTACTCAGATGCACGGACTGCACTCTCCTAGCACAGAATGTCAGTGCTCCAGACTTCTGCTCCAGATAGAGGGCAATGAGTGACACAGAGCAGTCTGTGAGCACTGAAGGTGCTTGATATCAAACACTGAGGTGTTTGATATTCTTGTCTGATCCTTTTTAAGCGCAAGCACTCACTTGAAGCCCAACACAGTGTTACATTCGGCACATCTTATGTCTACAAAAGTGTTTCCAGAGCTAGAGGAGAGCCTTGGCAGATAAGCAGCAGCGTGCAGTATCTGCTTGTGAAGCTAGCTCCGTGTGAGCAGCATGGGAAACGGGCCTTAAACATAGAGAAGTCGATGCTTTGTAGCACCAACCTCAGGACAGCTTTCCTGGTGGCAGGAACGCCCTTCCCGGAGCACAAGGGCAAACACAGCAAAGCTGAGCGGACCTCTCCCTGCTGCTCCCTTTCCCCCCTCACGCAGAACGCAGCGTGAGATCTCCAACCTCTTCTTCCACTCGACCTCTCGCTCTCAAATCCCAGCTGGCTGACGGGAAAAGCGAACCGAAGGCAGCGGGGCCCTTCCCGCGGCTCGGCATGCCGCGGACCCGCACGCAGCGAGGCCTGCTCGTTTCGCCCCGGTCCCCCCCGCCCTCCCGGCATCCCCGGGCCCCCCCACCTCCGTAGGGCCGGGCCGGGACACCGCGCGCAGCCGGCCCCGGGCCGCCTACCTGCCGCTGCCGCCCTGCTCCCGCTGCCGCTCCGCCGGCGGGCAGTGCCAGCCCCGCCCTGACGTCAGCCCGCCGCGCCGCCCCGGCCGGGCCGCGACCCGCGGCATGGGGGGGATGTGGCTGCGGTGGTTCCTGTGCCCGCGCGTTCTCATCGAACCGAGGCGCCGAGGCTGTATTTCCTACACAGTCACGGAACTGTAGGGGTTGGAAGGGACCTCTGGAGTCCAGCCCCCTGCCAAAGCAGCTCCCAGGTTGCGCGGGCCCAAGCGGGTCTTGAGCAGCTCCAGGGAAAGAGACTCCGCCACCTCTGTGCAGCTCCAGTGCTCCATCACTGTACTGTGAAGAAGTTCCCACTCACATTTGTGCATAACTTCCAATACTTCATTTTGTGGCCATTTCCCCTTGTCCTCTCACCACACACTGCTGAGAGGAGTCCAGCCTCATCCATTTGTTCCTTAGATACTTACAGACCCGGATCAGAACCCCTCCGAGTCCTCTTTTTCCAAGGCTGAACCCAGGTCTCTCAGCCTTTCCTCATAAGGGAGGTGTTCCACACTGTCATGGTTTTATGATTTTGTTATATTATTGATATTCCACATCATAACATCATGTAGTGTATTGGGAGTTCAGCTCTAGCTGCATGGATCATCAGTACTTACGGGTATGCCTGTCTCAGAAGGGAAGAACTCCATTCCCCAGAGGACTTTGCGATGCTTTGCATTTTTATGTGTTTCTGCTCAGAGGGAAAGATAAAAACTGTCTGCGGTCACAGGACTCTCTCTTTCCTTTGGGATGGACTCAGCAGTGGGTGCTCGCTGCCGTCCGCCTTCAGCGTTAGCGTAAGGCCTTCGGTTTATCGGACACTCTCTTGCTCATTTTATTTGATCTATTAGCTTCAGTTCCAATTATATTGTATTATATTGTGTTGTTTTGCTTTCCGATATCTTATTTAGTAAATTAGCTTTCCTCCTCAGACCATTGCTGATGTTTTGTTTCTAGGCTCATCTCCCTTTTCCCTTTCCCCATTCCCCTTTCCTGGGGCGTGGGTCCGTGGGTCCCACACACCAATCGTCACGGTACCGGGCCGAACCAGCCTGGTAAATGGGTGACACACACCCCTTATCATCTTTGTCTTCTTTAGAACGATGATAAAAGGGGCAATTTCTGATCTCACAACATGGAAATGTAGCAAAGACATGAAGAGTTGCTTTCTGCAGGTGCTACTCAAGGACAGTAGGGGTTGCTCTGTGACGCTGACGCAGAGCAGGGCACGGCTGCATCACAGCTCCCGGCTCTGTGTGGCCTGAGTCAGGGGAGAACCTGGGATCACCAGCACGTCAGTAGCTCCAGAAATAGTTCCTCTCTTCAGACTGCCTCTCTGCTGCCATCTGTCACACAACAACAGCATGCAACAGGATACTGGCAGGAAAGCACAACCTCTGCTGCCATCCCACAAACTGCGGGCTCCATGAAATATAAGGCACTACTTTCGGAGCAGCCCGTGAATTTCATCTGGGCGATGGAACTTCCTCGCAGAACTTTTCCCGCCCTCGCCCTGCAGAGGCACGAGGGAGCGCGATTCCTGTCGTTGCAGTAAGGAAAACGAAGCTAAAATTTTAAATCAATCAATAAATAGACAAATAAAAGCATCATTTGTTGGTTGGCTTCAGCCAGACTTCCTTATGAGACTGGGTGATACAAGAATCATGTTTGTCATAGCTACAGTTGCACTTGGTCTGTCAATGCTCAAAGCTTCAGATTTACCAAAACCTTTTTTTCTTAATCCAGTTTGTATTCCGAGTCAAAGAAACCACAGCTGGAATTGCAATCAACCAGTTACAGAGCAGCTGGAAAATGAAATGGCTAAATACCCAAGAAATTATTGCTTGGAAAAATGCGATTGTAAAAACTGAACTATATGGTGTCTGCTAATTCTTCAGCATAATGCAGCTGAGTTCATCTCTTCAACACATGTTCAATTTTGAGTGCCCGCAACATACCAGTTTAAATCTCCGCAGTTATTGGAGGCCTTGAGCTGTGGTTGTGGCTCAGTACAATGAGCTCTTCGGGCTCTCGGTCCAGAGGAAAACTGTGTCCAAACGAGATGCTGTCAGCAGCTTGGTGGTGTGAGGCCAGTGCAGCCCGGCAGGCAGCAGACTGCTGAGCACACCAAGAGCAGCAGACAAACAAAGGTCCAGCCAGAAGCTGAGGAATTTTCTGGGTGAACCCCTGGGATGTGGTTGTCAGCTCTTGTTGTTGGGATTTGATTAAAAACAGACAGGAGAAAGGCCGCGTGCTATCAGCCAGCCCTGCAGGCCACATCACCAGAAGACTGCTGCAGTGTCAGTGACACAGCCTGTTTGGCAGCGACAGGCTTTGGGATTTCACTTTTCTTTGTAGGCAGTTTTGAAAAGCACAGGATTATCAGGGCCTGCAGAAAAGCTCCTGCAGAGAAAACAACTTGTACCACTCTGCTGTACCACACTTTGTGCCACTAATAACTGTTTGGGCCTGGCAGCATCAATGAGAAGTTTCCTTTGAAGTATCAGAGCTCCAACTCCCACCTTCACTTGGCAGTGACTGCACTGTTCCATTAGCATCTAAAGATAGTGCTAAAGGAGATTTACACTACAGCTCACAGTCTACAGGAAGACAACTCGAAGGAAGAGGGAGAGGTTGTGAGAGAAGTTACACTCCATTTCCATAGAAGGGACTAAAGCACGGGGACAGTAAGACTCAACGTCACGTAAAAGATCTGTGCCAATGTGGAGAAACAGATTTGCACCTCTTGGTGCAAAGTCCACATGTGTTTAGGTTCCCTCGTCAGATTGTCTTTGCCCAGGGGCCACCAACAACAGAGTCACTGTTCTGGTCTGGCATATCTGAACTGAGCTAGGGAAGCTTCAGGTACAGCTTGCTCGATACACAGCCTCAGAAGGACTTTTGGTCTGGTGTACCTGTTTTGCCTGACTTCACTCTTGAAGCTCACAGGAACTGGAAGTTGGGAGCACCTTGCTGCAAACTGGAAAACCGTTACTGGATGTTTTTCGGGAGTCATGTGATGTGTAATAACTGCACTGAAATGCGTAGGAAGTGCTCGTGCTTGACTACTGCTTTTTATAGCAGCAAATGCCAATAGATGCATCCCCAGAAGCCTTTGCATGCCCTCTGGTTAAGTAACAGGATCTCTGGCTGCGGGTAGAGCCACTTGACTGATGGTGCTTTATTTCCACAGCTTCATTCTCACATACAGTCCTGAAGTATTCTGCTTTTCTCCAAGTGAAAACAGAAAATCTGGCAGATTCTTTCCACAAAGGCCCTGCAATAAAACCAGTATATTATACGCAACCAGGACCAGATAAATTCTCTACTGAGAAACACTCCTGCCCAGCTGTATATCCCCCCTGAGATGTGGCCAACCTGCAGCTGTAGGGCTGCCATCCAGCACAGTGCCATTTGCTGTTGCTAAGACAAGCCAGAGACAATTATCTCTCCCTGAACAAAGAGAACACCAGCATGGAAATGTGCCTCAGAAATGCCTCTCTTCATCTACTGCTTTGTATTCATTCTCCAGACTGAACATTCTCACTTAATTCTTCTTTTCAAACCTCCCTCTATCATCGGTGGGCCTTATTATATCTCACACATACTGTTCTGCACCACCTGATTTATTTTTTTCACAGTGCCAAACACTGTTTTAACTTACCCACTTTTACTGCAGTAAAACTGCTGTGTCAAAATTTGCCCTCATTTATGACGCTGTGATTTAGGACCGGATCACAGAGGCCATCTGCAGAATAACTGGGTAGAACATCAGACACAGATCCTGAAGCAGAACATTTTAGGCTTGCAGCTACAAGAGGGAGAAGGGAGTGCAGCACATAGCATCAGCACCCTGCTTATAGAGGTAGAAAGAGCTGTGCAGCTCAGAATATATGCAGGAAAGTCTGCTGTCAAAGATGACATTGACCTGAGATGGCCCAGATATGAGTCTGACTGGCTTGCAGGATAGTTTCCTTCCAGCCTGCACCTAGGTTTCCCTCTTGTAGGAAGGATGGAAAAGTATGCCTGGATCTAGCCAGGAAACATCCTTCTCTCCCTCACGTCTGACATGATAACAGTTCTGCAGGGTCTGGCCACCTGAGCGTTGCCAAGATAATAATATTATAGACCCATTAAGGTGGGAAAAGACCTCCAAGATCATCCAGTCCAACAGCCCACCTACCACCAATACCACCCACTAAACCATGACCCTCAACACATCTCCATGGTTCTTGAACACCTCCAGGAATGGGTCAGTGCAAAACTGTTACCTCTTTGTAGTAGCTTCCTGTCAGGCCTGGAAGCATCATGCCACATGCATGCTGTTGCACGTGACAGAGTGAAAATTGTGAGGTTATTTCAAGCACAGAAGGCATTTCCCCTTTGTTAATAAGCATGCTGGCCAGCAGCAGAAGACGCATCCCCTAATTAGATTGTAGTGAAAAATACTGCAGACAATACCTATCTGTGCAGTAACTGACAAAGCTAGAGAAGATAGAGCTCTCCATATTTTACATTCCTTTCATATACAAAAGTTTAAGAGACAACTACTTGATGATTTCTATATACTTTGCAGAAAGCGTGCTGGGAACAATCAAACTCTGGGCCCAAACTCTGTGTATGGATCGACTGCTGATAGTCATCTGTATGAATGGGCTTCAGAACTGACACTAAGAGCTCTTGGCTTCACTTGACCCATGGTCAACAGCAACCAGAAACTGAAAGTTCTGCTTTGCTTGTGTCACAGTACTGACATAGGCTTGGGCACATCTGTGCATTCTGACTACAGACAGAGAGCCTGCTCTCAGTAACTCACCATTTAAAAGACATGGTAAGAAAAGGGATTCATACAGCCTGAAACCGACTCACTAGGTTAGGTGCTATTTTGGAGAGGTTGATAAGTTGGCTGCAAAGCAGATTGCTGTTTTTCAAAACCACTCAAGAACAACAGATAGAGTGATTTCACAGCTTGTGGTTTCGCTGTAGTTTTATTGCCACATGTGCCTGTATTTCAAGGTACACCGTCTGTTTTGCAACTGTGCAATAACATTCAGTAAATATCCATGTCTGCAAATAAATTAATTCAGACAAAGACATGGCTCAAGGCAATTTTTGCAAACATTATTTCCTGAAGTGTCATCCTTGATTCTGAAACAGCTACAGACCTTCAGAAAAGTTTGAAATCCGCAGGACTTGAATTCTTAATGCTGTGTTTTGTGGAGTACTGAGCTTTGCATGGGGTTTGGTCTCAGCCAGGCCTGCTGTGATGGAAGCAAGAGAAGAAGTACTTGTAGAATAGGCACTTAGAAAGTTCCAGGCATATCAAGGGAGTTCATTTTCCACAGCTGAAGACCTAATAATCCCAGTTCAGTGCCATAAGTTGTCTACTTCAGGCACTCTCTTCCCTGGGGTTATTCCTATTGATAAGCACCTGTGCTGAGTCAAACCACGAGGGCAGTGCAGGAAGAAAGAAAAAAAAACCCTCTTCTCATGTTCAGCAAGGATTGGCTCCTGTAGCCTGGCATTTGGCAGCGCCATGGGATTTGGAGTTGGAAAGAGATCTCCATATTGAAAATCCAAGGATCCATTAATTCACGTTCCTCTGCAGCACTTACTACAAGCACATCAGCATATCATCTTTTTTGATACATCTGCCCTAACTTTTCTGGAGCTCTAGTGTGTTCGTATCTAACTAGATCAAGCTTCAGAATGGGAATACTCTACCTCTAAATAAAATTCCTGGCATGGCAAAACCTGAAAGACCATGATTTAGTTTTTACATTCTTGGATTGAAAAAAGGTATTCTGAGTTGTTGTCCTGTTGATACAGTGGGTAGATCCTAAAATTAACCTGTCCCTCTTTGAAGGCTGCAATTCAAACTGGAAAAGCATTCTGAAAAACAGGCTGCATGCAAGGGTAAATGTGAGGTGGGCTCAGCATATGGAAACTCAGATCAGCTGACCTGCTGTGTGCTGCAGTCTCCAAACTCAATGAGCCTATGAAGGTAATTACTGATCTGGGGAGGTTTCATTTCTGAAAAGTCACTTCATGGTGCCCTTCTCTCTGCCAGCCTTTGAGCCGCTGTGATGTGGTATCACTCCTCTGACAGCGCTTAAATAAAAGCAGCCAAGTCACCAGGCATGACAACTTCCCGCTGGGCTGTCCCCATTTGTATAGCTGGAGGCCCAGATTTGCCAACACAGTGTCTAAAGAAGCAGTATGAAATCAGTTTTATAACCTGAGGAAAGTCATGCATCTTCTTTCTTAATATTCGGAGGCCTTTTGCTGATACTTCTGTATTACCAGCTCATCCCATCCAATCTCAGATACTTCGTTTAGGCACAGGGGCAGTAGTAGTGACTCCAGATTCCCTCTATCATCCCTGGAAGGCAGAAAGGCCCCTCCAGGCATTGCTTCCATCCACCTCGAATTCTGCCAAAGTCTGAGGGCACCATTGTCTCTCCACTGAGTACACATAAACCCTAGAGAGATCCAGCTCCTACTTGAGGTATGTAAGGAGCCTACAACCAAGAGGAAAGAGAAATCCAGATCTAGGTTTCCTGCTGTATCTTGACGTGTTTTGAAAATGCCCAAGATGACTTAAGAAGCACAGAGAGCAGGGGTTTGCTCACTCAGCTTGAATCAAAATAATAATAGTAATGGCTTCAGCTTATCTAAATATGACTGTAACTCTCACTGTAGCTCACCTCAAGCGAGTGCACTGCTCAGGAGTAGGCATTTCTCCACTGTTTGCATAGGGCTCTGTCAGCTGTTTGCTTGGAGGAGACAGGAGATGGAAGGACGTAGTGCTTAGATCAATACTGCGCTGCCCTGCAGCAGCGCTGAGCTCTGCCCCACACCTGAATAATGCTGGTCTGGTGAAGCATAAATACATTTAGAAATACCGCTATCATTGCTGAGTTGTGCTGCTAATTGAGTTGCATGCTTCCCTTTTGTTTTCATCCAGGGAATCCCTGTGTGCTACAATGCTCTGACCTCCATTCTCTGCTTTGAAGTCACGAGCAGACGATGACAAAAGAGCTGCAAGTGATCTGCAACAATGCTCTCTCCTGTTCAGACAGCAATAAGTATCCTCAACAATTTATCTATGAACTTGTCAGATGTATGTTACGCATATGTGGAGGAATAAAATGCATCTTCTCCTCATTTAATTGCAAGCATAGCAGAAATATAGCACAGATGTCAGGTTTTACAAATGAATCATTTCCAGTTTACTCCCATGCACTTACCCTAATCAAAACTTGCAACGTTCCAAGGAACCCTTTGCTTTCACACAAAATGAAGGCAAAAAAATGATGCCAGGCTGAAATAGGAGACAATTCTGTCCTTGTGTCAAAAGCTAGGGAAGAGCAAGGCGACTGGTTCCCGGTGTCACTCTTCACACCACGAAGCTGCAGAAACAACCCTCACTGCTGGAGTCATCTCTGCCAGCTCAGCTGAGAGGATTAGCAAAGAGTGAGGTACACACTGAAGATAGAGACTGATTCTTTTCATGTCAACAATACACCGAGCACACTCAGTTTACCAGGGAATAAGCAGAGCTTTCAAGGGGCTGCAGACAGCTGAGGAGAATGCTCTTTTGATTTACATCTCCTAGCACTCTTGTCACAAGCGTAAGTGCTAGGAAAGCAGCATGTCTTGGGATGATGGTTACTGCAGCTCAGAATACATTACTGATTTCTTTAAAAAGTCAATTTCACAAAAGAATAGATCACGTGTAACAAAGGCTGTCTTGGCTCACACGCACAGAGCTCTCAGAAGCTGTCACAATGTGAGATACAGTCGGTACAAGCCACTAATACTTCCAGACACCACCTATCAAACTGGAAAACTTGTGGAAATGCAACCCTCAGAGTTACGCAGTCTACCAACGTGCACTCCTCTGCAACTTGTCCTTACTTGCCGTGGCTGTGTTTGAAAGTGTTTACCGAGGTGGAGAGCTCATTGTTTTGTTTTCACATTTTGGTTCGCTTTAAGACCTGCATCCACTACAGGCTCTGCTCCTCCCAGGATGCCGATCAGCAACAGCCGTGTCCCTAACAGCAGCACTCGCCGTCCATCCCGGACCCTCGGTGTCCGTCAGTCCGTGTGCTGCAGCAGCCTGGAGGATCCAGCTGGTGTTGGGGTGCAGCTGTGGTGGGCACGGGGCCACGCAGGTTTTGTTTTATTCATTCTTAATCGTGGCTGCTCTAGCTTTCTGTGTTGGCAAAGAAAAAAGGGGAAAAAAAAAAAAAAAAAGGGTGATGGTGAGGTCAGTCAGCTGGGGTGGGAGGAAAATGCAGGGGAAACTCCATGCAACTGATCAGACTTGTGCTACGAGGTTCGGTATCAAGAGATTGTGTAGATAGGGTGCACCTGGCATTATCTGGGTGCTTCCAGAAAGTACGAGAGCTCAGGATACTCAGAATTATTCGTTTATTCCTCCTATTTCTTTTCAAACAGTACTGTAATCCATCAGAAATGTGTCAAGGCTGCGTCCTATTTTTCCTCTAAGGTTTGCATTACTTGAGGGAAGAGAGACGACAGAAAGAAGATCAGACTTAATGGAGTTTGGAAGGGCTTAATGTAGTCATCCAGCAGCATAATATAATACATCTCCAATGGCAAGCATTGTCTCTATGGCCAAATGTGGGGCTCTGAAGGTCAAGGCAATGCAGAGAGCCGTGAATGGCATACTGTCTGTATCTGTGTGCGTGACTTCTTATCATTGTGCTTACTGCCTCCCACTTCTTGGTACATTTAGTCAACTTAGAGGTTTAATGGTTACTACACTTCATCAATATGTGGTATGGAATTGTCTTTATTTGCCTTATATTGCTGCTTATCTAAAGAAATGTCTCACTGTGATGAAGTAGATATTTGTAATATTCTTTTTGTGACTAAATGATTCCCTCTTAAGCTGACAGTTGGAAGTCAGAATCAATTCATCTATTAATTTTAGACAGCTGGCCTCTTGGTAAGAAGTTAGCCTTTAAATTCTGTCATCCGTTTGTTCTAAAAACTCAGATTTTATTAGAGACGAGTAGGGCTGAACAGACACTGACAAACTCAATACACACCGATTTACTCCTGAGAAAGCAATTACCATTTGTCAAGCAGAGCCCTACCCAGCATTCAGTTCGTGGAAGCAAGGTATTACTTTCATAACAAGACCAGTTTTGAAATACAGCTACTTCAGAGAAAGAAAGTAGCACAAAGAAATACCTGAAGAATGAGGAGTCAAGGTTCCCAGAGCGAGCAGAGTATCCTGATGAATGTACTCCACGTCCAGCTGAGCAAGCTATGGGAGCACCCAGTGTTTGCAACAAAGTGCTAGTCATGGAGCTGATGCGTTAGTTATTCACACGAAGCCCATATGGAAAAGCAGTAGCATTACTATCTAGAAAATATGGCATATTTTACTTGGTAGAATGAAGGCGCTCCTTAAATCCGTGGCTGGAGGGAGACCTTCTGTTCAGATTTTTACCATATCTACTGGCTGATTCAGAAACTGGAATGAAAAATCCAGGGCACCACGACAATTTGAAATAGCCTTAGTTTTATGTGGTAGCTTAGCATCAAGTATGAGAGACTGCAGTCAAAAACACTGCCTATACCAAGATACGCAGTACGACGCTTTTATTGCATAATGGATCAGACTCTGTGAAGTGTCACTGTGCTATGAAACGTGAGGGAGTGCTATATGGTAGGCTAACTTCATCACAAATGTGTTTTCTGGACTTGAACAAATGTTTAACGAGGGAAGGAGGGATGACAGGGCTTGTCAGTTTGCAGCATCGGGATAATACAGCCATACTGAATGGAGGTTCACTCCGTGGGTATCATTCAACAGAAAGATGGGGGAATATGTTTACCCCATAAAAGCTTTATCTAGGGGATGTTTCTGCTATAAAGGGCTTCAGATGTGGGTTTTAGAGAGACAGCTCTGTCAAAGAGAAAGCATAGAATAAATACCATTTGAAAATGGTGCAGCGTCTCGATGTCATTAATTTTAATAAACTGCTTTAAAAGCACTGTTTAAGGGATAAAACTGAGTGGCATTTGACTGTTGAGTAGGACAGCTTTTCTACGAGTCTGTGCCCCGAAAGGAGAAAAACACAAAGTTTAGGATCAAAAATGGTGCTTCTTTCCATCCAGCAGTAACAGCACAGTGAAATAGGTGGGAATTGATGTCAATTGATGGGCATCTATAAAAATAAACTACTGGCTTGTGAGCTGGTGTATATAGAAAAGAACAAACTGATTGCATGCAAGTAGGCAGAGCAATATCAAAGAAGCTCAAACATTTCCTCTTTAAGGGTCGGTGTACGAGAACATGCCAGCAGCTCTTGGCTTGCTGCCATTCTCTGAATGCGGGGCTTAGTGGGACAAGCAGAGCTCAGCTCCCAGCCCCAGAGAAGGGGACTGAGATAGAGTGCTGTTTTTACTGCGTTCAGAGTCAGGCTCGAATCGGGATTTTAATCACACCTTCAGTGGAACTTCCAACTCGTAGTGATGACCACCCAGCCCTTGTGCCAGCCCATCAGTGCAGACACCTGGAGCACCCCACGGGTCCAACACTACACTGCCACGTGCAGCATCTGTGTCTGCAGTCAGATTCCTCTGTGACTATGGGCATCTGTCTCAGAAGGGCTTTCTCAGCACCAGAATGATTCCCAGAAGACAGACAAATGGTACCATCTGTGTGGCTTTCTGATCTTCAGCCTTAGTGCTGGCTACAGTGTCACTGGGTGCATCTTTTATTCAGGAATAACTGTTTCTGACTGTGCTGCCAACTGATCCACATTCAAAATTGTTCCAAAAATGTCCGGGGCCAGCAGCCATCTCCCTGTGTCATTTGTAGTTTTCAGGAACCACAGAATCATAGAAGTCACAGAATGGCCTGGGTTAAAAAGGACCTCAAAGATCAACTGGTTTCAACCCCACTTTGTGGGCAGGGTCTCCAACCACTAGAGCAGGCTGCCCAGAGCCACATCCAGCCTGGCCTTGAGTGCCTCCAGAGATGGGGCATCCACAATCTCTCTGGGCAACCTGTTCCACTGAAGCTCGTTTTGAGCCAAAAGTCACATCCTTAGAGCATGCTTCCCTCATTACATCATCACAGCAGAGACACAGATAAGAGAAAGATGTACACGGGGATATAAGCAGACTGTGTGCTCGAAGCAACACAAAATAACTTGAAGCAGACTTAAAAAAAATATTCAGTACTTATCGTTGCAGTAAATAGCATAGGAAAAAGAATAAATTGTACTGTGATAAGATTTTTATAGATCTATAGATTCTCATTGGATCTATAGATCTATCATCCTATCCTCATCTTCATTTGCTTGGAGTTCTAGAACTTTGCATAGCATCTAAAACATACTGCTCATTCTTTAGGAGGCATTTATTCTGCTCCTGGAGGAATGCCAGCTTTTGCTTTCCTCCCAGTCACAGTTGCTTCAAGATGAAGCTACACTGGTCTTTTATTTTCCACCCCACATTTCCATGGTAACAGCATGTAATCACATTTGTAAATAGCAACTACCCAGTCAACTTCACACAACATTCAGCTTCTTTGAACATTCTTCACACATTTTTAACATCCTTGCAATATCCAGCTCTGTTTTCTTACATTTTACTACCAGTACATTTATTTATTCGGGGATATTTCTGTCTATGGCATCTTCAGTGATGCAGTAGCACAGGATGTGTGTAAGTATGCATTGTGTGTACATGTACAGGCACACACTCATATGCACATCATGTGTGCATGATGAACATTCTCTGGCACATTCAGTATAAGTCTTTACAATTTCTTGAGTTCCATTTCAGAAGTTTCTCCTGCACTGATACTGTGAAGTTTGAGCATGGTTTTCATTGGTAGCCAGGAAGGTCACTGTGGGAGAGAACAATATTTTGTCTTCAGGGAGATGATTCTTACAGCTGTTCCACTGGCAAACACTGGGACATTCATTCTGTGGGACACATGGACCAATGCCTTGCTGTCACAGACATGGCTTTTTTGCTGTCCTACTCTTACTTAACCCATGTCTGGCCAAGCTTTAATCCTCTGAAAAATTTCAGCTCTCACGTACCCAATCTTGACTTTCTGTAATTCACAGGTTGAATTTGCTTACATCTCCATCTGCATAAAGAACTGTGTAGTCCTTGAGGACTCCCATGTGCTGCCTGGCTGCACGTGCTCTATCCCCAAGTGACATCAGCTTGCTGCTGTGGCTCTGAACAGCAAATGATCTCCCACTGCCTTTGCTTGGGTCCAGTGTACGCTGGAGACGAAAAGTGAAAGCACAAAGAGAGAGAAAGAAAGTCTCCCTGGTGAGACTTGCACGAGTGGTTAACATTAAACAGGTGTGTAAAGGCTCTGCCAAGTAAGGATGCACGGCATGGTTTTAACAAAGCCATTTCCCTGCACCTTCCAAATTGCATGCCTTGCAAAATTAGTCAGTCCTCTTCTGTTTCCATCCATCCCATCCAGCTTACACACTGAGAATACCACTTCTCATGGAATTATAAATCAAGAGCATAGCTTTTATTTGACCTAAGTAGTCAATATTGGAAACCTGTCAGTTGCTTTCCAACAGAAGAACCTGAGAATGGAGTAGGGTGTTACTGTGATTAGTTTGTGAAATCCCTTACCCATGCAGCACGGAGTGCTGAGCATCACTATCTGCAAACTTGAGTTCAGATGTTGGCTCCTCCACCATTCCATGTGATAAACAAACATGAAGTCTATCCTAGTTTCCTCAGTCTATTCTATAAAGAAATGTACGTGTCCTACATTTATTTGCGTAAATAGCAACAGTTTATAACCCCAGATTCCAGAGCACAGCCCTTGCTCATAACAGCAAATTATTTCTCCAGTGAAAGAAAAAAAAAATAGAACCAGAAAAATCCCTACAGTACACCAAAATTAAACAATTGTGCAAAAAGAAATGCGCCGTTAACAAGAACTGCCAACATCAGATGTGTTTAAAACACACTTCAAAAATGGAAATACCAAACGAGTATCCACATTTTCTCTTCTGCAAAACACCAGCATTGGATAAAAGGGGACAGGTTGATGACAGAGAACATTAATTGGCTTCTTCTTCCAAGCGTTCTCCCTTGTACTCTTGATTCAGGCAAATACAGGGCAAGACCGAAGGTATGATTTTACAAAGCTCTTTGGGAACTATATCCTATTGATGCTAGTTTGAACGACACTAAACATGTATCTGTAGCTTTGTAGTTAATCTGCTACCATTTAGTGGCTAAGAAATCTAACCAGGAGATGAAGGATTTCACCAAATGGGTTTATATTTATTTGTGTAATCACAGAGTAGAGTTGAGCAATCTACAAGGCACTGACATTTACATGCATTCCAAATTCTGTTTTGATTTCATTCTTGGCTTTCGGATATTTGCTTTGGATTATTATCAAGTTGTTACCATGTTTGCTGTTGTACATATTTCTTCTCCACTACAATGGAAATAATATTTAGCCTGGTTATTTAATTACACATATTAACTATTTTTATTGTTTTCTGATTTGGAATTTAGAACCAAGTTGAACCTCTGTTAAAAAAAAAATCACTGAGAGAAAGAGCTGAGGCATACTCATACTTATGCTAGGTATACAGAACGTAGGCACTGAGGGAAAATACTCCTGGTGCTCACAAAATAAGAGTCAAAAATAATGGTTCTGTTGAATAGTACATTTTTCACTCCTGAATCTGAGCTAAATCTGTGCTACAGCTGGTGCCCACATTTTGTTTTTGTGTACCTGATGAATATATTTGTGATGTGCGTGTGATTCTGGAAAAGCACGTGCGCCACACATAAACCTCAAGAAATTGAATTCTTATTAAAAAGGAATGTGTCCACTAATGAGAAAGGAGAACTGGGGAAAGTGTCACACTACATTTATGTGCTCTGTGTGTCAGCAGGATTCTGGCAGATGCTTATAGAGAATCATAACATATTTGAAGATTTCTTGGCTCAGCCACTGAGTTATGTTTGGTTCTCAAAGTATTAGATTAAAAGAAAAAACAAAACCACAATGAAGATTTCTATTGATGGAGACAGTTCTAAGGTCTATAGTGATGGTATCTTGATCTAGCTGAACAAGAGACAGGAGAAAATAAAGAGGACCATGAGAAGAGCATCTGAACGGTGAAGAAAGGAGTGGAATGGAGGAAATAAAACATGAGACATGCTTATGATTCATTTTATTTACCGGTCCTACTGAAGGCAATCAACACTGCTCCAAACCCACTTCTTAATCAAGATATACCAACTTGTGCCCCAGCAGACAGCTCAGAACAATACAGCCACTTGCTCACACTCTCCAGGTAAGATGACAAGAGAACCAGAAAAGTGAAAGTGTGAGAGCTCATGAGTTGACGTAAAGAGCTCACTTGGTAAAGCAAAATCTGCACACAAGTAAAATACAGCAAGGAGCCCATCTGTTACTTCCCATCAGCAGGCAGACGTTCAGCCACACACAGGAAAGCAGGGTTCAGCATACGTAACAGGGAAGACAAATGTCATCTCACCAAATATCCCCCCTTCCTCCTTCTTTCCCCAGCTTTCATTACTGAGCACGATGCCATATGGGTTGGGACATCCCTTCAGCCAGTCTGGATCTGTGTCACTCTCCAGTGTCTTGTGATCACTCAGCTCCTATCCAGGAAAGGAGTTGTCTCTGTGTAAGCAGTGCTATGAAACAATGAAAACCAGTAAACCCAGGTGCAAGTAATTGTCACATTAATGCAATAGCTTCTAGCAGCCACTGAGTGGCTACCCAAGGCAGCTCTCTCCAGGGCAAGTGCACGTAAGCATGGAAGGTATGTGTTTCCCTGAGCAGTACAAACAGTTGCAGATGAGCCAGGTGACAGCTGAGAAAATCTCTGGCAATACAAGATATCAGAGGGGTTGGGGGTTATTTTTTTCTTTCAAAAATAAGTAATATTTCACAAAACACAATAATTAATTTCAGAGCAAATACCTCTACAGATGGTATATTTCCCTTTACTGCCTTTATTGTCATTTTCTTGTATCTAAGACTTGACCCTTCTTCAAGAGATGTGTTGAAGTGTAAACTACATTTTCTCAAGCAATTTGTATCGCTAGCGTGGCTGCAGCAGTTATGAGCTCTCATTCCCCAAATAGGTCTCTCTCCTTTTACCCAAACAAACCACAATCAAAGGAAAAAGTACTATGCTGTATGAAGTGCTGCAGACCACCTTTCTGAGTCACTGTTACTTTCACTCATGCCTCGCTGATTAAGGTAGAGATCTTTCTGTAATGTAGCCAGAGTCAATGTTACACCTCTTTGTTCATTGTAGTGTTCTTCTGTGACTGACCAGTTCCACTGCATTACTGAATATTTTATTACAAAAGGAGAAAGGCATATGAGGGTAATTAGAAAAGTACAAAATGTTCTGTCACAAATGACAGCAAGATGTGAATCCATTTCCAGCTCTGCTACATTATCACTTGTACATGTTAATACTGAAACCATGACAGTGTAGGAGATAAAACATCAGAAGGGTTAAGAAGTCTTCATTTCTATTAGTTTTTAAAAAATCAGTTCCATTCTTTATATTTGTAAAGGCAAAGGGACCAGTGCAAACAAGGAGATGTTACAAAAGGAAGGAAAAACAAATGCCCACCTGTCTCCAAGGATCTAGGCTCGCAGGGAAAGAACTCCAAAAAGAGGGATCTCCAACAAGAGATCTTTCCTCAGCAGCAGTCAGTCCTTAAATGAGGTCTAAGAGAGGTGTAGCCTGGCTCCACCTGTTACGGTCACACATGTGAACTGCCCTCTCCTGAGCTCCCAGGGCTGACTGGATCTTTCATTCAGGTGCTCCCTTGTATGGGAGCATTCATTGTGCCCACTGGTATGGGCTGTGTGTTGGCCAGAGCTCAGCCTGTTGTAACTGAGCCGTTCTCAGAGGAAAAGCTGATGGTGGTACCTGGTATTGTCCTCACTGCTGGGATGCAAGTAGCTGCTGGTTCACCTGTAACTTTTGTCTAGCCAGACTGCCAGTCTGTCCGAGCACAGAGCTGCTGCGCAGTCACCAATTCCCAACAGACGTGTGACACTTGGCCATTTGCCTATCTGCTGCACTGTTTGCTTTTGATCACCCTTTCCAGCATCACAATCCCACATGTTCACGTGCAACCCAGGATCAGCTACATTCTCACGGCAGCTGCCCATCCTTCTCGGTAGCATTAGTCACAGTGCCTGTGAAGAGCCTCACAGAACTAACAGCCCTGCTCGTCTGTGTCTGGATGCCCTTCGTGCAGGCTGTCTCCAGGCACTGGCAGAGTCATGTTTCCTCAACAGACATCAAACTGCACTGAGCACTGCCACAAGTGCCTCAGTTACCAACGGTACTGCGATGCTGTTTAAGGCATCTATCGCTCTCCTCCTAAGGCGCAGCTCAGACAGGGCCTCAGCCTCTCCAAGCTGCCACCTGCACTGCTTTCCTAGCGCAGGTCACCCCACATGCCAGCTTAACAAGGAGACAAGAGGCCATTATTGGCTGTCAGCACAGCTAGCAGCACCGTACCGCCAGCCAGCCTCCCAGAGGACAACGCAGCTCGGTGTCACAACGCACAAAGCCAGCAGCCCGCCCCTCAGCCCAGCCACGGAAATGGCGGCGGAGAGGCGGGCAAGCGGCATCACGTGCCGGGGGCAGCACCCTAGCCCTTCCGGTCACGTGACGGCGGCGCCCTGCCCCGCTCGGGCTGCGCGCACCCCCCCCCCCCCCCCCCCCCCGTCCCCCGGAAGTGACGTTACCGCCGCGTTGCTGCGCAGTTGTTCGTTGCGGTCGGACGCGGAGCGGCTGGAACTGCCCGGCGGCCACTGCGCCCCGCAGGCAGCGCTGCCTGGCCCCGCCCCGCCCCTCCGCCGCCGCCTCGCGCACGCACGTACGCACGCTGCGTTACGCACTACGCACGCAGCGAGACAGCCGAGACCGCCACCACGAAGCGCCGCAGCCCGGTGAGTACCCGGCACCGAGGCCCGACGCGGCCGCGAGTGGCACCGCTTCCGGAGCTGCTCCGACCGCGCCACCCCTTATGTAAGGGCGCCTCGGGCGGGCCCGCGGCCAGCCGTGCCTCGGCCGCGTCATCCCGGGCCCGGCACCCCGCAGCGCGGAGGGGAATGCCGTTGTCCCGCGGTGGGCGGGCGGGCCCGTGCTGAAGGTTACCGCGGAGCAGGTGTCGGAGCGGCCTGGAAGCCGCCGGTGAATCCCTCTGAGTCTGGGATGTGTGGCGGTTTCATCTCGTTGCCGGAAGGGATGCGTGCTGCGGGACAGCGATTTGCTGAGGAGCAGAGCTTGCAGGCGCATCCAAAATGTGGTGAATGGGATTTTTTTCATGTAGCGAGGTTGTAATCTTTCAGTATTAAGTTGTCTGTGCATCTCCTTGTTGATGAGCGTGCTCAGTGTTGGCAATAGAGGGTCTTCTAAAGCTCTTGAGGAATTGATAACTTTGTTCCACGTCTTTCAAATAATAATATTTGTATCTGTGAGCCCCAAGTTACGCTGGAGATGCAAGAATAGGTGTTAGTATATGTCCTCTTCTTGTGCAGTAGCGGTAAGCAAGAAGCTGCAGGCTTCAAGAAATACTAATCCATTTGTTTGAGTTTTTTCTGTAGTTATGGATGTTGTTTGGGTGTTTGTTTCTTTTTTAAAGTGAAAGGCATTGCTGATGTTGCTGAGATGCTTTGGAAGACCAGGATGCCATAATGTACAAATGAAGTTGGTTCACCAGCTGGATCTGGATACTAAGTTTTACACATAGATTTCCTTTGTACAGATGATAAATGGAGCTAATTATGCTACGTCTTCAGTACACAGGCACACTATGTCAGTCCTTCTGACAGTTTGCACAAGTGCCATTGTTGTTAATGTATGGCTATTTCTATTCTGTTATTCAGCCTTTAAAAATGAAAAAAAAAAAAACCAAAGCATTAGTAGAATAGATTTGCAGATAGGAATGCTATTGGTCTGAATTAATTAAAAACCCTTGAGTGGTTTATTCCTGCTTGGTCTTAAAAGGTAAGAAAATGCATGCCTGCATGTACACAAGCACACAAATCAGAAACTGGCATGATTATCGGTGTTCCTTCTCCTCTGTGGAAGGGATGTCTTAAAGCAGCAAAGGAAATCTTGCTTGTGAATGGTGCTTCCAGCTTTGTCTTTTGCTTTGTGTGTTACTTGTCCTTCTCCAGACCGTGGTTCTACCACTCTAGGCTGTGCTTCAGCTATCTGGGCCTGCTCCTTGTCTTGCGTTGCAACCAGTGCAGTTGTAGGCATTTGGTGGTGTGTCTCAGCTTTCTCACGCTGGTAGGCAGAAAACTCCAACAGAGCCAGAATCCTGCTAACGGACTGTGCTGGTCTTGCTGCTTGAGAGGTAATGCCAGAGCAGGATTGCATGCTGGGAGCAGGAGGTATAGCAGTTCTTTGTAAGCACTGATCCATCATGGATGTTCACAGGTCCCTGTCCTATTTGAAATGAGGGGTAATGTTTAGTAAAATTAACTGTTTTGGCTCCTAGATTGAATGGAAGAAATGTAGCATGTGCTGCCTGCAAATACCTATGCTGTGTGGGAAGACTTGAGGAAGTGTTGAATTCCTGCTGATGTCAGACCCTCCCTTGAAGTAGCTGAAGTCTTGACAGACACTAATGCAGCTGATTCTGTAATCACTCTCTGCCCTTTGAAAATCATAAGTGTACCAACTAATTTTATTTGCTGTGTAGCGGTGGATATAAATATCTTTTTAGAGTAAGAAGTACTGGATTTATGGCCCTGTGGACAGGAAGGCTAGTAGTACCCCTTAATGCCAGCAGGTTCAGGGAGGTGATCCTCCCCCTGTGCTTTGCCCTGATGAGGACACATCTGCAGTACTAGGGCTGGTTCTGGGCTCTCCAGTGTATAGAGAATTGCTATAGAGGGTCCAGTGCAGGGCTATAAAGATGATCAGGGCTTGGAGCATCTCCCTGATGGAGAGAGGCTGAGAAATCTGTGATTGTTCAGCCTGGAACAGTGAGGGCTGAGAGTGATTCTTATCAATACATATAAATAGCTACAGGGCAGGGGTCATAAAGATGGAGCCAGGCTCTTTTCAGTCGTGCCCTGTGACAAGACGGGGTACAAACAAACTCAGGAAGGTCCGTTGGGAATATGAGAAATTCTTTGCAGTGAGGGTGACAGAGCCCTGGCACAGGTTGCCCAGAGAGATGGTGAAGTCTCCTTCTTTGGGGATGTTCAAACCCACCTGAATGCTTTTATGTGCAACCTGCTTTACCTCCTGGGGTTGGACTGCAGGTGATCTCCAGAGGTCCCTTCCAACCCCTGCAGGTCTGGGACTGTGTGACATTCAGGAATTTTGCTTCTATGAAGCTTTGCCTAGAAGTCAAACAGGAAAAATGTTGAACGTTCCAAAGATGGTAGTTAACTTGACATCTGCTCGAGGACTGTTTACGAGTTCCTCTTTTAGAATGCAGAGTGCATTCTCAAACTACTGGATTTGTGCCCCTGTGTCCAGGAAAGCCAGTGGTACCCAGGGCTGCCAGCAGGGCGAGGGAGGTGAATGCAGAGAGCATTCCCAAAGTACTCCGGGATGGACAGATGTGAGGTACTGTAGTGTTTTAACACGAGTCTGCTTAACTTGCAAGAATGAAAATGGTAGTGGGTACATGGTAGGCAAGATACTTGAGAGATTTCTTCTCCCAGTCCTGGGATAGGATGATAATAACATGAGCACGAAGTGTCAATGATTTTTCAGTTCCTTTTTTGCATTCGTACTTCTCTGTAAAATAAGTTCAAAAAGCAAACGTTCCTAGAAGTGTGCTCACTGACTGTTGCAGGAAGAAGCAATGTGCAAAAGACAGTTTCATTTGGAGTGCTGGGGCTTCAGCACTACTGGCAGTTGGCCTTTGTGCTCAGCTCCCTGAAGTGTGGCACTAAAAGGAGGATGGATGATTACCCTGGTGTCTGCCCCAAGATGAGATGTGACAGGCTTCGGCAGAACTGTTGGCTTTGGGGAAGGACGGAAGGTGAAGCATTTGCCACTGCCAAGCACACAAGTCTTCTAATCAGAGTATCTTTAATAAATATGATTAGCTCCACATCAGCTGAAGGAATTTGTTGACTGGGTAATTTATGTGCAATTAATTCTGTACAATTTATATAAAGGTGGTGCACTGTAGCCATATTTTCATACACATTAGCATGAGAATGCTTCGGACGGATGCCAACAGAAAGGAAAAGCAGTCTGAGGTGACCCCCAGGAAGCGTGGTTTTCGGCCTGTGTTTGATGTGGGCTTTAAGCCTTATGGAAAGGTGGGCCACGGGGTTCTGTGTTCCAGTGTTACAGATGCACTTCCAAGTAAAATACACAGAGGGTGGGATGATTGCAACCATTGGGTAATGCTGTGTAATTATGTTGATGCATGCTGGGTCCTTTGGAGCAGGCCTGCAAAGAATTATTTTAAATTAGAATTGGATTAGAAGTTTTGTCTGCAATATAAAAACTTGTAAGCTCCTTTTGCATGTGGGTGGTTCTCTGCTTGTGTTTCAGTGCAAAAGCAGCAGTAGTCAAAATCCCATTCCTCTGCAGCTGAAGATGTGCTTGTATGCATGTGCACACGCTTTAACTGTGCTGGTTGAGATAAGTGGCTGTAAGTTTCAAGGCATGGTTTCATTTCAAGTGGAAGTTGACCACTTTTTCCACTAAGTCGGTTTGCAAGCTGTAGTGCCATGGTTTTTGCCCTTTCTTAATTGCCACTTTTAGATCAAGTCTGAGTTGCCTGACTTTTTTGATTGGTTTTCCATCTGTTCAGCTTTGAATGGCTTTAGTTAAAGTTGTCTCCCAGAATGCGTGTGGGTTCTCCTGGGGTTTTTGACTAGTAATAGACCTAATAGTTGTTTTTTTGTTTGTTTTACCTAAATAGTTATAGAACACTGCTGCTGTTTTGCCAGGCTTGTTTCTTGCTTATTTCTTGTCACTCAGAGTTGTGGTGTGATTAAAGGGTCTTCTTTCCTTCTAGTTATGTGGACTGAAAGGAGGTATTTGTAGGGATATGGGTTTGTGGGAGAAAGTTAGCTTTGAGTAGAAGGGTGTATCCTTCCTCGAATTGAAGGCTGAGCCTTTCCCAGATTCTATAAGCTTAGAGGCAAAAATGTGGCAAAATCCAACAGCAGAAGAAGAACAAAGGTGCAAATGAGATGAAGATGGAGGGAAATAATAAGGGAAGGCTGGAAATTCTCAGATATGTTAGAGTCCTTACTGTAGGATTGCAGAATGATTTGGGTTGGGAGAGACCTTAAAACTCACTTAGTTCCTGAATGAAATCAAATAAACTATAGTAAAACTCTTGCTACAGAGCTGTTCTTAGTGTTACTTGTTCTAGAAAGCAAACTGCTTGTGGCTTCTTACCATAGGTTTATCAGGGCATCTATCCTGCTAAACTTAGTTCAGATTGCTGCCATAACTTACTCTGTAAGTGAACACACAATTCCTTCAAGATTGTGCATCTGGAGGTGGAGAAGAGGAAGTGATTCAAGTACCAGGTATTAGCACGTAGTGAGAAAGTCTGGTTTCATAGCGTGGCCTCATCTTGTGCCATCAGAGGCTATTTGTGCTGACAAACTGACACTTGCACTTACAGCAGCTGAAAATATATGCAGAAAACGAGAAGGCTGAAGGGAGTTAGGTTAAAATATAGGGTTTTTTTTGGTAAAATATTAGAGAAGTAGTTGCAAACAATACTCTTGCAGGAGGCACTTGCTGAGCTCTGATGTGGTGATTTGTGTTCCTAGATGTACAGACTTACTAGGAAGACTTGCACATCTTCAGTGCCATTTTTCTTGCCTTGGTGTTTATGTTCAAGGTTATGTACACCATTTTCCACTTGAAAATGGTGCTTGGTTTTATTCCTAACAGCAGTGCTAACTATAGGTACTTTTATGGCGTGTGAACATACACAGAACCAGAAATGAGTGGAGCCAGTTGCCAGCTCACCTCATGCTCTGAAGAACGCAGCAAATTATAAGGAGCTAGCTTTCAAATGAAGGCCTTTTTCCTCTTTGCTTCTACATTACTTGGGCTGTTGATGGTGGTAAAAAAAAATTGTAATCCCAGTCTTGTACTGCCAGTAGTAACTGACGGTGAGTATTTGCATCCCTTGGCTGGATGCTTCAAGGAAGAATGGGGGGGAACCAATGTCAGTAGATGGTAAATGGCAGGTTGGTGGGAAGGCTGCTGCTCCTGCAGGGGCTGTTGGAGCTGAGTGCCCCGGGGAAGCTCTTTGGGGTGGAACTGTTGAGAAAGCAAGATCTGCAATAGAGAATACTTCGCTGGTGAGAGATTCTCTAGCTGACTGAGAGTTAGTGATGCTGTGAAATGTAATTCTGCAATGACTTTGTCTTGATCTTTAATTACAGTTTTCTGTTGATGTGAGAAGTGGAATTGCTGCTTTTTATTCCTTTTCTTCCTTTCTCCAATTCTGCTCACGTTTTGGTTGCTGAGTTTTCAAGCTTTCACTGTACTTGAGTAAATATGTTTTGTTTTTTTTTCTTTTTCTTCCTGATAGTTACTGAAATCATGAATCCTGTGTATAGCCCTGGATCTTCTGGGGTTCCCTATGCAAATGCCAAAGGAATTGGTTATCCAGGTAACTTCCCTATTTTTGTTTTTAATTAAACATTGGTCTGCTAGTCTCTGAAATCAAGTAATAATTGCTCACAGGTGGGCTCATGTATGGTGAGCTTTTTTTGTGGTTTCTTGTTTTGTTTTTAAATTAAAAAGTGGCATTTCAAGACTTGTGTTAGTTGTACTGTTTCATAATTACAATACATCTCCCAAAGTCACTTATTCTGGGAGCTCACACAATTATGCCCTGCAGGAAGAGGAGCCAGTGTTTCTGCTTTTAGCTGACTGATACTGTTAACACTCTCACCTCATGCTTGGTGTGAGCATTCTGGCTTCTGATGTCTCTGTAGTCCAGAAGTTTAATAAGACAATAATTAGGTGTGGATAGACAAAACTTTCCAAGGAGACTGAAAAGAAGCATTTCCTATGTGAAGCAAGCCTCACAGCATTTCAAAGTTTCTTGGTATAGCCTTTCCTACATGTGTGGTATGAGTGAATTATTCCTCTGTAGGAAAGTCTTTATGGTAGATCAACCCCAATTTTTATGTATTGTGATTTTATGTATTAAATGTGTTGCTTCCACAGGAAGGTTGTTCTGTGTTTGGATCTGGAAGTCACTCTGCACAGCAGTTAATAATCTTTGTACTAGGTTTTCCTACTGATTTACAGTTTTTAAATTTACGTTGCAACTTAAGTCATGTACTGGAGCTCTTCCTTTCCTTTCCCATTTTTGTATTCCCGTTTCTAAATGCTGATGTGTAAGTGAGTTTGCTTTTGATTTGATCTCTGTAAGCCCTTCTGTCTATCTATCAGTTCCTTTTCAGGTACTTCTATTTTATCCTCAGGTTAGTGTGGGTTTATTAATTTCTTTGACAGTATTGAGAGGTAAAAGAAGTCCTGTATTGCAGTGTTTAAATCTACTCAGTGACTGAAATAGTTCATTTGTAAATTGTAAAACTGACACTGAGTAACTGCAGGTCTTGCAGGATGGTCTTACTTTCCATCTTAATTGGCTATATGGGCTAGAATAATTTCATTGTAAGGCATGCAGCAGTAGTTACGCAGTGTCAGTTACAGTCCAATTATCTCTATATTCATAATTGATTTTTTTTTTTCAAGGCTTTCTTTAGATTTAGATAAAGATTATTACAGTGTACGTCACAGAATCACGGAATGGCTTTGATTTGAAGGGATGTCAATGATCATCTATTCTGAGCCCCCTGCCAGGGGCTGGCTGCTCCCCACCAGCTCAGGCTGCAATTGGGTACCTCCAGGGATGGGGCACCCACAGCTCTGGGCAGCAGTGCCAGGGCCTCACAGCCATCTAGGTAAAGAATTTCTTCCTAACATCTAGTGTAAATCTCCCATATTTTTTAGTTAAAATCCATTCTCCCTTATCCCATTGCTATCAGACCTTATAAAAAGTAGTTCTCCCCCATTTATAAGCTCCCATTAAGTGCTAGAAGGCCATAATGAAGCATCCCAGGAGCCTTCTCTTTTCCAGGATGAACAAATCCAACTCCCTCAACCTTTCTGCATAGGTGAGGTCCTTCAGCCCTCTGAGCATCTTTGTGGGCCTCCTCTGGACCTGCTTCAGCAGCTCACCTTCTTTCTTGTGCTAGGGGCCCCAGGCCTGGTTGTAGCACTGCAGGTAGGGCCTCGTAAGGGCAGAGAAGAGAGGTATTCCCCCCTTGCCCTGCTGGCTACATCTCTTTAGATACAGCAGTATACTATTACTAAATGGTATTTTTATCACCTTTGTCTGAACGCAGATTGTGTTAACTGGGGTTTCTCTTGTACTTAGAGCTGTTCACACATTGCTTTTTCAGTCATTACGTAGTCTTATCTAAGTAGTACTACTTCCATTTACTTAGGAAAATGGACCATTGCAGACCTGTTCATAAGAACAACAGAATATAAGATGAAAGTTACAGATAATACTGTCTGTATATATATATGGATAGATGTACCAGTCGTTGCATTGCCATAAACTGTCATAACTGAAATACGTGGAACTTAAGGAAAGCTGGTATAAATGTGCCTGAATTGCTGTATTTCAAGGCTTAACATTTTTGCCTGCAGAAGGTAGTCACTTTCCAGAAGTGTGATTCCTGAGTCATTTAGTTCTGCCCATGACACTGATAGAAGCTCACTGAGCTGTCTCATTCTCACTTAAAGACCATGGGATAAACACAAAACATCTTGTAAAATGAAAAGTAGACTGGGGGGGGGGGGGTTGAAACTAGATGATCTTGAAGGTCCCTTCCAACCCAAACCATTCTATGATTTTAGTTTTTTTCTTTAAAATAATTGCACAACTTAAGTCTTTTTCCCTTGCCTCTACTAATATGTAAACTACAGATTCTCCTTCCAGGATCATTGAATTTACATGGATTGCATGGTAATAGATAGTAATGAGCTCACAGCTAGGAGGAATGTCTTACTTGAAGGCTCTGTGTTTGTAAAGCTGTTGCATATTTAATAGCTACTTGTATTGCACTATCTCTGTTTGAGGTTGTTGGATTGGTTTACAGTAGCAAGGAATCAATATCCAAATGTTCTCATGTGGATTAAAACTTGTGTCTAGAAGTAAAAGCTGCTGCTTGGTGTAACTGCACTTCTCTGGTTCAGGGCTCTTTGTGGGGTAAAGAATGGAGAACTGAAAAGTTACGCAAGAAATAACATTGCAGATTTGAAGTCAGGTGTAGAGCTGTATGGAGGACCTTCACTAGGATCTGGGGAGTTTGAAATCTTAACAGCTGTTAATCTTAACACTGAAAAGTTATCTTTGATTTTAAGCTTAATGCTTCTCTGAAGTGGTCGGTGTGGATCAAGCTAACAGTAATGCCAGCTGGATGTAACTTGATAGGTTTGCAGAGTGCTTTACAAAACTAAGGGTGCTTAGTCTCAAGGTAAGGACAGCTTTTGTTGCAAAGAGTAACTCTGAGGACTCCAAATACTGCAAAGGTGAGAAGCATTTTAAAACTGACAGTGATCATGTGCATAGCCATTGCTTTTTATCCATGGAATTTGAAACCTGTACATGAAATCATTTAATTGAAATCTAGTAAACGTTATATCTTTCAGATATCTGTTGCCTGTTGTTGTTTTTTTTTTCCCATATATTAGAGGCCAACATATAACAATAATTTGGCCCTAGTGGTTCATGAGTTCTGGTGCAGAAGCACTTCCCTACGTTTTGCTGTTGTCTGGGTTGGATCACTTATTGTTTCTGTTGAGTATCATAGCACAGTGCTGATGTGCTTCTATCACACCTGAGTGTAGTGTGTTTGTATCAAGAATAGCAAGCATTTTGAGCTGCCTGAGGCTGCTTTGTGCTTTCTGCTTGTGATGTCTCTCTGGAAACTCAGAGTTGCTCTGACTTACAGGGGTTTTGTCACCAGATGAACATTTTCATCATAAAACTTAGAGAAATTGCAATGGTTGTGCAGATTTCTGCTGTCTAAGTAACTTAAGAATGGCACGGCCAGCATTAAGGTTTGCTGAAGAGAATGTCCTTTGTGACTCCTGAGCTGTCCCTTTCAGCTAACATTCAGCTTCAGGTGGCTTGAGATAAGAGCACACTGAGAAAGTGCAATCAGAAGGCATCTGCTAGCTCATCTCAATTAAAAGGTGCACAGGAAGAATAAAGTTTGGTTGGGCTTTGCATTTGATCTAGAAAGTAACTTGCACATACTCTTTCTTCCAGCTGGCTTCCCAATGGGCTATGCAGCAGCTGCTCCTGCCTATTCCCCTAACATGTATCCTGGAGCAAATCCTACCTTCCAAACAGGTATGTGCAATAGGTGTGTTGAAATTCTGAAATTCAGAAGTTAACCAAACCAAGAACTAAGAATAAGGAGAAGCTGTTGGGGCTTACAATTACACCTACACTGTGGCCCATGTGAGACCTGAGACTTTGTCAGAGTGCAGGAACTTTCTTGGAGTGGGTCAAGGCTGCTTTTTACTACCCTTGTCATTACTGCTGAGTGCTTCAGCTAACATGCTTGTATTCCCACTCTGGCCATTAAGTGATAGTGTAATTTAGGGGTTGTAGTTTGCCACGTACTGTGGCAGCAGTGTTGATTTTCATAGGTCTTTTGTATTTTTCATGAAATCCTGGGACTGTGCCTCTGATGAGGGCTGTGGGAATTGTGGAAGAATTGTGAGACTTCAGGTGGAGCCCGAGCCAGCAGTTGCTACTTGTCAGGAGCAGCTCCATTTTTGCAAGGATATGTACAGCAGGGACCAACTCTGGGGTCTTTGTAATAAGAATGAAAGTGATGGTGTGTTATCTTACTGTAATGCATAAAAACAGTTCTTAAGTGATTATTAAGGGTATGTCTACATCTGGAGTATACTAAAAGGAAGTTTAAAGATGCTCAAGTGCCTTTGATGTCTAGTTTGCAGTTGCAGGGAACCACAGTGTTGATATTTTAAAGGTAGAATCTTTCATACTTAGCTAGTTCAGAAAATGACAAGCAAATATGAGTAAACTTCAGTTGAAGTGGAGGTGGCAGATTTTTATCTCCATTCTCTGAAAACCCATTTTGAGCTCTTAGAAAGGTTCTCACCTTAGAAATTGTTTTCCTTGTGGTGTTTCTTATTCTGGAGAAAGTAGCTACTCATTGTATTCTGTCACTGTGGTACTGGGAGTGTTGAGGGCTGGTCTGATATTAATGTGTCCCAAACTTCCGTGCAGGAATATTGTCTAATATACTGAATCCAAATGTTTAATGATACTACTACTGAAATCCAAACCCACTTTTCATCTAAAATGCAGTGAGTAGAAAAGCAAGTTGATGCAACAGTACAGTAACTTTCCATTCTTAGTTGGAGACAGTCAGGTGTTATGTACATATGATACCAGTAAGTTATATAGACGTATAAATATAAATATTAAACTTGTGTGTGGGTACTGAAGCTAGGCTACAAAGTACTCACAGGAAGATAAAGGAAATCAGCAGTTAAGAAAGTTACTGCTTGTGACTTTGTAAAGCAGTGTACTGACCCTTTTTTCATATTTTTAATGCAGATTTACCTTTGTTTCCAGGTTATACACCAGGCACTCCTTATAAAGTGTCTTGTTCACCCACTAGTGGTGCAGTCCCACCGTATTCTTCATCACCAAATCCCTATCAGACTGCTGTGTATCCAGTTCGAAGTGCCTATCCACAGCAGAATCCATATGCACAGGTAAGTGATCTAAACCAAAAAGCTCTTATCTGTTTGGATAGTGTTTTGTTTGCAATATCTGCTCGTATTTCATAACTTTGTGGGATTGAAGAGAATAATTAGTTGCTAGCAGTGAGAATTCATAATGCAGCAGTTTATGATGTTATGTGTATGTGCACTTTTATGTTCCATCTTACGTGGCGATTACTCTCTGCTCACTGATAACATGTTCAGTGTTTAAAGACAGACTAATTTCAGTAGCTTTAAAAATGAATGCTAGAAGCTGAAGCATTTTGTCAGAAATGGTCATAAGCTTGCACTGATCTTTTTTAGGAAGTCTGATGTGGTTTAGGGAGTTACCAAGTTGGTTTAAAAACTCCTGAAAATTGTTGAGGACATTTTAAAAGGCAAACTGTCGAGAACTGCTAGTGAGGACAGAATGAAGACAAAGTGTTTGGGGGAAAAGTAGATGCTTCTGTAGAGGAAATTTTGCATGGCACACGTGTTAGTTGAAGGGGATTAACGAGCGTGTAGCAGGGTTTATTCAGACTGCTTACTGTATTTGTGTTGTCAGAATCCTTGGATTCTTTAACCAAAAGCCATTAAATAAGAAGTTATGAAAGAAGTTGTTTCATATGTTAATGTATAAAAAAGTGAAACAGACCTTATTGCTGGAGATGCAGTCAGTGTGGGAGAG
Source organism: Cyrtonyx montezumae (assembly GCF_038088225.1). Lineage (NCBI taxonomy): Eukaryota > Metazoa > Chordata > Aves > Galliformes > Odontophoridae > Cyrtonyx > Cyrtonyx montezumae. The sequence goes on along the minus strand of NW_027072056.1, from coordinate 1,478,591 downwards.
CTCCATTTGCCTCTGCTATTAAATGTTACACTAAATGCCTTAAAACGAAGGGCTAAATGTTATCAAATTTGCTAGTGAAAGAAAATATATGTTTATTTTCTCCCAAACGTACCTGGTAATGGCTGAACTTACTTTTTCTCAACAGCAAGGCACTTACTACACACAGCCTTTATATGCAGCACCACCCCACGTAATTCACCACACCACAGTTGTGCAGCCTAATGGCATGCCAGCAACCATGTACCCTGCTCCTATTCCACCACCAAGAGGAAATGGTGTCACCATGGGGATGGTGGCTGGGACTACTATGGCAATGTCAGCAGGTATGTGGGCTTCTAATCCTAACATCTTCTTGATGAAGCTCTGCTTTATTTGAGGGAAAACATTACTGTGTTATAAAAATGTGATGCCAGAGACGTTCTTTGCAGAGTCATAAACTTACTGCTATCAGAAGGGCCTTCTGTAGGTCATCCTGGGACACATCTTCACACTGGCTCCAGCCTAGATCTGGTTACTTGTCCAGTGATACTTTAATTATTTGTAGTGATGAGGATATTAGTGTTATTATTTCTGATACCAGTATTACAGTGAGATGCTAACTTCGTGTATATGGAATTTCACGTGTTTTTGGGTCCTTTGCTTCAAGTCCATGTGAAGGCTCTGAATTCCTCTTCTCCAAACCTTTCTCTGTACCTAGATGAAGACAGTGACCTCTAAAGGCTGAGCCAAACACAGTGCTTTCTGCCTGCCCTTCTCCGTGTGTTGAGATACAACATTCAGTGTTTGCACTGCACGGGGGCCCTTTCTGTCACAGGCACTTGTTAGGAATTCTGGCTCCCTAACTCCACAGTCCTTGAGTTACAGAGTTTTGGGGATGATGTTGTTTAACTGTTACATAGGCTCATATGTGAGTCTTTTCTGAGAGCTATTGTGCTCTGTTGTTACTCAGTGTAACTCACTAAGAAATGTCCACACTGTCTCAAATGATTCTCAGTTTGGTAATTAAAAACATGAGTGCCACGAGCTTGTTTCCAGATTGGTTTTTGTCTCATCAGATTTATCATTTAATCTGGGGAAATCTCAGATGTGGGGAAGTGACGTTTCACAAACTGCACTAAGTAGAGTCTTTTGAGTTTTGTGTGTGGGCAAGCTTCTGCCAGGCATTTTTTTATTATTACAAAGCACTGCAGAGTAAGGCTGTTAAGATCCTGTTATCTCAGCCTGTTTCTGTATCCCCCTTTGTCTGTAAAAAGCTGTAGCTGTGCTAATGCAAACAAGAAGTAATTTATTCTGATTTGTCAGTCGAGTTATCTCTACCATCAAATATTCTTCTGGCATGTAATGCTGGCTGTGGGGAAAAGCATTTCATTGAATAATCTGCTTAGGTTGCACGGCTTCTGCTAAAGCTGTCTGTAAGTGATGAGCATCTTTGCATTGGACTAAGCATCAAAATGATACTGTTGCTTCAGTGTTTGAAGGAAGATTAGGTCCGGAGTGCAAAATGATGCTGGTGATTTTAAATTAGAATATGAGCAAGCTGTAATATTTTTTTTCTCCTGTGTGTTTTTCTGTACTAGAATCTGTGTGTACTTTTAAATATATGTATATTTTTTTTCTTCCTAGGAACTTTGTTGACAACTCATTCCCCAACTCCAGTAGCCCCTCATCCAGTTACTATGCCCACATATCGGGCTCCAGGAACACCAACCTATAGTTATGTGCCCCCACAGTGGTGATCATCCTGGCAGTCAGTGTAAGTTGTTGATTAAGACTGAAAGCAGTTCGTTGTTGTTGTTATTTATTAGTAAATAAAGGTTCATTTGGGAGAAATTCTGGTAAGCTTCAGCTCACGCTTCTTAGGGTAGCTGTAGAAAGGTGTGTTCTGATAAACCTCATTAAGATTACACCATCTTCTGAGGCAAAACTACTAAGGGCAGTAGAAAGCTGCAGCACAGACGATGGGAGAAAATCAGTGTAATGAATTTTTAACAGATAGGCCTGTAGGTTTCAGTGGATGAGAGCTGGAGTAGCACAGTGTGGTACTTCTGAATGTCTGATGTGTTTGTGTTGTCACTGTGGTGCATACAGTTGTAGGATGTCTTACCACACTCTAATAGTATCTCGCTGAATTGAATATCTTCCTTCCCCTCCCCCTCAATGTAGGTTTGAAGATGGGAGATATGCAATCAAGAAATTGAGGTTTAAAAGTTGGTGCTGAAGCCCTCATGCCTCCAACCAGGACTCTTCTTCTGAATGCTTTCAACACTTGGCTAAACACTACTAATTCCTGATCACTGAAGATTTTCCAGTGCTGCATATCTTACATCTTGGAACTCCAGCAGTTAGTCTTAAAGCAAATCCTGTTTTGTGGACTGTCTTGCAATTTTTTAGCTGATTATAATGATAAAAAGGGAGTATAAATTTATTCTGATCCATATCTAGTTGAATGCATGTTAAAACACAAAAACAAAGCTTGCTCAATCTACCTGCAGTGACTGATGCAAAAACCATCATATGCAAATCCAAAGGAATCGAGAAGTATTTTCCAACTTGTATCACTAATGCACTGTTGTAATGTATGCAGGGTCTTAAAAGGTAGAATCATGAAAGTGAGTTTCTTTGTAGACTACCATAAGATACAGTAGATAAGTGCTTCAACCTTTTTTGGGTTGATGGGATTGCCAGTTTAAAAGGGGCACTTTTTTTTTTTAATTTAAGTGATGTATTCTTTTCAAATTCAAGTTCTAAATTGGAGTGACTGGAAAATGAGTCAGAAAAGCTGTAGGAACCCCGCACGCAATTAGTTTACTTCATACCTTTATATTTTTGTTACATGGATTCAGTGTTATAGAGCTGTTCTCAAGGATCAGAACGACAAAGGTAATGCTGTGTGTGCGAGTAAATAAAGCAAACTTCCTTGAGGCAAAACTTGCCCTTAGGAATAATAGGAGGCGACCTGTGAAATGAGTTGCATGCCCTGGGGAGATACATATCCAGTACTACCTTTCATACGATGCAGGATGTGTCAAAGTGAGACTGCCACGCAGGCTGATAGAAAAACGCTTTTGTTCAGATCTCAGTTCAGGAGATCCCTGTTGTTTTTCCTAAAGAATGCTGTAGTCAGTTGCAAACTTAGGTGCAGTTGACCCAGTGTGCTTTCCTGATGTTAAAGAAGTATTAGGGCTTTCTATGCCAGACGGAGAGTTCAGCTGCATGCTATCCTGAGGAAAGCTGGTGTGCCTGATGAGTATGTTAAAGGGGAACAAATCATTTTAACACAGTTTTCGTTAGCTACTTGCAGTATGGACTACGGATACGCTGTAGTAGGGCTGCCAGAACGTAGAGGTTTCACATAGTTTGGTTGGTTTCTGTTTTTTCCTGAAAACATTTGTAATTGAAGTCGGAGCCGTTCAGCAGTTGCAGCGTTTTGATGTGTATTTGTAGCATTTTCCTCTCTTTACTTCCTAAATTGCACTTGGAAAGACGTAAAATAAGACTGACTGCAGATCAGCATTTCATTGCAATGAGTCATTTCTGGTATTCTTTCTTGCAGCTTCAGTTTTTTAAAACAGTACCTCAAAGCAAATGCAGTGGTGATAAAGGGCTAGCCTTAGAACCCATTTGTATACCAAAATTCTTACCAGGAAGATTTTAACTTTTCAAATTTGAACGTTGCACACGAAATCAAGGTTTTTCATAAACCTGCTTGACTTAACGATTCTGGAAAACAAAAATGCAACTTTTTTTTTTATATACATTCTGCCTGCAATAAATTACGCAGCAAACGATTACGAAATGTTGTTCCCTTTTAAGCGTTTACACAGAGGTATATCAGGCTGTATTGTTCTCGTAGTGTAATTTCCATTCAGAAGTGATAATTTTTTTTAAGTTCTCTAATTTTTCTGGGGTGTTCTGCTCCTCTATAGATTTGGCAGCTACTTTGGGGTAGCATCAGTGCTGATGTAATGCTGCCGTTCAGTACTCTGCCCTGGTGGGACACTTGTGAACTGGGGTTGGAGCCTTCAGTGACTTTATTTTTTACAATAAGCACTCTCCATGTATTTTATTTTTTTTTAAGACTTTCTTTTGTTTGTTTGATAAATTGAGGATTATTTTTCAGGAATCTCTGTCAGAGGACAGCCCCTTTAGTTTTAATGCTTTGAATATTAATGATGTTGAAATAAGTACTTTAAACCTTACTCGTGAGCACTTACTGCAGCTTAGGGATTTCCATATGGAGCAGAAAATTGCCCCCAGACAAACCATTGGGATCTGTACTGCCTTGGGTCAGGTCTGTGCAACGATTCCTTTCGTGTAGTAGGCTTGCAGCTTTGATGAGCCAGGTGTGCTGTGTAGTACAGTGAGCACGAATCCAGGCCGTTTGAGCAGTTCACAAGTAGTGTGACATTTTGGTTGTATCAGCATGACTTTAACAAGAAATTCAGGTGTGAACCAGTGCTCTACTGAGGAGAGGCTGCACAGAACGAGCTCAGAGCTTTGCTGTCTCCTGTCTCATCACCTATGAACTGAAGCTTTGGAAATCATAGGAGTGAACTTCCGTGAATACTGTGTTAGATGAGAAGTTAAGGAATGAGCACAGCATCCTGTATCTTTGCTCTAAAGTCAGACTCCTAAATGCCATCCTGGAATTGGTCCCTGTAGTGTTCTGTAACTTCTAGGCAGTCACACTTACTTGAGCACTTTTTTTTTTCCTAAGTTGCATTATGGGATTCATCCACGAGGGGGAAACTGTACCTTTGTTGTTGTTTTTTTTTCCTTTTAAAAGAAAAAAAAAGATACCACACCTTCCAGTTTTGATGGGTTATCATCTGCTGGGAGGGTGGAGCATGTCTCCAGCAGTTTGATATGGGAAGTAACCAAAAGCACAGTGTGGAGGGGGCAGGAGGGGAGTATGCGTGTGTATATAACTATCTTAATGGTATTTTGTTGCAAATAGTAGAAAGCATGGATATAAAGCAGTGGTGGGGGAAGTTGTACACCATTAAAAGGCGTTTACACAGCGAGGGTCTTAGGAAACATTCTCTCCTGCTTTTTATATAACATTCCCTACTTAGAATTCCTTTATAAATAAATGTGCAGTATGTTTGCACGAGAGCTCTTTGAAGTGAAAGGAGCTCGTGCCGTAGAGACATTTCAGATCAAGCTTCTCTTTAAAAAAAAAAAAAAAAAAGAAAAAAAAAAAGAAAAAACTTTTATGGCAGCTTTATATAATTAAAAAAAAGTACTACTTCAAACCTGGAACTGAAGATAACTGTTGCAGCAATAACAGAGAGAAGTCCAAAATAGAGTTTTCTTTTTCTTTCTTTCTTTTTTTTTTTTTTTTTGGTTCAATTCAAATTTCAAGTGTTCAATTTAGGTGAAATAATTTTTTTAAAGACTGAAGTATTCCCTATGTCAGTGACAACTGATGAAAATGTCTTTTAAATGTAGCAGCAGCAAAATATAAATAGCTAATAATCGGCACCAACAGCATGTAGCCCTAGTCAGTGGCGTGGTGGATATTAACCAGGCAATTGGAAGGAGAACAGAGAGCCTGCTACTAGGTCTTGCTATGCTTGTAACCATCTCCTGTCTGAAGTTTCTAGGGGGCGTACAGGAATGCTGTTCATGAAAGCTTCTGTTTGAGTGTACTATGCAAGTTAAAAGCTTAGATGCAGTGGTAGATGGGGAGGAAAACCAAGTCCTTTCTTCTAGCCCTTGCTCGTATCATTTCATCCACGGGAGGAAGAAACAAACTGTAAGTACCACAGTGTCCTGGTGTTGTGTGAAGATATTTTATGGTGCAGAGTTGCATACCAGGATACTCAACACTGACTGCTCTTCACAAGATGCTCTGGCTTCACTGTCACTTGGGTGGCAGCTTGCTTAAGGTATCGAGCAAGAAATGATCAGAACTGGCTTGGAATTGCTCCCCAGTGTTTAAGCGTGGTATTGCACACCATTCATTTGGGTTTAGAACATATTTTTGCTTGAATAGCTGATGCCACCACTTAACTCCAGGCTTAAAAGTCGTACTGGAGAACGGTAAATACCCTGTATGTGAAATCTCCTGTGTTAGGAACATGAGCAGTAGTGATGCTTCAGCTGGAACGTGTGGAAAGGGGACAGCTGTGGTTGTTGAATTGTGATGTGCAGTAGTTGGTAGTCGGCACGGTCCACGTAGGGCTTTCTCCAGCAGGTGTCTCTGGCCAACCTTTGTGTTTGCTGAGGGTCAAAAGCAATCCACTAATCCTCAACTGAAGTGTTTGTGAGCACCTGTCTGAAAACAGTGAAGATTTAAGCTTAATGAGATTGCTCTCACGTAACGCATCAGCTTTCTGATTCTGCATTTTATCAGCTCTAAGCTTCTTGCAGAAACCCTCAGATTTGTTGAGTTAGAATGACAATTAAAAGGAACAACTGCAGCAGAGTTAGGATTGTGCAAACCTCAGAGAGCATCAGGCTCTTTCTGGTAGCAAGGACTTTTCTGTTTGGGGTGTGTGTCGGGACAAGGCACGGTGTGTTTTGCAGAGAGAGGAGAGGGAAGGTGAGCAGCGTTTATCTGGGGACAAGGAAACCTTTTCTTTTGTATGTAGAATATAACACTTCGACATCTGAATTCCACAGGTAGGTAGAAAGGGTCCATTTGTGTTTAAAGAAAAAAAAAAAAAGAAGAAAAAAAAAGAAAAAACCCAAAATCCTAAACAACTTATGGGCTCTGAAGTTTCAACACCAAGAAAGCGAACATGACTTTTCTAAGCTGTTGTGACTTTTGGGCACTTAGCAGGCAAACTGGGAAAGCTTTTTTTAGCTGGCTGCTGTACAGACTTGTTTTAAGTAGAATGAATTTGTTAGTGTGTTTTCTTTTTTAATTGTGATGCTATTATTGGCTGCCCTCATGTGGAAGAATTGGAAAAGTGAGTGCATGCAATGGAAGTACAAGAGGCCCCAGTAATAGTTCTCCATGTTTGTTATGAAATAGACACAGGTTTCCTTTTTATGACTTTTTAAACTGTCTTACAAACAGTTGTATTGGTACTTTTTTTTTTTTTTAAGTTTAGGTCAATGTTGTCTTCCAGGATAAGTTTTAAGGCATCACTCACTCCTGCATTGAACTATCACATCAACACAAAGAGTGGAGATCCCATTCTGAGCCAGTTCAATTGTGAAAATTCATACTTTTTTTATTTTTTATGCAATTCAATGAGTAGATGAGCTCAGATTTAAATTCTTAAAAGCACGTTTATTGTAACAAGAATTGTTATGTATTAATACTTCAGTTTTCAATAAAGATTGACTTGTGTTGCTTATTGTGGGATTTCTTTTTGGTGACGCGGTCTGTTTAGAAAACATTCTGTCTTTAAGTGAATTAAATCCTATGATTGATCAGAGCCAAGTGAATCAGTTAAGGTGGGCTTTCTCAGTGGGATTTCTCTGTGGCTAACGGAGCGTAGCAATGAGGGTTGCCTAGGAGGCGTATTTGCCTTGCCTGATGAAACTGAAGATGCTGCAGCTCTGCCTCTGTCCTTTTGGAGGTGTTTCCTGGGGTTCAGTGGTGCTGTTATTGGGGTTCCTGGGGATCAAAAGAGTTCAAAGTGAATAGAGCTTGTAATACTTGATAACGCCTTAGCGTTCACTTGATGTCCATTGCTGCTGTCCCTGACATGACAGGTCTTGAACAGAAAAGCTTTAAAATCAATGTTTTGATTATCCTCCAGGAGGAAGAGGATAAGGAAGTGCAAAGTGTAGGCAGTCTGCTGCTTCTTCAGAGGATGGGTGGATGTAGATGGCATTAGGATGGGAGATATACATCCTGGGGGAGGAGGGATACTGACTGCTTGAACTAACGGGCTGCTTTTGTTCATTCTAGGGATCCAAAAATAACAAACCTAGCAACAGTGCTGAGAAAAGCAACGTGTGAAGAGGAAGGTACCGTGTTAATAATTGCACCAAACTGCTGAAAAAGTGGTCGGTTTTGAGACTGTTGCTGCAGGTGTTAATGCTCAGGGGTTTTTTTGCTGCTCAAATAGCTGAGCTTCTACAGTTGTGGCTGAGTGTAAGTTTGAGCATAGGTTCTTTATTTTTTTAACAGTTTTTTTATGTCAGGTTGTTGCAGCTGATGAAAACCCTTGCTCCCTAGCCAGTGTGTCTGTAATCAGGGAGGATACAAAGGGGAAATACTGTTCTTCAGTGGTTCTGATCATTTCTGGGTTGAAGGGATGATTCCTGGCTCATGTGGGGTTTCTGGGTGTGAGGCATTTGTTTAAGTGTGTCTGTGGGACTACTGAAATCGTAGCTCAGCCCGTGTTTGCTTTTTCCCGCTTCCCAATATCATAATGACTTTGTAGTGCCTGTTACTCTGCTCTGTAATGCTCGTGGATGGCTGTTAGTTGTTTGCTGTGAAGGTAGGTGTGCTGACAAGGGCTGCCCTTGTTGCAGAGGCAGCTTGGCAGCAGCCAAAGCCCTTCCTAGAAAAGCGACTGTTCTGTCAGGCTGTCAGAAATAAAGCTGCAAGTTCTAAGTTTCACGTTCTCCTCTGAATAATTAGGGACAAAAGGAAAGTTCGACTTTCTCTAGTGCATGTTATTGTTTCTCTAATACACATTATTACACCTTTAAGCTCTGTTGCTCATTGGTTTATTGATCCAGGTAGCAGAAGTGGTTTTGTTGGTAGCTTTGCTGCAGTTAGGAGCCGTAAGTAAGCTGGGAATTCTCCTTTGTAGGAGACATCCATCACAGTGCTGGTGTAGAAAGAGGCTTGCATTACCTATACGTGCTGCCTGATGTGTGGGAGGAGCTGTGTTTCTGTTGTATTTTATTTCAAAGTCCAGATAATCTGTTAACTATCCTGATGTGATTGTCCAGGCTACGATCAATGTGATCACTAGGGGAAGAACATCCAGCAGGGAGCTGTCGTGTTGCAGGAGGAGCAGCAAAGCCACAGGGAGACTGCAGGTGCCCACCTGCACAAGTAACACAGAGACACGGATCTTGGTGGACGGAAGGGATGAACTTGATGGGGGGAAAAAAAACTTGGTGGTGAGCTCAGATTGGTGCCACTAAACCTTTGGTTTGGGACTCTATCAATCTGTTTTGTACTGTTTCACAGTAGTTTGGTTCTCTGGGCAGGAAGGGTGCTGGACAGATGGAAGCTTCAGAAGCAGGGAGGGAACAGCTGTTTGCAGTTCAGCTTTTACCAGCCTTACCTTAAGCAGTTCAATCATGGGAAATCAGAAGTGGAGATAAGTGCTGCATCTTCTTTCACTGCTGGAGTGCTAAGGTGGCTGACGCAGAAGCATGGGGTTTCTCTTGATGGTATTGCTTCAGGTTGCTGAATGTCAAACATCAAACCTGGTAGGGCTGGGTAATGGCAGGCTGCTGCTTCTGGCTAATGGGGAATCAATTGTGGACAAACAGGAGCAACAGTAGTGCAGATACAGTTCCAGAGCTGCATTTGACTGTGGTGGGAATAGAGGCTTATTTTGTATCTGCAGTGATTAACGTGTTATGAGCAGATGGCAGAATCAGACAGGAGAAAAGTGGATAACTTCTTTATTTCCCAACTCACAAATATATATGTAAACAGTCACACACAGATACAAGTCTGGGTTCAGTATGTGGGTATCTTATTTGCACAGGTTGTAAAACAGAGTGCTGCTTTGGTAGCAAAGCTGTGCAAAAGAGAAGCTCACCATGCACGTGGGAGGGGTGGAGTCATTGCAGGGAGGAAAATGGCAATTATGCAGAAAGAACAAGCATCCTCTATACTTGGTAATAGTACCAGCGTTGCCAAAGCCATGGGGTTTCAGTAATGTGGTTTGTGAAGGAAGCGTGGGAGCCATGGTGAGAAACAGAATACGGCGTGTGGAGTTAATCCCAAGGCAGGGGAAGCTGTGATGGCAGCATGGCCAAGAAGGAGACCCCTTTGGGCTTTCCCAAGCCTGAAATAGGCAGCTGTGAATGTAAAGGCAAGTGAAGCCCACGCTGCTGCTGTTCCTGAGCACGCAGGAGATCTTCCTCCTACCTCCCCCGATCCCTGGGCAGCACTCAGCAGAAAGTCGTGGGGTGTGTGTTCTGGCTTGTGCCAGGCCATGTTTTTGGCTGTTTTCTTGTGCTAGCTGAGTTCTGAGAGGAGCTGCATTGATCTGTCTGCACTGCTTCGAAGATTGATTCCCTGCCTGCGCTATTAAATGAACAAAACTGCACCTTCAGTAGGTTCAGATCAACTGAAAACATGTCAGTGTTTTTCGATTTACTTCTGTCCATTACCAGAGTTCTCATTTTTAACCCGTTACTTACCTGAAGACTTGATCCTACAGCCTTACTTAGGCAGGAGCCCTGGAGATGGGGCCCTCTGTTTGTGGAGGATGCTGTGGCTAAGATCATCTCAGACTGTCAGTAGCAGTGCAGGTCCTGCTGGCTCGGGCAGAGAACTGCAGGTGCTGCAGGTGCTGGCTGAGGCTCCAGCAGTTGAACAAAGCTGGAACAGCATCATGCTTACAGCCTTTGGACATGATGCTGTCCTGTGTTTGCTGCAACAGTGTACTTCCACCCCATAACCCTCACTTGTAGGCAGAGATTTGAAGACAGCTGTAGCAGTAAAGTTGGAAGTGGGACTTGCTGGGAGCTGCAGCACCTCACAGGTGCTGGTGGTGTTCTTCAGCAGGCTGCAAAGCTGAAAACACTGATGTTAGGAATCGGTGCAGTGAAGGTGTGTTTGGCTGCTGCTGCGTGAAGACAGTCGTCTGCTGGCATAAATCTGGAGGAGCTCAGCCTGATATTTTGTTTGATATTGCAAAAGGTGAATCTTAAAAGCCAATTTCTGTCTCCAGGCATCTGAAGAGATGTGTTTTCAGCCTGAATTTGAGATTCCTTTGAGATGCCCATTACTCACAGTGACTGCCACGGAGGCCTGGCTTGCATGGACGCAGGCAGTGCCCAGGCAGCCGAGGTCACCCGCAGCGAGGCCATGGCTGAGCTCAGAGGCAGAATGGCTTTCACCTCCCTGTGCCCCACAGATCTTCAGGTAAATATCTTAAAGATGATGGGATCATATTCAGTGTTGCTTCTTGGGAATGTTTGGCTCTGTGGGTACATGCATCTCTGAACCTGATGCAAATGTCAAAGCTTTGTACTGCTTCTGATGCTCTCGGAACTGGGAGCATCAACATTTTTCCAGTGTGTCCATCTGACCCTGTTGTTCCAGACTGGTAATACAAAATAGAGATTTCTTTTCTTTAAAAGGCAGAAACTGAGTTATTAGCAGCCACTTGTTCCCCTGGTTTGAGCGGCAGCTTCAGCAAGCTGTTCTTGTGACTGCTTCACATAAACCCACACGTTGCCTGAGCGGGGCCTGCACTGGCTTTGCTCGTTAGGAAACATAGCTCTTTTCACAGGAATTTTCCCATGCACTCAGCTACAGGAGGGAGGAGGGCAGGAACAGCCCAACAGCCCCTGGGTTGAGTTGAGTTGTTGCTGTTCAGATTCACGATGGGAACTTAGAGCTTTTCATTTTGGTGCAGTCATGCCAAACAAAAAACACCAAACATGTTTCTGGCCATGTAGAAGGTTCATCTCCGAAGGAGGGGAGGTGAGCACTGTGTCTCTGCTTGGTCGTGCTTCAGGTGGACTTCCATGAGAATCTGAGATAGTTCAGTCTGGCATGCTGAAAGCTTGGCAGAAGTTGTGCTTGACCTGGTGCTCAGATGCCAGAAAAGCCCATTGTGATGAGTTTGGGAAGATCCACGAGGTCATCCCCCAAAATGCACACGTACAACTCGTAAAGCTTTTGTCCTTTGCATGCATTCTCCCTGACAGTTCCACTTGGCAGTACAGTGCTGAATAAGTCCATTCAAAATCCCGACGGTATCAGTCACCCTTAGCACACGTACGTTTTACCATTTACTCAGAAATAATTTAGGTGATGAGATGACTTGAATGCGTGATCATTTAACATCAGTGGAGGTCACACGTGATCGGGTGCACAGATTTTTAAGGAAAGAACAGGTTTTGTGTTGGTGAAGCCAGAGTTGGTACTGGGTAGAAAACACGGGTGCAGTTTCTTTATGAAGGTGCACCAGTGGCTGTACAGATGTGGGGGTGTGGTTATGTGGAACAAAGCAAGTTTGGTTCTTACCTGTTAATTAGTGCTGCAGCTCCACCTGCTAGGTTACAAGGTTACCACCATCAGCTCTTACACCTGATTTCAGTCTTGCATAGGGAATCAGATCCTCTCTCCAAGTGTTCCTCACAAGAGCAGGATCCCAACTGAAGCCACTTATTAAGGATATTACTGATAGGCCGCCAAGCAGAGGATGTATTTCTCTCTGCCATAAATAACTTCTGCTGGGATGCTGTTTGGCTGGAGGAGTCTGTTTTGGCACTTAGAAATATTTCTACAAAGTTTCTCTACGTAATTCTCTTGCGGGCACTGATGAGATACGAAGCAGGTTCTGGAAAAGATGGTAAATAATCTGGCAACTTCAGTAACTCGATGCACACGTACTGTTCAAAGTATTGCTACAGAGGTGCTAGCAGCCAGCTCTTAGGTGTGTTTGCTGTGGGGGTGTCTTTTAGTGCACCAAGAGCTTGCAGAGCATCAGGTGCTACGTAGTTTCTGTGTCATTCTCACCCCCCGTCTCATTCAGTACTGGAGTGACTTCAGTGTAGAACAAAATACACATTACAAGCAGTATCAGAAGGTGCAAATGGGCCTTCAAGTGTGTGCAGTAAGGTTTTTCAGATTGTGCTTTGGAGAACCTCTGTCCTTGAGCACGCTGTGGCAGCAGCCTGATGCCGTGTGCCACTAAGTCTTGTTCCAGGGCGTTGTGAGCAGAGCATGGTGTCAGGAAACGGCACTACATCGACTCCCCTTCTGGCCCAGCTTTAATCCAGCATTCCTCCCCCAAGCACAAAGCTCCTAACCTCAGAAAACGGATCCATCCCATGCCAATGTGTTTTTCTTCCTGGCCAATCAAAACAGACATGGAGGAGGAGGGGAGAGGTGCGGACATTCGGGGTAAACACAAAAGCAACGATCGCCTTTTGTTATTTATGCTTTCTGCTAAGCTGCCCCTGTTGTGGTGGGTGCAGTGCGGGTTCGTTCAGCACTCTGAAGTCCAACAGGAGTGTTTGCGTGTCAGCCCTTCAGAGGATGGAGTTCACGCATACAAGCCCCGTAGAAGTGGCCTGCAAAAGGTGAACGTGAAATGATGCTCCCACCGCACACCCCTGAAGTGCTGAAACCTCTTCCCTCCCAGTGATGGAGACTTGTTAGTGCAGGTGGCACAGCTCAGCTGCCACTTCCCTGCTGGCCCTGACTGCGTGGTGCTGCGGGCTGTGGTTGAGCATGAAGGTGTGCGGGCTGAAGGAGCAGGAGGTGCTGAGAGGGGAAGGTGCTGAGCACTACGAGGCCAGCAGTGCTGATGCAGTGCATGGCTAGGGCTGATTTTTCTCGTGGTTTTCTTTTTTTTTCTTTCCCTGTCTTGTGCTTACTGACCCATGGTCAGTTATGCAGTGCTTAAAGGCCATTCCTGTAAATGCCCTGACTGCTGCGTGCCACCACAGTTGCATTTTTGACAATGCCAGAATAGATCTGCAGGTGGTTGTGCTGGTTCAGGCAGAAAGCAGCTCAAAAGAACGGAGTTCCTGCTGGGTAAGCCCTGTCTCTGCTGTGTGGGGAGATGTGGGGGGGAGGGAGTGTGCTTGACCTCCACAGGCAGCTCTGAGAGTGGAAGGGTTTTCTCATTTGGTTCCTTATCCCCCTCCTCTAGAGGTGGTGATGCTGCATCTGGTTCTGCCCTGGAGAGGAGCACGGGGTTGTGTGTTTTGCTGGGAATAGTGGCAGGCACACGGTGCAGGTGGGCAGGGCCCGGGGGGAGCAGCTCTGCTCTCTTCCAAGCTTCAGCTTGCTGTTCCTCTCCAGTTCCCTCTTGCTCACTGTGAGCTCGCTGATCCCTTAGAGTCTTGCTAATGTTTCCTCATCCTTTTTAACTAGCAAGAGGATGGGAGGTGGGTGCTGCTGACTTGCTAACCTTCCATGTTCTGAAGGGCAGGTGGGTGCATCTCTTGCACCACATCTGCCTTCCACCTGCCTGCCCTCCATGGACGGCTTCGCTGCGGCCTTCTAGATGGTTCTGCTGATGAGCAGCACTTCCTGAGCTGCGAGGGGAAAATCCCTACTCCAATTTTCAAGAGAAACGAGTTCACATGGATAAGACACGTCAGACACAGACAGAGTCACTTTTACAAGTTTCTTTATGAAATTAAATGTAGCCCCTGGTCTGGGGAGAAGATATAGTGCAAGAATGACTTTGTACATGCTACTAAATTCAGATATCCCTGGATGACCAGACTTTGGTCAGCTACAGCATCAAACACCGGGCTTGGGAGCTTTGCAGGCAGTTAGTGCTCACTCACAATAGCTTGTTGGAACAAATGAGTGTCTTCCTTCCAATGTCACGAGGTGTCTCTAAGCTAGGGAATTAGGTCAGTATGGCTTCTAACTCTCACTAAGGTAAGGCAAATCTTATGCTAACCAAGGTATGAACGAATTTTTCTTGGCCACCGTTTGAAACCTGCGTACCTAAAGTGAGGCTTTCAGTGCCACATCTTGGCCTGTTGTAAGCGGCCTTTGGATGTCTGTTTCTTTTGTAAAGGTATCAAAGCCCTGTAATAATCTGGGTCTGTAGCAGTTTGCATAACAGTTGTGGTTTTAGTCTTTCAGCGTTGAACTGCGGACTCTGACTTCTGGGAGCTGGGTTTGCAAATATTGACTTTTTGTTATTTAAAAAATAAAAATAAAATAAAACAGACGAAACAGGCATCGGGTTAACATCTGACAAGAACAATTACAGACTTACAAAATACACAGTTCTGCTTTATACCATAAATAAACACATTACAAACAATGAGCATTTTCATTGGCCAGGAAATATGGCAGAACGATAGAAGAGAATCTAAGGAATTGAGTACAGTATTAATTTAGGCACATTTTTCTCTATCTCATGTAATGAGCCCACTTAGAATGGTTCTTGGATGTTACTCATGCTGCAGGTTGGTTGGCACTGTTTAACGAGCTCTACTCTGTTCATCAGTGTTGCTGAACTCAAGGGAAGAAAAGGGTCACAGTGCAGTACTCACTGTTGTCTCGTCTGAGTGGCAGCAGAGGCTAACTGAGTTAGTGTAGGAGGATCATGTCCTTGAGAAGAAAGGTGGGGAACAGGGGTGGGCAGAGAACAGAAGGGTTTGCTCCTCCCTGGGAAACGTGTAATGTCAGCATCACTGTGCTGTTCTGAGTGTGTCAGTGGGCACGGAGCTGGTGGGCTGAGCAGCTGCCACACAGCAGCGGTGTTCGCAGCAGAATGGAATGATTCAAAGTACAGCTGACAGGCAAAAACCTCTTCGGATGAAATAGATCAGGCTCCATTCTGATCTCTTCCTGGAAGTTTGTCTCTGGGGTGCTGGGCGGGGTCCTAGCACAGATGCACACGTGTGCAGTGTCTCACCTCAGAGCCAGGGGTCAGTCGGTCTGCGAGATAAATAGAGAAGGCAGGAGCACGCGTGCCATCCTCTGTAAACAAAGGATTGGAAGAACCTGGGCTCCACCTCCTAGGACTGGTGGATAAAGTGCTTTCTCAGAAGGGGTTCAGGCACAAACACGGGGCTGTCCTTATTTCCGGAAGGGTGTCAGCCTGCTGATGTTCTGCCAGAAGTTCGAGGGTTTGCGCTTGGGCTCTGCCAGCATGAAGACCTGCTGCTGTGGGAGCGTGGTAGGCAGGGTGGGATGCTTCTGTCGCATCAGGAAGTCATAGTATGGCCTGGTGACAGCTGTGACAGCAAGGAGACAGCAAAGCACGTGAGATGAGCACGCAACCCCCGCCCCGTTAAAACTGAATTTGATTTGCCTCAGTGTTACCCTTAATTTCAGCAACGCCTTTCAGAATTATTGTTGGTGCCGTGGAAGTCCCAGAAATATCAAGCAGAAGTGACAGGTCAGCAAACTGTGTTTTGGGAAAAGGAGCTGCCTGTGCTGGTTTGTGATTTCCTGCACTGGAAAAGGCATGGGGAATCCACAGCAGTGAACTCTCAGCAAGCAAAATCACTCCATAACCAGAAGACCTGTGTCCGAGCATTGTCCATACAATTTAAAAAGGAGGGGAAAAAAAGCCAACAGAACCACCTTCTTTTTCTGGGTGCTGAATGAATTCTTTCTGACACTGCTCCCGAGCTTAATGCTAAGGATGCTTAGTCTGAAGAGAGCTGTAGCAGCCACAGCAAGAGAGGTAACAAACTGGATCCAGTACAGGCTCGTGGCTGCCAGGACTGCCTGGAGAAGATACGCCTGGAAGGCAGTGGGAGAGGGACAGTGCTGGTGTGAAGGATGGAATGTTTGGTGCTTATTAGAAAGAGCAAGGGTGACCTGCAGTAAGGAAAACTAAACGGCAGGAGAATTCTGAGAACAATTGTGGTACAGAGTGATCTGATTATATATCAGGCAGCTCTGGAATGCTTAATATTCATCGGTGCATGGCCTTCAATCTCCTTGATGGACTGTGCTGGTAAGTGGAAGAGGGCTTGTTTACAGTTTATCTCCCATGAGAATGATGTGAGTTTTCTATAGATCTGCGAGCTGAGAATGACTGCTTCAGTTTGCTCCTTACCTCACTGCTTCACAACACTGACCACGAGAACCCAAACTCAAGCACTTCAACACAAAAAAGCAAACATAAAAATAAAAGGCAAAGCCCTCTAAGGGCATAGACTAAACAGCAATGTGAATCCGAAATGCCACCACCAGAGTGGGAGCATTTCAGGAGTGACTCACCCTTTGGCTTCCCGCTGTGGTGCTGCTTGCTGGCATTCAGCATTGCTTGCTTCTTCTGCATCTCTGTGATTGAAAAACCTTGCAGATAAAAGAGGGGCTGTCAGCAGCAGCTCGTGAAGTTGCACTCTGTGCTGCAGGGCCACCTGCCTGCAGACAGAACCAGGCCAGAGCAGTTGTGGCTCAGACCTCATTGCATCCCACATCTGAACTAAGCACAATTTGGACAAAAAACTTGCAGATTCTCTCGTGCCATTGACTGCATCTGCTCTCTACAGATACTGCTATCAAGCTGACTTTCTTCCAGCTGGGATGGAACTGGTTTTCTTCAGTGCCTGATATGATGCTGTGTTTTGGTTCTAGGAGATAAATGACCTTAATAACACAGATGTGTACAGCTGCTGCTAAGCAGTGCTGTACAGAGCCAGGGCCGTTCTCAGTGACGTACCCAAGGAGCTGGGAGGGCACAGAATGAGGACAGCTGGCTCAAACTGGCCAAAGGGATGCTCTGTACCATAAGGCATCGTGCACGAGGAGTTTTGAAGGGGGTGGGAGTTCATCTCTCTATGCCACTGCTCAGGGAGTGGTGAGCAATTGCTTGTGCATCACTTGTTATACACGTTCATTAATACACAGAGTCACAAATACTATTCTCCTTCTTTTCTCTCTCTTAGTCAATAGTTTTACTTCAAATAGTTTTAGTGAATAGTAAAGTGAATAGTTTTACTTTTTTTTTTTCTCCCTGATTTTTTCCCCCATCAGTGTGCAAAGGTCTGTGTGGAGCTGAGCCACCTGCTGCATCAAACCACAATGCGAACTGTCACACTGTACTGCAAGATAATCAAGGTTCTACGTGATTGCATTGACTGTCAGTCCTGCCTGAACACCCTTAAAACATCAAGCTCTCTGAGGACACATATACTGCAGTGGCTGAGCACTGTGTCTCGTTCCATTTTAAACTGCATGAATTCATTCACTGTTATAATCAGCTGTCCAGAGTGTGGATTGCAGCCCCGTGGCCCCCCAGCTCCCCCTGCATTGGGCAGTATTCAGAAAAGCCACACTAACCCCACTGAATCTCATTTGGTACCTGTCTCCTGGTCAAGCTGGACCTGTCTCCTTTCATTTTCAAAGGCCTTCAGCCAACGTTGCTTCTGCTCAGGCTTTTTTGCACAGAACAAGTGGACCTCCTCAGTGCTGCGGCAGTGTAATTTAAATGCATTTTTCACACTGATGCTGAAGTCCTTGTCCTTCCCATCTTCAATATCCAGGATTTCCATATCATCCATGTTGATCCGACTTTTATAATACAGGATGTCCCGGCGCAGAAGGTCCTGGAAGAGATGACAGTTATACAGATTCTTTTGTTGTTTAAATGGGTGCACACATACACACATCAATGCAGTGCTTCTATCTCCTGCTGTGGGGACCTGGCCAGCAGTTAGCATTGCTCTGCTCAGGTGCTCTGGGGCACCAGAGGAAAGACCGTGCTGAATGCACATCAATCTGTGCAAGAAGCACATATGATGTAGGCAGAATTAAGTGTTATGGATTCGGGTAGAGAACAGCTGGAAATGAACAGTGGGAGCAGACTAATTTTCAGCGTTGTAATAGTGTTTGTATTTGATTACCCAAGTTACCTTCTTGCAGCAGACAAGCTGGTGATCAAAGAGAAAGAACATCCTCTGTTGGCTCTTGGCTTGAGGGTGGGACACCTTGGTTAGTTCTCCAGAATAGATGAGTTCTGAGCTTCTAACCAGAACATCTTCACCCTGAGAGCAGCGTAAAGCAGAGCATGGTGACTGGTCTGTGCCATCCCAAAACAAGGGAGAAGGCATAAGCCCATAATCTCACAAGGCAATGTCAGCATGGTTGCGTAGCCTGAAACCCATGCACTCTGAAAGTGAAGCACTCTGTCAAGAGCAAGAAGGGGCCTCTGTGCTGGAGAAAAGGCCTTGTTAGGTCAAGATGTTTGCTGTACTCTTGGTACCCAGGGAATGGGAACTGACTTTGACTGGCCCGGATACTTTCTGGCACAACCTGCTCTAGGGAAGCTGCTTTAGACTTGAAGCAGAAGTCCCTTCCAGCTCCTATGGTTTTGCAATGCTGTACAATTAGAGCAATAATATGTTAAACAAAAATTCTCCTTTTCAAGGGAAAAGCCCCAAACAGCTGATCCATCGGTGGCACTACGGCAGCTGATAAATTAGCTTGACTTTTTGGATAGTCAAGGGCTGGTTTGATTGACGTTAGGCTTCAGAAAATGAGAAGTTTGGGGTTTCTTTTTTTTTTCCTTTAGATCATTTTGCGTTGAGTCTCCAGGAATTGTTGTCTTCCGTTGTAGCTATACTGGAGCTTGGCTATTCTTAAGAGCAACGTGCCTTATCATGCACTAAGGGGCGATTCTGCACTCACTGACCAATTTGAAATCCCTCAGTAAAATGGAGGACGTAAGGATAATAATATGATTTCATCAGTCTACCCTCCAATTTTATTCCAGAAGGAAGATGGGGAAATAAAGAATTCCAGGGAACAGGGAAAAGGTGTCTGGTCTGGGTGTGTTGCGTGCCAGGACTTTTTGGTTGTACTAAAAGATGACACCTTTGAAACAATAAAGCATCAAAAAGCAATTCACAGAGCAGCAGGTGAGAGGGAAATAAAGCACAGTGCATTCAGTTCCCGGGGAATGTAAGTCCATCTTACCTCCCAGTCTTCTATGGAACTTTGCCACTGAGCAATTTTGTCGATGTTCTCCAGTCGCCGCTTTCTCTCATTGATGAGACGAGCGACGTTCTTCATGGCATTTAAGGCAGCTTCGACGTCTTTAAAATCCCTAGGGGAGGGCAGAGTGCGTGTGAGGGAGGTGTCACAGCAGTTGTTAACAAATTCAGGACCAGTTTGCAGATGGGAAGGATGTGAGTAATGACACTCAGCCACAGGGGTGTAAGTGCTGGTGTCGTAGGCCGTGATTTCCCTCAGGGAGAGCACCAGGGAAAATTCATGTCAGCCTTCCAGCCTTGACACCCTGTGCTGTAGGTACCTAGATGTTCTGGGCTGCAAGTGTTGTTGGAGACAAATCTTTCAATGCTATCACCCCAGGAACCAACTCCCAGTTCTGTATGTGCTGGTATCTCAGCTATGTGGGCCAAGGAAACCAGATAAAAGGAACGTTGTAACTTCAGGTCTCTAACAGACAGGTTCTGGTTCCTACAGGAGAGCAGCAGCATCACAGCAGTGGCTGTGCTTAGCAAGCTGCCCTCAGTACACAATCCCCTGTCAGCCTGTTTCCACGAGACGCGCTGCTGCTCTGCTTCCCAGCACGCTGACCTACCTGTGCTGAGGGTTGGTGTATTTGAGCAGTTCAGCCAGCTGCAGTGGATACTTGCAGATTTTCTGCACTGGTGTCAGCAGGAACCCATCCAGAGAGATGTCGATCATCTTCTGCAGCAAGCGGCAGGCTTCGAAGAAGTAGACGTACTTGTTGACCTTGGTGAGGCGGGACAGCTCCGTGCAGGCGTTGGGGTGGTTGTTGCAGTACTCAGAGTATATCTGAAACTCCGTTTGCTGCGAAGGAAATGAGATTTAGTGTCTGTGTTTCTCTGGGTGATGGCCTGGCTCTGCATCTGTCACTGCGGGCTGTGGGATAGATGCTGTGCTCCCCTGGCATCATGAAGCTGTGAGACCTGAGGATGGTGGTGAGCAGGGTGCTCGTGCAGCTTCCCTGAGAGAGGGCTCTGCCTGCAGCCCCAAGAGCTACAGGGTACCTGGTTGGGGAAGGTTTGACTTGTTTTGTGTTCTGTTTTTTTAATTAAACAGAGCTGCTCAGACCGATTTCCTCACCCTCAGTCCTAACCCCTACTCAGCTACCCCTTTCCGTAAGTCAAATTTACTTACATATTCCAAGAAACAGGAGCCAACCTCACTTAAATGTGGGTGGTCTTTGTTGAATTTCTTCTCCAGTGCTTTAACAAATTTCTTCTGGCACCTGTAGATGTCTTCAATATTCCCAAAGATTGTTTTCAGCTGTTCTTCCGTAAACATGTCGGCTCTTTTGCGGCACTGCTTAATGTAACCCTAAGAGGAAACCAAACAGGAAAGCTTGCTGGGCACTGCCTCAGAGGCACTTGGATACAGGGAGAAAACCCAGGACTGCAGTCAGCTGTGCATCACGTACCCCATCCTTCATAAGGGGTCCGTGCCTTAAGCTATTATTTCTTCTAATACCACCCAAATGAAATAGAAATCAGCCCACAGTCATAGCACTGCTGTAAATGATGCTGTGACCCACACCTGAAGGAGTCCCACAGCTGCTTTCTCTCCTGTGGAAAACAGCTTTGTCTGTTGTTCTGCCCACTGCAGTGAACTGAATCCAGCTGAGGATCTGGTTTGGGTGCTCGAGCTAGCAAAGGCCTGGTTGATTCAAAGGAGAAGGAGGCAAGAAAGGACATGAGGGGATTCTGGGCTCAGCAGGAGGAAAGGGGGTTTGCTAAGTGTGTGCTGCTTTTCCCCAGCTGGCTCTTCTGGAGGGCTGTGTCTGTGTCACTGCAGTGAAAATCTACGTTCCTCCCTACTCCTTTATCAATTACCTTAATTTGACCCAGTGTCTCTGACAGGGTGTCACTTCTGGAAGAGGTGTCAGAATACTCAGCATATTTGGAAGTGAAAGATCTAATTGGTTGAACGTCCCCGAGTTGTTTCGATCTGAGCACAAGTTGCCTGAAGGCTGGAGTTGCTGACTGTATTACCTCAGAACGTATATTAAGAAGGACAGCAGTGCTAGACATCTACTTTTCTCTGGCATGGGAAATGCAATTAATTCTGTTTAATCAGAGCCCAACTGGATGCTCCCAATACAGGGGCATTTGGGATATTGCTGTAATGAATTGTCTGCTGTTTTCTGAGCATGCAGTGTCATCTAGCAGAGCTGAACTGATGGAAATCCCGTTATGTATTCAGAGGAGGAAAGTTACCCACTTGGGAACCCCACGCCTGGGCACAAACAGAACACCAGTTTCCTTTACAGAAGTCCTTACATTCACTTTCCCCTTATTCCCTTACCTCACAAATGTCCTTCAGATGCTTGATGTAGTCTCTTTCTGTGCTTATGATCTCATTGATAACATTGGTTCTCATCTGGTCTTTGGTGGTCTGCCCCATCCCAAAGCGGCGGGTACCACTGCTGGAGTCGTCGTCTTTGCCCCCCTCTACCTTTACAGGGTAATCTTCCATGGGTTCATCCTGGTTCACTCGGAGCTGCAGCAGACACACAACACATCTGCCATCACACTGCTAACTGCAGCTCTTCCAAAGAAAGGGGTCCGGGGAGAGCTGACTGAATGGTAGACCAGGACTGAGCTGGGATAGGGAGTGAAGAGGAATGCTGTCTATATTGAGGTAATCTGAGGTAATATTACCTGTAAACATATTTTCCCATGTCACATGTAAATATGTATTGTCATTGTATGTCACATGTAAATATGTTTCCCCAGAATGTAAGGCCAGATAGATGATATAAAGGTCTCTGCATACAAAATCAGGACAGAAAACGGCTTATCAAGTGAAATCTGCTTGGGTACTCATACTCTTAGGGAGAGAGAAGGGAACAAGTAAATATTTGCTTTTTTCTGGAACAGTTTTATTGTTATTTCCATACTAAAAATAACAGGTGCCCTCTCAGTACCTGCTTCCCTGAGATTATTTATGGATAACTTAATTTAAAAACAAATAGAGACGCCAGTGAGCACATAATGCAGTGCAGAATGGCACTACATTGCAGGGCTGTGCGTATAACTCGTGGCTCCTGCACAGTGCCCATGAGATGGCAGCACAGTGTGAGCAGAGCCAAACGCCAGCAATTCGTAGACCTGCTGCTCTACAGAGTCTGTTTTGCCTGAGACCTAGCAGTAATTAGCAGAAAATCTTCAGTCGGTTGCTAGAGTAAGTGTTGTCATTGCTCTGCTAAAAGAACCTGTTATTCTGCATCCCTACTGGCTAGCAGTAGTCTGATTTCCCCTGGAATACTGTTAGAGGTTTTTGCCAGCCAGGACAACGACTTGTCAGTAATATGAAAGAAAAAAGGCGTGTGTTTTGACTGCGAAAAAGCAGTTCTGTCCCCACCATTGCTGAGAATTTAGTCCTAATTTTGCAAGCAATCTTACTTGCAAAAACATACACTGTTTGTAACAGTTACCCAGCTAAGACTGCTCCTTGCAAGCTATACCAAGCGTTTCACAGCTTCTAGAGCACAGCCTGCTCTGCTTCTCCAGGTACCTTTGCTACAGACACTAGATTACCTCCTTTCATGCTTCACCTGGTTTTGGGTCACTTATGATCTAAAGTGACCCAGATTAGAAGCTGAGCTGCTAAGAATCCCTCTGCCCTTAGGCACCTAATCGCCTCTGCAGTGCCCCCACACTACCATGGTGAATGCAGTCAGATATCCTCGCCAGCAGGCAGAGCCCAGAGAAAGGACAAAAGTCTTTTTCATCACAGAAGGAAAGGAGTGCCCAGCAGTTGGCTCTAGTTTTAACTCCCCAGCTTGTACAGAGAATTCAGACGTATTTCTGAGTGCTCTGTTGGAAATGAATCTGACCTGTGCTACATTTAGCTGAGGCTGTCAGGATTGTTCTGTACAGCTGTTTCTGTAGAGGCACCTATTGGTGATGTGCTCATCTGTATTGTCTGGAGTGGCCCCTAGAGTGAAGACCTCTCTCAGCTGTGTCTGGGACTCATCTAGAGAATATGTTGCTTGCTCCTAAAGGTGATGCTGTGTGCTTAGATGCAAACTAGCCAAGACACATGGGTAAGCAGGAGGAGCCCAGGGTGCCAAAGCACCATGCTGGGCAGCTCCTCAGCTGGCACAGCTCAGCTTAGCTCCAGAGCCTACAATTGAACTGCCTTTGCCCTAATTTAATGTAAAGAGGGAATTCTCCACACTGATGGCAGCTCGTCTGGGAGGGCTCCATATATACAGTGGCTCTGCAAAGAGGAATAGTGACACACACGTGCTGGACAACTACCCCCCTGCAGTCATGAAGAGGTGTGAAAAAAACCCCATCAAACCCTTACCCGTACGAAGCTGGCTGGAAACCAGCCTTCGCTGTCCAGAATCCTTCCCCACCACCACTCCTTGTTGGTAGCATCCATTACTTCAATGACGTCGCCAGCCTTGAACCCCAGCTCCTGGTCATCCATCGTGACGTGGTCCCAGAGGGCTTCTGCATACACCACACTGCCATCGCTGATGAGCTGTGGACAGAGCAGGCGAGGCTGTCAGCTCCCCTACAGCAGCAGTGCAGAGTGGCTGCAGCTCTGGCACTATCACTGCCACGCCAAACCACATGAGCACTGCCTGCTGCTCGCTCGCCATGACAGGCGTGGGAAGGAGCTGGACCCCGGTCTGACGTGTGCCTTGGATGACCTTGCTCTCAATGGCATTCATTCCCAATCCCTCGGACACGAGTGTAAATTCCACACTGGAATTTCTCAGTGCTTCCCTTCCAGCAGGGCTCCATGATAGCACACGGCCCGTGGAGGATGCTCTCATGCTGCCAGCGCTGCCCTGCTACGGAAAGCCTTGAAATAAAAGCTTGAGTGTCAATATTTTTAGAGACATACTGCAGATCATAAAGTATTCTGAGGCCTCAGAGCTGGCCTAGGACTGAGAGAGCTTTAAATCTTTAGATTGGTTAAACTTAGCACTTAAGCTGCTTAAAATAAGTCTCCTGGAGAGTTCAAGTAATTATGCTGAGGTCCAGTGGTTATTTACAATACATCTCATAGAGGGCCTATTCTAGAAAAAAAAGAATCCTCAGCAATTAAATACGTAATCCAAACCAAAAAGCATCAACATTATTGGGAAGGAGCTCTTGAAAGCAGCCATGAGTGTGTCTGTAGGTACGTGATGCCACTCCCAGCCATTCACCTTAGCTGTGGTGCAGCTCGGTGACGTGGGAGCCTGCTGCAGTGCTTGTAACCTCATCCTGCTACGCTGCAACAGACCTGCCCAGCACCCACGGGCTGTCATGTCACAGCCACTGCTGAACTGCAACTACAGAGCACGTACCGACCTCAGAGCCTGTTTTTCTAAGAAAAATAAATGGCACACTGATAAATTCCGGGAAGACAATGGAAAGAGAAGTCCAGGAGGCACGAGGGAGGAAAAAAAACACTGTCCATGAGTGTATCCCACATGGCAACGGAGTTGCCCCTGCTACATACTGCAGGCATAATCCATGATGTGCATCTCAGGTTAGCTCCCGCATAGTATAGTTACCTGCTGCTCTAGGTTTCTGCTCCTCTCAGACAAAAAAAAGATGCAGGCTATAAAAGAATGTCAGAATAATCACAGTACAGTGAATCAGGAGACAGTTAACTGGAGGCATATGGGAAAAAAAATCAAATACAGTACAGATAGCAAATGCCCCTTCACTGAACCAGAAGCAGCTTAATGCAGTGCATCCATTTTGACAAAAATAACACCAGGGTGATGGGGAAGGGGAGGGTGGGAGGTTCCCAGCTGCCCACACTGCCCACTTTCTGCTGCCTGCAGGCCAAGCAGTCGCCAAGGTGTGGCCCCACTAGTGGGGAACACGGAGCTGTGCTCCTGCCACCCGGCCAGAGGCACAGCTGGATCTTGGAGCATGCCTTGAAGCAGCCCAGGCTGAAAAGAATAGAAAGAATATGGCTCTTTCTGAGATGAAGTATCTTCATCAAGCGTGGGGTGGCAGCGCTGCGATGATGGCACAGCAGAGCACTGCCAGTGTGATGGTATCAATACCTGTGGGCTCAGCACCTTGGTGAGAGGAGGAGCCCAGGGCTGGTCCCATCCTACATTTTCTGTGTCCCACAGAAATACTCAGTGTGAGTACGTGACCCTTTCCCAGAGTGAGTACTGTGGGGCAGCTCTGGGAATCCGTGTCACTATGCAGCACTGCATAAGCAAGTGCATCCTGTGTGCAGCTCTTGCTCCCTATCCCTGGAAGGATTAAACGTGCCATCAGAAAAAAGGTTTTCTGCAAAACGTGTTAGAGCACAGCCCAGTCATCTGGCTATATTGTAAAAGCTGTTCATCTTCCAGAGAAGCATGTGTTAAAGGGAGCACTCCCCAGTTCCAGCAGCTCCTAGGCCCAAGACAGCTCATCTTACCACTGGTTTTGATCTTTGCAATTAAAGTAAGATTTGAAAAACAATTATTCTCTTCACATCAAACAACATCTGTGTGTTGGCTTTGTAATACCAAGAACAACGCAACGCATGTTCTTATAAAGCCACCATCTCTCCAAACCAAAGTCTGGAAGAGAAATGTTATAAGACAGAGAATGCAAATCCAGCCACCCTTCATCTGCTGGAACTACAGCAGCTGGCAGCACAACAAACAAACACGTTTTTCCTTTGTTTGTAGCAAGTTTGTAGGCAGCACTGTTTGCAACTCAGAGGCAGCGCTAACACCGATGCTTTGAACATCGACTAGAGCTCTAGCACTGCTTTAGCACTGCTGTGCATCTGCAGCTGCTTTCTTTACAGCCCATGCAGCTGCAGCCCTGCTGCTCACTTGCAGACACAGCTGATGCTAAGGGCAGGCACCAGGGAAGCTGCGCTGCAAGGTTGCACCAGCTAGCATGGCAAGAATGTGTGAGGTGGAAGAATTGGTGTTTTGCTGCTCCGAGCCATGCCAAAGGGCAGATGCACTCAGGGTTGTTGCAGATACCTGCCCCAAATGAAGTCCATGACACGTGAATGGAGCTGGCACAGCACAGCCCTTGTCTCCTCGTGTGTTCACGTGCCAGCCGCTCAGCCCCCGTTTGTCTCAAGCCGAGCACCTCGATGCAGTTCCCTGTTCTGCCAGGAGCTCCAGGCAATCCAAGCAGAGATAAAACATCCAGACAGCTCACAGAAGGAGGGATGGAGAGAGAGGAGGAGCAGGACAGCTCAGGAGCAGGGTGCCAGTGAAACAGAATGTTCTGTGACACCAATCCAGGCACCTCCTGTGATGAGCAGCGCGCCGCTGGAGCACTTCCTGGGGAGCTGAATGGGAGGGCTGCGTTCCCCAAGGAATGGCTGAGCCAGGGCAACACATGCAGCTCTGCTGCCTGCAGCAGTCCTGGCCCCACAGTACAGACCCCAACGCTGCCACTCCACTCCTGGAGTCCCTCTCCCATGTTCTCTCATGCAAAGTAAAGCAGAGGAGTCAGAAAAAGTCTCTGCTTTCCTCTGCTTTCCGTGGTAGTGCTTCATCCACATAGATTGTTGCTTTTCTGAGCACGTGGGGAAGTCAGCCTTGAACCAAACCCACAGAGTCACAGAATGGCCTGGGTTGAAAAGGACCTGGGGAAGGATCTCGTTGGAAATCACTCCTTTGGTGTTTCCTATGGTGAGCCTAGGACACCGGTGAGCATTTTTCCTCTTATTGCAACTGTCCCTTTTCCACCACAATAATCTATCTAACTATGCCATCTATAAGATATCTCGGCTATAATACAATTTGGGATTACTCATTCTGTTAGCTTTATACTGTGTCAGTGTGTACAGAGCACCATTTATATGGTAAGAATCTCTTCCAACAGAACCATTCAGACTAGCACCAAGTATGCTGTTCCCTTCTTTTATAACATCTGAGTGCAGGCTGCCCCTCAGAAGTGCTTTAAGTGGGCCAGGAGAAGCCTCAGAGCACGGCAGGAAGGCAGCAGGCTGGCAGAAGGCAGAAGCAGGGCTGTGCAATGTGCAGTAGGGCACAGCGTGGGGGCTCCCCGGCTGTGAGCCCAGGTTCTTCACCTAAGATATGGCAGCTGATTATTTTAATGCAAAGCAAATAGACTCTAATTGCTTTAGACCGTTTTAGTTTCAGCTGAAATAGGCCAGAAAGGCTCCAATGGAAGCGTGGGTCAGTCACTCACATCCTGGGAGGCTCTCTACTCAGCTAGGTCCTTTGGTGCCCTCAGTACCCCGAGCATCACTTTCCCATGACCTGTACATTAAGAGCCTACTAATTTAGGGAACTAACATCCTTAAGCTTCAGCACTGAGGAAACAAGAGCTGAGTCCTTATCAAACCTGATAGCACTCTGTAAAAGGTTATCTTTGCATCACATCTAGTGGTTAAATGTTCACTACTTCCAGCAGTTGTTGGTAGTGTTTAGAGTAAATAAAGCTGTTAAACAGCTTCCATTTAAATCTTTCATGCATGTTTCCAGAGGATGGTTATTTAAACTTAAGCCTAAGACATTTATTTTCTGGTATAAGTGAAATATTCTTTTCAAACAAACAGACACAATGCTGGCTGAGTTGAGTGATAAAATAGCAAATGAAATTCTGTGCTGACAAATGTAGCACAAGCAGCATCTGACACAGATGACTGATTCTAAATGAGCTGCTCCTCAGGAATGTCTCTGCAGACAGATTTAGGAAACCATCAGCCTGGAGCATCGGGGTCAGAGAGTCTGAATGTCAGGGATGACTCAAAAGATAGAAGCAGAGAACTATAAAAGGCACAAAGAGCAACGTTAATCCAAAGACTGGAAGGGCTTCCAGGCCAGCACAAGCTCAACAGACTCTGAAGCTGCGACAGAGAAAGGTGGGCAGAGATGAGGGTTTGTGAAAGGAGCAGTAAGCTCCTAATGCAAGGCCCAGTGACATCACCAGGCAAAGGAAGTTCAATACAAAAGCAGCACCTCTTCCCTGTGGTGAGTAATTAAGCTGTGCCACAGGATGCCACACAGCCAAACACAGATGGCTTCACACGGAGACAAAGCAAGGCCACACTGTGCCTGGATACAACCTCTAGTCCATGGAGGATCTTAAACACAAGGGAAGGAACCAGGCCATACTGAAATGCTTTCCCGAGCAGTTACCTCAAGTTACAGCTAAAAGTGTTCCTGGCTGGCCCTACAGGGCAAATCTTTCAGAATTAAGTTAGTAAAAAATACAGAAGAAAAGCAGCGTGTTATCTTCCATTTTGACTATTTGTACTGCCCGCTTCTTGAAAAGGAGAGTCCTAAATGTTACCTTCACACAAACAGGTAAGTTCCCTCAGGTATGGCATCACCCTCATTCAGCTGGAAAATCAGCAATTGCTAACATGGTAATTACAATGACATTTAGATGTCCTCTGGGCAGGGCTGCCATCTTCCTGGCATGGCTTCGTAGGCAGAGGTGAGCTTAGCACTTCCATACAGCTCAGACAGAGCAGATCCCACACAGCAGCACTCACCAGGCATGTAGAGCAAGGACACAACTTGCTCCCTGAGCAGCCACTGGTCCCCAACACCTGGTTGCTTTCTTCTTCTGCCCAAAAGAGAAAAAGCAGAAGGAAATAAGGGTGGACCAAAGCGTGGCCGAGGAAGCCTGATGGACTGAGCATTTTCTGGGATGAGCTCAGAGAAAAGTCCCTGAGCACAGGCTACAGGAGTGGGCAGGTGCCGCATCCCCACTTTATGAGAGTGCTCATAAAGACCTCCACAATTAAGAGCTCGAGGGACCTAAAAACCTCCTTCAGCTCACATTGGGAACTTAAGTCATTCCAAAGCTCTAAATCAGCTTAAACAGCTTAAACTCATCTAAGGCCTTAAAGTGTTTTAAGCATTTTAAACCCATCTAAAGCCTTTAAATGGCTTAAGGAGCTTAAAACGCTCTAAGGCTTAAAAGTGATTTAAGTATCTCCAACTTCAGGCTAACCCACTTCTCACACCTCTCGCACTCACAAAGCACCTGTGGTTCTAGGTTCAGGCCATATCCAAATGCCCAGCTCTGGCAGCACCTCTCTTCCTAGTCCCCTTAATGGGCACTATGGTGCCCTGGGGATGCTGCAGCCCCTCTCCAGCAGACCTGCAGCTGCTCACCTGATGGTAGCAGGTGCTGGGGCAGCACCTGAAATTGGCCATGTGCTCCTTCCTTATTTTCTTTGGCTTCAAAGACGGAAAAAGAGTGAGGCTGGGACTGAGCACTCACATTTGAGCAGGCCCTTGTTCTGGGGCACACACAGAACTACCAGGTGTCAGTTCCAGTCCAGCTTTAGGTGAGGACCTACTGACTCTCTACAGCTCACCAGCAGTTTGCTGCAGGGAAGGAAACAAACACCTCTTCTCCACACCGTCTGTAGGAGTACCGTCCCATTGTGTGCTCCCATTCCCTCTGCAGGACAGCTCCCAATTGCACTGTGTCTCCCACAGCCACGACTGAATGCCACGATTCTTGCCCCTCTGCCTTCTCCCCTGCTGTCCCTGTGATGGGGGCCTTCAGACACCACCACCAGACCCAGTCACTGCAGCACATCCAGCAAGCACACGTGTGGCACCCAGCTCTTTGCAGCAGGTGAGGACAGGGAACCGTGCAGGGCATAGAGCCTCAGGCCCTCTGATGACTGTTGCTACACAACTGGTTAGAGCCTGAAGTGAAATTAATCTATATTTGTTTTACAAATAAGGTTAAAGAAAACATTCTAGAGCTGATACAAACTGCACTGCTATAGCAAACTGCTCTGAATTATCAAAAGGTCAGCGTCACTTTGAGCTCACAGCAGGCAGAAAGCCAGGCACTCAGAGCACAGCTCCGCTCTCCGTGTGCATGCACCATTTAATTTTAATGGAGCACGCAGCAAAGAACAGGAGAAAATGATTTTTATTGCTGCTATCTCCTGTGAAAACCTCTCCTATGGATTAACAGCATCGTGCCAAAGTCTGCATAACACCAGTAGGTGCTGGCAGAAACCAAGGCCGACGGAGATCGCTTAGCAGTTTCCAGACCTGGCTCTCAGTGTTGCTCTCCCTGCC
The DNA here is from genome assembly GCF_038088225.1 of Cyrtonyx montezumae. NCBI lineage: Eukaryota > Metazoa > Chordata > Aves > Galliformes > Odontophoridae > Cyrtonyx > Cyrtonyx montezumae. The sequence goes on along the minus strand of NW_027072056.1, from coordinate 1,448,004 downwards.
CTAAAAGATCCATGAAAAATTCACTATCTGCTTCCTTTCCTCACCTTCTCCAGGGAGAAAAGTCTTGCAGGGCTTTGGTGACCCAAAACTTGAGGGTTTTTTAATTTGGTCTTTTCCCAGTATCTCCTTCCCAGTGTGCAGTGTTTCAGAGCTTTTCATAAGTTCATAAGTTCATAAGTTCATAAGGTTGGAAAGGACCTATAAGATCATCTAGTCCAACCATCCTCCTATCACTATCTCTACCCAACTACTAAATTAAGTCCTTTAGCACCTCATCTAAACGCTTCTTGAACAGCGCTAGGGATGGTGCCTCAACCACCTCCCTAGGCAGGCCATTCCAGTGCCTGACCACTCTTTCAGAAAAGAAATGCTTCCTGAGGTCTAATCTAAATCTTCCCTGGCGCAACTTGTGGCCATTCCCTCTCGTCCTGTCATTACTTATCAGGGAGAAGAGGCCTACCCCCTCCTCACCACAACCCCCCTTCAGGAAGTGGTAGAGTGCAATAAGGTCTCCTCTGAGCCTCCTCTTCTCCAGACTAAACAATCCCAGCTCCCTCAGCCGCTCCTCATAAGACTTGTGCTCCAGGCCCCTCACCAGTTTTGTTGCCCTTCTCTGAACACGCTCCAGGGCCTCAATGTCCTTCTTGTAGTGAGGGGCCCAAAACTGAACACAGTACTCGAGGTGCGGCCGTACCAGAGCTGAGTACAGGGGGATGATCACCTCCCTGCTCCTGCTGGCTACACTATTTCTAATACAGGCCAGGATGCCGTTGGCCTTCTTAGCCACCTGGGCACACTGCCGGCTCATGTTGAGCCGAGCATCAACCAACACCCCCAGGTCCTTTTCCTCTCTACATTCTTCAAGCCATTCTGCCCCAAGCCTATAGCATTGCATGGGGTTATTGTGGCCAAAGTGCAGGACCCGGCACTTGGTCTTATTGAACCTCATCCCATTTTGCTCAGCCCAGCTGTTCAGCCTATCCAAATCCCTCTGAAGGGCCTCCCTACCCTCAGGCAGTTTGACACATCCTCCCAGCTTTGTGTCATCTGCAAACTTACTGAGGGTACACTCAATTCCCTCGTCTAGGTCATCAATAAAGATATTAAACAAGATGGGCCCCAAAACTGACCCTTGGGGGACACCACTCGTAACAGGACGCCAGCTGGACTTAACTCCATTAACCACTACCCTCTGGGCACGGCCCTCCAGCCAGTTCTCCACCCAGAGAAGAGTGAACCTGTCCACACCACGGGCTGCCAGTTTCCTTAGGAGAATACTGTGGGAATACTGTACTTTTCCTCACTGAACCATGGATCACTGTCCGTACTTTGCTTTGAAAATGGTGCAGAGGGAAATCAGAACATCAGCAGCACTGACATAGAACACAAAGAACAAAAACCCTTGATGTTCTGTCATTGTCAGGCAAAGGAAGCTGCCCAGCCTTTGTTTCTGGCTGGCATCTGTAAGCATAAAAATTAGTCTTTCTTTTATAGTTCTGCAGATGCTTCTTCAAGCTACTTACACTCTCTGAAACCCAAACCACCAAATATCCCATGCTAAGTAAAGAAGACCCATTCAAACAGTAGCAGATTCCTGGGATCTTCTGAAATGATGGTTTTGCTCTTGTGTATTTCCATTTTCTTCACTTGTCCCAAGTCCACATTGTCTGGATGAAGAGAGCTAATGGCTTCAGCAGAGCTGGAGCCTCAGGCCAGAGCCACACTCTCGTTCCCAAGCCCATGCTGCATCCAAGCCCCTCTCGATGGAAGAATGCAGTTCTTCCTGCAGAACATGGCCTAGTGCAAACTTCCTTGCTATCAAACTAGATAGTGGCACAAAAAGGGCAGGTCACAACTCATCAGCACAGCCCTTCTTAGTCTCCTGGTGTAGCTATCCTGTTGAGCAAGGTGAGGAAATCTGCGTGAGGTTGCTGATAAGAGCACTTGGTGCAGCTCTTCAGGTTCACCTGTGATCCTTACAGATGGGGTTTGTATTTCCATACAAATTTGCCCCAGCTCTGCAGACACCCAACACACCAAGCCCCAACTATGATTTGGAACAGCTAACAGCAGTCAAACCCAGCTCTGCTCTACTGCTCTCAGCTGCCTTAGTATGAAGGTTATAGAAACTGGGCCTGTAGTATTCACGTAGTCCCTTTGGGATGCTACAACCCAGCAGTGTGAGCACTTGGCCTGGTAAGAGACACCATGCTGGTTCTGTTGTTGTATCGACACCCTATGGATGGAACACTGGACAAGCACAAGATCTCTAAGCACAGAGACAATGCTGGCTTGCCACCTGCCTGGCCCAGCAGCTGCTCAGGGCAGGGAGCAGGAGGAGAAGGCAGCTTCATCCCCCAGACTGTGCTGTTTCTGCCACTGTTCCTGCAGCAAACGTGCCCAATGTGAGCTGGAGATCTCTGAAGGGAAAGTGTGTTTGGGGGGGATGAGCTGGGGTCAGAGGCCCTGAGGGGAGAAGGGGAAGCCATGGGATCTCTGCTGCAGCAGAGGCCACAGCCCTGCAATGACCTGAGACAACCTTCTGTGGTCCTTCATACCCACACTCACCCTCAAGCAGTCTCCTTCTGGCAGTGCCAGCCCAGCAGAGCTGCCTCACACTGCATGCCACAGCACAGAAACCTGCAGCAGTGCAACGGGACAGAGAACATCACTCTGGGTTGTCAGCAGCTGCACGTCCCCGCTCAGCCTGCACCACGCAGGCACTGTGGGAGCCCCTTCAGCCTCAGCCACATCTGCTGCCATCCCAGCAAGAGAGCAGGTACAAAGACACAAGGACAACATCATTTTATTCTGCAGTTCCCAGCACATTCTGCAGTTATAAGTCCAGTGAATGGTATTAACAAGTACTCCCTCTTTTTGAAATATGGCTTTAACCTGTGTAATGGGACTTTTTTTTTTCCTAGTCAAAACACTGGAAGCACTAATTAAAAATAATTGTTGATGGTATCATCCTAAATGCTTACTGTGTTTCTTATCTGTCCAACTCATGCCTTAGATTCCACGAATAAATCACAAAGACAACCGATATCACATACCACCACAGAAATGAGCTTAGCCTGGGAGAACAAATTAAGGGAAAGATGTGATCTAAAGCCCCCAGCTTCCTCTGGGAACGAGGTGCTGCTCACGCTCCTGTTCAGAGCTGTGCACACGCACACTCCAGGCTCTGCCCTCTCCTGCTCTCTCCCAACCCAGGCCTGTCTGTGGGGCCCAGGGAGACAGCCCCTGCCCCAGCACTGTGTGCTGCACTGCTCAGCACAGCTCCCTGCAAGCCCCTGTCTCTTGCATTGAGAACGCTGACAGTAAGGAAAGAAAACAAAATGAACTTTGTTCCCTGAAATGCCACACGTCTCTCCTTCCCCACCGTCCTGTCACCACCTACAGCTCTCACACGTGACTCAGGGATCCTTCACTGGCCTTGTTTTTCATGCTTCCCCAGCTGAGATGTGAGGCAGGCTTGAAGGAGTCACAGCTCACATCAGAGCAGCTTATACCTAGATGCCATGCAGCTCCCAGTCGGATGTATGGGTCTGCCGTGAGGTCGAGGAAGGAGGTAAACACGGGGCTCCCCATAACAGTACGTACACAGTATGTCAGAATTAGTTATCCAGTACCCAGCTACACAATGGGAAGAGAAAATCAGAAGTCATCTAACATGAAATGTTAGGAGGAAGCTCGTTCTCATCCCCTTAGCAACCACCATCACCACCTGCAGCAGGCAGCGCTGTAACACACATCTCCAATCAGTACTCTGTGATTTTGCAGTTTGTCTCATAATTTTTAAATGCAAGAATGCTTCTACCTTTTCTTTTTTTTTTTTTGCTCTCACACTATTTGGGTGCCCATAATCCGGTGAAATTGCCCTGCTTTCCCTGGAGCTGCACTATTCTTCTTAGATGCTGTACTAAGGGATGTGGTTTAGTGGGAAAACATTGGTGGCAGGGGGACGGTTGGACTGGATGAGCTTGGAGATCTTTTCCAGCCTCCTAATTCTATGATTCTATCAGGTGGTCCTCCGGACTCCCCACGGCTCTTGGAGACAACAGGGCCATTCTGGGGCACTGAGCAGTGGTTGGCAGGATGCCCCTCCATGGCACACACTGGTTCCACAGGAGCTCTGCTGTGTTGAAGAAGCAAAGGGAAGCAGCTGGGCAGAGCACACATGGACTTTTGGAAATGAGGACACTGCCCCAGGTACAGCGAGAACTGTTTGAGTGGGCTAGAAGAGGAGGGAGCAAGTCCACCTGTGCCTGCTCACAGCTTGTGACCCCCAGTAGAGCCAGCAGCACAAGGTGAGTTTCCTCATTGTGCCGCACCAGCCTCAGCTGCCTCCGCTCTGTGCCAGGATGAAGGAGGAGTTCCTGCAGAGCATCCCTGCAGCACCCCTCCCCCGGGCACAGCACAGCAGGCAGTGACAGACCTGTTTGGCAACAAAAGCCACCTGAGGAGCAGCACAGCGATACAATGCCTGGCTGGATGAGCATGGGTTGCTGTACATCCCAGCTCAGCCTTTGGTCAGAATGCTGTGCTCCTGCGCAGAGCCAAACGTCGGGGCTGTGAGCAGAACAGACCTACCTGGCACTCCAGAGCTGCATATGTGCATGCGGACCCTGTGCACTCCAGCAGCACTCACCCAGTACATCTGATGCTTTGAGCTGTTCAAGCTTCAGAGCAGTGACGGTGCTTCTGAGCGGTGCAGGGGCTGCGTGGTGCTGAGGCCTCTCGCTGCTCCTGACAGCAAAATGCTGCTGGGATGCTGCAATGTTCTGAGCCTGCTCCAGCCCTGCCTGCAGCTCCGCCTTTGCAGCTGCTCCCCAAAGTGTTCTCCATCCCTGAGCCCAGCAGCACACCTGGGTCCCCGTGTGCCACGTGAGGACCGGGCCATGCTTTCATATGGATATAAAACCTGTCCTCTCCATTAAGCAATCTTTTTTATTTCACCTCATGCCTGTGCCATGCCCACCACCTTCCAGGGCAGGGCCTTTCCCCAGCCCCCTGCTGCTCTCCTGACACAGCTCACTCCATCCCCTCAGGCTCTGATGCTGGCACAGAGTGCAGAGCCCCTCTGCTGCCTGCAGCTGCCATTAGGCTCTGCACTGGGCCCAGCAACACAGGGGGACTCAGTGCTCCACATACAGAGGTTGGACCTTAACTGAAGTCACTGGAAAAGTTTAGGGGAGGCAGAAAAGAGGTCTGTTTGACAGACGGGTAGGTTGGTCTGTTTGGAAATGGCAACTTCAGTACACAGTATGTACCTGATGTTTCCTGCAACTGTTTATCACACTGTTGGAATTAATAGAATTAATATCTAGAATCAATAATCAAGTCAGATATCTTTAATAATTCTGAGTCTCCCTGTACACGAGGGATTCCCAGCGAGGAGTGGAGCCAGGGCCGCTTCCACCCATGCCCAGCACCATGCTGCCTCCACACACCCCACACTCAGGCAGAACACACTGGCACTTAACCCATACAAACTGCATTTCTTCATGCTAAGCCAACGTGGTCACTTGACGTAGAGCATAACACACAGTCACACAGAGAGGTGGTACCCAGAACATCGCCACGAGACAACAGACAGCATCACCACCCCCCGGAGCCGTCAGCAGTCAGCTCTGTGCAGCGAGGCTGCAGTGACCTCGGCCATCGGTACAGGAACGTGCTGCCCCGGTGAAGGCTGACCTCCAGCTGTGCTGTGCCCAGCGGGTGGGATGAAGGATGCTGCTGGGCGTTGGAACCAACTGCTGCCCTCCTGCAGGCCCTGCTCCTGCCGGTGGGGTCGGGCAGTGTGGGCCCCGTGCCCAGCTAGGCAGAGCTGTGGGGCTGCGGGCAGGCAGTCAGCGAGGTGGGGACCCAAAGGAGTGCTCCTTGCATCGCTCTCTGCTGAGCATGGCAGCCCACAGCTCCATACACGTACACGCAGCACATAAGCTCTGAGGTACAACAAAGGGGAGAGGATAAACACCAGTGTAACGCTTCATCCACGCTGCTGCAGCGTTTTCTCGGCCCCGGCTCCCCGTGCACGCCGACCAGCCATCGATCACTTCAGCTAACGGAGCACCACTCGCAGGGCCGGGGGCTCTGCAGGCTCGGCTTCTGCATGGGCGGCGGGTCCAGGGCTCCGTGCAGAACACCCTGTGCTGTCCTCGAGGGGCTGTCCCCTCTCCGGCTCAGAGCGCAAGGCACGGGCGGTGACGGGAGGGGAGCGGGGAGGGAGTGAGGGCTCACAAGACAGGGATGCTCCGAGACACAGGGTGACAGCAGACGGGGCACACAGCCACATGCTGACCTGCTGGGGGGCCCCGCGCCCGCAGCCGGCGGCCGGCAGCCCTCAGTGGAACGCCAGGAGGAACATGAGCACCACGTTGACGACGATGAGGAAAAGCAGGATGACAAAGACCACCACCCGCTGGGTCTCCGGGTTCATGTTGCAGCGGAGGAAGGTGTGAAGCGCGCTCCATTTGTGCCTGCTGCGCTCGGGGACCTTTGCCATGGCTTCAGCCCCGGGACAAAATTAAAAAAAAAAAAAAAAAGGAAAAAAAAAAAAAGCGACCTTCCCAGAGCAGCGCCGGGGCAGCAATCAGGAGCAGCAGCAGGGGCTCGGCCCGGCCATGCCGCCCGCGGCCGGGACGCCGCCGCACCCCCGCCCGCCGCGGCCCCGGAGCGGTGCGGAGCTCTCCCGCGCGGAGCGGCGCCGCGTTCCGGCCGAGGCGATTCGCTGCGCCGTCTCCAGGATACGCGCGGGCCCCGGGGAGGGGGGGGGGCGGCACGAGCGGGCGGCGGAGCCCCGCAGCCCCGCACCGCGCCGGCGGACGGAGCTCGGAGCCGGGCTATGGGCAGCGCGGAGCCCGAGCGGCACCCGCAGGCGCCGCCGAGAGCAGCGGGAGCCGCGGGCGGGGCCCTGACGAGCTTGGCGAGGGGCAGCCGGCGCCGGGGAGCCGCTGCTGCCGCACCTGCGTGGTCCGAGAGCTCGTCGTCCCTCCGTGGGACCGCGGCCGGCGCTGGGTGGTGCGAAGAGGATGACTGTGCACTTCACCCCGTCCTTCTGCCGCGCACAAAGCGCGTGTATGTGTTTGGGGAGATGCCCCTCTGGAAGGGCTGCCTAGCACGGCCCACAGGGCACGGCAGCAGGCATGAGCACAGCCCTCCTCTTTTATGATATATATCTTAAGGAAAAAGCCTTTTGCAGTGAGGGTGGTGAGGCACTGGCGCGGGTTGCCCAGAGATGTGGTGGATGCCCCATCCCTGGGGACTTTCAAGGTCAGGCTGGATCAGGTCCTGGGCAGCCTGATCCAGCTGTGGTGTCCCAGCTCATTACAGAGGAGTTGGACTGGATGGCCTTTAAAGATTCCTTCCTGCTCTAAGGATACTACGATCCTATGATTCTAACTAATTCAATGTGCTATTTCTGAGCATAAAAGCCCTGGACATCCTATCTCCAGCCTACATACAAAACAACGCCAGGCAGGATGAAGCTGTGCTCCCCTCGTGCCCCAGGCCTTGTGAGCTGCACCTTTTGTACTAAGCACATGAACCCACAGGCTGCCTGAGCTCCTGGGCATTCCTGAGCTTTTGGCCTGAATGTGCTTAAGAGCTCTGAAGAAAACTTCCCTCCAATACATTCTACAGCTCAACCCTGAGCTTGTGGGCTTCCAGTCAGTGAAAGTTCTTCAAGGCCAGATTTGATTCATAGCATTGCTCAGCTTCTGGGAATTCTGACCGGATGATATTGTAGGTCCAAGCTTGGCGATTCTGTGATTCTCTAATTTGGCCATAAGCCATTGAACAGCGTTTTGAGGCTTGGGGGGGGGGGGGGGGTCTTTAGGAGAAGGCAATCCAAGTGAACGGGAAACGTGGCCACACAAGCTATGCAGATATGAAGGCAAGCAGCTGTAGCATCTTCTGCGTCCTCTTGGTGCCGCTGATCAGAAGCAGAGCCCAGCAGCCCACCACGACACACACCAGAGCCTGGCCATTACCCTGCTGGTTGCAGGATTCTGGGCCACTTCTGAAATCTAGTATGCAGTCATTCTGCAGTCAAGTCTTGGCAGCTCACAAACACATGTGAGTATTTGAAGGCAAAAGCACAAGAAATTTGACTGAATCGCTGAAAAGCAATCTGAAAGGAGAAAGTAGTTTCCTTCTTGGATGCTACATTCAGACCTCTTGGAAGGAGAAGTTTGGGAGTGACACCAGCTGCAACCTGGCTTCTGTCACCAACCCCTCACACTGATTCCCCCTTGCAGGGTCTGTGCATGGAGGTGCTAGTTCCATGATAATTCACAGTGTCTCAAAGCATAACTCCATGTCATGGAATGCCATGGGGTCTTGTCCCACACACAAAGTCTCATTCCTGCTCCTCACTGATCAGACATGCTTCTGTGGTAGGTGGCATCCATTAGAGATGAAATTGAGGAAGGTTTTGTCTCGTAGCTTGTAGGAGAGTAGAATTCAGTTTGTATAATGACTGCACAATCCTCACTGGAATCTGATTAACAATTGCAATAATTTACTCCCAAGCCTTCCTCTAAGAGTTCTCCTCAGTCAGATGGGAACAGAAGCACCCTGTGGGAATTATGCTATCGCTCAAAGCAGTGCCAATGGTGAAGGCAGAGCAGCTTGAGGCCTGATGGCGTGCACAGACCCACAGCAGTTGGAGTCTAATATTAGATAAGTACAGAAGCATCTTTTCCTTTACTTTCTTCCAAAATAGCAGTAGTTATTTGTCCAGGCCTGAGCTGTCACCTTGCTTACAAGTGGAGCAAACGGGGCATAGGCTGTCGGAGTTTTCAGCTTTACAGGGTCAGGGGCATTTGGACAATCCCGCCTGTCTGACAAATGGAGTGTGCTAATATTGTCACAGCTGAGCTGGGAACGGAAGGTTTTATGTACATAAATGTGAAAAATTAATAAGTGCAACAAACAGTGCAGGTGCTTCAGCAGAATATGCCGATAACTAACAGGAGATGAACAGGGAAGTGCTGTCCACACCCCAGGAAAGCAGACAGCACGTGTCAGAGCCCTACACCAGCTCGGCTCCCCTAGCTCACCGTGGGCCTGCACGGCACAGCTCTGCACAGCACAGCTGCCATGGACTTCAGTGCATCCAGCAAATAGAAGATATCAAGCGTTCTCTTTCACAAAGCCTGCTGACATGAAGACCTGCCAGTGGCAAGACTGTGAAATGCCCTGATGCAGGATCCTCCCTACCAATGATAAATGAAGAAAAAAAGAGCTAAAAAAGAGCTCCCACCAATATCTTCTTAGCTTGCTGCTCTCTGCATTCACATCTGCTCCCAGCCCAGAACTTCAGCGAACCTGCACTCGGACCCAACTGCTGTGAAGGAGCACAACCCTACTGCTGTTGCGAGGCCCTTACTGCTCCCCATGGCCTTGTGCAGGCCTGGCTGGCAGGCAAGTGCTGCGTGGGGACCGCCAGCCCATGCTGCTGGACACAAGGGCTGCTGTGTTTGCCCTCGGTGGGTTGTGTGTGCTGTGTGTGGGAGCAGTGGGGTTACTGCCAGTGACATTTCCTCACTCTGTCAGGAGCAGGCATAGAACCAACCCAAATGGGACACGCTGGAGGCACCGCATGCCCCCAGGGGATGTGCCTTTCCCAAGGAAAGCCAGGACAGCATGCTCGACTCTCACTGACTTTTCTTCTTTCAACAGCTCCCACAGTTCTGCAGCAATGCAGAAAAATGCAAGGAACATGCTCCTTCTTTAAAACATGGCTGAATTTGCTGCTCACTCTGCTCCCTACCCAGCCAGGGTAGGACCAGAGCCCTTGGTCAGGGCTGAAGCTGAAGGAAGGATCGTTGGAGGGATTAGCAGTGCTTCCTGAAGGGCCAGAAGAGTCAGGAAGGACTTTATTTTTCCACCACAGGATTCAAATGCATTCTGGAGATTAGGGGGAAAAAGGAGAGCTCACAGAGAGGAGCTGCTCTAAGTCAGGATTTGGAGAGAGAACAAATACAAGAAGTTTTTAATGTCAAAGCCATGCTGAGAGGAACCTGAGGCATGGTACAAAACCAGTTCGTTCCAGATACACTCACCCGTCTCTCTGCAAACACTTAAACCTGGAATAACCCCTACACTAAGCTTTACCCAGCATTCCTGCTCCATTGCATTCCTCCTTTATCCCCTTCTTGCAGCAGACCGTTGTACTCTGACATCCACTTTGTTATTGCACAGTTATCTGATGCAGGTGTTTCTTGAACTGGCAAACTGAGTATGGACCTCCCTAGCTATTTTTAAAAGAAAGACATTGGCTGGTGTAATTGACTGTAAGAGCGAGGTTTTGCACAGCAGACTTGCTTTACTTGCACCACCATGCTACAATTTCTAGAGTTTATAAACTGCAGTTTAACTTGTACTCCAAATATACGACGCTGCTAACACACATCCTGACACAGAACTGGGACCCCTGAAAGCCAAGAAGCAAATTCCCAACGATGAGTGACACGACGGGCAGGGCAAGTCCTACACTGTACCAGACAGAGCACACCTGAAAGCTGGGCCCCTCCAATGAACAGTGACATCCCTCTTCTTCAGCCACTTTCCGGTCAGCTTTGGCTGCCTTTGTGCAGGGTTGGCTGAGCATCAGCAGTCCAGGAAGCACTTTTGGAAGCACACAGATCACAGAGCCTGCCATCAGGTGCAGCTGAGAGCCCTGTGCAGGTAGCACTGCCAGGCTTGCCTGCCACATCTCCTGCAGTGCTGCACAGCAAGGATTGAAGATCCCATTGGCGCTGAGGTGGATGCCCTTGTGGGCAGAGAGCGGCTGGGAGGAAGCCAGGACCTTCTGCAAACATAAGCTTAGCCCTGGGGGACACTGTGCCACTGGAGCTCTTTGTAAGAGCCTCCATCATAAAGAGACAAGCAACTCACTGTTAGCATCAGCAGTCATGCTGTGTTTTCTGGAAGCAGCAAGGGGGATCGGGCAGAGTGCTAGGAACCTATGGCTATGCTGAACCACAGGCAGGCTTGGAGACAGTGGCAAAAGTAACTTCAGGAGTTCAAATGTTGGATTATTTCTTCTTCAAAGGGAAAGCTGTTTGTGGAGCCAAGCATGACTCTACAGGTCTGTAACTAGGAATACATTTAATGTTGTCTGTTTGCTGCCATTGCAAGTCCTTAGTATGCACAGCCATCATTAACAAGTGTCAAGAGAACAGAAGCTGTTAGTCTTTGCAATTTAAAAGCTGGCAGTGCTGACGTAAGAACTCCAAAGGCGTCATGCTGCCTTCAGTTATTACCTTGTAGTGGCATATTTAGATCTGTTTCACCACCATAGAGAAAAGTTGGGGCAGTGCCCCCTCTTTCAGCATATCAGTCCATGTTGGAGCACACACACCCTGGAGAGGCAAAGCACAGAGGCTCCCTCCTCAGTTTTGCTCCTGGCAGGCAGAGACTGCCCCCTTAAAGCAGCATTTCCACTGTGCATGAGCAAAGCCCCTTCTGCTGTAACACCTCAGCATTTTCTAGGAGTGTGACAGATCCCACGTGCTATTCTTGCCCCAAGAACTAAAGGAAAGCCGATTTTTCTGTTGTTTTGTTTCTAATAAGTATCAGATTAGTAGGGCTGTTTTAGAGAGAGCCTGGAGTAGTTCAGCAAGAAAATTATGTGTTGTAGAAAGACTTCTGTGTGGATCAAACGTGTGCTCCTGCCTCAGCTGTATTCTGATCATGGGGAAGGGGAAAACAGCTCAGAACAGCCACAGCTGCTTATAGCAAAACAGGAATGTGGTTCTGGTGACCTCCTGACACCACTTAACTCCTGATCCTGACCTCTGAGGAATCACACTTGCTATATAGTATTTGGATATACTGATTTCATCTTATTTCATTGTATAAAGCCCTCTGAAAAGACATGAGAAGTTTCAGATCTGAGGACTCTAAAAACTAAACTCATAGGGCAGCAAAAACTACTTCTGTTCTGCCTCAATGCCTGGAACACTCTCATACACAAGGTATGCAAGCACTTAAGACCAGAAACTCAGATCCAGTAAAGATTTATGTCGATCTACATCCATCAGGGAAGACATTAATTCTTGTCCCTGACAGCAAAGAGCTGACTACAGTGCTCCTCAAATAAATCAGAATTGCTGCTTCTGGACCACAATTGTCAACTTTGGTTGCAGAAATATGCAAGACAAAAAAGTAGGAATGAAGGATCCAAAGAAAAAAAAAAAGGGGTGGGGGGGTGGTACTTGTTAACTGGTTTCTATTTGCTGTAGTACCAGCTGGGAGAGCAACAGTCACCAAGATAGAAAAGTGATAACAAGTCTCCTCTCCCAGATTACACTGCAAGATCAATAATTCTGCTTTCTGTCTGTCAATCTATTATGAGAGAGAAGAGAGAAAAGGAGATTGTAAGGTTTTGCTGCATTATTTTATTTTTTTCTGCACTGGAATTTGTCCTCTTACACAGCACAAGAAGTTCTAATGAATGAGAATATAGATAGGTAACGCCCAAACTGCTATGAAGGACACTGTCTATATTTGACAGAGTTGAAACTCTTTGTTCTGATTTCATCCACATGAACATTTGGTATTGTAAAACTGTATTATTTATTTTCAGGGGATCCCCTTACAGTTTACATGTCTTATTTGTTACAGCTGGGTGTGCCTGGATGATACCAGAAGAATAAGTTCCCAGTGAGCAATGAGAGTTTAGCACAAGAGACTCATCAGACACAGATGCATGCTGCTTGGCAAGACAAGATAGGACTGCTAGAACATTTGCTGCCTTTGGTAAATGGGAGATTATTTTTGTTTACACCGTTTCCTGAGCATTTTTCTGTAGGCATTACTTTGTTAAATCAGAAATATGTATACTGGACTAATCAACTTAATTGCACCCTATCGATAAGCACTGCTAAAACAGGAACATATGTAACATATTGCAATACTCTCATTTTAAAACATAAGGCAACGATGTTCTACATCTTAGATAAAATCGTAAACCCATGAACTGCTGAATCCAATGAGTCCTTCCATTTCCTCAGGAACAAAACTTCACATACCAAATTCCAAGCTTATCAAATGTAGTTATAAGAGATAAGGAAAATAGAGGGAGCCTGGCTACTGTTTTCCAAACATTTATTGCTTTGCTTTCATAAGATGGAGACAACACTACTCACTTAGGGCTGAAAGAAGGCAAATACTCCACCTGCACTGAACTGCCAAAGCACATAGCTGTGAAGAACCCCTTGCACAGCAACAGAGCAGAACAGACTCCTGGTGCCTATCAGAAATGTCCGAGCAAACACACCTAAGACCATTTGCACCGGCCAACTATTTAATAAGAGGCATTTTTCCTCATTATCTCCGGCATCACTTGAGAGCTCAGCAGGCAAGCTTTTACATGCTTAATTCATCAACTCCTCCGCTTCAGTCTACAGGTACCATATTTCATTCTGTTTGACGCCGTGTCTACCCTGTGCATGCTATTTTGTACTGGAAAGTCAGAACCACAGTGCATCTGGAATATAGACTTCCTCTTGCCACGTTTTACCAACTGACACTGCGGAAGAAAAATGATGCAAAGATGAAGTCTTTACCTAGAACAACCACCAAGTAAACTCCAGCAAGGACAATCTAAAAACAAAAATCTCTCTTCATGAAGATCTGCATCTGAAAGAGCATCAGACAGACTTCTCCAGAAAATTGCTTCCCCTGCCTCTTTTCCCATCCCAAACCCTTTTTATTACTTTTTGACTGATTTTTCTTGGCTCCTACACTGACTCATGCTGATCTTCCTAGGTGGGCTCTGTACAACCTTCCCAGCTCTTTTATTCCTCTCATCTTCCTGCCAACAAATTATTCGAGTTTTATGAAAGGCTCCTTTTTTATTCCATAACCATTTTCTCTTGATCCAAAATGAACTTAAACTCAGCGGTTGCTTTGTTGTTTTTTTTCAACACAACATTTGTACTGCCAAACACCTTAAAAAAATGTATTTTAGCCTTCTGTGTTTACTTGAAAGCTGCTTCTTCCGAGAGGTTTGAGAATAATGTGGTTACCATAGTTTCCATATCCATGACCAATAAAATGCAATTTGGAATACAATGCAACAAGGACAAGACCACTCAGCAGAGTTGTCTAAACAACTGGACCCTGCTGTCTTCATGCTAGATTGCTCCTAGCATTACTATGGGAAATAGGATTAATCACCACCCAGATTCTGGTGCAGCAATCAAGCTAAAGGCTTATGCTTTTCTGATTCCCAGCTACTGGAGATGGTTCAGATCCAGCACTTAAGATTTCTCTTCATGTAAAAACCGTATCTCACTGATTTAGTATTTCACCTCCAAGAGATTTTATATGTCACTGCATTCTTTTGTTCCAGGAAGTAATTGTGTAGGGAAGCACCGTGCTAATGCTCAGCAAAGGTAATGGTGATGGATTCATTACCCGTAGAAATCTGTTGACAAAGTAAATAATGTACTGCCTGTTCTTACAGCTTTGTTGGCCCCTGACAGGCAGGCTTCTAGGAAATATGCCAAAGATAAACTTCTCTCTTCAAGTCAACCAGCCAACAAACCCACATATACTTCAAAGAGGATAAAAACAATACCTGCTTTGGACACATCCACTCACTTTCCTTATTAGAAGTTATATGATGGAAATTTACTCAAATAAAGCGAACTAATAAAAGAAAGAAAACCAAACGTCCTCAATAACAGAGAATGATGAAGAGAAAAACACAACATATACAATGGATACAGAGATCCACTGCCAAGTCAAATCATTTTTCTGATTTTAAAGAGCTGTGAAGATTTCCTTTAAAAATAAAGTGAAAATAAAAGGAAAAAGGTAAAATATTTTGCATCCCCTTTAAAAATAATAATAACAAAAAAAGAAAAGAAACAAAAGTCCAGAGGATGTTCTGTGTCACGAGTCACAATGATAAGAGTTGCTAAGTCAAGACCTGAATGGCAGGAAAGCCAAATTCTTCTCTGACAATCTCAGTGCACACTACGGGACTGACTTCTGTGGTGGCTGGGCCTCTCTCAAGACCATACCAAGTTAACAGGAGTGAATGCAACTCAACACTTGCAATACACAGATAAGTTGAATTTCCTTTTAGTGTAACACACTGGGGACAGGAAATTAAGAAAAAAACAAACTACTGAAGTTCAATTTCTTCTGTTTAGGGCAAAACCTATCAAAACTGCTGAGGTTTAAAGTTCTGGCCATAGTTTGACAACCGCTGCATGTAAACAGTAGGAGAAGAGAATACATCAAGTCTCTTCCTTACTCCAGGATCCCACGGCTGTAATCATGAATTCTGAGCACAAGAAGCAGGAAAACTGCTCAAAGAACATTTGCTGTTGTTCAAAACGAGGTGTTATCCTCACTGTGCAGTTCATGGGTAGCTTTTAGAGACCCCAGAAGCACCACCATTGTGTATATCTGACATAAGGCACTGAGCCTCAGTCAACATCATCTCAGTTATAGCTTAGCCACAGGAAAAAGTAATAAATATTTTATCACTGACTTCTCATTCAGTGAAGGTCGTGTAAAGGTACCAAAGTATAAGGAAAAGAAGAATGTGCGTATATGTATGAAATCACTCAGTGAATATGCATCGCTCTTCCAACAGAAAAGCTTATTAATTCACCCCACTAAAAAAGCATTCTGTGCATGCGTCAGACAAAACCATTATACTTTTGTAGAAAAAAAAATAAAAAATCTTAAATCCTATTATTATGTTGATCGTTGTCCTCCTCTCCTAGAGAGAGTGCCCTCAAGGAAAGCCCAGACCCCGCCATTAACCAGCTGCACGTGACATTTCAAGACTCCTGGATCAGTTCAAACAGAGGAATGACATCTTTCCTCCTCCTGGCCCCAGAAGCTGCCAGCACAGTACCTCGTTGATGGCGAGCTGCTCTCCGCCTCCCCCAGGGTGGCCATAGCGGTGGTTGGAGCTGCGGAAGTCCTCGTACAGGTCCTCCTCACTTCCCACATCATCTGTCAGAGCTGTCTTGTCCAGGGCCCCATCAGCGATCACTGCAACAGCAAAAAGAACTCATTGGTTATACACCACAAGGTCTTCAGAAGTGTTGCACCTGTAACATGAGCTTGGTAGGGGTAAGGGATGCAATAACAGCATACAGAGATGAGGAAACCATACACGCCCATGGCAAAGAACACAAACATGGTTTTGCTACTACCTTAAAAATGGCAAGATAAAAGACTTGTGTCTGCCAATTCAGAGCAAGGAAATTCCAAGCCCGTGGAAAACCATTCACTTTCCTCTGTCCACCCATTCAGTTTGAGAATGCCTTTTGTTGCTTGCTATAGAAATATCCTCTACCACCACCAGCACAGGAGGGCTGTTCTGCTTGAAGTAACATGGAATAAGCTGCGGACAGCCAAGGCTCAGCAGTCTGCAGAGAGAACCTGTACTGAAGTCTCAAGTCATAAGCGTGAGACTGAGGAATAAAAAATGACATCTACACCTGTTGCATGGAAGAAATTCTCTTTCAGTTCCTCTCTTTCATAGGCAGAAACCTTTTTCTAAGGACTCCTCAAGATATTAGAAAATAAACTTCAGCAGCAAGTTAAGGATTCATCCCTTACCTGCCCAGGCTAGAGTTCTCAAAATCTATGAAAAATGCTAATTATTAAAGAAAACACTTGAAGTCATATTCTTCTGGAATAGCAACTGCTGGAAAAAATGGTTTCCATGACACTGAGGTGAGTTTCACAGAAAATTTCTATACATGAAATAAGCAGCTAACACAAAGACACTTGATGCAGAGGACAGCAGCTCATGTAATTAATAATTTGAGTTTAATGGGCTCGACATGGCTTCACTACAGGGACTAAGTGAAAATACAGGCATTGCTATCATTAATCCTGTCGAAGTTATACGTCATGTCATACTCAAAAACTTTTGTAAAACAAGTGAAATCAAAGCATTTAACTTATCTAGCACAGCTTGGGCAGGAAAAGCAATGGCTGGCTTGGTTTTTGAGCTTTCACTTCATTCCATATTTAGCAGGACCTACAAACATCATCTTTGCCAGTGCTTTCATTACATGTGAGGCTGCTCTTTACACATTAAGGTTGCAACAATAACATCACCAGTAAGAGTGAGGTGTAAATGCACTGTAGCATCGGTCAGTTCAGTGCAGTTACTAACTTCCAAATGGCAAGTTTATGAGCTGCCTCTGAGCTAAATATTTGATTGTTTATGTTTTGAATTCAATAAATACAGCATAATGAAGACACTCATCACCTAAATCTGAAACTCATCCAAGACTAATGGAAGCTCAGGACACAGAGGTGAACATGAGCTTATAACAAAAGCAGACTTTTCTAGGTCAAATAGAAAAGAAGCAAGAATGATGCAAAAGTCTTTGAAGATGAGTTAGGAAGGAAACATTGCAGAGAAAGAGGAAGAACAGAGAAAGCGTGAAGTGCTTCTCCTTCAGCCAGAGTAATCATCTATCATAAGCTGGGAAAACATTTTAGCCTCTCTCCAGTTAGAAAACAATGCCCTTAACCCTTTATTCCCAACAAGGAGCTTAATGCTACCTAGCTTGTAGCTTTCATCAGATGGCATGCTTTTCAATTCTTGTGCTATGGTCTCTCAGCTCAGAACATGGTTCTAGTCTTGGTGCCTTGATTGGAACTGCCCCTCAGAAAGGAGTCAAGTTCCTTTTTCCATTCCTCTGCCTTAAGGAAAAAATAAAAATCCTCCTGGACATACTCCACAAAAAATGCAGTTCATAATCACTCAGAAGTTTTCAGTCCTTTAAGGCAGAATGGCCCATGGTAGTCATTTGATGTTTTCCCAAAAACGTCTAATCCAGGAAAGAACTGAAAAAAGATTTTGCTCTGAAGCAGCTTACATGGGAGAAAAGGTTACGAACAAATAAATAAAACAACAGTCTGCAATGGCAACCCATTGCACTAGAAATCCACCAGAGAAGTTGGGGAATGAAGGCTTTCAGTGTACGTAATGACTCAGCATGCACAGAATGAACTAGGTCAAGAAGAAAAGAAGCAAGAACTATACGAAAATATCTGAAGGCAAGTTAGCAGAAATGGATAAAACAGTTTATCAGCTTCTCAGCCGCACAGTACTAGTTGGACAGAGAAGTGTTAAACTGGAGTTGGTCTGGATGCCCTACTTCCATTCCCCACCAAATGCTCATCTCCATGTCACGCTGCATTCCACTGATGTGGCCACAGCTGGCTTCTGTGTCCTCCTGAAGCTGCAGATCTGACCTGACCCTGGCAGTCAGACAGCAGAGAGCAACACTTTGTTAAAAATAACACTGAGCTCCAAGTTACATCCAATTAGCTCAAGCAGATTTCTCCACATTTCATACGGTTGTTGTGCTAGATTCCATTAAATATGGCAACAAATCCCATACAGGGGGATGTCACAAACAGCAGTACAACAGCCTTCTCTGAAAACATTACAACTCTGTGTTCTCCTGTCGTTAGTCAGAATTCATGGTACAAGGGCACTGCCAACACCAACTGACAAGAGTGTGCACAAACCCTTTTTTATGTATCTGAATAGAGAATAAGGTGTCTGCAAAGGAGACACCTTGAGGATGTGAAGCAGTGAGAGCATCCCAGAGAGAAGTGCGAGTAGACAAAGCTTGATCAGAATGGAGGAGTTAGGTATATGGTTCATTCTCACTCTGCTCTACACGCTCTGCAGCTTGGGACTTCTCACAAAAGGATGCTGCCCAGAGTGCGATGAGCTCCTCCTGCAGGGCCCTGCCAGCCCAGCAAGGGGCCTGCTGGCTGCACCCTGCCCATGGGGCCTCTCCTCGGGCATGGGGAATGCCTGCTGCCCCCAGGGAGCTGCCTGCATGTAGGGTGCTTGCTGGGAGCCATCGCTGACTTGACCCTGCAGAACAGCTGAGCCTGACAGAGAGCGGTGAGAAGGAAGAGAGGAGAGGGGCCTTGTGCTGTCTGTCTTACAGATGGGCAGCCAGAAGTTGCTGGCTGTTGTCTGCTGAAGGACTGAATGGAACTGATGAGGAATAGCAGCCATATTCCAGAGACAACGAGAGACAAATTAGTTTGTCGTGTCCTAGCTCCTCTCTCAAAGCTGTACATGTTCTAAGTGCAAAGAACAAGTGAGCACAAGACATAAATAGCTAGAAAGCCCAAACCCCAAAACCTAGCACCACCAAAACAGATTCCCATTCTCTCTAGAGAAACAGAATGCAGTTCTGGCACAGCTTCCCCAGAGAGCTCATACCAGAGAGCTCTGTGCCCCCCAGGTCATGGCTCAGCAGGACTGAGCACTGTGGCTGCCTGCTGACAGGGAGCTCCTGCCACGGTCTGGCTCAGAGCCCTCAGCAGTAACCCAGTACTGATGGAAAATGGGTCACAGGCAGCTCCCCCTAAAGCCAGCCAGCCCACAGCTTTAGGGGTGAGGCCAGGGCAGGAAACAAGGGATGACTGCAGCCAGCTTTGAAAGCCAACAGCACCCACAGTTTATTAAAAGTACATATTAACGACAAAGGGAACAACAACTGTGTACTGGAAGCACTTCTCTTCAAGCATCCTCTTCCAGCACCACATCCACACATTTGCCTCTCCGTGGCATTTACATTTAAAATAATTCACTGGAATAACAGTAGGAGCATGATTTACACTCACAGAGCAAATTAATTCACAGCTAACGACATCATTCCCACCGCCTCACTGAGCAGAGATGGCTGTGGTTACGTGTGCCCGCCGGGAGCTGCATCTGGAGGAGGGGTAGACACAAGAGGTGTGCAAGGTGGGAAACAAACCTGGGAGCCCGTGTACAGGTGAAGACAGCCCCTCCACCCTCCTCTCTTTGCCACAGCTGCCACTGCAGTGCTGCAGCATCCACCTGCCCCACTCTGACTGGTGGCCATCATTTATCAGCTGCTCGATCTACACAGGTCCCTGTGCAGCTGCCACAGCAAAATCCATTGGTGATGTCATCCCACTTCTGCCCCAGCAATGCCATTCCACAGATTTTTTGCTGTGCTGGGGGGATCCTCTCACGTCATTGTGCTCATGGCTGTGGGCTGGTTTAACAGGCAGAGGCCTGTTAGTATGAACTTCATAATGGGAAAAAAAACAACCAACAACACCACAAACCATGCACGTGGGCCTACAAAGCCAAGCCATACAGAGCTAAGATCTTCATGCTTACATTTATGAGCAGGTAATGAAAGTGAATCTGCAGGGGGAAAAAAAAGTAGAAACAGAGCATAAGGAAGAGAGGCAGAAAAATGTTTAAGGGGAGAAAGCAAGCTTCTTCCTCCCATATAAAGTAATAAAGGAGAGCACTCAGCATATCAAAATGAAACCAGCAGTTTGGTACAGTCCTGCTAATGGAATTCCCATTGTGAATGAAATTAGCCAAAGCAATGAGTGAGTCCGCAGTTGAGAACAAAAAGGAGACAGCTCTTCAACTCTGCAGGTCTGCTGGGTGCATCACCGAGTGTAACACTCACCAGCAGTAATGCGCTGAGTCACCCACCCAGGTTTCAATTTTCAAATCCCAATTAGAAACTAAATGACTTGCAGTGAGTGCTTAAGGAAGAGCCCTCAGCCCTCCTGGGCAGCAGAGATAATTATGGGGAAGAGGAATGTGGAGCATGAATGACTCCACGGCTCTGCCACCCACGGTACCCCTTGCTCCATACCCACAGCATCCCCATGTGCAGCCCCTCCTTGCTCACTGAGCTACATTACAGGTGGGAGGGATGGGGGGAGCGGTGTAAGCAGATGTGAAGAATAGTGGAAATGATGAGGAAAAAACAGATATGAAATAACATAAACCTGTGGTCCCGACACAAAGCCTGCTCCTTTTTTGGAAAGCACCTCTGCTGAGCTGCATACAAACAGCTAATTCACTGGCTGTGCTCCAGTCACAGCTACTGACGTGGAAAGAAGCAGGCACGTCCTCCTACTCTATTTGTTGTTTATTTGCTCAGGTCTGATTACTCATTCACATAGTCCTGTTTGCTCGCATTTTTTTCAGACGGATGTCTGTGGAAATGCTATTTACTTTTACATCTGGACAGTGATGAACACGATGGGGGCCAGCCCTAGTTTAGTCCGTTAAGCCTTAGAACAATCTAAGCATGAAATTCAGTTGTAGCCATCTAAACTCAGAGACAAATCCATGCTAGAATCAAGGCACATTCTTCACTGTATCCTCAGTAGGATGTACTGGTTGGGAAGGCTGGTATGTTCCAGCTTGTTGCCTTATTCATGGAGGTAGCTGCTTTTCAAAGGAGTTAACTGGGAGAAGAGAACATGGGAAGATGAATCAGCCATCATAGAGTCAAAATTTCCTCTGCGAAAGGTTAAATGCTTGGTTTTTCTTGTTTCTAACAGGTAACAAAGGTGAACACTGACGTGCCAGCCATGTTCAATTTTTAATTGTTCATTTAACTCTCCTGGTTTGCACTGCATCTCTCATGCCTTGAGGTAAAGCCAAACCAGTGACCCAACTTCTCTCTCTAGTCCTCTGAGTACGTGCGTGGCCCCCTTTGGACCCTCTCCATCTCCACATCCTTCTTGTCCAGGGCCCAGAGCAGAACGCAATAGTAGAGGTGGGGGCTCATGAGAGGAAAGCAGAGCAGAGGTGGTCACACCCCTTTCCCTACTGCTCACAGTGCTTTTGGTGCAGCCAAGCATACAGTTCGCTTTCTGGTCTGCAAATGCACATTGCTGGCCCACACTGAATTTCTCATCAACCAGTATCCCCAGCTGCTTTTCCTTCGGGCCACTGTCAACCCATTCTCTGTATTCATGTTTGGGATTGCCCTGACCAAGTGCAGGACCTTGCAACCACTTGGCCTTGTTGAAAGGCATGAGGCTTGCAGGGCCTGCTTCTGAAGCCCTATGAAAGACAATCTTCCCCTCCAGCATGCTGGCTGCTCCATGCAGCTTGGTATCTTCCTCTAATATATTTGAGTCTGCATACTATCATTCAATCAGAGTCAACTCAGATCAGCAGTAACCTCAAGTGAGCTTTCAACTCAACTGCAAGGATAAAACTACCACGTTTATGTCTCCACACTTACCCATTCTTACCCAGATGTGTAACAACTAAGCAAACGAATCAGGAAACGAGTACAGTAGTTATTTATTGTGGACAACATCAACTTCATCAAATATAGTAGGTAAAAGCAACATCAAAGAGTGTTAGTGCAGCTGACAGGCCTAACAAACATGAATCTGAAAGTGCTTTTCAATAAAACTTCATCTGCTTATATTTGCTTTCAGGAGCACATCTGCTCCAGCTGTTCAAGGCCTTATAGATACTTCCTGTAAGTGGAAAAAAAAAAGACTTTTCTTAAAGACTATTCCCACAGATTCCCCCCACGTGATCTCAGCAGCTAGTAGTACAGAGCACGGTTAAATGTGGCATCACTCTTAAAGGCCACTTCCAGGCTTCTGTTGCCTTTTGCTCACACAGGTATAACAAGCTTGCTGGTGGGAGTATGCAAAGCAGCCACGCTGTCGTACCTTTAATGAGATTTATTTCATCTGAAGCAAAGCACCAGCTCAGAATGAAACAATCAAATTCTGCATTATTATCTTTTCTCTCCTGCAGAAAACAAACAGAAAATCCAACTTAGACAGAAGTTGTCAGCACTGGTTAGATATAGCCAATGCTTCCAATCAGCACCAGTTCTCCGATGAGAACCTTAAACTGAAAAAGTTCCACTCATGCCCTCTCAGAAAGCACTGTTCCTCCTCCTTCTGCAGCTGCTTTCCAAGCACTTGGAGTTTTCTTAATGCAGGTGCTGATGTGAGCTCCCAGGTCTCATGCTGCCCTTGTCTGCTTTAATTAAATTGATCCCGCTGTGACATTTGCTTCACTTCTAAAACAACTTCCTAAGACAATTCACAGTAGTGTATCAGGAAACCCAGCTATCATAGGCCCCGACACCATTTGGTTTCTTGTACCTATTACTTTGTTAAAGAAAGGAAAGAACGTCAACATGCTATAGGAACCTCCAGTTCATTTACATTTCCAAAATTTCTGTGCCTTTATGACTCTGCATCCCAGTATACACCAGAAGACTGAGAGCTTGGAAGCAAAGTTGCCAAAAAGCACAGAGCTTTCTTCTGCCTCCAGTCACAGCCTGGAAAAAAGACAATTTCACCATGCACTGAACTTTCCCTACCAGCTTGGGGAGCATCCGTTTGCAAAGAGTAGTTAGTCATTTTTATGAAGAATTCCTACAAGGAAGTAAAATGATTCACATCAGAGAAGACTTTCAGATGTTGCACCCACTCATGCCAACTTTGCAACTTCCCTACACTGCTTTCACAACAGACAAACTTTCATCAGGAAGAAAGGGGCATGGGTTGTGTTATAAATTTAATGATAAAGAAGGAAGGATCATTTTGATAATGGTTTAAACACAGCCACCTTTGAGTAAGTTAAAACTATTTAAGAGTAGAACTTGAAACGAGGCCCACCCCCTTACAGCCAGGGCTTATTGATACGACAAACAAAGAAGCACTGGGCACATACCACTGCCCACAACGAGCCACTGCCTGGCACTTCTGGAAAGCAGGTTGTTTATATAAAGTGTCTGAAGACAGATGTAACAGGCTAACTTTGAACACTTACATTTGAAAAATGTGACCTTTCTTTCTTTCCCAGAATTCTGCATTATGCTATAAATCTAGTCTTTATCTTTGTGAAGCTATCCAGGCTGACAAGTGGCTTATATCTATGACCTTGTACCACAGAAGCAATTAAAAATGAATGCCACGAGAAGGCTTTCAATTGCTCTTGTGCATTTATCAAGTGTAAGTCTCAAGAGGCAGTAAGATTGTTTCGTTGACATAATTTTGAATGACCAGCCTTCATGCAACATGCAACAGATCTGGTTTCATCCTAGGGTTATAGTCTTCTCATTAACAATACTGGCAGAAATGTTTCACCTTTCAGAAATCCCTCTGCCCCTATTTATATTTTAATCTCGGTTCTAAGAAAATCCCTGAGATCAAGCTAGCAAATATTTCCAAGGGGAAAACAGGAAATCAAGGATTTATGTTATTTAACTGCAATTGCCATGACAGCTTGGGGATCAGGCTTTTTATAGGGCACATCTTTGGGTCACACAATGCTGCACAAACGAAGGAGGCAAAACTCAACTCTAAGTGGTCATGGTGAGCCTTCCTTCATGGAAATTAGAACAGATCTGAGGGAGCAGCTCCAAACAAGCTACTGGAGAGATGCTGTACGTGGCCAAGCATAATTCTGTCTTTCTGTTCTGAGTGAACAAAGACGTGAGAGCATCTCCACCAGAAGACAAATGCAGGATAGCAAAGAGCCATATTAACTCAGTTTAGGGGGACCTCACAGAGGGAAGTAAGATGGAAATGTCAAATTCACTCAGATATTGGATATTTATGTTTCTGTGAGTGCAAACTTCACTGTAATAGTTCAAGACCGATTCACTTGTACAGAAGACCATCTCTACAAACAGGTGGATGAAGGAATCTGGAGCACAGAGACTGAGAGGAGAAGACAGTGCAGTCCCTTACCCTCCTGGTACAGCTGGGTTGTGTTCCTGCATAGTCAGCCTACACTACCTGATATATATGAAAGTGAAAGAGACTGCACCAAAATTTCAAGCTGTAGGTGAACACTCTTAGGAAAAATATTTCCGACATCAAGGACAAGTCTAACAGCCTTATGCATGCAATAGTGTTCATGCTGTAGTAGGAAGAGAGCTGCCTGCCCTCAGCTACCTCCT
Source organism: Cyrtonyx montezumae (assembly GCF_038088225.1). Lineage (NCBI taxonomy): Eukaryota > Metazoa > Chordata > Aves > Galliformes > Odontophoridae > Cyrtonyx > Cyrtonyx montezumae. The sequence goes on along the minus strand of NW_027072056.1, from coordinate 1,423,228 downwards.
CCCTGGGAATCTAATGATGCAGAATAAATTACTGCAGGCCGAGTAGAATTAACCTTAGACGCTGAACTTGTTGACTGATGCATCTCAGCAAGTTTTCAGATATCATGCAAGACACAGACTTCACATTCAGCAGTTTTAAGTTTACCAGAAAACTGGAGTAAGGTACATTATTAGGAGACACCTCATAAGATTATTCTTCAGGTCTGAATTAGAGCTCTACACGTCATATGAAACCTTATGCTACAGCAAGAAAACTCTTCCAAGGAAAACAGTATTCCTCTTGGAATAATTCCTTTCAAAGCCATTATTAATCATCTCCTTTAAAAGAAGAAAGCATTCTGGCAAGGTCACATTGGTCAGTGCTCCTCTAATCATTAAATTAATTACTTAAGATGTTTACTGGAAGCTGCAACACAGAAATAAAACAGCAAAATTGGTAAGATCAGCAGTTCAGCAAAATCACAAGTCAGGGATGCTAAAAATGCATTCTGAATTCAAAATGACACATTACCACTTACAAATCATTGGACAGAAAGATTATTTGGGGCACTCTGGAGACATACGTAAAAGCTAACACCAGCCGAAGATAGCAAAATTAAGAGATTCATGTATATTACAGGCAGCAAAACAATCTCAACAGTCTAAATTAAAAAAAGAAAATCACTGCTCATTATTAGCAACTAAACTGAGCAAGATCCCTTAAAAAAGTAAGAGGGGGTAAAGCAGGCGAAGCCTTTTCTACCCTTATATGATCTACAGCCAAGCACAGCTCTACCTAAGGCACATGTCAGAAAAGGGACATGTCAGAAAAGGGACATTCTTCTGGAAGGAGGTGGCTGAAGCAGTCAAAATAATACCTGGAAATTTGACATGAATGTGCAACTTTGCAAAACCAAAGCAGGCTGATACAAGGACAATGCCTTCCAGAGCAATTCAGATCACATGTTCCAGTGTATGGCATCGGTCAACAAACCTAAAGCTCTTAATCAATTGCTTGAGCTTATAAAACATACATAAAAATCCTTTCTCTTAATGGTAAAGGTGACAAATTTGACCTTTTCTGTGATTACCTCCCCAAAACAAAACCATTTAATTCCACAGGGCTGCTGTTCTTTCCATCTAAGAAATGATTCTTACTTAGTTCCTATATGCCACTATAATGAAAGGAAGAAAATGCTTTGTTTCAGTTATTAAATGAAATAGCAAAATTCAAAATGAAAACAAAACAGATGGAAAGCAGGACTAACAAACTGAAGTCAGCACAACAGTCACCCACACTGAAGAAGCAGTTGACTAAATGCAATTTTTTTTTTCCCTTTGGTAAATTCACATGTCTTTACTGCACAGAATTGAATGTTTCTGAGTTCCCAACCCTTAGCCTTTTCCAAGCAGGCAGAGGAGTTGTCTACTCTAGAAAGGATTATAAAAGCAAAAACAAAACAAAGGCTCTGCTCCAGGCTCACAAGTCCAGAAATCCGTCTGGATGTAGATCAGTGATGAGTGGTGTCCCCCAGGGGTCAGTGCAGGGACTGATACTCTTTAATATCTTCTTCAGTGCCACCGGCAGTGGGATTGAGTGCACCTTCAGCAGTTTGCAGATGACCCCAGGCTGTGGGGTGCAGTCAACACACGTGAGGGATGGGATGCCATCTAGACAGACCTAGGACAGGCTGAGCAGTGGGCCCAGGTGAATCTCATGAGGTTCAACAAATCCTAGTGCAAAGTGTGCACCTGGACTGTGGTTCCCCTCACCATCAGCTGGGAGACAAAAGGATAGAGCGTAGACGTACCAAAAAGGACCTGGGGGTACTGGTGGATGGCAGCTGGACACGAGCCAGCAGTGAGCCCTTGCAGCCCAGAAAGCCAACTGTACCCTGGGCTGCATCAAAAAAAAAAAGCAGGGAGGGGAGGGGATCCTGCCCCTCTGCTCTGTGCTGTGAGGCCTCACCTGGAGCACTGCATCCAGATATGGAGTCCTTAGTACAGGAGAGACAGAGACCTGCTGGAGTGCATCCAGAGGAGGGCCACAAGAATAATCCAAATGGTGGAACACATCTCTTGCAGGACAGGCTGAGAGATCTGGGGCTGTGCAGTCTGGAAAAGAGAAGGCTGCGAGGTGACCTGGGGATGGCCTGTCAGCAGCTGAAGGGGGACTGTAAGAAGGAAGGGGACAGACTCTTTAGCAGGTTCTGTGTTGACAGAGCAAGAGGACATGGCTTCAAACTAAAAGAGGGGAGATTTAGTTTGGATATAAGGAACGTCTTTTACAGAGAGGGTAGTGAGGCACTGGCACAGGTTGCCCAGAGATGCGGTGAATGCCCCGTCCTTGGAGGCATTCAGGGTCAGGCTAGAGGGGCTCTGAGCACCTGGTTGAACTGTAGGTATCCCTGTTCACTGCAGAGGAGTTGGACTAGATGGCCTTTAAGCATCCTTTCCAACTCTAAGGACTCTGTGATTCTATGATTACAAATTCTAGCTTTCCAAACATCTCTCCAGCTACTATGGCCATATGACTGACAGGTGGAGCAGGAAGAAACAAAACAACCTAAACCCCACACCACCTAGCTTAAAAAAGGTACCCAGTGTACAAAATATACCTCGATCCTCAAATATACTCTGTGATTTATTTCTTACACAATGATTTGCTCCTTCAGTGCCTAAAATCGCTTTCTCAGAACTGAAGTAAATGGCAAAGGATTTCTTCCAGAAGCATCTTGCCATCTGAAGTTAAATTTAAATGAACCTTGTTTTCCAAAAGTCTTAAACATGACACATGTTCATGTAGAATGATAAATCTAAGTGTTCAGTTTCTTCTGTTCAGATTCTCCTGTGTTTAGTTACAGCAGAGCAAACACTGCTGGAAGTGCTTTACCCTGTGCCTGTTCTTATGAATTTCCCTTAGAAGTCTGCTCCTGCTGGTAATGCTGAATTCTAAAAAGCCCTTCTGAATGTCAGTGCTTACAGTCATATTGCAGCATCACCCACACTGCATACTCCTCTGAGGCTGCTCTGCATGCACTCTGAGCATGGGTGAGGCAGCACGTACTGTATTCCCAGCACCCGTGGCCAGGAAGCAGTTCCTGAGAAGGGAACAGCAACTTCACTGAACTTCATTCGTACCACTGACACTAAACATTGCCGTGTGCCAATAGATGGAAAGCATATAACATAAAGTACAACCTATGTTCTGGAGTAAGGGAATGCAAACAGAAGACTTACGCAATTAATGCTGGGTTTGCTTTTCTAATTTCATACTAGAGACTGTCAGCTCAGCATATGAAGTAGATTCAGCTTTGTATATACCCATGAAAGCTGTAGTAATATTATTTGTATCTGTTTTTAAACAGGGCAGAATAACAAAACCCCCAGAGAACTGGGAATACTTTTGTACAAGTAGTTTTACAAAAGCAGATCTCACTGCTGCACAGCTAACTACAGTAACTCTATGTGTATTTCCATGAACTTCCTTTAGTGATAAAAAACACAGCTGCAACCCTTTGCAAGCCAAAAAGCCCTCTGAAATACACCTTGTAGTCCCAAGGTCTGAATCTCAGATGGGACGAGAGTGCAAGCTACAAGCCTCTCACATTGGCTACCTACATGGAAGAACACAAATGCTGTTCAGTTGCCTGTTTCAGAGAACAAAACAAAAGCTCTAAGTGTGTAAATGAGAAAAATGATGGTGAATGCACCTACAGAGAACCAGCAGAGAAAGAATATGAACATGTGTTGGGGTGGGCCTGACCTCTCTCCATTCTCCACCTGCCCATACCAAAGATCTCAGCAGCTCAGCAGAACCTCCCTGCAGCTGGATGAATCCAAACTGGATAGCCTTGTGTAGGAGCATTTGTTGCTATAATGTGCAGATGATATATAGAGAGTCATTGTTCAATTTTTCTTGGCTAGAAATACTTTAGTATGACCCTTCTGAGTTTCTTCCTGACGCTGCATGTGAGTCAGAGTGCAGTGCTAACAGGATGGGGGAAGATGCCATCAGCAGAGCTTCAGCTGAAATACAGATTTGAAAAGAACAGTAGGGTGTAAAGAATTGGAAGAACGTTCATTAACATTCATACAAACTAGAAGTTTAAGTTCTTGGTTTGTATTGTACGGAAACTAAGTCAGCTCAATGTTGACATTCAAAAAACTTAGGTGATCTTTAGAGGCAGACAGGGCTTGAAGATCTGCCACGAGACCTTGGAAAGACCCCATGCCCTTTGGCAGTAGCTATTGCTCCCTCAAAATATGTTAGATTTCTCTTTTAAGGACGCTGAATCAAAACATAAAAGTGCAGCTTTACTCTCAGCTATCAAAATCTTTTGAGAAAAGCAGCAGGTTCTCCTAGCTCAAATCCTACGGGCAGGTAAATCTTCGTATTCTAATTGCATATTTCAAAACGAGGTGCCAAGGGAAACAAAACCAATCCCCTGACAGTCTCAAACAAATGATTTTCTTCTAAAAGAGAGCTGCTTCAAGGGTACAGTCGAAGCATCTTTGAAATAAATAAATAAATCAACCATGCAACAATGGGAATATTTGTAAGTATCTGTGTACTTTAAGTTGGCCGATGACATAACCGGGATGAGGCATAAACACAGAATCTGTCTGTTCAGATTATCTCTCTCTGAATAAGCTGCTGCCTTATTTTCATATTCAATTGAATGGTTCTCTGCAGCATCTTTCTCTAAGATAAGGCATAGCTGTTGTCCCTGCCTTGTAGATTTAATACGTGGCATTCCCCTACACCACAAGCCCAACTTCATTTCTGAGTGACAGACTGTGCAATGCGACATTATTAACTCAAAGGACGACACTGAAGTATCAATAAAGGAAAGAGTCCCTCAGGAGATTACTGTCAAAAGAAATAAATTCCTTCCTCCAATACGAAAAACAACCCCTAAAACAAATGCCCAGGAGGAGTCCATCCCGCCCAGAAAGCCATTTATCCCAGCTGCAGCAGTGACCGGCACTCCAGCACCTCAGACATTTGTTTTATTTGACAAATACAGAGTGTGGAAAGAGAGGCAAGAGGAGGAAGAGAAGCACGTCCTGTGTGCAGCACTGCTGTGCACACCGAGGCAGCTCTGCAGCGGCTCCCCTTGACATTCACTGAACTGCAGATTTTCCCTTGAAGAGAAGACGGGACATTCTGGTCTACTTAATTTTATTATTTATCTATTTATTACAAAACCCAGAGTTTAGGGGCATAAGAGAATAGTTAGAGCGTTGCTGCTGTATTCTAAAGGAGCTTTAGCAGAGGATTATTCTAGTGATTAAGTCAGTGAGTGAGGCATGTAGCTTGTACTGGGGATCATGGAGGTTTATCGTGCTGTAAAATTCATGAAAAAAATAAATAAATCAGGGTACATTTTAAGTCCACAAAGCGAAGTGAATACAGCACACATTAATTTGATGAGCTGCATTCAGCGCATGTGGTTAAATGGCAGCACACATTATCAGCCTGACTTTGGTGGCCATGGTGCAGCGCAGTGCTTTCGTGGTAGCCTAGAAAAGCAAAATGATTAACAGCCCTCAGCCCTTACACTTGATGGAAACAGGCAGCCCTTGCAGCAGTCCTTTCCAGGGCAATGGCAGACACGCAAAGAAAAGACGCCTCAGGCCATTCAGGTTTGTGCTTTCTACTGGCGAGATATTCCAAGGTTGCTCACAATAAGACCTGAGGATGAGGAAAACGGGGACCAACATCACACCCAGCTGCATCCTCCCAGTCTTCACCTGCCTCAGCTTTGCTGAGCTCCAAGTTCCACCACACCACAGAGAGTCATGGAGGCTGTCACACAGCTGAGTTTGAGCCATTAGACGAGCGAACGACGCATATAAATCTCTTGACACTCCTGTTTCCTCCCACCTTGATTAATTACATTTCTGTCTGCCTCCTTTCCTTTCAAGCACAAATGCAAGGCACAGGCTCTGAAAATGGGATGCTTTTCCTCTCTGAACTCAGCAGGTGCAGCTCTACAGAAGGCAGGAAACCCTGCCATTCCTAGACTGTGTTCCTGGCGCCTGCTTATCTTTCCTGCTGAAAACCTAGCGGATGTCAAAGTGCATCAGAACTTACACAATCCCCTTGACTCCAGTGTCCTTTGCTTGTGAATGCAGCCTGAGCTTGTTTAAACTGGAAATTGTTCCTGGGAGTAATTGCTCTGTACACAGCACTGTCTCCAATTGATTCCAGGACATTTTCAAAGCTGTTTGAGTTTTCACTGCTAACCTCACAGCAATCAAGCAATTGCAGTTGTGCAATGTCAACGGCACAGCAATTGGAACAAGCACAGCCGTGCTTGCCTGGGTTCAGCACAGCCTGGCATTTCCAGTCTCATACAGGCTAGAAATTCCCTCCAGTGATGAAAGAAAAGTGTTCTGCTGGTACACGTCTCTTAGCAGCGAGCAGTCTGAAATTAGGTGGGAAGGATGAAGAAGAAAAGATGGATTCACAACCAAATAAGATATTAGCAGAGAAATTATGAAAAGCAGTCTGACACCCGAATGCATACACCCACTATGATCACCAGTACTCCCACTCCAGAAACACACAACAGCCTCCCCTGAGGTTAGCCTTCCTGTATTTTACCTGAGGTGACAGCAATGTTACAGGCAAAATATACAAGTTTCTACTTGTACTCATCATGGCTCATCACATTCTGCAGTGGCTGGGATCACCAGAGGTACCGCTGGTCATTTAGGCAGAGGGTTTGTGTGCAGACACCTGGAATCCAGGAATGTTTGGCACTCAGACACTGCAGTCCCATAGAATCACAGTTCCAAAGACTCTACCATTCAATCTACAGCTTCATTGTTGAAACAACTCAGTTTTAATCCAGCCTTTAGGAAGCAGAGAAGCTTATTAGCAGGATGTTATTCTCAGCAATGTGTTCTCAGACTGGTAGAAGAGATTAGGGATTGATGAAAAAGTCACTAAGTTTTTTCCAGCTCCAAAACTATGTCAGCTGAAGAATTTAGCCTGGAAATTACATGAAGGCTTTTATGCTCCCCAGTGACAACTCTGCAGCAGAGCCATTGTACAGAACACTGGATATTCTGGGCAGTCACACACCTGCTCATTCCCCAGCTATTGCTAGACCAACAAAATCACTCAGTTGCAAATGAGATCCAATTTTGGTCTGTGAGAGGTGGCTTCTGATATTATTATTTCCCATTCCTCTGGGGGAGTAGAAATAGTAGGAACCCTACCTTACTGTAATTGACGCTACTTGCTCAACTGAGCATCTATCTTTTTCCTTACGATAATCACACTTAGATCTCCCATTTGAAAACAAATTGAAATACAACTGTAGGAAGACAGAGTTGCTGTAGGATTTTACGCTTGTATCTTAATTAGCTTTCTGTCAGCATTCTCCTAGGCACTAAAAGCTACATCTTTGGCATTGTGACAGTCAGAATTAATTATCTAGAAATAGAAGTTTTAGGCAGAACAAAGTTCTTGTGTTAAAATCTCTGCTATCTCCTCGATCCAGAAAACAATGAAAGCCCAGATGATACAGAGCGCATAGAGATTCTAGAGAGATAGAGACATTATTGCTAAACCATCATAGAGGTAAGATGCCTCAAGGAGTCAGTAGCAAGATAAGCAAGCACGCAAAACTGCTCAGCCAACCCACAGATGACCTCTTTTTCTTCTACCAGAAAACAGACAGCAACAACTTTATGTAATATTAAAAAGGGGAAAATGCCCCAAAAGGACCCATAACGTAAAACATTCCCTTCCCACCCCCTCAATTATTCATTTACATTCAGACATCAGTGAGCAAGGCTGTTGCCATACTCAAGTAAATTCTTCCTTTACTCAGTGGGATGTGGAAAAAGGAAAGCAAGGCCAAACACTGTTGAATGGGAGGAGAGGCAGAGCACAAAGCACCACGCTATTGTGTTACTCCAAATGACGTCACTTTCTTCTCCTTTACTAAGGCACACCTACAAACAGAAAATGATTTTCTGCTTTTAAGAGACTAAAAGTTTGTACTCAGCCTATATTCGTTTCCATCCACGACCCTGTCCATAATACCCCCATGAGTCAGAGCGTTCTCTTCCTCTGATGAGGCAGAATCCGCCTCCCTCACTTAACCAGGGGGCAGAATATTTTCTGAACACATTCCAGTGCAGTGTGGCCACAGCGTAAGCCTGCCGCAATATGCCACTCTTTTTGTTCTGCTACTTTGAGTCAATTTACTCAGAAAAAAAAGAAAGGAAAAAATCATCCCCTAAAACTACAAACGCTATGGTATCTGAACTCAAGATACTCTAGAATTCCTCCTTATCCACCAGTGCTCCTCCTAGGGATTAATGGATAAGGGACTGCTGCAGTGACCGAATCAATCCTTACCTCTGGTCTCATTCATAGCCTTTTGTAGGGTGATGCCAGCAAGACATTCTCCTTGTTTTCCTACTCCTGTCCCAGGAAAGGAGCATGTCTCCCACTCACAGCCACAGCATTCTGTAGATGAGGCAGCTTCCCTCCTGCTGCTCCCTAGCTGATTATAATCCCCAGCAGTCTACACTACAGTGAAAGTATTTGATTTGAGCCTTGGAAGCAAGACACGAAGCCAGATAAACAGGCTCTAGTGAAACAACTCAAGAAGTGGAACAAGCCCCTTTACTCTCTGAATAATGGATGGCATTTATCCAGTGGTGAGAAGCATATAAATTCTGACTTGAGAGTCCAACTTTAAAATTCTGTTCCTAGGCCCCATGGTCTAGTGACTCCAGTGGGAAGGGTGCTGACAACTGGATTCAGTTTTCTCTTGGTCCAGAGATTGATTTAGATTTCCTTCCATCATTCCCAGTTATCTCCTTGCTGCAAGATGACCAAGTCTGCAGCTGCATGGAAGGACTCAGAAATAACACATAACAATATGGAAACAGCCCCAGAAGCTTCAGAGGAGAATCTGGAACCCTCTCCCCCCATGGGCACACAATACCATTTTTAGTGGCTGCTGACCTGTGTCAGAGGAAGGACAGGTTCAGGAAGGCAGAAAACACACGCACAGCACAGTGCTGCTGGAAGACAAGCCACCCAAAACTGCATGTCCCATTAACCACTAAGCAGCGCCCTGCTGCTGAAACATTCCCTGATAGCACTTGGCATCTGGATTCTGTCTCACACACCAGGAATCGATCGTGTCAGTAAAAAGGTTAAATGCTGTCATATCTAAATTAGTCATGAGCAATGTGTTTTGTTCCTTTATGGAACAGCCACAGATCAGTTCCCCAAGACCGGGTATTAAGTCCCCCAGAACCCTACACAATTTAGTACTTGCTCCCTGCATGACTCACGTAGTTTGAGTATCTGTGAGATTATCTGGACAGCCAACCAAGTTCTCCACTAGTCACAACTCAAACGTCTTCAAATGTGGAAAGGAGAGGGGCTGTAAAGTCATCTGCAGCATTTACAAATACACAAAATACTTTTAAATATATATAAGAAACTAGCAGGGAATAGCTTTAAACCAGAGCTGTTTGCTCCTAATTATGCAGAAAGGATTTTACAGATGTTTTTCTAGACTAAAGAATTTTGGAATGCAACTAAATTATCTTCTGTAAAGTAATAAAACAAAAAGATCAATGAAGTAAATTCCTTAAATTGTATCTCAAAGTTCATTCTGACCTTGCCTACAAGAGCCAGGGCTGGAATAAAACCTCCATGTCTTCTTGCACATTTGTTTACCAACGCTCTATCAACTGCCATAGTACTTTTTGGGAAAGATTTCTCCGACTTGTTCCTTAAGATCTTCATCACAACTTCACTATCTCTCCCAACTACATTTTTTTCAGTGCTAATCCTAATGTCCAGTCTGTGTTTTCTTCACTACAGATTTCCCTGCCTCTTCTATCTCTTATGAACACAAAAAATAAAGTATTTCCTTTGCAATGTTTTGCTGTCTATTGTTGTTGTCGTTTTTTTTGGGGGGGAGGAATATATTCCAAGATTCACATCTTCCACCATTTTCCTCTACTACGCTATTAAATCATCAAAACATCTCCCATAGATCAAATTCCTCAGATTACTCTCATTACTTACTACTGGAACCCCTCCAGTTCATTCCAAAGCACTCTAAACTGTGGTACTAGAAGATAAGCACTATATATCCTTTAAACAATGACACATACAGTGCACAAGTCAGCCCACGCACTCTTTCATACCTACTCACTGTGTTTCATGCTTCAAGCCATGCATATTCAAATGGTAATGCTACGAGTTCAAACCAGAATTATTTGAAATGATAGAGAAGATTATGTAGTGCATTTTAGACTGTCCCCATCAACAAGAATATACTCTCTGTGAACTCAGTTGAATTCAGTTAAATTAAGGGCACTGCATTTGTGGCACCAGTAAGCATTGCTCACTTCATGGAAAGTCAGCACAACTCGCTGGGAGAAGCACCTAACACCTGCTCGTAGCCCAGCACACCTTGTTAACATCCTGCTCTCTAGTTTGGAAGTGCTGTTTCTCACTGCACCTCCCTCCATCAACCCTGTGCAGTTGCTGATAAGCACCTGGGCCTGATCTGCCCATGCACTCAGAGCTCTGCTGAACCAGGTGTCTCCCGTTGTTCTTATTGTCTGGGGCTCACTCAGGCCCCACTGAGAGCCTTGTCAGTTCCTGTTGCATGCAGCTCAATGGTCTTCAGGAGAGGCTCTTACTGATGAGGTTGTTTTTTTAAATCAAAGAACAGAGTAAAAAGGCACAGGGCAAAGCTCCCTGCCTTGCATAGAGTCCCACAGCTTGATGATCTGCTCTCGCTAATGCAAAAGGGCAGACAGCGTTCCTTTCCCTTTTTCCTACCCAGTTAGCTTGGCTATAAATACAATCACACTGATAAACATCCACAGCAAGAGATCATTTGCCCAAACTAATTAACTGCCGCCACCAACTCACCATGTCACATTTTCACTGGAGAAGTGCAGCCAGCACTGCTGTGTGACATTTTGCTTTTAATTACACTCAGTCGCCAGCAAAAAAAAAAAGAAAAACCAACATTCAGATGCTATTACTGGTGTGAGTTCAAGCATCCTCCTGGATACAACACCTGCCTCATCACCTCCCATCATGCGGGCACAGGAGGGCCACGCTGAGGAGCTGCTGCTTGCCCCCTGCTGCAGCAAGGCCCAGGCCACTGTGCTGCCCAGCGGGGGCCCAGGCCAAGGAAGCTCACCCCCAGGGCTGGCCACACACAGGCTGCCCAGCTCCTGGGGGGATGCGGGCGTGGGAAGCAGGACGAGCACAGCCTGGTGCAGCACAGCAGGTCAAGCAGCCGGCGGGGCACAGCGGGGAAGGAGGGAGGAATGCTCAGCGTTGAGCAGAGCCCTCCCGCCCAGCTAAGCAGTGCCCTCACAGCTCTCAGACCTTGCTGGGTTTGAAAGGCTTCGGCCTTGTGGTCAACGAGCACAGCACGGCTGTGCCAGGAATGAGGCTGTTAGTTTAAGGCAGTTCCTCAGCTTACAGTCACAGCATGTGCTTCTAGAAGCACAAATCGACTTTAAAGTTCTTAAATTAAAACTGGAAGGAGTAATACTCAAACCAGCCCACCGTGACCTAGCTCCCGGAGCACAGACGCAGCAATTCACTGTTTCAGACAGGTTAATTAGCCAGGTTGTTAATCATTGCCCCTGGCACAACCTGGATACTAAGACCTAACTCACACAGACGTATCTGCTCATGCAGAACTACCTTGGAAGTGTTTAACAGTGCTCTGCTTTGACAGGTGGAAGCTAACTTTCAAGACTTCTATCTGCAGACCTTTCCAGGAAGGAAATACTGATTTCCATTTGAAGTTCCAGCAAAATACAGCCTACAACAACCACAGATTTAGCATCCAAGGCTAAACTGTGGACTCTACGCTCACATTGCTACATCAACCCTGCCTGCATTTGCACTTCACTCAGCAGCCCAATACGTGTGCTGTGCTGCAGTGTGCTCTGGGGCAGCACTCAGCTCCCTCCCAGCCGTGGGTGCTGGAAATGTGACCTCAGCTGTCCTCTGCAGCTGTTATCCTGTTCTTCAACTGGGGTGCACAGCATCAATCCCATACTCAATGTAGCCTTACATTATACCCAGTGGGAACTATGAGCCCAGAAGACCTGGTAGCTTACAGTTTTCTGACTTGCTTGAGCAACCCGTGTTTTGAAAGCAACATTCCTTCACTTGCTGAGATGATCCAGGCCATACCCACAGCCACGTACTCTTCCATATAGCCCTTAGTAAAGAGACAAGCGATCAACAGCACGAGAACTCGGATGCTTCCTGAAATTGCTTGGCTTTAATGCAAATGCATAAAATCCAGGCACCACGGAGCTTTTTGCAATATAATCCCAAAGCTGCTTACAGGCCAACTCGGTATGAAATTGCTATTGTGCTTCTCTGGTTACAGTGAATGCACAATAACCTCTCAGATGCCAGTGCCAATGCAGATGAATTTGCCTCAACATACAAAATGCGTTTTACATACAGTAACACACTGTCATTAAAACAAAGCTCTGCAAAAGTCACTTCTTAGTCATGGCCTATAATGTCCCTGTGGAAACCACTCTGCTGCCCATTGACTCCAAGCATACAATTACTCCTTTCAGCATAAGGTGTGTGCCCAAGGAGCCTATTCCAGAACCATAGCAGGAGTTCTCTTCCAAAAAGCTTTGAAGAGGTTCTTGTGTTACTTGAAAGAAACTTCAGAGTGCATCACAACCCCACTCTCCAGGGCAATTTAAGGACAAGGTAGGAGTACAGAAGAGAACAAATTGTGATACAACACCAACGGTAAAAACAGACAAAGCAATTTGTTCCTAACAGTGCTGAAACTGAAGCAAGACCTCTTCACTCTGTTAAGTTTTGCTGTGCCATCATCCATCTCATGTGTCATTACCTGCAAGCATGCCCACAGACAGAACTAAATAGTAATTTCTGCCTACTGACCCCCAGTCAATCAAGCCCTGGAGCTCTTAGCACTGAAAGAGACTCACCAAGTCAAGGCTCTTGTAAACAGATCTGAAAGCAGACTTGTTTTTGTAATCATCTTATCCAATGACTATCAGCCATGACAGCATCATTTCAGATCATAATGTCCTGTGACGTGCAGATAGAAAAGACTTGCCTAACGTTACTCTTCTACCACATGTAAAAATATTAATAAAAATACCTAAGTACTTGATGTTATTGCTAGAGGTTAAAAAAAAAGGCTACTTTTCAAGAAGTCTGGCCAGCAAGATTCCAGTTTTATCAATCTGTCTGTTGCCTGATCAAGACAGCAGTAGGACTCTTTTGCAGGGCATTGGAAAGCTGCCCTCCCTAGGGCAGCCCCCCCCCCCCCCCAAGGGCTGGTTATACCATGGAGACTGGAATGTGGCTGCAACTTGGAGTAGACTTCTCTGCTATTGCACTGCAATGTTTTAGGCTGACTAAAATTTGCTATTTTGTCTGCACAAGGAAATCCAGTCGGGAGAATGGTCACACATAGTCTGCCCACAGGAAGAAGTGCAGAAAGTTGGCTTGGGAAATGGGAAGCCAAAGCTGAGGCTCGTGGCATTTATTGGTCCTTCCATTTCTGTGCATGCCTCAACCTTGCTTTCTCTTTAGGTAGAGACAAACACCCAGGATGCCTCCCTGCTTCTTTGCAGAAAGGCATGACACCAAAGCTGGCAACAGAGGAAAAGAAATAGTAGGGAAGAGGATAATATCCAGAATCAGCCGGTGTGATGCCAGCCGTACACTTCTGTGCTTCAAAACACCCACAGAATCAGCTCTCGGCAATTCAGCCTGCACATTATCCTTTTGGTCTATGCTCAAGCCAGGATATTCCTGTGACTTTGCTTGGGAATACAAGTGCCTTGCCAGCAGTCACGTTCGGGATGTGCATCACAAGCTTCCTCATGCACACAGGCATGCTGTTTCGCTAGCAGCAGGCCAGGATGTTATTGTTCTCATGGACTCATGCTGGCATGAAATCCCCCAATGCATCCAAACTCACAAAGAAATCGAAGTTAAAAGCTCTTCTTTCCCAGTGTTCAAATGCCTCTATCCCAAACACATCACAGATGCTGAATGAGTATCAGATGTACACAAACTGCCACGTGGCACTCTGCAGCCTGGTGGTCCTCTACTTAGCTGCAGCTTGCTGGTTGGAACTCAAAAGGCTTTCAGCAGCCTTGGAAAGACACAAAGAACCTTAATCACAAGAAAACAGGAGATGGGGTTGGTGAGCAAAGAGGTAGGAGATAACCCAGTGCTGACAAAGATGATTCTCAGCCAGTTCCTGATGTTCCTTCACATTTTTCGTACCTTGCCTACGAGGAAGTTCCTCCTTGAGTGGCAGGGGAGTGAGAACAGAGACACAGATTTCCTTCAACTGCATACACACAATTAAGGAAATTCAGAGCAAAGGAGCTCAGGATCTACTACATTTTTGGAGTCTACAACACTTATATCACAGGCAGTAAATACCATATTATCTCAGCAGATGCAAAAGACCTTTAACTTTCATTTGGACATGACATAAAGCTAAAATCCAAAGTTGATTAGTGAGCAGAAAGACACAGTTTGTCTCAGCCTGAGAGAAAGCCCCTCCACAGAGTCTCTCATCCTGTAAAATAGCTGAATACAATTGCAAATCCATCAGCCAATCATTAGTCCAACCTCCCATTCTTCCTAACGTTGATTTCCGGCCTTAAGAGGGATAAATCATTTATTTTTTTTATGACATCAAACCAAAGATTATATTCAAGTGTCCAAGGAAATCACCTACATGTAATGGCTGACAGAACAGCAACTAACATCTTGAAAATAGAGTGAGAATTACTGATTATTGATGAGGAAAAGCTCTATGTGATTCTCAAGATAAGTCAACCAAATACACACCAGGAAAGCTGGAATTCACTTCTCCCCCAGACAGTTTAAATTAACATCTCATCTCCTCCATCAGCATAAGCAAATCTCAAGGAATACAAAGAATTCAACTGGGCCATTAATGCAGAGCCTAGGAGGTCCAAATCTTTAATTCAGTTTTAGCTGTAACTGTCAGAGAAGCTTGCAAGCTAGAATCTGCCAGCTGCAACAGCCCAAACATCTTATTTGTTCACAGTGTTTCTGGAAGAAATCTACATTTATTATGCAAATGCAATGGTAAGAGTCTCTGGAGTGCAGAAGGACCATTAACTGATGGCAGTTAATCCTTGCTCAACTGTGACAGCCACAAATCTCCAGCTCTCTAACCTCTTCTGCACAGAAACGTCAGGCTTGTGGGTTCCCTGAGGATCCACTTTGTTGCAAGACCACAAAAACTAATAGGAGTATGAAGATTCCCACGTGGGGAATTTTTATTTAAGGAGATATTCTTTGAGGAGAGCTCCCATCAGTCAAAGGAAGTTGAGGTTCAGCTGTTGGCATAAAATTCCTAAATCACAGAAGTATCCTTGTTTGAGGAAATAATCTTTAATCCCAAAGTCCAGTTCTCCTGGCATGAACAGTGCCCCATGATCAGCAGATTAACAGGGGCTTCTTGGAAGAGGAATGCCCACGTAACTCAGTGGTGAGGAAAGAAGCTACTTAACTGCAAGGACTACCAGGCACAAGGACAATCATGCAAGGAAATTTAAGACATTTTGATTGCAGAAGGTTTATAATTCTGAGCAGATAGGTCATGGAACAAGCTTCTAAGCAGCAGCCATGAGGACAGGACAACCTACAGGGCTTTGAGACATCACTGGAAAATGAGTTATGGAGGCAACCTAGATCAGTTTTCTGCAACAGAAAAAGGTTACTTTAGATTATTTAATAAATTACTGGCTTCTTTGAGACTATAAACTACTGCCTCAGCAAGACCCTGATGGTCCAGTACTTTCTCTCATACAAACTGGAGATGACAAATTAAGGTAACCACTGGGGAAAAAACACATGAAACCACCCTAGTCAGATGCTTATGCCTGACACTGCTGCCTGTAAGGAGCTGGGTTCTGCTCTGCTGCATGTCACAAACATTCCAAATACGTGCCAGGATGCTAGCTCCACATCTAGAAGAAAAAGCAACGGGGAGTCAAATAGGTAGGTGGGGGGTCCCAGATGTGCTCAGCCGTCCTGTGGGTCACCCTCCTGAATTGTCTGAAGACATCCAAATCCCTGCCTTGGCACCTCAGAGAGCATGCA
The DNA here is from genome assembly GCF_038088225.1 of Cyrtonyx montezumae. Lineage (NCBI taxonomy): Eukaryota > Metazoa > Chordata > Aves > Galliformes > Odontophoridae > Cyrtonyx > Cyrtonyx montezumae. The sequence goes on along the minus strand of NW_027072056.1, from coordinate 1,407,060 downwards.
CATAAAATCCCTTCACAATCACGTTTGAAAGGACACTGTACAGGAAAGGTGCATGAGACTAAGGGAGTGTGGATGCTTTAACACACTACCCTCAATTTCTTTAAAACTAGTGCTTCTAACTTCTTTGCACACAATGCTAAAACAATAAGATGTAATGATCACATAAGTCTCCTAAAGAAAAGTGCATTAGAATTTAATACAGATGAAAGAAATAAGATCCTATTGTCATTTTATGACTCCAGACTAAATTTAATTGATCGTATTTTCTTTCTGTGGATCTCTTCAGGCACCTATGGATGAGTTACAGGAAGGGACATGACTCTTCCTTGTGTAGCTCTGTCCTTTACATTTCTTAGGGTGCAATATTTCTGGCTGACTGAAGTTTTTTTCAGCGTTCTATGAAGGTCTGTGAGACACTGCTTGTGCTACAAATTTTTGCTGTGGGTGGTACTGCCACAGCCGTTTTCTGGTTTGATTCAAACCCATGAGTTCTTGCTTGCTTCTTTCAATAAAACTGATCAGCTCCATCACTCTTCCACCTCATGAACACTGAGGGCAGAAGGGGAGAAGAGCTGCAGTCTTCCACTCATCTCTGTTCTGTCTCCATTGCCTTGTCCCTAGTGCTAGGCTTTCCCAGCTTCTCCTTGAAGACTTCGGTTGAGGTCTCCTTTCTGATAGGTGCTCTTTGGCTGTAAGGCTCCTGGCTGGAGATGAGAGCCTACCCCTGTGCACAGAACAGAAGGCAGAAAAAACAGACTTTCCTGAGGCCACAGAACAAGGATGGCTTACTGCCTTGCCTCATCTCCAGGCTCTGGGCAGGAGGCACTGGTAAGCAGAAGCATGTGGGATGCTGCAGGACTTGTGGGCTGAGGCAATGCTGTGCAGGCAGAGAAACTAATGAAGGCTGATTATTGCAGCCTTGCAACTGGAACAAGGACTCCAGTTTGAAAGCATGACTGATAAGCAGCTAGATAACGGACTGATGAACAAACCATCTGTAGTCTGTCAAAGATCTAACCAGGCCTGTATACCAAACATATGCTCTAGCCTCTCCAAATAAGGTACAGGGAATGTACAGCACAAACAGAACAGTCACAGCTCGATCTTCACATAACCATGAAGTAACCCATTCACAAGTGCAAAACAGGAGGGAGAAACACAAACAGTAGGGAACTGACAATATAGACGCAGTAGGGAGACTAAGCTTAGATTTGGTTCACTGTGTTACACATTTGACCCGATCTTCCTATGCACTGAGCTGCCTTATGCAAGGCACTGTGTTATGCTGAAGTCTGGAGCTGCACGTAGCTGAACAAACTGCAGACCTCAGACTTGGAAGTGGCCAGCTGCAGCCAGCAGGCAACGGGCAGCACTCCTGCCATTCCAGCAACAAGTAGTAAAGGTAAGGTTCTTTCCGCAGTACAGAGAAAAACGGTGATTTCCCAGTAAGGACTGAAATGGAAATACCCATTTTTACAATGGATCCGAGCCTCCCCTGTTGAAAAGCACCACTAAGTTCTCCACAGGAGTTAAAAGAAGTCCAAACAAAATTTTGCCCTAAAAATACCTTGAAACCTTTTTGAAATTAATGACGTGCTACTTCCTTTAGGTGTGTTACAAAGCCCTGGTTAGATGGTGCTTTTATTTGCATCTGTTCAAAATCTGCACTTGAGCTCACAGGTTTTTAGGTTGGGAATTCTGAATTCATTGAATGAAGAATCTCCTTCAGCCAGCTCGCACTTTGCTCCTATGTGCACAATGCTGGTTAACCTTGGGATCTCAGTATAACAGGATCACTGAAGGTACACACTTCTCTAACTGCAACTATGTCATCCTCTTGTGCTAAATGTTTTCAAACCATTTAGTTTAGCAGGGAATTTTTATTCATACTATTTTTAATCCACACTACACCTAGTTTCAATGGGACATTGTAGGCATTTTCCTGTCACAGTAACTCTTCTAACAGAAACACCTGGATCAAGGTCTAGTGACCATTGCTTTAGCCTATGAAGAGGTGCAGTGTTTGGTCAGCATTTATAGCAGTCTTGCTTGGTCATTCCTTCCCAGTCTGAAATACACAATACCTGCCTCTGAAACTGAAAGCCAAACAAGAAAAATATATAAACATGCTTAAACAAACAAACACGAAAAAAAAACCCAAAAACAAACTACCACACTCAACAGCAAACTCCAGCAAACAATGTTTTTCTAAGTTAAAAAGCTTACAGAAAACCCCAAATAAGCTTTTGGTGAAGAAGACTGATTTAAGTTTGACCTTAATTTTTAACTACACCTAATATTGATTTATCTGCTTCTCACATAGTAATTATAAATAAAACACAGACATAACACGTGAGTATCACTGACAACAGGAAAGGCCACAAATAAGTTACAGTCCTTTTGCACTAACCAGTTTCCCATTCCCTCTAATTGGCTTTGAACTGTAATTCTCGCTAAGGACACACGTATTCAATGTGCTGATATTCTCCGGTGTGAAATCCTACCCACAAAACTTGCTAGATGGGCTCCAAGCATCCCAGAAGAACATATTCATATCAAAACAAGAGAATGTGAAAAGCTTTTGTTAACAAGGTCTTCTCACAGATAACACATTGGCTATTTGGGTAAACTGATGAACGCAGAGGATGGTTTTGATCAATACCTGAACAGCACCACTAGCAAAAAAATTAATGGAGCTGAACTTTCTGTTTAACAAGACTTTGGAACTAACACTTGGAAAGAGAGAAACTGAAGTTAACTCACTGCTTGCTATGACATAGTATTTGTTTTCTCCCTTTTCCAGAACACGCTTCCACTGGTGTGCAGAAGCAGGGCACAACAGCTGTGTATCACATGTAACAAAAGCCTCACTCTTTTCAAGCATAACTGATGTCTCTCCAAATTTGTTCCTACAGAAAAGAGATTGAAAAAGCTGTGGACTACAAATGTTATGCTACAGCTTTCTACCAATTGGCCCTCAAGGAGCATGGAAGGGACTTTCACCTTGACAGATGTCAAGGTAAAGAGCTGTGCAACAAGGATGCAAGTCACAGCTCGCTAAGCATTAGCCATCTTACTTCATCGAGATGACACAAAAACACACTTCTGCAACTATTGTCTCCTTCAGCATCCTTTCATAATCAGAAATCACAGAGTGAAATTACAGAATGCTCAGCCTCCATCATCACACTACTTTAGCTATGAGTGGAAAACAAACCCCACGATACAGAGAAGAAAGGAATATCTTTCCCCAGTGAGCTCAGAGAAATCAGGCAGTCTGACCAGAGCAAAATCATAAGAGAAGACGGTCAGAGTTCAGAGTACAATGCATTCACAGATCTGGGACAGTATTTACAATTAGAGAGAAGTTACTTATGGCAACGTTTTGTCCTTGCCTTGAGTTTCTGCAGCCAACACCACCTTCAGAACAGGATGAATCACAGAGTTGACTGCTTGAAAGCCCTTAAACCAAGTCAAAAAGGCACTGTCAGGCTGAACTCTCACTTCGAAAAAGGATTAGATAAACAATTCTAAAATTACAGAAAAGAAGGGAGAAAAATCACTGTAACAGACAAGTAGTCAAATGAAACGTGACATGGCATCCCTAGAGGAAGGGAAACTGGCAAACTGGCTGGCTTTTCCTTGTGACATCCCCAGGATATGAGACTATGTCGGCAGAGAATAAAGAGAGGTACAATACTTGTCTGTATCAGTGCAGCCCAATTTAATTAGCAGTCTGCTAAAGAGCTAAATTTCATAATTAACAGTGATGCGAGGAGGCTAGCAGCACAACAGAACAGAAATGTTAGTGTTTTTTCCAGAACCCGCTGACTAATCCACTTTGGGGATCTTTTTAATGAACATTTCCGATGAACATTTTTGGCTTCCAATCAGTTTTCAAAAATAAGGGTGGCAGCAAGAAAATTATTCCATATTCATTCCTGCTTGCTGACCAACCTGCTCTTTCATTTTGCCAACCTGCTATCAGATTAGGCATTTTATTTGCACAAAATGTTCATATCAATTACAGATGAATTACTAAATCGCTCCCTCTGGACATTTTAGATACCACTATCTAGAAGATGATGAAATAAAATTGATTCAACACATAATTGATAGCGATAAGCATTTATCTCTCCACTAGCACTGTTATTAACCTATAGGAGTTGCTCTCGTAGGGCCTCATCCTTGCTGAAGCTAACACACTGCAAACTGATCTGTAATTCAGGAAGTAAAAGCATGTCATTATTAGTACAGTAAAACAAAGCCTGACTTGCTCATATGGCATAGAAATTCTTGATTAGTTCAAGAAGAAACATAATCCAGCTGCTCAGTTCAGATCATGTCTAGGGAGCTTTTCAGACGACCAATTACAGGGCAAGGAAAAATGTCTTGTTCAGAGTATTAAACCTGAATTTAGCATCTGGCATTCACATTCACATTATGGTTATCTTCACAGTATGGCTTACTCCTCATGAGCACTATCTACTTGTATCTTTTTCAAACAAACAAAACCCAACCGACCTCTTTTGTATTGGTTTAAAAGTTCAAACAGAGGGAAGAGCTCTTAAGAGTCCTGATCATCACAGCTGTTTTCATGAGACATGACTTTACAATGTTTTAATGAGTTCGATAACTCTTATTTTGTCTTTAAAATATAAATTTAAAAAGATAACAGGTACTCAGAACCAAACTCAAATGCTAGTACTAAGTTTTCAGATTTGGGGAACTGGCACGTTTACTGACAAAGTAAAACAACACATGGATACTCTGAAACAGAAGAGAGACAGTTATAGGAAGCTCAGCACAAATGTGTGTGGGAACTTTTTCACAGTGCAGTGATGCAGCACTGGAGCTGCACACAGAGGTGGTGGATCTCCTTCTCTGGAGACATTCAAGACCCACCTGGACTCCTACCTGTGCAACCTGGGCTGGGATCTGCTCTGGCAGGGGGTTGGACTCGATGACCTCTGGAGGTTCCTTCCAGCCCCTACAGTTCTGCAGTCCTGTGATTCCCCTTTCCTGTGTTCTGCAGACTTTCCAAGAAATTCTGGGTCATATACTGCAGGAGTATCACAAAGAAGTCCCACAAAGCCAGCATAAGTGATGATGCAGAACTTCTAACAGTGAGTTTTTCATACCCATGCATCAGCTGGCAAAAGAGATCAGCCTGGAATAGCGTTTCTCACTCCAAGTGAACAGTTCAACAATTACTGAAGAGGGCTGTTGGTGTGCTGCAGGCAATGGTGTGAGAGAGCTGCCAGAAGGAAATTTACTTGAAGTTTAAGCTAACTTTTAACCTCAGAGGCAGGCCAAAACTGCCTCCAAGACACAGCAGGACCATAGAATCGGGAATGAGCTGTGTGAGTTGATCTGTTCTCTAGGGGAAAGAGAACATTTTGACTTCTGACCTTCCCCATCTTTTGGCCTGTGCAGACAGCACAACATTTTCCATCCCCATCATCAGACTTGTTAACATGTTGTAGGGGGTCAGATACCACTTTGTTGAAAGTGGATTTTTAATGCAGAGAATAGGCATCGCTGCTAACAGTGTCACAGCAGCCATTTGCACAAGCACTGTTTCTCTTTACTAACACTACTACACAATGGGAGAGATGGTCTTTACCAAGAGAAGAAAACAAAAAGCAAACCGAGCTCCAAAGTCTCCTTCTGAGCAGTTCCCCATTGACTTCCCTTTTCTGCAGTGCTAATTAGAACTCTCAGCCTGAAGACCTGTCCCAAAGGAAGCTCATACTTCACAAATTCCCTGTAGTGTCTGACAGGCAAACAAGGGACGTGCAGTCAGCTTTCTGGAACCACATCATTAGTGATGTGTGCAGGAAAAGCACTTGACATACTGGCTTACAATGGTTCTGCTGGGAACAGAGAGGATATATATACATACATAGTTTACTAAAAAGCATCACTAAATCTGCCCGTTCAGAATTCAGACTCCGAGAGGAATTGCTACCGGCATTTAAAATGCTCATACCACTAGAAGAATGATGTTGCTGAAAGATGGTTAACAGACCACATCTTGGTTTTGCAGAATAGGCCCTCTGAAAAACTGTGTGCTGTTGCAATAGCCACTAAAATACCAAGCCCTCAAAGTTCACAAATACCTGGGCAGATCTAAAGGTGAGTTCTGGTCTCCCCAGTTCACAAAGGACAGGGATCTCCGAGAAAGAGCCTACGGGAGGACCACAAAGATGACTAGGAGACTGGAGCATCTCCTACATGAGGAAAGGGTGAGAGATCTGGGACTCTTCATTTGGAGAAGAGAATGCTGAGAATACGATACTAACACAAGGAAAAACTTCTTTCCTATCATAATGACGGAGCACTGGCACAGGCTGCCCAGAGATGTTGTGGAGTCTCCTTCTCTGGAGATATTCAAGACCCTTCTGGGCACGTTCTCGTTCAACCTACAGTAGGGAACCTGCTTTAGTAGGAGGGCTGGACTCAATGATCTCCTGATGTCCTTTCCAACCCCTAAAATTCGGTCTAATTCTGTGAAATCTCACCCCACACCATTTACCACTGACAACCCACTGTATGCTTCAGTCTCCCTTTCTGTCTAGTAAAGGAGAATTTGCAAGGGTTACTCTTGCTCTACCAGAGGATATGACATTAATCACAGAATCACAGGGGTTGGAAGGGACCTCTAGAGATCATCGAGTCCAATCCGCCTGCCAAAGCAGGCTCCCTACACCAGGTGAAAATCTAACATAAAATCCTCTTCTAATATTAGCATTTCAGTATTTGTAAATAAATCCAAGCATAATTCCAGCATAATTTTATATACTAAAGCCCAAAGCTTTATTTCTGAGATAGCACCTTTAGGAACAAACACCGGACAGGATTCTGCCCTGAATGAAAACTGAAAGGTATTTGCAATGCTTGCTACAGCTTACTGAGAATTCTTACATTTCAAATGAGCTTTCTTTGGTGTTTTTAGTTCACATAGAGCTCATTAATGACTGTTTCACCAAGACTTGGTGATAAAGTAGTGTGAAACTCTATCACAGTCTCAACTACACAAAAACTTCACTCTGATAATCAATTTGACTAGGCCTAAAGTTAGATTTACACATTCGTTCTGGCTAAATACAGTAAGAGTTAGGTAAGGGGTGGGAGCTATGAAAACAATGCATTATTTTAACAGACCTTAATCTAGCAAAAGTCAGCAATGCCATGAAACAAAGAAGCCTGTCATCACAACAGAAACAAACCATTAGAAAACTATAGCAGAGACTCTAAAGTTATCCTCCCCCCATTCCCTTTTTTTTTCTTTTATTTTAAATGTAAGGCACAGTAGAAGTTTACGCTTCAGATGATACAAACCTTCAGCAATCTTTACTACTGTTTTTGCTCAAAACAAAGACACCAGCATCACATAAAGTTATGTCTGTGCATCCTTCTAGACTGTGCTATGTGGAACAGAGCTGTCATCTCTGCATTTTATAGCACTTGGCAGCAGACCCACATTCCTTGTGCATCACAGACTTCCCCTGAGGCCATCAAGTCTGTTGGATAGGAGCAGCACTGGGTAAAGTCTTCCAATTATAAGCTTAGACCTCCTCATGCTTTCTGTGGATGAGATGCAGATCCCATGATGGATGGTATATATACTGAACGTATACAGGATGTATCAGCTCTGCATACACTAAGTATCAGGGGACCCTCAGTGTTTCAGTAAGAACTCTGACCCACTTTTCCCTGTAAATTTATGACCTACATTTTCATAGAGTTATAAAAGTACCCCAACAACCTTGTCATGTCTTTCTGTGACTAACCTTCATACCTGGCAGAGTCACCTTGTGGTAAATGCAAAGGAAAACATTCTAAGCAGCAGCATAAATGTGCATGGTATTTGCTGACCATATTGGAACAGAAGGCACAGGAGCTGCCTGGGTGCATTGCTGAACCTGGGTTCAAATGCATTTCTCCCAGGAAACTCTCTAGAAATACCAGCTGTCACCTAGAACAGGATGAAGAGCATTCTGCCTGCAGATCAACGCTGGATGTAGATTGCAGCAGTGTAAGAAAAGAGCCCAAGGCAAATATTAAACAAATAATGACTCAGGAGAGGTTATAATCTTACAGAAAACACCACAGTAAACGCCTGCTCCCCAGATGTAATGGCACTGCTAAATAACACGCTTACTAAGCAAGAACAGGTCAGATAAGGTAATTTTCTTTGGTGCGTCTTAAATGTGTTAATGAATTGGTCTGGGCAATTGGGCTCAAACATGATCAGCTAACTACTGCTCCTTGGGGAATAAAGAAAAAAAAAACAACAACAGAAGACAAAAACCAAACAGTTGTTCTGATGGTACAAAGCAGCCTAATTCAGCATTTACAGAATGCTGATAAAATAAAATATGGATATAAATGCCACGTTTTTCTTCCTCCCTGTTTTTTGCTTCTCCACACTTAAAGGCTGTAGATAAAGGATTCCAACATGGCTCTAACATCTTTCTCTTCTCCTTTATTTAAAGAGATCAGGTATAACTCCCAAAGGCAGTGCAGGAGGTTAGTGCTAATCAGAACCTAAATCACCAGGTCTGGTTCTTTTGTTCAAGGCACACATTATACCACAGTTATGAATATTAAGGAAAAAATAGAACATCCAGAGAAGGCAGCTGCAGTGCATAGTCATACAGATCTATTGGAGACTTCATGGTTCCCCAGAATTGCAGTAAAATAGCCATAAATCCTGGTTATCTGTTACTTCTGCCCTCTACATATTATTTGGAATATGGGAAAGGACTTTGGTATTGTCAGAACATACACATGTATACTTCATCTTCAAGATCTAGTCATCCTGACATCCATTTGACATGTACTCCCTCATTCTAAAGTTCCCCAGATGACTTTTTCCCAGCACTAAACCAGAAATAGCAAGTATTTCCTAGGTGGCCAGGGAATGAAAGGGACAGAGAACTGGAGGAATTTCAGATAGCACTTGTCTCTGGCTATTAGACAGCGAAAGAAGCTGAGAAGCCAAAAAGAGGTCAGCTAAAAAAAGAGGTATTCCTCACTCCATTGTGCAAACTGAATTTATTCATGTAGAAAAATCTCTGGAAAAAAAAAATACTTTCCTAGCAGAGCTGATGCTATGGCCTAAAAGCAGCTCCTCTGGGTCTGAACTCTGACCATTGGGAATTTCTTTTTGGTTCACAATAAAGCCACGAATAGTCTGTGTCACTGAATAGCCTGTTCTCCTTCAGCAAACATTCAGGCTATGAAACACATCACTTCTTCTTTCTTTTCTTTTTTAAAAGGATAGTCATGCCTGCCTCTTTCATCAGAAACTTCTTCTCTTTCAGAAATCAAAACCCGAATACCTAAAAATAGGAGACGGTGAATCCAGATGAAAGAGAAAAAAATGAGACAGGAAGAAGAGTCGACAATCTTCTACCTAGCTGTGGACAGAGGAAGGCATGGAGAACACTTAGAAATAAAAGGAATTCATTCATTTTCTTGTTGTGATCACTTCATTTCAAGGTTAGCAAGGGCATGTCCCCAGGCAACACCTTCAGCTCTGATGGGAAGTAAGCACTTGAGAAAAATGAGGATAGTGCCAAACTGTTTGAGTTCATCATCTGTTTGTAGAGCAGGTGGAGCAGAAGCCATCCGAGCTGCGTGCAGGAGCTCACAGTTCCTCAGTCCTATTTAGAAACAAACCTACTGGGATGATGTGATGAATTATTACCTGCTTCAGAGCATGACAAGAAATGTCCATTTCTGTTTATCATGATTGTTTAGTCTGGAGAGGAGGAGGCTCAGGGGAGACCTTGTTCTCTACAACTCCTTGAAAGGAGGCTGTGGCAAGGTGGGGTTGGGCCTCTTCTTTATAACTAGCAATAGGATAAGAGGGGATGGCCTCCAACTGCACCAGGGGAGGTTCAGGTTCAGCATTTTTAAAATTAAGAGTGGAAAGATGATCTTAAAGTAGGAATCCTTCTTATTGAAAGGTGCGTTGAGCACGTTTGATCAGACCTATCTATCTTACTTAAAAGATGATATTCGCCTTTCCTGTTAGTTTACAGACCTAACACAGCCATAAGATGGTGATATTTTGCTGATTCATATATGTAACACAAGGAGAAATCCACTATTTTCTTTTTCAACTGATGATCACATTCCAGATCTTTACTGACACCTCAAATTTTGGCATTTCCTCTTTTAATCCTAGAATGTCTTGGGTTGGGAGGGACTCCGCAGGCAGGCTGCCAGCAGCCAGATGAAGCACTAGATCAGGTTGCCCAGGGCCCCGCCCAACCTGGCTTTGAGTACCTCCAGGGATGGGGCAGCCACAGCCTCTCTGTGCAGCCTGTGCCAGTGCCTCACCACTCTCTCAGTAAACAACTTCCCCCGATATCTACTCTCAATCTCCCCTTATTTAGTTTAAAGCCATTCCCCTATGTTCTATCACTATCTACCCATGTAAAAAGGTGATTTCCCTCATCACGCTTTGAAATCTTTTCTTGAAACCAGTTACAAGCACTGAATTCCTGCAATCTTAATTTAGGTCATGTTTCTGCTGATTTTGGTCACTGGTAATGCTGAAAACTTTGACCTATCAGATGTTTTACAGTTATGCTTTTAATAAATGCAATCAACTTGTCTTAGTGCATTAACCTAAAATCAGCTCTAACATTTTCTTTTCCTCCCAGGTATTTGTTGTTCCTGACAAGGCCAGCCAGTTGATGACTGACTCCAGACAGAGATGTTGTCTTCCATCATGAAACCACAAGGAGGTGTCTGAAGCACGAAGGCAGAGACTGTAAAATACAAACAAGAGAACCTTATCTTTTTTGGAAATATATTTGATTTTGGAACTCAACCTTCACCTTATTCTTATGGCGTGTTCAGCATAACTGGGACTGAACTTCATGCTTTGCAGCTGCCAGTGAAGCCAACCAGAGCCAAGAACATTCAGAAGCAGGACAGAGATCTGAACAAATTTTGTGCAATCCAAGCAATCCTACCAAACAACCAAGAATGCAGAAGTTTACACAGCTTGTCCAGTTTCTAAATTTAAAGCAACTCCCTCTGTATGTAGAAACTGGGTCTTCAAATTCTCATGTTCTTGTTCCCTTGCTCTTTACAGGTCACAGTATAATAATAATAATAATAATAATAAAATAATTAATTTTTTAAAATCGTGCTTTTACAGCTAATAGCTTTTTTCAAAAAGTGCAGGAAACAGAAATGGCATTTGCCACCTTGGCCTATGTAACTTTTGTATACACTAATAAATATTTGCCTTGGATTGATAGCCCAGCTCCTGAAGTCTTAGAACAATGTATTTGATCTGCAGTATTTTTCCAAAAGTGCTCATTTTGAGCTCACTCGTTATTTTTCACTTCATTAAAGTTATTTCCTCCCAAATATGCTTTGCATAAAGATTCCCAGGCTTCTCATTTTTCAGAGCCAAATAGTAAATTAGCTTTCCAGGTTCCAAAGTGATTAACTCCGTTTTGTGCAATAGTCACAGCCAAAGTCTGGAGTTCTGTCTGCCATAATATCTGGGCAAAAAGAATCTCATATTTTCTCTCTATTACTGAAAGTCAGAATGAAAACCAGAATGATGACATGTCTCACTGAGTTTCCTCCTTCCATAAATTATGATCGTCTCTAGTTCAACCTCCTGGATTTTTCTTTCATTGTTGGTACAACCAAATTCCATAGCTCTAAGGAAAACATCACGGGTGAGCTCAGAACATAAATCAGTCTCAGAAAGTGAATAAACTTGAGCAAGTACATCTTAGTTTTTAAAGACAATAGAAATAAAATAAGAAAACAATAACATGATGTCACACTGGCTTCAGAGGTTAATACTTTCTGTTCTTCTATCTCTGCTGTGGATGGTAGCCCTATCATGTATCCCATTTTTGGTGTCGAGATAAGATTTCAGAGATGCTCTCAATTCAGCTCCTCAGGTAATAGGCATATAATTAAAAACTCAATTGCTCTGCAAGAAGAACTGCATAGAACCATTTAAGAGTTCAACTAGCAGCTAAAAAAAAAAACAAACTATAACTATAACAATGACAACAACAAAATCCACAAAACCAAAATGCAACAAAGGTTCTGGTGCCCATTTAGGAATGACAAGCTTAGCAGCTCTCCATCTCTCATCTCACAGCTAAGCCTGAGCCAGCCATCATACCAAACAGAAAGCCTGACCACAGACAGGGATCCTTTGTCTTCCAGGAAACATATCCACCTATGGTGAGTGTCATTCAGATGGCAATGCATCCCATACATGCTTAGTCAAAGAAGAAACAGATTTCACTCCAAATACAGTCTCTGCTAAGCAATTACAGACCTACTCTGTTCATGGTGCTACAGGGAATGTCACATAACCAGAGACAGGTTAGCATGTCCCACCAACCAAGGTCACATGTCAGTACTAGAGTCGCAGACCTTCCTTTCTGCAAGAACTACATCCAACCCAGATCCACCACCCAGCTTAGAGGAAAGAGATTATTTTGGCTGTAGCTGTCCTGATAGCACAGAACTTCTGGAAGTCAGTGCAAAGAAAATATATCCCAACGTATCCAGTCTTTCAGCTTTAGCATCCAAGACCTCCACCTTAGCATGTAGAGTAACTAGCACACAAAACCCTAGTGAGAACACAGAGGGAAATGGGGATTAGTACTCAGATTCACACAACTTCATTCCGCTCAAGTTCCTGTGCTTCAGGTACCTGCAGTAGATGACTCAAGGCCTTCACGAAGAGCCAGCTACCATTAAAGACCAGAGGATCTTCCATGCTGAGTGGTGGCCTTTCTGATCCAGTTGAAGCACATGTGAGACATCCATTCACTGGCTCATGGCTGTGAAGGCTGGAAGATATTCTTCCTCTGGGAAGCACTCACACATAACAACCTATTTCCTGGATTTACAAAGGCAAACTGGAAACACTGGGGAAATGGCATTAAACCTGAGGTTAAAATCTTTCACTATGCAGCCAAAAGGAAGTCCCAGAACAAAAAGCAGTATTTTTCACTGCCTCACAATCTGCTGCTGCTAGAGAGAGAATGCACAAAATTCAGAAGTCCAGCACAAAAACTTGAGTAGAACTGAGTTCCTGAGATACCAATCTGTTTCCTTACATCACTCCAATAATTCTGTCCAGTAATAGGTGCTTCATTTTAGAAATGAGTCACTATCTTCATCCGAGATTAAAAAAACAAAGCATCAATTGAAATAAAATACACTATTACTCTAACTTAGAGCACTGTATGCTAGCTTCTCTATTTATTGCCATGTCAAGTGTGAAAATGTATCTGAAATGGATACTGACCACTCCTTGAATTCCTTTCCACATGAGCAATACCAGAAGTTAAATGCTTCTGACTGCAGTGTGCAGGAAGGGATGCAGCCAGCTATGCCAGCCTGACAGTGAGCTTATCAACTCCTAACCACAGGCACAAGATATACACCAGAAAGGCTGGAATACCTCTCTATCAGTGGACCTTACTCACAAAACCTGTGCTGTACAGCACAAATCCCGTGCTTTCCTTGTTTTATCCTTACTTAATTCAGTCTCCCAAGCAACAACTGCCACAAAGCAGAGATATGATTGTTCTAAATCATAAATTAGCACAAAGTGCAAATAACGTGACTGGCCATCATGTCCATTTATTACAGAATTCTGCAGTGCATGCAGACCAGAACTCTGCTTAAGGCACAGCCTAATTAGTAGAGTACTTTTCTCTCTAGTACTGAGTGCTCTACTTGAAACTTTTCTTCTTTTTTTTTTTTTTTTTTTACATCTCAGTTAAGAGCTTTCCCTACCCGTAACCATTTAATTCTTGCCTGTTGCCATTATAGTAATGGTGAGAAGCTGCCCACTGTAAGCCATTGATGTTTTCTGTTGATGTCACAGAAACTGTCCATTTCCATGTGCTCAATTGCATCTAATTCATTTCTCTGACACACAGTGCTAATTGCTTTTTCACAGCTCAAGTCACCAATTTCAAATGCACTCTTTTGAAGGCCCATAATGTGAGACCCCAGCAACAGACAACGTAGTGGGTTTTACTTTATGAGGTTACTTCTGTCTATGCAGTCCTTTGTAAGGGCAAAGCTGTTAAAATTAGATTCAAAGTGCATAAACAGTTTTATGCAAAATATTCCTGCATGGAGAAGAAAGTGAACATGGGTAGAAGCCACTCCCAAGTTATGCCACATATATTAAATTTGCTATGTATCTACCATTATATTCAGCTGTTGAAGGAGGCAATCCAATTTAATCCATCAATCACAAAATTATTTTCCAGAGTACGAGGATCTCAGAATGGGAATGAGATACCTAATGGGAAAAAATTGTTAATTTGGATTTTGATTTAAGAGTTAAACAGAGAAAGATTTAGTGAGTCAGAGCTAACTTCTCAGGCAAGTTAGCTCTTAGTTTTCCACGTCACCTTACACCATGCAATTGTTTTGGAAACTTTCTCTTTCCATAAGATAGCATCTTCTCACATGCATCAGCACATCTACTATTCTTTCCTGCAGAAGCTGAGTTCACTTCATAGCAAAAGAAGCAAAATAAGACCTATTGAAAAGTGCAATTGTAATTCCAGGCACACTTCCAAGATTCACTTTTGGAAAAATAAAAGCTGAGTAAAGTCAGCTAGCAATATGCTTACAAGCTACCCTGAGTGTTGTAATACAAAGGATCCACTTTGAGCACCCCACACTCGTTTACAAAGCTCTGGTGCTTTCCAGACAGAGAAATCTCAGTTGTGCCCTCTTTATAATCTGGACTTCAAACTGAAAGAAGCTTTGCACATCTAACAGCAGAAAGCAGGGGCTAGCACTGCTTACAGTAGAGGCCAGCAGCACTAAGTGAGCTGAGCTCATCTCCTGCAATAAAGCCACAGCTTTATTGCAAGACAAGTAGCCATGGGATGAAGGTACCTCCAATAGAGGAATGCAGTTATGCCATAGAGATGGATCTCCAGGGCTATGGGGAACAGTGCTTTCCTGAAGCCCAAGTAAAACTGAAGGGTCTCTTCCCATATACTCTTACCTACCCAAACCCAAATGACAAGCTGTATAGGAGTGAGACTGGCATTCAGCAGTGGGAAAGTGATAAAGAAGGAAATCTGGGAGGAAAAGAGAGGGGACAGAAGTTGGCCACATAGGGATGACTGGAATTGGAAATCAGCTGAGGATGACAACAGTCACAGCACCCACTCAGGGCAGCTGGGGGCAAATGAAACAAACAAGTAAGACACTTCACAGGTTCACCCATAACTGGTCGCTTACGTGAATCTGATCACAAAGTTTAACCTCGTGCCTCCTGACAAGGCCTCCCAGCCCTTAAAATCTGTCTGATTGAAGCGTTTCTGAGATACTGAAAGACAATGCCTGCCATGGCTGCAGCCACAGACTGGATCCACCAAGGAACAGCAGGAAGCACTGTCTGTTTGAAAGTGGTGAGAACTGCAATGCGTAACTGAACGAGTTTTGGCCAGGCTAACTAGCTTGTTCATCAAATGCTTCACACAGCGATGTAACGGAGCTGGACTTTCTGCATTAGCCAACTTGGCATCCTGCAGCAGGAATGAGGGCATTTTTGCATTTGGTATTTTCTGATTCTGCGCCCTATCAAAATTTTCACTGCAGTGTCAGGAGAGATCTCCATCTGCTTCTGCTGAAAGAATACAGTAAAGGACAGCAGTTCCACACCTCTGTTACATGTTTCAGATGGTTAGTTTGCAAAGTGCCTTCATTTACCACCAAGATCAACATACAGCTCATCAGGATGCGTAAGTTCCATCAGTTTCTTCCAGATTTTCCACCAGCCTATGGAAACAGCACACTTACTGCTCACTTGGCATCCGCCTCAGAGATGATCATAACTATATACATATATATATATGTGTGTATGTATGTAGGTTCTATGTTGCCACTGCAAGTTAGAAAAATTCCCCTGATAAGTGAACTGAAAGCATCCAACAAAGTTTTCCTAAGGGATGGGTTTTCTTTACTTTGATCAGAACTTCATAGGTTAGAGGATCCTTTGCTCCAAGAAACTGGAAAAGATGTAAGGAAGTTGCTTTTTAAGGGAAAATATTTCATCTCAATGTTTCTAACATGAAAAAAAAAACCTGCCTGGGGACTTCTTCTGATTAGACTTACTTTTCTATTTTGTTCATTCTATTTTTCAGCTATAACCATATCCCGTAGACAAAAGCAATCCAAAGCTCTTGCCAGCTGTGCCCAGGGCAGCAATACAGATAAGCTGACTCTGATCAAGAAAACTATCTTACTAGAAAACTGAAGGAGACATTAATCTGCACTTTACCCTTGGATTATAAAGACAAGCACTGACCATCTTTCACTTCATTTGCCATGATAGTCAATTCAAGTTTACAGAATATTTTTCAGTGTTTGGTTTTATCAAAGATAAATCTAAGATAACCAAAGATAAACAACAAGTTCCAGGTTGCTGTTGATATTCCTTGTTTGAATGCAAGCAATA
Organism: Cyrtonyx montezumae; assembly: GCF_038088225.1. Taxonomy (NCBI): domain Eukaryota; kingdom Metazoa; phylum Chordata; class Aves; order Galliformes; family Odontophoridae; genus Cyrtonyx; species Cyrtonyx montezumae. Next base: position 1,390,550 of record NW_027072056.1, on the reverse strand, counting down.
TAATGGGTTCCATAACCTTACTCTACCTGCATTTACAGAGTGACCAGCTCATGATAGGCCCACAGAAACCCAAAGGAAGCCAAAATGTCCTAAGGCAGAAGAGCTAGCATAGAGATAAGTAACTAAAAAACTAAAGTGTTTCTCTTAACCTTGCAAATTTCTACAGAAAATGATGTTAATAATGCTACGGAACTCCCCCCCACAGATCCGGGCACTGAAGAGCAGACCCCTGCAGAGCTCAGTCCTGAAACACAGGATGCAGCTTCTCTTGCTGCTTCTGAAGTTTCCTATCTTCTGATACTTCTTGGCATGAAACTGTAGCAACAGGTTGTGAAAATACTCTGATACGAGGCAAATCTATTCTTCATTCTTCTATTCCTTCCCCTTTTCACTACTGACCTTCGGTCTTGGAGGAAGTGCGGGGCAACGTGGCAGCTGCAGGAAGCTTATGAGGCATGAATATGACTGCCAAAAATCCTTTGCTTTTTAAGTTTACCTTTGTTTTTGCTTCAGATATGACTCCTCTCCGTTTGTTAAGGGGGAAACATCTAACATTCCTTGAAGTTTCCAGTTATAGTATTTAAATGGGGAGCATGGAGAAGAAGATAAAAGGGGACTCCATTTCAGAATGCTAAGAGCATTCTCCCATTGTAAGAGCATGCAGTATCTCATCAGAACTAAATATGGGGTAAAAGAACTAAGTAGAGATGTTGCTGTGCTGCAATGACACCAGCACTATTTAAGAAAAAGTAACTGTCGTAACAACGTTCAGTTATGTAAGTACAATGTTCAGTAATGTTCTACAGAATTCTTTCAGTATTGGCTCAAACCTAATTGACAGCCATATGCTTTCCTTCCAATAGGAGCTAAGAAGCTGAAGAACATGTATTACGAACACTAAGATGTTTAGAGCAGGCCTCTTCCTTTCTCATGCACCTTCCTTCTGATCCTTCTGTACCGAGCAGATCTGCTCTGCTATGGATGTGTCAATACAACCATTTCCATGACAACAGTCTAAGATGTGCCAAATATAGATATGTGCCTTCAACAAACAGTGAAGGAAGAGACATGACTAGAGAGTGTTCTGCTGCACTCTGTTAAACCCAAATCCTTCCTTACGACCACGGGCAAAGATGAAGAATCAGCGATGGTCCTTTGAGATACCGATGCTCCATGGTTGTCCATCATCACATCTCCACCACCCACTACCCAAACTCACTACTGCTGCAGAAGGGAAGAAAACACTGCTGAGCTTCACCCTCATTTCTCTGGTTCAGGTCAAACTGCTGATTTAACTTGTTTAACTTGTTTCCTATTCTTATTTTAAAAGAGTTGTCTGCTTTGAAGGTAGAAAACTGACAGAAGCAAAGAACTGACTTCTTCAGATCCAACAGAAGGGCTTGCCAGTTTTCCTCCTCACAGCTGAGCAAGCTTCACAGTGACTGGGGACACACAGATACTGTTAGCCCACTGGGATGCTCCCAGTCATGTGGCTCTGAGCTCCCGGTTCAGTGCTGTGTGCAAAGCCAGGAAATTTCAACCTGCATCAACAGAGTCGGAGCTCTAGCTATGGCCCTAGTAGGGCACTTGTAGCAGTGTTTTTGGTCTACAGCCCAGCTTTGTTTTCCTTTTGATTACCTTACAGACAGTGCTTAGCAACCCACATGAGCCTGTCCCATATTTGTAGGCATCCTAGGAGAGGAAAAGAGCATGAACGAAGCTAATGCGTGCGCTTACCATAGGGGAGCACCCAAAGCCAGCAAACACCAACTCCTTTTTCACCCAGAATTCTTATCCGCTTCCTGAGTCTCTCCTGAAAGCTTCCTAAAATCCTTAGTCAAGGAGCAAGCAGTCTGGATCAGTGCCTACAGGAGAGAGCCCTATTTAACTGCTCCTTTAGCAATGCTTTTAATTGTGTCAGAAACATTGCTAGGTTTCTTGTGTTCTCGCCACGGGCTGGGCAACAAGGGATAACATTCACAGCTGAGGGAAGCTGTGTTTAAACTGGGTTATTTGTGGCATTTACTCACAAATGCTCATTCTGACAAGCACACTAGCCTCTAACATAGGTTTCTGGGATTAATAATTAGAGCACTACAGCACTGAAACAATATGCTGTTGTGTCCAACATGGTAGGTCCCTTCTGTGCCATGACTTGTTACTTCTTGAGTGCTATAAATAGAGAGGCTGAATGAGTCTCAGTGTATATAGCACAGAAACCACATACAAGGCTTGATGGAAGAGCACATTGCCTCAGTGCTTTCTGGAGATACTTCACACAAGTGCTCACCTCTGCATAAACTGCTTGTGCAGTCTTTAAAGGACTGTTGTGCATCCTTTTCACGTTGCCTGAGTCTGTGTACAGCAAGTACCCTGCGTTACCCGAGAAGAACAGAAGCAGCACTGCCCAGCTGTTAGCTCTCAGTTTCCATCGGCATGCTTAGCAAGTACAGAATTGTGCAGTGAGGAAACACACAAAAAAAGCAAACAAAAACAAACAAAAAAAAAAACCCACCCCAGCATGCAAAATCATAGGCTACAGAATCAAACACTACTTCAACATTGCTTTAGGCACCAAACACTGTACAGGCTCCTGTAGCTAATGGCTTGTTGTTCACAAGATCTACTGCAACTAAGCAACTCCGTCTTGCCTTCACAAAGCTTCTTCTCTGCTACGTCCTTGTCTGATGAAATAGCATGCAAGTCGGGAGGCCTTCAGAGGCTTTAATATCAGCAAACTCTGACTCTCAGGACTGTGATAGAAAAGATTTGCTTCTGCTTTGTTTTCAGAAAATTCAATCTACCTACCCTCACTGACAAAGAAAGCACTCACCAGATAAAGCCTCAGATGTGGTACTGGTTGCTCTGCTACTCACAAGGAGAAAGATGATCATTAAGGTGGTCAGGACGCACAAAAAGAGCATATTAAACTCAAGCAGGAGTCAGCTGACAACTAATGCCAATGAGACTGCAAGGGAAATAGGAACGTACTGGAGAGGATCCAGCAAATGGCCAGGGAGATGATTACGGCATTTGACATACAAGGAGAGGCTGAGTGAACTAAGATTGCTCAGCTTGGAAAAGAGAAGGCTCAGGCAGATCTTAATTTGTACAGATATCTGCTAGGAGTGAGGGCAAAGAAGACAAAACCAGACTGCTCATTGGTGGCCTCCACTTATAAGTTGAATTAAGAACTACAATATAAGTTGAAATAAGAACTACAATAAATTCTATTTAAACCTAAAGCTTTACAGTAACAGTGGTCACAGCCTGAAACGAGGTGCTGGGAGAAACTATGGAGTCTCCACTTCTAGAGGCATTCAAAGCACAGCTGACTAAGCCATGAGCAGCATGCTTTAGGTGATGCTACTTGGAGCAGGGCACCTGGCCCCGGTGGTCTCCAGAGATGCTCTAACCCATTTGGAGATTCGAGGTGGGGAAAAACCTGCTTTAAAAGCCCACGAGCAAGACTGGAACTTACTGTTGTGGGCAAAGTTTCCAGGAGCAGCTGAAGCAGAGGATGCTTCAGTTCTCCAACAGCAAGAGCATGATTAAAGAAAGTTAGTGTCCATCAGAGCAGCAAACCTTGCCAAGTACAACAGGAAGGAGGTAGGAGAAGCTTCCACCTCCCCACTGCTGCCAGGTCACGGAAAAGGATCAATACTCCACCCAGCATGGTGAACCACACAAGTGAAAAGCCATGGTCACACGTAAAGGCTAGAAAGTAAGTGGAAGAAACTACTTCTGCCCCCATCTGCACACAGCTTGCTCTAAGCCAAGATGCACTGAGAAACTGCTGAACTGTCCCTTCTTTGCTCGGTATGGAAGAGGAACTGGGTCACATCCAGTCACAAGGTTAAAGCACTGGTGCTATTGCACATCAGTGAATGCCCTAACAGAAATGCAAAGCATAACTATAGCTGACAAGCCCTCTGACAAGTGGAAGAAGGATTCCTCCTTTCCCTGGATTAGCTTCATGTCCCCATAAAAAGACAGAAAAATACATAAACGGACACCCTCACCTTATATTTTCATTTCAGCTGGAAAACATTTGAAGATGCCTTTCTTAAGAACTGAAAAAAGGAGAGGCAGTGCCTGGGAGGAAGGCAGAATGCCAGGCCACAGTCCCCATCTTTAATTGGAAAACACGCTGTGCGTGGCCAAGCGGAGACTCAGGAGCTGACCCAGCAGTCCTCACACTCATCTACGTTTGTGGTTCCAGAGGCAGCAGGAATGATACACGTAACTCAAAACTAGTAACTGGATGCTACTAATTCATTGGCTTTTAAAATAATTCTATTCAGAGGTCTAGTCTTTTATTTTTTCTTGGAAGCATACTGTTTTCTTAAGAAGGCTAAGCTGTCCAGAGAGAGCAGTTATCTGCAGCAGATCGTCACAACTGGGAGCCTTCAGGATGCCCAAATTGCCCAGCATTGAATAACTCTGGAGGATTCTTCCTGAGCCCTTGAGATGATGGACAAGCAGTACTTGGGGGGCCAAGTGGAAGTCCCAGCTGCCCTCTGTGCATGCCTTCATGCAAGTCAGGAAAGGCAGTGTGGACACAGGTGAGCATTATACCAACAACTTTGACCATAGTGTATAGGAGAAAGCCTGACCAACTCCCTGGACTCTGTGGAATCTACCAACTTTAAACCATCGTGACAGATATAGGCCCCAAAAGATTATTTTGCTCTTTCCAAAGAGAGCAGATCCAACCAGCAAGCTTCAATACAGATGGCTTCTGCATAGTTTTAATTTATTCATACTTCTATGGCTGTTAAGATTAACATACTTCAAATCCACTGGTTTTGGAATATTACTAACACTGCTCATAACAAACTCACTTAAAAGGTTTACTGCCAAAGCTTCTTTCAGTCCAATGAGTGCACGCTCACTGTATGAACCCATCCTTTGCTTTCTTGAAGCAGCCTATGAATGGCAGTTTCTAAATGCCAAGTATGTCTTTCTGCCTGTGTGTTTGATAGTGACCTTGGTTCATACTTAGCTGAGCGCTTTTAATACCTGGCATGGAAAGATTTCATTGGCAGGGGAAGAGCATAAACAGCTTAATTCTACCCATTTAAACCGATCACTTGGCCTTAACACTAGGCTTCCTATCACATCATCTTTTGCCTGCCTCCATAAGGAGGCAGTTCAGTAACAGAGAGGCTAATGCAAAACTATCTCACAGAAACCATTCCTATTAGCCAAAAGGGAAACTCCCACTATTTGACTCTCACCTAGAAATGCATCTCTAGCAGCTGTTAGGAAAACATAGGTAGCCTAATCTTTATTTATTCTCACCATAAAGCATTATTGCCATCTTTTTAATATAAATATCAATACATATCTGCATTTTTCTAGTCCTCCTGAAACAAAGACTTCTTTTCAAGTTATTTAATAAATACCCACACATAAACTTACCTTCCAATACAAGAGGGTGGTACCAAACACATTAAGAATATGGAAATGGATTTGAAATCAAATGATTATTCAAGCATTCATTAGATCTCTTCAGAAGAGATTTTAAAAAGCCTTGTATTTAACCACCAACAGTTAAAAATATTTATCACCCAAATCTAGAATTGTCTGTTTTCAAGAAACCTCACAGGCAGTTTTGGCAGTAGGCACGTGGTTTATTTCAATCTTAGCCAATCTTAACTGTAGGCACACAAATGTGAGAAGGACACTCCAGAGTAAGAACCAGAAGTGCGTTCAGAACAACTGATGTGGATTTTACTTCTTTGATTACTTCACATATGGAAGAACTTCTTTATGGTAAGGGAGGTGGAGTGCTGGATCAGGTTGCCCAGGGGGGAGGGGGAGTTTCCTATGGAAATATTCAAGACCTGTCTGGATGCCTACCTGTGTAACCTAGTGTAGGGTACCTTCCTTAGTGACGGGTTGGACTTGATCTCTTGAGGTCCCTTCCAACCCCTGTGACTCTGAGATTACTCAGTTCTCTTGAGCCCTGAGCTGCTTTCTGTTACACTGCCACGTGCCAGCCTGCATCATGCTGTGATGCAGAATGCAGAAACTGCGAGGCCACAGAACGTAGAAGTCTGTTTCCACACAGGGCTGCTGCATCAGAGCTTCCACACACATGGAAGCTTGCTTCTTGGGATACAGCATGACTTGAAGAGCACTCTGTTACTCCAGCAGGGGATTACATACAACTGTACTCCTGGCAAATAATGTTACTTGAGCTCTTACAGGCCAGCATCACAGTCCAGGGAATCTCCTGCTCCTCGATTAGAGAGGATTGAGGAAAACAACACAGCTCTATACCTGCATAGACAAATATACCCTGTGCTGTATTTGTACTGACAGCTGACAACACTTGTGTGTTCATACAACAGGATCAAAGGCAGATCACTAGGAGAAAGCCATGGCCACACTGGCTAATGTCTTGCTTTCAAGAGCATAGACACCACCTTTACCTGGGCTTTGTGGCTAGCCACTGAAGGCATTCAGCATTCATGCTTTCAGAGACAGCTTTGGGTTTGCTCAGAACAGCACCCCAGGCAGCCTAGCACATCCCACTCATCCCTAATGCTTTTAGGCAAACTACTGAACTAGTTGGTGGGTTTAAACAAACCTCAGACTAGAAAGGATTCTGAGAGAGGGCAAGACTTTAATTAGAGCAGAAACCTTTACAGGTTGATTACTGACCCTCAGAAGAGGGCAGTGTTTGTCTAATCCTTCAAAAATATTTATTTTGATTCAGATGAATTGGAGAACAGAACCTTACTGAGAAATCAACTTACTTGCAGATGTGTCTGACAAGTTGAAGGGTATATCCCCGTGGCAAAGTAAAAAAACAACTGTCACCTATAGCATTTATTCTATGATTTTGTGATTCTAACTGCTAACCCATAGTAGTGCAGATTCAACATTTATAGGCAATTCCATGGCATTTCAGTGTATATGCTATTTGCAAGTACCATTTTTTTACTGCTTCTGTTACCTTCATGAAATAGGTGCAGATGAAGCAGCACATGCAGCAGTTCCTCCAAGCCTCTGCCCATCAGGTAGGCTTCACATGTCATTCCCCTTCCATGTACTCTCTTAGGCCAAGTGAGTTCCCAGCTTCAAGAGCTGTACTGCTGGCAGAACCCAAATGAGGTGACTTAAAGATGTTTCTCTTTCATCTAAAATATAAGAGCAACTGAAGCACGGATGAACCTGAAAAGATGTGTTGAGCTCTGGCTACTTTAAAGGTAAACAAATCCTGCACCCATGGAAGCATCACACACAGTTTTCTAGCAACTGACCCTTTTCCTCTGCAAACACAGCATTGGCAAAATGGGGACATCTAACTCCCAGTAGGCACAGGTGGTAATCTGTGCCTCACTAGGATGAGGTGCAAATAAGCATCTGATCCTTTAAAACAAAGCAAAAAATCTCAAGGGAAAGACAACTGAAAAAAAAAGAAACCACACATTATATTAAAGCATAATTAGAACTACGAGATAATGGCACTTACATAAGCCAGTTCTGTTGCACACAGAGGAACAGAAATGTATTTTTCTTCCTACATTAACACTATCCGAATAAGCGTACTTCCTAGCATGAAGCTAGAAAATATTTTGCACTGAAAAAATACACTTCTATAAGTGTACTGAATGTGGCCATGTTTACAGACAGTTTGCATTCACTGGACTAAACTCAGGCCCTGTCAGGTTAGACCCCCTTGCTATTTGACCAGTCACAGCCTGGCAACACAACACATTATTTGGAAGCAGCATTTTTCAAATAATAAACTTAATCTTTAGATTGGCTCATTGTTTCAGTCAAGGAACATTAATCTTGTAATTCTTCCCCTGAAGTTCACTGTCTACCTGAGGTTTATCTAACTGCATCAGCTGCCATTACAAATGAATTGTCATTAAGAGAAAAATTAGAGTAAACTTAACATGGATTGCTGTATCCTTAAAAAGAAATAAAAAAATGGTTGATGAACTGTTCTGAAGATGAGTGGAAACTGTGCAGGTGACAGTGGGAATATTCTGGGTGGGATGTAACACATTGGTCATGCTACAACACAGTCCATGAACCCAGCTGTATCTCTGAGCTGAAATACATCAACACGATCAACATGCTACAGTGCATGCTTTCAGGATTTTTTATTTTTATTTTTTGGTCTTCAGAAGAATTCTGAAACACTCTGAACCTTAAATTAATCTGCTATTGTGTGACCTCTTTAGCTCCTACTGTCTAGGTGACCCTGGAGAAAGAAGGGGCAGTGAATTATGCACCAAAGCCAAATGGACACAGCTGCAGACATCAGTACCAGCAGGCAGGGCTAGGGGAAGGACAAGGGAAAACAGAAAGAGTTCAGAAGAAATACTCTTTCCAAATGAGAAAGGTACAAACCATTTGTTATAGCACTATTGGTGACTCCCTCATCAGCAATAATAATGGAACGTATGACTCAAAAACACTTATAAAAAAACAAACATGTCTCCCCCAAATAAGTTCTAAATGAAAACATAACTGCTTGCCCATACTCTGTTTTCTTGTGGTTTAAAGGCTGTATTCCCAAGAGCAGCAGATGAGCACATCCTCATTTCAGGAGATGAAGCAAAGCAGAGGTGCACTGAAGTGTACGACTGCTACATATGCACAAAGACACAGATCTTCTCTTTGTGAAACTACAGCCACCACCAGCTTTCCAGTTGTGACTCTCTCTGTCCCTACCTTTCCACGCTCTTTCAGTTCTTCTCAGTTTGGACAAGCATAAGAATAAACAGACTGTTAATGAGGTTGGAATTGGACTAGGAACAAAGGAGCTGGAAAAACAAAGACATTCTCACAAGCTTGATTCTGGAAATATTCTAAAGGAAACCAAGTCTTCAGCAGGGTGGTACAACAGGGATGGGTGGGATGCATGCAGCATGAGCCTGGGATAGCAAGTGTGCGCTGGGATTCAGCATCTTGCCTCGGAAACAGGGTCAGAGTGCCCTGAGTGGCTCTGAATCACTTGCTGGAGCACTGTCACAACTGACCTTTGATCTGGATGCCTCTTTTCAGAACTGCTGAGCAACACGAGCTCCCACTCATTTTTTCACTGGAGCACTGCATAGTCTGAACCCTTGGAAACTGCTAGCAAGTATTTAAACAGCAAAGCTACCATCCCAAGTCGTAAACAATCCATACCTCATCCATTCTAAATCAAACTCTGGAAGCCTCTTGGGCCCTATGCAAGGGCAATTAATTTTTATGAAGTCCTCTGGCATCCTCAAATGGAGAGCTCAGGAGAACTGCAAAGCATTCCCTCTTTCCATGATTATATTTAGCCTCAGGGAGAAGGATTTTCCCATGTAATGTAACATATACTGACATTTAGACCAAAAATGCCATTGACTGGCATTTAAAAAAAAGAATCTCTCACTTCATACAAAACAGTCCTTTTTTTTTTTTTTTCCAAATGGCATTTGAACGTCTGTTTGAGCTACATCAACACATCTTTTTCATTTCTTTGTCGCGTATAACTTATTTTCTTGATCAATGCATTAAAAAAAAAGTCAATTTCAAAGCAAAAGAAACTGTACTCCGTTACTACTCGCAGAGGAAGACAGAATTAAAACTGCTTGTGAAGCTGGGAAAACACTACTCATCTTTTCTGTGTAGGAGATGTCAGCCTGTATTTCTGAGGAACTACATTCTCAAATATATTCATGAGTAAACATGCATACTCTGCCTTTTCACTCTTGAAATCTAAGTTATGCAAAAGCATCTCAGACTACCATGTCCTGGTTGTACTGAAGACCTCTTCCCTCCCTTTCACCTCCACATTCCAACCACTCCGTTTCTACTCTTCTCTGAGGCTTAAGAGAAGAACAATCTCAGTATGAAGATCCCTCGAGACAAGTTGGTGTTCACATCAGGAGAAAAGCCACCTCCAAGCACCCTGGCAGGTCCCCCTGCCAGCCTCAGGGCCATTCCTGAAAATGCAGAACCGCTTAGAAATAAATTGAAAATAGAGATCGACTCACGTCACAGCCTTATAAAATGCCACACTGGGCAGTCTGTGCTGTTTGCAGACACTTCAATCCCTTCTCCCTGAATTCCTGATGCTGAGCAACTGGAGACTGCTGTGCTCCCCAGTTAAGGTGAGGCAGTATCTTCCTTGGAGAGTGCCATGCATTTTGGCTACTGCTGTAAAGTCTTCTGGGAGATGCACTGCTCAGGAAGATTTAATCCTAATTCTGACATAAACATTATTCGTATCTAGAGGTAGCCCACTCAGACATCACTCATACGTGAGAAGATGCTTACCACCTGTAGTATTTTTGAGGCAGCAAGGAGTCTGAAGGACAGTGATCTTTTGTTACTCTATCAATATGTCAATGTCATAACTACAAAACCTGGTTTGGTTTCTCCCTTCCTTCAGTCTGCTTCATCCCTTCCTATTCTATCTCTACATTATGTGCTAAATGCATGCAGCACCACAAAATGACTCCATGGTCCACATCTACAGACAAAAGAGCTTTTAGAAAAAGAAGCTCAGCTTCAAAGTTTGCTTTGGGTATCAGCATCACATCATTTTTATCACTGTACATCATTTATAGCAACTGACCTGATTAAGCCCGAAAGTGCATCCATGGAGGACAGCTGGCAAATCCTCTAAGACAGAGGTAACTGAAGCTAAAGCTATTGCCCTGTATGCAACTCTCAAGCACTTCTAAAAGGCTTCAGGGCTCCTTTATGCCAATGTCAGAGCTGTGCTGGGAGTTATTTACATTCCCAGGTACAGGAGAAAATGAGCCAGCAGATGCTGCTGAGACTCAGAGCCACATCTATTTGCATTCTCAGCACAGACCTTCCCCCAAAACAGAGAGCCAATGGTCTGATCTCACCCTGCTGACCTTTTTTCCTGGCCTTGGCTTCTCAAGACACCACCACAGGTGTTTTTGAGTTTCTTGGGCACTTGGAAACTCTGGTGTGTGGGTTAGGAGATAGGCCAGCCACCCTGCTGCATTCTCTCCCCACGCAGCAGTGCAGTTACTTGTGCTTCAGCTGAGGGCTCCAAAGCAGCAATGGAATCTCTATTAAACAACCTAAAATGCACAGTAGTAGGTGCAGCTATAACAGTTTTCATTAATTAGAAAAACACACAGCTACAGCAGATTACACAGAACTGCACCTAAAACCCTTACCAAGCCCTGCCTCCAGCTGGAAGCATCCAATATTTCTATGAAGGAAATGGCATTCACTGGTGGCCTCGGAGGTACTTGTCTGAATTTTCCTCAGAGAGAAACTAATTTATCACAGAATGGCTGAAGTTGGAGGGGATCTTAAAGATCATCCAGTTCCAACTTCCTTCCAACCTCTAAATCAGGCTGCTCAAAATCCCACTCACCTGCGCACCTCCAGGGATGGGGCACCCGCAGCTCCAGGTAGCAGTGCCAGGGCCTCACCCCCCTCTGAGCAAAGAATTTCCTCCTGACATCTAACCTGAATCTCCCCTCTTTCAGTTCGAAGGCATTCCCCCTTGTCCTATCACTATCAGACCACATATTAAATTTAATTTAATGCAGCTCTACAAAAATCTCTCTGAACTGCAATGATCAAGCAATAAACTGAACAGCTCAATGGTTGCTGGCCATTAAAATCCATCGCCAGGCTTCTATGCCAGTATCAGCTGGGAATGAGAAAGCTTCCTTCCCATGCTTGGGGTTCTAGCACCTAAGAAGGCACATCAGTTATTAAGAACTAGGATGTTGGATGGAGATGAGAGAGAACATCAGCAGGCTGTGTGAATGTACCTCCAAAATCCGTGGTGCAGAAAGGGTTTAAACCAAGGACAGGAAAATACAAACAGAACTAGAACAGCTGGCTCAGGGAACTGCCTTTGCTTCTCTCTGCACGCAGCAGTGCAAATGCCCCCAGCACTCCTCTGCTGCACAGCACCTCGCTTGGACACGTTCTGAAGGCAGCAACACTCTGCTAGCATTTACACAGAAGTGCCAGCTCTGATGCCTGGCACTATAAATTTAAGCTGAAATACAAAATGCTGCTAAAGGGGAAATGACAGCATTTATCAGGTAGAAGCCTAAACCCTATTTCCAAAGAAATTTCCATTTCTTGCCTTTGCTTCAGTTAAGTCTGCAGGGGGGTCAGCTAGCAAACAACTTTATTCTTTTTTTTTTAATTTCTCACGACTAGGAGACTGCATTTCCCAGTGGCATACTCTTTTTTCAGCAGGCTTCATTTGGTTTCTCAAGGTCAGTGCAATAGCATTAAAAAAAAGAAGAAGAAGAAAAAAGAAAAATCTCTTACCTGTGGCAGAGTGAAGACTCTCCAAGCTCCAGTACCTGGACAGGACACCTCTCATCCCACCACCACCACACACCACCCCACTGCTGTCCGAATCCGATCCTGGTGAGAGCCCAGAGCTTCCACTGCTACTGCAGTTTTCTCCACTGTGTGCCCCACTGGACTCACTGGGGCACTGCTGGGTCCTCATGCAGGCAGGTAAGAGGGAGAGCCAGGGGCTCTGCCGTGCTGGGGAGGAAACGGGCTGAGCACTCTGTAGCTGCTGGGAGGGCAGTGGTACCTGGTAGCGCTGTCTGAGGACTGAGCTGGATTCCTATCCTCCTCTCTGTTCGTCTCGATGCATCCTGACATCATAGGGGTCCACTAAGGAGGCTCCGGCTGTGGCAGCTCAACTGCTCTCAGCTGCAGCTTCCAGCAGATGATTTTTATTAAAGCCGATTTCAAAACATTAAAAAAAGTGAGGGTGGGACAGAAATCTTTGCTCTCAATTGAGCAGAATTGTCGGGCTAAAAATAAATAAGTGGGAATAGTAGAATTTTGTGCATTTTAGAAAAGCCCAAGTGAGAGAGACCTTGTGTTATCTGCTTCCCCGGAGAACTCAGAAAGGACTTAACGTATAAACTAATCATGTTTAGAACCGGCTGTGGCTGCTGCTGCTATTAAAAAACTATTTTTATAAGTCCTCAGAAAAAGAATTCAAAATGAAATCAAAGCCAGAAAAACGCAAATTGAGATTCGGAGAGGCTGCAGCTGTGAGCTTTGAACAATTCAAAACCCACTCCCCAACTGCAGCCTTGGGATGGGCTCTGTTTCAGCACGCAATCTTTGTCAGAGAGCTCAGCCTCTTGTACAGAGCAGGTAGTGGTGCTGTTTCAGTTCAAAGGTTTGATGTCCTCGTTACCTAGCACGTGATGTAGTTTGTCCCATGAAAGTGAATTCTGAAAGAATACAGGAGGAGCTGCCCTGTGCCTGTGATTCTGCTGAAGTAAAGAAAGCCACATTCTCACATGGACATCACAGCCTGCTCCGACAGAGACCCCCATCAATCTGTGCTATAGCAGGGAGTACTTTAGGTCATTATGTTTTTTATTAAATATTTAACCAAAGAAATGCCCTTTGCTCTCCATCACTACAGCCAAACACACTGAGACAACTTCTGAGTCCTTAACATTCTAGCTGTTCCTTACAAGAAGCACGTCTGCAGTAATGGGAAGAAAGTATAACACATCTCCAGTAGCCTGTTAACAAAAAAAAAATCCTCCAATTATCTTCTGAACACAGCTGCTTGGATCAAAATACCTTCCCCTGATGAGTCCCAGTATGGAAAAGGAAACGTGTTGTCCTGTGACTGGTAGAACCACACCTCTCTATTGATCAGTTCCTTCCAGGTCCTTATAGAACCATCTGCATTAATGCACAAGTTAAGAAAAACAGTGCTTGACCATAAGAACAGGAGAGGAGGTAAGTTAAAACAACAGAGCTGAGCACAGTGCATCAAGAAGAGGAAGGGATGGTGCAGTTCTTGAAGACAGAGGCACTAAGAGGCTACAATTCGTAGTACAATTCATTCCCAGCTGCACCTTCCTCTCCTTCAAATCCATGCTTGCTACTTTAAGAAGGAAGAAAAATTGAAGTACCTTTATCAGTTTTTGACTGCAGTACTGAACCAGACAGTACTCAGAGTCCCTGCAGCTATGCCCAAGCCCAGCAGGTCTCTGCCCCCAGCCTGCTCAGGACACTCCATCTGTTCTTCCGCTACCCCTCCCACGCTCTGGCCTAAATGCTCTTGGCAAATACCAAAAGATATTTATTCAGTGCCAGAGTGCTGTAATCCTAGCTGAAGGTGCTGCTGCAGCACGCACATCGTGTGCGTGTGCTGGAAAGGCATACTGTAGTGCAGTGGAAAGATGGGGAAAATATTTCAAAGGCAGACTTTGGAAATCAGAGGGAATCATGACCTTGAAAGAGTTTAAGACCTGCCATCACAGAGGTGTTCCACCTTCACACAGACCTCATGGCGAATTTTTTTCTCAACGCACACTGACGTTCTGTGACATTTGATAGAGATGGCAGGTACTGTTAAGCTGCCAAAGCAGCAGCTGTCTCCAGTTACAGCTCAGGGCTGGCACTGTGCAGCATGGCCATAGGGGAGCTAGCCCCAGCCCCGGCAGCCAAGCTGGGATACCTGCTGGAGTCTCTGGTGGATTCTGCTATAGTTTCCATACCGTTGAACCACGATCAGCAGAATCACTCAGGGTTTGCTAGGATCTTTTCTACTCTTCACCCCCTCAGAAAGTTCTTATGGACGTACTGAGTCTTTTACCTCGGTAGCTGACAAACACAACCTCACCCAACCAGCTATGACAAATGTCCAGGAGCTTGGCCATTCCTTGGCCCAGCTTTTAACTCTGAATGAAAGTCTGAGTGAACACATACTGTCAGAGGCTGCACAGAGTTGGGATTAAACAGAATCAAGAGTGATATAGAAGACCTGATATCCCTGCTGTGATTCACAGATAGAATGAAAAACACACTAGGGGATGAGACTACTTCTTAGCCACTTACATTTGATGGTACTTCCACGGGTTAATCAGAATGGAATTGACTTTTTTTTTTGCTATAACTACAGTGATGCACTACTGGGAATCTGCCCACTGCTTTTTTTCTGTGTTCCTTCAAGAGCTAAATTGATGAGAATGGGAATAAATAGCTCTGCTATTCTGCTGAACTACAGGACTGCTAAATATTTATAGGACATAACAAAGTCCTGTAACTAAAGCTAATATTTTCCCTCTTGAATAGATTCTCCAGTGGCTGTCAAACATCTTCACATTTACTGTTGCCAAGTGTGAGCTTAGCAGCACATCTATAGCTGGGAAAGTAAGATGAAAGTTGGCCACATGATGTTGAGTAAACAAACAGTTTCTTTGCTTCTGATAAAAACTTTCCGTTATACCAACGAGGACAGAAGATAACTGAGAATTATTAAGTGGTCACTGTTTTCCACGTTCTCCGCTAAAGACTCAGATTTTGAGAATTTGGTTGCTTACTCTCATTGCTCGTGCAAGATTTCCCAGGTCCCCCAACACGTTCACCATCAGTACAGATCAGTCAGAATGACCCTATGCATTTTTGGCTGGTATAACCAACATCAGCAGTCACAGATACCAGAGCACCTCATGTAGACAGCACAGCAGGAAAATTACAGATCTATTTAAATCTGACAAGACAGGGGGAAAATTTCTGGGAAGACCCAGCCTGCACCTGAAGGATTATTTTGAATAATGTAGGTTTAAGTTCTGATGTAGTATAGCTATATGAGACAAAACAGATCTTGGATCTAGTTATGAGTTTCTCTCTTTATGGAAAGATGACAGACCTCAAAAGTTTAGAGTGACTCTACCTGAAAATTCCACATATTCTCTGCAAAACAGCATGGGTGAAACATCTGTGAGAAAATAACAAAGAGTAAGAAACCAAAAATTTTTCTAGCTAAAAAGTGCAAAGAGCAGTGAGAGAATGGAATTGTAGGAAACACACATCTAACTCTCAGACAATTGACCATGTCTGTCATTGGGTCACCTTGTGTCTGTCTCCTGTTGGTAGGTCCCTGTGGTGAAGTTCAGAGATGGCAGCACCTCTCTTCTGTAGACCTGTGGGCTCCCAACCCCTAAACTGCCTGTCCCCAACCTGAGTCCAGGCTAAAGGAGTCTCAAGACTCTGTCACCTTCACTGAATAGCGATTAGCAACACCTCTCGTTATTTCACAGATGTTAGAGCCACCTACTGGCTTGTTACAGTTTTCTCAAATGGCTGCTCTGGACAGAGGAGGTGTCAGCAGGCAGTCTGCAAAGCTTGATCAGAGCTCCACAGTATGGCTGAATCCAAGCACTGGAAAATGCTAAGTTTGAGTTCGTCTCATTTGTCCTAATTTGAAAAATAGGCAGAGAGAACAATGTCTCAAAGCTCTAGTGCCAGTGTCTGGTCATAGGAAGCTAGTGAGCACAACACATATCGTATGAAAAATCAAGCTATATTTAATCAAGATATATTTAAGTTGAGAATAGGTGGACATATCGAAAATAGGTGAGTTTGCACACAGCTGTGCTCTTGTCCTCAGATAAATATGCAAACACAAGTTCCACAGCTGTTCATGCTACCTTTCTTGCTGGGATCTTGTCAAACCTTTTATATCAAAAAACACAGCAAGGACCTTATACCACATACCCAATCGCCACTGCAGCATTCCCTTAGAAAGCTCACCAAGTGAATACGCAAATCTGGGAAAAGAGAATTCTACTCGTATTTTCAACATGGAAGTATATATAGAACAGCTTTATACTCCACAGTATTTTCATATCCAGTGTCTTTTTATGGTTAAACAACATGCTGGGATCATTAATACGAGTAGATGCAACATCAGAGTTAAGATTCTTAAAATTAGATTAAATGGACTAGTTAATCATTTCATCTTACCTTCGAAATTATTTACAAGCTTATGAAAGGCAGTATCACAACAAAGCTGTGCAAGAATCATGTACAGCATACAGCTGCCTCAAGGATATTCCCAGTCCTCAGACTGACCCAACTATCACAGTCCAGCAGCTTGTAGTTTTCTTCCTGGCTAGATCTTGCCACAAGAAGGACATCCACACAGACATATCAATCCCCAAATGGTTTGCATGAAATCCTCTAGCAGCAGCTAATAGAGATGGCCATGGTAGGAACATTACAGCTCTTTCAACTGTTCATCTTACGAAAATGTTTTAGGGGTAAAAAAGTGGTTCTGCTGCCATATTTCATTTGTTTGGGTTATTATTATATAATAATAATGTAATATAATAATATATTATTATTATATAATTATTATATTATTGAAGTCCAGGCTTAGGTCACAATGTGAAACTAACTGTACTTACCTAGAGAATACTGTGTGAATCATAGGTGATTCAGGTTTCGTGCCTCATTTCTAGGTGGCATACAGATAACTAGAAGACTACCAACGGGTCCATCTACATTTACATCTTCCCTTCTTCCTCTCCATATATGTATGAATTTGGGTGACTCAGGTTTAGTTCCCAATTGGGACCTGAGGGAGTTATCATTAAATTTCTATCAGCTGTGGCTCACAATTTACTTCTATGACGGTGGCACTTAGGGATTCCAGCTAAAGTCAGAGATGCATTGACATCCTGACAATGGACAGGCTTCCATCTGGGATTTCCAAGAGCCACAGCTGAATTCAGCCAGGGTCCTAAATATTGGGGCTACATCAGATGCGTGTGACAGCAAGTGATCAAAGCAGAGACTACAGAGAGAGCAGAGGCTGGGCTCCTGACACCATGATAGTAGTTTACATAAGTATTTCCAGGTGGAACTTCATGATTCTAAGATATGATTCTGTGCACAAGTTGTACAAAACATTGGAAAGCAAAACAGTTTGGCTAGATAAAATATTCCATCCATTCAACTCAGATGTAATTAGCACAGAGTTATGGACTCTATTAGTAATTGTAGTAGTGTTTCATTGTTGGTACAAAGAGACTTTCTGAGGCAGAAATGACAGGTTGGCATCCAACTGCATTTGGCTTCTCCTGCCTGGGGTCCTACCTACCAAACAAATCTTCTGTGGTCTGTTTCTCTTAGCCCACCATGAACCTCTATGATTTCTGCAGTGTTTGGGTCAGCACCACCAGATGGAGAATTGAAAAACCTAGCAAAAATCCATCTTACTGCTTAATAATCTGTGACTTACATTTTAATACTTTAAGACCTGTCTGTCATTGAAAATGAAGCAGGCAGCATATCTCACATACAGTTCTTGTGAAAATACAGTATACTTGTTAAGATGATTTGTTTAAAGTACAGGAAATTCTACCTCAAGAGGCTCATTCAGTTACTTTAGTGCCTAATTGGCAACTTGAGAAGCACCTCACCATACCTACCATAAGCACTCTACAGCAAATACACAGCAGGGAGTCTGTAGAAACCTAATTCAAGAGGGTGATACATATGACATCATCCCAGGTAAGATGGAGTTCTTAGAGACAACAGAAATGTTTCTGCTTCAAGCACACTGTTATTGCCATTAGTGACCTTTTCTTTACCATAAAGCTGACCACTGCTCTTAAGCAGATTTCTGCTCAGACGTGGATGGAACATTCAGCAAAAATAAGTTAGAGTGTTTATCATTCCGTTGCTGTCCTCACTAAACCAGAGTTTAATTCTCTAACAATTTACATCTAAGTAAAACTAGTGTACACACCAGGGAAGGTGACGCGTCGTTTCCAGCCCACACAGTCCAAGCCTGTTGGAGTACTCTGGGAAAATGGATGCAGTTTCAGTGGTAGGATGTCAAGAGCAGTGGCAGACATGATGGATGGACTTCTTCCAGCCTTCAACGAGAGGGAAAACAAAACTAGTAAACATTACAAGCATATACCCCATTGAACAAAACACAGCATTGGTCACAGAGCACCTCTTTCCCCCTCTCATGCCTGCTCATGTCAGTATTCTGTTAGTAGACACGTGGGTGGCTAGAGAAGACAGAAAACAGCGAGAAAGCAAAGAAAGCTGCAAGGTTATAACAACAGGAGAAAAGGATAACCAGGTACTGGATTCACAGTTAGCATACTCACGGAAAGTTACACTCTTCCATCTGAAGTGTATCTTACGGGAGGGGAAAGCATATCACAAGTCATCTTCTCACCTACAGAACTAATAAGTCTTGTTTCCTATACCTTTATGTGGCATAATTTCTGTTCTGGCATATAAAGAGTAAATAAATCTTTTCCCTTCAAAGATCTCTCAGTAACAGTACCAGCCATAAAGGACAAATCTAACACAACATTCTTCCGTTCAGTTTTAAATAGGATCCCCTCTGCCTAGTAGATCACTTTTTATAAAACTTAGAGAACTTTAGGAAACACTGAAAACTCTAAACCATTGACATATCTCATTGAATTTATAACTTCATAACTTCTGTTGCTTTGAGAGGGAAATGACATGGGTAGACAGCATACCTACAGCCAATATATCTACTGCTCAATATATCTACTGCTTAAGTAGGTCAGACTTAATATAAACAAAAATGAGATTTTTTTGGATGTTTGTTTGTTTTAAAGAAATCACACAAACCACTGCTGTTAAGCCACGCAGACTAACCTACTTTCTCATCAGGTATTCCAAAATGAGCAAGACACTGCAACATCATACAAGATCTGACAACCCTAGAGCCATAGAATTGGTAGAGATGGAAGGGACCTTTAAAGGCCATCTAGTCCAACTCCCCTGCAATGGACAGAGACACCTACAGGTGGATCAGGGTGCTCAGAGCCCAGTCATGATGAGTGATACAGATTATAATGAAACTTGTCGTCCTTAATGCATGATGCAGATACACTTGTATGAATACATTCTTTCCTCTAGTTTCTCCATGCCTGCTATGGCTGGCACACGTAGAAACTATCATTGCCCACAGGTGACTGGGAGACCACACGGAAGGCAGCAGGTCAGTAAGCACTGGCCCCATGGGCATAGCCACCTTGCAGTTCTGCATGGCTACTGCCCTTTCTTTCTGCTGCAGTGACACACCTGCTGGCTGCCTGGTTTGTTTTATTCTTCCTGGAGTTACTTTACCAAAACAAACAGAATACCACCATGGGGGAAGCAGGAACCCTGCTCAAATTAAATGTACAGACAACATACTGATCTAAGTATATACATACTGAGTTTTATATACATAAATATATACGTGTGTGTATGTATATGTATCCTGCTTCCCAGTCTTAGGCAGAACAGTAATGTTTTCTATCACATGTACACTATATGTATATATATGGTGAGTAGATACGTACATACATGTAGTATATCAAGGCCTAGATTACTCACATTAAATGTTATAGAAAGAATTACTGTACTGCATCAGGGCTATTACAGCAACAAAGGCAGGGTTTATTTTTACTGCCCCCCAGGACATCAGAGCAGATCTCAGGTACAAGCAGCATTTTATGCAGCAGAGGAGGCAGGTTTGTACAGCCCAAAGCCAGGAGAGAAAGTACTTGCAGGGACATTAGTAAAAGCAGGCAGGGTTTTACCCACACTACAATGGAGAGGGAAGGAGGTACAAAAATGGAGTAAAGACCCTCTCTTCTACGTTCTCTGCTTTGGGCTGAGGGGATTATTTCTATGCTCAGTCTGGGAAAGGCATTTACCTGTTATAATACCTTGTCCATGGAGAGGCATATCCCATGTGTTTATCTGAGGTGCCCACAGTGCTCATAACCACTGTATGTTTTCCTTATTTCAGATGGGGTAAAATATTAGGTTTCCAAGAGCCCTGTTCAGGTCAATAAGCTAAAGATCTATTTTTCATTGCTTCTCATTTCTCTTTTGGAATAAAAGATAGAGCATCCGCTGCACTATACCTCAGTGGCTTTAGTCCCCTGATGCACCTTTTAGGAATATCTTTAATTTGGCAGTGCAGAAATTGTGCTTTAACGAATGCAGGTAGCAAACACATCTCTGCTCCTATTGCTGTGCACTAGAGAAGCATCAGGCTTCAGCAGTCAGGTTCCACCATTTTATTAAGACAGGAGGGAAAAGGATTGGAGAAGACAGGCAGGCAGCTGGAAGATACCACTAAAGCAATTCCTGCAAAAATAAATCTCAAAACAGAGTCTGTCACCATTACATACATCAGTGCTTTGGGGCATGGTCCACATTCCAGACAGAGAATTTATACTGCATTACAAAAAAAAATAATAATAATAATTTCTCTTATTCCACCTTGAAAAACACTACCTTCAAAGGTTTGTGACAACCAGCTAAACGTTAACATTTTGAGGAAAAAGATTAGAAGCTGCTCAGCTTGTTAGCAGTACTACTTTGATATAAGGGGCAGCTGGGTCAAGCTTTCAGTTTGACACTAGGGATCTCCATGGGCTGTTCCCACCTGAGGCAGACCAGCAACCTCCTCAGCCTTAGCAGAACAAAACCCAGTATCCAGAATTGTTTTGGACTGGCGTTTCATATCTAAAAGCTACTCTCTTGTTCCCCTCTCCAAATCCCAGTTGCCAGCCTTCAGAACAGCTTTGTATAACCACTGTACTCATTTGTCTGACTGATCCTAATGATATAGTATCAGAAATCACCACTCAGGTTAAGAATTCACCTTTTGTTCCTCCTTGGTCTGCTCTGTTCTGTTGTTACCCAATATTGCAGCATTACAACACCTTGTACGATGACCTGAGCTTGACTTGACACAATATGACTTATTGTAACTGAAGCCATACATCCCAAGGCAGCCGTGTGGCAGGAAACATCAGACTTGCATTTTCAGATCTCCAAAGCTCCTCGTATTTGCCTCGTTTCAATTGCAAAAGCACAGCAAACAATGAAAGACCTCATAAAGCTTCTTCTGTGATAGGGTTTGTTGGTTTTTTTTTCATTCTCCTTATTAGAAGGATTTTTGGCATCCTTCTGAAGCTGCACCCAAACGCTGCAGCTTGTGACAGCACTCCCACTGCATCTGAGGGCATGAATAAGCTGGCACTATCACATGAAACGAACATTGCACAAAATAGAGCACAACAGGAAGAATAAACTACACGACTGTTATGAGCAAAAAAAAAAAAAATGTACAGAGCAAGGAATGCATTTGTAGGGGCAGACTGGAAAAAGCCCTTGAATCTCTACACTTGTTGTGATAAAATTTCATCTGCTCACAAAGATAAAAAGGATCAGTAACACTCAAATCAACAGAAATAGTTAAAAAAAAATCTAACTAGGCATCTTCTCTTCTGAAGCTTGCTCTGTTTTCATTCACCTCTACTACCCAAAGAAGAATAAACCAGAAAAGCCACTCAGCCCTCCAGGGATGTGTTGTTAAGTGAGGAGAGCTCAATGGGAACAGCTGCTGCCCATTACACAGCTCATCACCATTGAGAGGTAACCTTGCACCAGAAAAGGAGGGTTGGAAATGCTTATGGATGAGGCTGTTTTCTGGTAGTATCAGAATGTGTGGTCAATCTGCAAAGCAGGCAGCATGCAAGCTGTGTAATCTGATGGCTCTAGGGATGCCACCGGGGTTACTGGTTTGCTAGAAACTCTAATGGTCTCTGTGCTGGTGATCATGCCCTGCAGCACGGGCTGTTTTTCCATCACTATCCATGCTTGTCAGGCAATTGTAAGGAATATTTTTAGCTTATTTTACTGGCTTCTGTTCACTAGTGAGCCTAACTAACCCAGTGATGCATTTTCCCATCAGCACAGAGCAATCCTTGGAACTCTGAGCAAGGCACAAAATAACGTAATTTCTATTTTTAAGAAATCATAATACACACTTTTGCCTCGGGAGCATTGTTCATTACCTTCCAACACAATAGGCAGGAAAGCATCCTTACTGAACAGAGCAGGCAGCACATACCAAAACATACCCAGCTCTCACCCAAGCCTCAACGGGCAAAATTCTCTTTTGAAGAGCCCTGTAAGCATGGAATAGCTCAGATTTCAGACACTTGTCTTGAGAAGACTACTAGCTAATGTTAGGCATTCTTAGAAGCTTTCTCAATATCATCAGCAGAAGCTGCATGGGGTGTCCCTCTGATCTCATGTTTTCTTCCCCAGAAATTCTAAATTTGGGATTTGGATACAGAATCCTGGCTCTCCCTGAAGGGAACAGACTTCAGCTCTGGATCCAAGAGTAACAGATGTCATCAGTGTGAGTCATAACAGCCACAAAGTTTGTCACGAGCAATCATCATGCTGCCCTAGAAGTGTTCCCCGGTGGACAGGAGATCACCAATAGCTGAAACTCCAATGACAATATTCTCTCAGGCACTTCATGGTAGGAACTTGTCTCAATAAGATGCGTGGAGTTGGCCTCAAATACAAGGAAAATCTAATTTAAAGTCTTTTTTTAAAGTTACACAGCAATAGCACAGAGCACTGAAAGAGATTTCAAGTTTCATTTACACTAATTTAAGGCAACTATGATGCCGTCCCTGCTCTCCTTATCTTGCAGCCCACTGATCAATACCGTTGCCTAACAGGGTTCAGGGCAGGAGTTGCTTACCTGCAGTGACTACAAAACCCACCTCCTCCAGAAATGGGAGAGTTTAGTGTTTAATCGATCTGTACCCACAACTGCCAGACCCAAAGAGAAGCAATGAGAACTGGTACCAGACAAAGTAGAAGGACGTGAATATGATTGATGGTAGAAAACAGCCAGAGCAGAGAGAGGAAGACAGTGCCAGGGGAGGAGGAGGACAGTGTGTGGGTTCTTACTTTTAACTGGTCCTCTGGGAAGTGTTGCAATTGACTCCCTCTCTCTGGCTGTGCCTCCTTCTCTAGCTTCCTTTTTTGGTTCCTCTGCATCCAAATATCATCGAAGCTGAAGCACTTATAGAGGGATTTAGGTCTCTTCCTCCTCCTTTCCGGAATCTCCTTGGCTTTTTCATCTGGAGCAAGGAAGGAAAGCCTCCAGGCTTTGTTCTCAAGGGTGGAGAAAGGGCGTGGGGATGGTGGAACCTGGGGGGACCTCCTTTTGCGATGGGAAACCCCTTTCTCATTTGGCCTCTTTTCAGGTGGTGTTGGGCATTGCTGTTTAGAGTCCTGTTTTACAAACAGCAGGTGAAAACACACAGTTTGTTCACTGGAAATTCTGTTCACTTCAAATCAAACTGAACAGAAGATGGCAACACACAATTGTGTAGCTCCAGAAGTGTTCAGAGGAAAATGCTTCTCTGAGAGTATGGCTGAAAGCAGCCTGTCTACCCTCAGCATCCTCCATAGGCTCAGGGGTACCCACCCTGAAACAGCAGCTCTGCTGCCCTTTGCAACAGCATGATACACACTCCCTCTGCCTTTTTCACCCAAATTCTAGATGGCATGCAACAATAACATTACTGGGATTTAGGTCACTCTGCAAATTATTTACAAAGGTGGTGTCTCTGAAAATATCATAAAGACCAGTCCTGTCTGTCTGTGCTTTTCACACTTTATTTCAGTTACGCAAAACGAAAATGCTACCTTGATGCCTGTGGGTCTGATATATTAATCCCTGTGCTTTCTGATGGTGCTCTTTTACTATCCATTATATTTGCTTGACATTGGCCTGAAAGAAAGGAATTGGACAGTTTCACCCTTCACTCCCATTTGCTTTTATAGTGCGTTTGCAGAAAACTACAGCTTTTATACTGGAACTGGTGGGAGATAACAGTATTAAGGAATGAATGGAGTCTCTTTTTCTGCTAAGAAAATGCTGTATCCTGACAATCTCTCCAGTTTCTCACAGTTTATTTGAAGAACCCAAACAATGAGAAACTTAAACCACTGCAGGCACTGCCCTTTTCAATTAGCCAACAATCCCAGATCAATTTATCATTGCCACTGGCAAGAGATGCCGTAGTCTAGGAAGGCTTCTTATCTACTAGATGCTAAACAGAAATGAAAGTGCATTCTTCTGGTTTTCTCTGCCTAGAAAAGCAAAGAGAACACCTTCCACAGACTCCAAACATCAAACATAATACAATAGTTTGCTTTTGCCTGCTGGGTGACACAATCATGTAAGTGAAATCATGTTGTAAACATATGCCATGTGGGCAAATCATAATTCCATAGAATTCTTTTGTCCCAAAGTTTTCAACACAAAATCTTTGTCCTAGTTATAACCTGGAGAATGCTAAGAACTATTAGTATGTAATGACAGGGGGGCTGTCTTGTGCTCCATTAGGATGAGATGGGTTACTTACCAGTGTGGTAGACCTCAGGAGTGAGCTGAGCCATTGCAGTCTGATAGAGTACCCTAACACAGATAAAGCTTCAAGGAAGTTCATACCTGCTCATTTGTCTAGCAGTAACACCTTTACTAATGTAGAACAGAAAGGGATTTCTCTAATGCCAGCATTAAACATAATTTTGTGACTTTTTCACTTGTCCACATATGTAAGAAAGACCATCAGAATGCAGTTTTACTTATTTTCACAGTATCATGAAAATGGAAATAAGCAAAAGTCCTATATACTCAAAAAGACGAGATGTTGTGTCCTGAAAGCTGAGACACGTGCCTCAATTCAAGGCTCCAGCTACTTTATCCAGTCTGAGGTATCACTGTGCAGCCTGCGGAGGTATCAGTAACATTAAACTAGTTTTATATGACTTGGACTCCATATACATTTTTCACAGTTTTAATTATTTCATCTAGCAATCAATTTAAGTAATTATTTATTTGTTCCTAATGGTTACATCCTAGAATCACAGAATCATAGAACTGACTAGATGATCTCTAGAGGTCCCTTCCAGCCCCTACAGCTCTGCAATTCTGTGATATGAATGGTTGGAGTTGAAGGGCCCTTTAAAATCATGTAGGTGGGCTTTCCTTTTGAAATCTTTATACATGCCTCATCTCTCTACTCTTCTCTAGATGCTCTTTTTGGTTACGACTTGGAGATCAATTATTTATTCATCTTCTGACAGGCCTCATCTGTTGGCAACGTTTGAAGAGTATTTTCCATAGGTCGAGTATCTTTCATTTTCCTAGGCTGCTGTAACTCTGCAGGCCTCTTGTTCAGAAGGTGGTATGAAGCTTGTAAGTTGATGACCATGAAAACAAAAGATTTTCAAGCAAATCCTCTTCTGCCCACAGCAATTCAAGAACTACAGCCCTCACTGCCCTTACTGCTACCCACACGCTTCTTTGGATTCCAGACAGCATTAGCAAAAACAACAAACAAACAAACAAAACAAAACAAAAAAAGAAATAAAGAAAAACAAAGAAACACCACAAAAAATAAATTAATTTTTGCTCACATATGTGAGGAGAAATTAAGGGAACTGGGTTTATTTAAGGAGAAAAAATGTCACTAAGGGAAATACAAGAGCAAAAAATACAGATTTCTGTGGTAAGTCCTCCCTTAAATAAAACATCAGTCCCTATAGTCTTGAACAGAAACAGAAACTCACAGACTAAATACAGCCACCTACCTTAGGCAAAGAGGAATGTTTATACACCAATCTAACCACTGTGTTCAGTTAGCCATTAAAGTTTCACTGGAATTCACAAGCCACATTGAAACAAAAGACTCTGCAGATCAACCTTATCATTCCCATACAACTCACCTCATCTCTGAGCACATCACTAATGGAAGAAGCTGTGTTTAAGCTGATCTGGGATTGACTGCTTATCCCACTGTCATCCCTCTGGTATTCGTTGTCCAATGAGTGTACAGAAAGCAAGAGACCACCTCTGGGTTTCAGTGTCTTTGGTCTCTCAGGAGCCTCCAAACTGCAGTCAACTGCAGAACTGTTCCCAAGAGAGATCATCGACGTGGCACATATCCTTCCAGGATAGCGGAAGCTCTTGCGTTGGGAAGTAGATCTTGGACTCTGTGGTTTTGGACTCATGGGTCTGCACGGCATATCTTTACCTTCTGAATTTGAGAGCTGGGGACACGATGGACTTGACTGATTAAGTGGCAAGTGCACATCAGATTGGCTAATTGGAGATTTCATCCAGCATTC
The DNA here is from genome assembly GCF_038088225.1 of Cyrtonyx montezumae. Taxonomy (NCBI): domain Eukaryota; kingdom Metazoa; phylum Chordata; class Aves; order Galliformes; family Odontophoridae; genus Cyrtonyx; species Cyrtonyx montezumae. Next base: position 1,363,748 of record NW_027072056.1, on the reverse strand, counting down.
CTCAAGGGAGGTATTAAAACTGTTGCCCAGAGCTTCCTGCATTTCATCACAATCTGAACTCTGTGAGTATCTGATGCCCAAGTCATGGGACTGTATTCGTTTTCTCCACATACCTGCAGGTGAAGAGACATCCAGAGGCTCCACAGAGGTGTCAAAATAGCTGGTGTCTAATGCAGAACCATTAGCTGTTTTCAAAAACGCATGTCCAACAGAACCATCCTGTTGCTCTGCTGATGCTCTTCTTATCAGATGGCTTCTAGTTGTATTGACACTCTCCTGTGTAGGTGACAAATTTGCCAAGACAGGTCTTTTTAGTCCATCATTCTCCTTGCTCTTTAGAAAAGCTTTCCAGGTGCTCTGGCGAAGTTTGGCTTTCTCCTTTTCATTTTTCAGTAATATTCTCGAGCTTTGCTCATTGTTTTCCTTCTCTGGAGATTTGGATTCAAATAAACTCGAGAGGGATTTATGTGCCAAGGCCAACCTTGTTCTGAACTTCTTGCCCTCAGGGTTTTTGTTTCTTTTGAATTCATTTTCAGGGAAGGATTTTCTAATCCCAGTGTATTCCACAGCTTCACTGTCATTGCTTTCAGATGAACCTGTAATTATCCCATCTGCGTATCTGACAGTGGCCAGTATGGGAGAAGATGAATTTGTGTCTGTATCTTCCATCAATATTCGACCAGAGCCAGAAGCCTTCCTCAGGCTCATTCTACTGAATAATCCTGCAGGCTTCTCATAGAATAAATCATCATCATCTGAGTACTCAGAGGCACAGCTTTCCTTCCTGTGGAAAGCAGAACCAGACGAACAACTTTTGAAAGACTGTAAACTTTCAGTGTCTTCATCTTCTTTCCCACCATCCAGTTCTTCTGTCTTAGCCCTGCTGCCAAAGAAGCTGCTGCTTCCCTGATTTTCAGCTGCAACAGGCTTAGTTTTCCTGAAAGATGTCATTTTTGAGAAAACAAAAAACCTGGAAGCTTTCCCGCTATTCCCATTCTTTGTTGGCTTTTGCACAGCTTTATAAAGACTGCTGTTACTTCCCAGGACATGGAATGAACTCTCATCCATTTCCTCACTGTTAGCACTGCAGGTGCTTATGTTATCTAGGCCCATACAACAAACACTGTGGGCCTCCCTTTTCACAGAATAGTTAAAGACATCACACATATCTAGACTCCATGCACTCTCTTTTCTAGAGCTAGCTGTGTTTTCTGCAGGAGAGGCCTCCATTCCTTCCCTAGGTTCTTCACAAGTACCTCTTTGTTTATTTGAACCACTACAGACTCCATCTCCTACCACTTCTTCAGAGGTGATGCTGGGCTGCTGAAGGTCCTCATAAGCAGCTTCTCTGCCACACAGATTGCTTACACTGCATGTCCCCACCACTACTGCTCTAGTTATATATCCATCTTCCTCTCTGCCTTGATGTGCTTTGAACTCCTCTTCCTTAGTCACCCGGTCATTCTTTGTTTCAGCCCATGGCTTTCTGAACTGCTCTGTCTCTAATTCCAAATCAGTCTTTGCTCTGTGTGGCTCTGTCTCAAAGACCACAACACCACTTCTGCTGTGAGATTTTAACAGCACTTCTTCATATTTATCTGCAGGATTTTCTGCAATAAGCACATCACTGCTCAATGGAGCAGTAACACTGCTGAATTCCAACTTTCCACTCATTATTGTGGAATTACTAGAGATGAGTGCTAAGGAAGAAACTGTTTTCTTGCTCTGCTCTTGTGAAATTTCTGTTTTTTCTTCAGCTGTATCCCCATCATGGAGTGGTTCTGCATTACCAGTAAAGGTGGCCAAAACTGGTTCTTCACAGCTACAGTACTCACTCAGAACTCTCTCTGGCTCAAGGTGAGCTTTGCTGACAATATGAGGATCCACCAAATCCTTTCTCTCTACATTTCTCAAAGTTCCAGTTCCTGTTTCATTACAAGGGTCATCATTCAGTGTCTTGGACTGCAATCCTTTCTGTTCTACAGATATGATAATCAGGGCAGGCTTTAACTCTGACAGATTCATTAAGTGCCTTCCCTGGCTTACACTATCTAATCTGGGAGTCATTTCCACAGCAAAGACACTGTCTCCATCTTTTTCTGGGTGAGTAGGATGTTCATTTGCTGCTGGCTCAGGGTGATTCCTTAAGGCACCAGTTTGGCAGCTTGTATTTTGCAGCGTTGTTTCTGTGTGCTCTATCTCAGTGTTTCTGTTGCATGGTTGCAATGTGGTTTCCAGGACTTTCCAACCAAAGTCAAGGTTAGAAGGATCATCTAGATCATCTACCTGTCTTTCCCCTATCATGACCTCAAAACTTGACAGCTCTGGCTCTTGAACATTTTCCTTTGAACATTTCTGCTGTGTGCTACCACTGCAAATGCAGTTTACGTCCCAGTTACAATCACTGTTTTCCACAGCAGCAGGAAAATCTATGTGACAAGTTGCTATGTTCTCAGTGTCATCAATGCTAAATTCAACATTAATATCACAAGGGAATCTGTCTGCTTCCAGATCTCTTTCAGCTTTGTGCTGACTGTTTTTTGTAAGCTCTTGAGCATTTATAATCACTGATTCAGAGCCTAGGGTGGATGAAGTCTCTTTTTGTCCCTGATTACAATCACACTCATCTATCTGGGTGGATGATAAACTACCAGCACGTGTATCTGCTTCTTCTGGACTAAGGCCACTGGTCTCTTGTTCAGAGTGCAAATAAAGATCAGGGCGCTGGAAGGAGCTTGGTGGTTGAGAAAGCTGGTCCTCATTTGAGTCTATGTTAGTTTCAAGAAGGAATCTTTCAAGGCCAAATCTGCCCTCTGCTCTGATTGCCTTTTCAGAGCTGATCGGTACCCTTCCTAAGTTTTTCCAGGTGTATTCAAAATCGAGCCCTTGAAGATGTACTCTGGAACAAGACCATCTAAATTTGTCTTTCGGATGAAAGTTCACCAAATATTCTGCCTTGCTTTGAGTACTAATATTTTCAGGTACACTGTGCCATGTTTTACTTCCTATAATCTCTGAACTTATGTGTGGTGACTCACAAGTTGAAGATTTTGCTTTGAAGAGGTGCTCGTAGAAAAATGAATGTGATGACAACATGGCCTCTGCACTGCCATGTCTTACCCTTTCAATTGTAGTTTCTTCATTGTCAGCTGAGCTCCTCCTGTTGCAGTTTATACTAGACATGGACTCTAGTTCACGTTTATAGTCAGATGTCTGAGTGGAACTTTCACAGTAAGGTCCATCTCTTTCAAAATGGAGATTAGGCAAACTACAGCTTGATGCTACATCTGACTGAAAGGAAAGTTGCTGTGCCTCAGGTAAAATCAAACAACTTTCTGAGTTAGTTCTGAAAAAAGCAACGCTTAATACTGCAGGACATTTCTTCTGTCTTGTAACAGCATCTTTGGTAGATACTGAATTGGTATAGGTTTTACTGACGTCAAACTCTATTTTATTTTGCAACCCTACTGTGAACTTTCTATCTGTCTGTGATATAATGCCCTCTTCATTCACTTGGTTCTCTGTGTTGGAAGTACTTCTAGCTAATGTTAGATCTTCAGCACCTGCTTCACATTCTGTCTTTGTAGTTTGCATGCAAAAGTCATTCTTGCTTGGTGCTACTTTTATTTTGGAAGACACATCTAACTGCACCTGCTGACTGAATTCTGCTTGTGTAGAGCACTTAAGTTCACAGAGGGATGTTTCTGCATTTGATTTAGGAACCACACAGGACAGATCGTTTTTTTCTGCAGAAAGGCAGTTTGAACGCAAGCAAGTTTCTCCTGTTACATCACTGGCAGCAGATTCTGTCTCTGATGCACTCTCATAAAGTTCAGTTTTTACATCTGACAATGATCCACTTTGATGTGACAGGGTCTCAAAATAGTCTTCATCTGTGTCTTGGCTGGATCCACGTATCTCCAGGTCTATTGTGCTTGGAGTAGAAGAACCCAGATCATCTTCCAACTCTCCTTCACTGACATAGTTGTCAACTGGCTCTGGGGTCTATGAATAAACAGCAAATAATTATTTATCAGTGATTCGTAGATAAGAGATTAGGAAGAAAAAAAACCAAACAAGAAATAAAAAGACTTCAGGACCATCAGTAAGTACAATGTCAAGAATGACTTCCAAAGGTATCAGTGCGTATTAAATCCATTATGTTGTTTTCTTAATGTTCCTTAATTCAAAACAGTGACATGGAAACCATCCCTTGCAAATAGATCTAAAAATCCATCTTCAAATCTGAGAGAGTTTCTGCCATAAACCAGAGAAGTAGTTGCTACTGTCCAAATTACACATAAATGAACAGAATACATAGAATACACACAATAGCTTTGCACCTGGATAACTGAATACCACCCATACCAAAGTCTGAACCAAATGTGAGAGAAATCTTTGATTTCATTTAGAAGGATTTTATCAGGAGTATTACATGCTTATGTTATCAGCACACATCCGAATCATTTACTGAGAGCAAAAAGATGAAAATCACACCGTCGGCATTAGGAAACAAACATCTTTGTCCCATCCTGAAGGAGTGCTGATCTTCTGTTCTCCAGTCATCAGAAAGAAGCCTGCATATTGCTCGTGTTTAAAGTAGACAATGAAATCATCCAATTTCCTGAGGTAAAAATAGTATTTGCTATCTGTCAGCTTGAGGCACAGCTCTTATTGGAAGTTTACCAAAGGGACAACATTGAGATATTTAGCTGACTACAGTTGCAGTCCATTAACAAGCAGAATAAGAAGTTATATTAATGGCAGCCTTTGAACACTAATGCTGGAGACCTCTTTCACCAGTTTGTGATTATCGTCATCACCAGAATGATCAGCACATTTCAAAATCCGAAAACACATGAAATAATGAGCAGTGAAATATATTCCTTAAAAAAACAACAACAAAAAAACCACACAAATAATCAAATAGACAAACAAACGAAAACACGAATAAGCAGCAGCCATAAATTAGAACACAAGGTCCCCTGGCCTCGGTTACATGTCACCTCCATCAGGATGCTTTGTCCCAAAGAACTGAGTCCTCACATTTATAGGAAGTCAAATTACAAATTGTATCAATGGATATATCACAGACTTTACCATTTTAGACTCCAGAATGTAGAGGGTAAAATGGGAAAGGGAAAGCATTAGGAAAATAGGGTTACCTCCGAAGGGAGTTGTGGTAAGCTGAGGAAATAGAATTGATTTGAAACATAAAAGACTGGAGAGAGAAGGGAAGTCTCTGACAGCACTGAGAGCCTTTCATGAGAGTGCTTTTACCCTTTTTCTCTCGTGCAGTTTAGAACACTCAAGGCATCTCTGTCAAGACTCGATAAAAAGACTGGTATTTTCTCATGACAAACAGAAAAATAAATGGAATGGAGGAGAGAAGGGAAGATTCAGTGCTTCACAGACCACACAAAGAAACCTGACCAAAGTGCAGTACAACTGCAGCCTGAGTCATGTAATCAGTAGAGCAATGTGTCCTTTACTGTACGCTATCAGCAATACACGTAACTAAGATCCTTCAACAATGTCAAATCTCCCTGTCCTCAGGCAACCAGCACCAAGGCAGCAAAAAGCAGCATCTCCCATAACGAGCAGCACAAACTGTGAGCAGTTGGCTCACCCAGCAGTGAGTACTGCAGCAGCTGCTCCACGGTGCCAGCACTGCCTCTCCAACAGTGTTCTGAGCACAAATTTACAGATGGCAATAAACTAAGATAAAAACTGTTCAGGCAAGTAGGAACAAAGTAATGAAGACATCCAACTGTCTCCAAGGATAATTATGAATTAAATTATAAAAATACAGTCTAGCTATCGTACCAAACTCAGCTATGTTAAGATATTCAGACTGTGACTGCCTCATCACCAAATTCATTGTTTGTTTTTTTAATGGGTATTTTGAAAAATCATGTAATCAATGCAGAGGCCTCCAAACCTTGTGGGAGAGGAAAAATCTAGTTCTAGTTATGAAGGACAGCAGTTAATAATGTCAGCCATGATCCCTGGGACAAGCCCAGCAATGAGCACCTGCCATCCTCACCTTTGTCTATTGGTCTCTTTCTTCTCAGTGCCTCCTGTAGGCCAGACCTTTGTTCCAAACAGCTGTCATACAGTTTGTTTTTCTCCTGATTGGTAATGCGTATATGTTGATGGGATCTGTGGAATGGAGACAGCTCCTTTGATGTAGCCTTGTCCCCTCCACGCAGACAATCATGAGCCTGAAAAATGACTAGACATGTGGTAGTGATTCTCAGCTAAGATAAAATCTTTTATTTTGATCTTATTATTTGAATCTTATTACCTTATTATTTGAAATCTTATTATTTGAATCATAATTTGCATGAAGTTATAATGAGAAAGTCAGAAGCTTCATAATATCCACCAAGTAGCCACACAAAGTCTGCTGTGTGCCAGGATGGCATTGATTCCCTGAACGTCTGCACAGATAGACAATAAGAATATTCAGATTACTACTGTTCAGTCTCAAGCAGTATATACAGCTTGACAGAATCACAGAATTGTATGGTTTGGAAAGGACCTCTAGAGATCCAACTCCCCTGCCAAAGCAGGCTCCCTAGACCAGCTTGAGCCAAGCATGGGAAATGGACTTGAAACTGACAAAAAAGGGACTGTTCACCAGGTTTGACAAGTCAAAAGCAGAGCTACCAAAAGTGATTTAGAGGTGTGCACCTCCAATATACATGCTGAATCCCAAAAGTAAAATACATTTCTGCTGGGAACACCAATCTCACTCCTGGGAGCACTCTCCGTTAAAGCCACATCAGAATTGCTAATTGAGTTCTGAGTTGCAATAGGTCTTTTAATTGCATTCACTCTCCCTGAAACTTTGTTTTGATTTGAGCACGGTGGTCCAGAGGAAGTGATGGCTACATAACAGCACCTTTGAAACAGAAGGCTTTAGAGTGACAGACCAAAGCAATGCTGCCCCTGCTTGCATCTCTCTTGCCTCTCCTTCACTGTCTCTGAAACACGACAAGAAAACAGGCTGAAATTACAGTTACTGATGAGTACAGCATATGTAACCATGTCAACTTAAAGTCACCTAAAGAAAGACAGAACTTTTTACTCTCATGCATGAAGACCTCTATTTGTGTAACATAAGATACCTCCCAAACATGCTGCCCACTAACTGAAGGCTGACAATGATGCCACGTAGCATTTGCTCCAATGGGAGCAGCAGGAAGTGTTTTATTTAGTGGGGACTGCATGTGTAACTGTTTATTGAGTCCAGATTCTGTATATGCATCACTGCATATACATTCTGCATTACAGCTCAGGCACCTGGCCCCAGAGGTAGACCTGCCCCCACCGTGACGTTGTGTCCCTGATACTTGGATCATGCAGGACTTAGTCAGCAGAAAAGTGCCACAAGCAGGTGGCCTGCTGCACCTCACACAGCTTCTCTGATTTCTTTCAGTAGAGCAGTCCAGCATGAAAACATTGCTATAGCTCAAAGCCAAAACCATTACCTCCCTCCTTTGTCATTAACACTTCTACTACCACATACAGCTTAGCAGGAATTCTGCCAAGATAATAATAATGTTGGCCAATGTAGCGTCTACTAACAGTGTGTAGGCTGGGTGCCATCTAGAGGCAGCAACGAGCAGCCGGGTCAGACCCAGCGTGAGCAGAGAAATACGTCCTCCCTTTAATAAATGCAAGCTGCATTCTAGTCTCACTGCTCTTCAGGTCAAGGATCCCAACAAGACATTAGATTTAGCTTCAGCCACAACACGACTGCCCAGCAGATGAAGAGATGAGGCACTTAAGAAGCCTAAGATTGACTGGGTTACACACAAGAACTGATGTTTGAAGCAGAAGTACATTTTTATCAGTGTAGCAGTATCAGACACAAGTATTATTAAAATATTTTCAGATTCATTCTCACAGCTACATTCAAAACTGACAGCTCGTTTGCATGAAAACAAATCCTGGATTTTAGCAAAAGAAACAGCAATGGCTCACTCTCAAAATGTAAAATATTAAACCAATAATTAATACTGTAACTGTTCTAATATATAAAAATACAATTTCTTAATTAAAATATTATATATAAAAATATATAAGATGGTGAATAAAATCTGGAACCTGAATAGCAAAAAATTAAGACTCAAGCAGAACCCATGCACTTTGAAACTGCTTTCGTTGCATCTCAATGCTCCCCCTGCTGGCTGATTTGAAAGGGAGTGCAGTGCTTCGCTGCGCTTCAGTGTTGACACACGAAAGCCTACACTGCTAGATTTTTTTCCTTTTCTTGAAGATAGGAATATTTTTTTGCTTGCCTTACGATTTAATATTGTATCACCCTTCCTGCATTTCAAACGAGAAAAGCTTGGAAGTACTTCAGAAGAAAAAAGTGTAGTTGCTATGATCACATTGAATAAACAGTGTAAAGAGATGGGTAGCTCCCAGGAAACAGGAAACTAGGGCTCACTGAAAATAGTTTCTGCCAACACAGACATGCAACTTACTTGGTCACATGGAAGCTCTTGCTTCACAGTTACAGAAGAAAATGTACATCTGCTTTTCTATAATTTTACTATTAATTGCTTTCTAAGGTAGATGCGCTTACATGAGCCTTAAGCTGTCTGCCGGAAGCAACACTCAGCTATGTACAGACCAAAACTCCTTTCAGAAAGACAGGGTGCATGCTGAACTCTTGAGTTATACAGATGGACAGCTCCAGGTTCTAATAACTTTCTACCAAAGGAAAGTGATACTGGTCCTGCTCCATGATCAGAACACGATTACTTTCATGTCATGAGTATCTAAGGACATGCATGAATATTTTGCTGAGTGGGAACCTGTAAGATTCTTGCTAGAAGTGGAGAGGTCTGGTGTAGAAGAGCGTGCTGTGTATCTTGTATTTCTTAATTTCTGTCTTTCCATAAATTTGCTTCAATCCATTTTTTTTAAGTATGCTTCAGCACAAACATTTATTTATTTATTAACTCTACTGAGAAATTATACAAGGAAAGCTGAATTTGAGGAGCAGGAAGACAGTAAATATTCTACAGACAGGACAATTTCATCTGAAGAAGAAAGCTACTGAATAAAAGACTTCATTAAAAATAAGGTGTGATCCAAAAAATTCTAAGGCCATGTGTGCAGCCATAGCCAAAAGACACGAGCTGATGCTGCCATGATGCCCAGCTATTCAGAGTCCAAGCAGTGAAGTTGGAGGTCAGGTGTAAAGAGTTGAGATATATGGCTTGTTTGTTTTATAAATGAATCCAATCACTCATTCCTTTTTGAGAACCACAGATTCTCTTTGTTTAATCAAGAAAATCAGTCTGCAGATAGTTATTCAGGCTTAATTAATTTAAGTACTTTGATGGAAAGAGTCTCAGTCACCCCTGGGAGACAAAAGGCTGTGTATGACAGTGCATTTCTTGATCTCCTCGTATGTCTTAACCTCCTTGCGATGGAAATGCCATCACAGATTGCCCATTATGCTCAGCCACTTCATCTCCCTCTCAATTATGTTGTTTGTTTTTGAACCATTATCTCTGTGGTCACACCATTTCTTTAGATCACGCCAGCCGCAGTATAATTACCCCAAACACTCTTCTGCTGACACATTTTGCTGCTGGGTTCCTGGACGCTCTGAAGCCTATGAACTAATTGTGCTATGTGTTCAATCAACATGATGAGAGCCTTTGCCCCTAAGTGTTTATAATGTAAGATAAAGGGAGGGAAATAGGGAGAGGGAGGAAGTACTCTCTTCATTTTACATATTCATAAATGACTCTCTCAAGATATACAAGGGCATCTGCAGCATGGCAGTAATAAAAGCATTATTCTTCAGTCTGACTTACCACCACTGAATGCATGTTCTTGATAGCTTTATGTAATAACATGCTAATAAGGTCAGCCTGGCCTTTGACAGTCAGATGAGGTTTTTCTTCCTTTTCTTGTCACTGCCCTTCACCTTCAGCTTAACTCCCTGTCCACATCACTCCATATGCATAAAACTCCTGAGGACTTCCCCTCGCCAACAGCCCCTAATGACCTTTGTAGCTGCCACTTACATGGCTGCCCTGAAGAATATAATTTGTCCTCTGGGCTCTTGCTAATATTACATGCAGAAAACCTCAGTTTACAGGCTTTGCAGCCAAAGACAGGTCTTAAAAACAGACTCCTCAGATCTGGTGTCAGCAGTCCAATGAGGGGCCATGGGAAGGATTTTTTTTTTTGACATGAGTCTTAGGTTCTCTTCCTCCTGAGTTCGGGAAGTGACTCAAATCCAGCACAACTTTGCATCCTCTCACTTTATTGGAGGTTAAGCCTAGCTCAGTGGCATGTGACCTTCCAGTACCAACAGTGTTCTCACTCTCTTCCTCCTCTCTACACAGCAGCTGAGAAAAATCTCCTCTTCAAGTTCTTAAGGCAGAACAGATCAAGTAATGTGACAGTTTGCACAAAGTAATAACCTTGAACAAGAACTTAGCTTGCAAGGCTGTTGCAAGATGCAAATTCAGATGCATGAAGTTGGGCCATTTGAAAAAAGTTCTTTTGCTCACTGTTTTTACTTCTCTTCCCACATGACAGGAAGAAGGGCTATTTACAGGTATTTAAACTTCATCAGTGGAGGCAAGAGAACTGCATCAACTCTAGGCCTGATGTGCAGCTGAAATGTAATCAGGCAGCACTGCTGCTACTCAGGCTCAAACCCTCTCTGTGTCTACATGGCACACCATGAGGATCATAGCAAGCCTTGCTACTGAATGCTTGCCAGGGCTTCAGATCTGGACTGAAGATGAGGAGTACTGCACACTGTGACCTGTAGCCACAAGCTCTTCAGCTCCTGGGGCTCAGGAGATGACTTCAGTGTCTTTTTTGGAATAGTTGCCAGTGTGCAAAATAATGCCTTGCTTCTGCTTTGACTGCTTTTGACTAAATAACAGATACAGGAGTTACAGTAGCATGAGAAACTTGGGTTTGGCATAGGAAAAGCATCAGCTGGAATGGTTCAAGGAAGACTGATGTGTAACCTACATCAAGATACTTGAAGCAACTGGCAATACCCAAAAGAACAAGGATGGACCAACGTTAATAAACTATGGGGAAAGATTGAAAGAACAGTGATAATCCAGAGAAAGAATTCAATGTGAAAAGACTTTAACTGCTGCTATAAGGTATATTTCTTATATCTCTTCAGATGGATAAAACAAGGATAAAACAAGACTTAAGAGACCTTAAGCGAAGTAGAGTAGATTCTTGTTAGACAGAACAAGACAAAAGTATGGCTAATGACAGCTGGGGTTGGATTGTCTAAGGGCTAGTATGGAGAAGCCATCACTTTCAGTCTTCAAGTACAGATTAGATACCCATCTGACAGGAATGACATTGGTAGAGCTGGTCTGCAGTGGAAAGACAGATGAGACAGCCCCTTCTGGCTCCTCGTAGCCCTCTTAATAATTACTGACTCGCAGATGATTATTTGCTTACTTTACTGTGGAACTCAGGCCCAGAAGAATATGTCATTGCAATGCTGAGGTGACAAGGAGGAGCAGTCATTAGCAAAGAACTCCTTTAGCAGTTCAGACCTATGAGTAACCTGGGCTGCCCTGAAAATCTAGGTAACATATTAGTTGTAGAGCTCAGAAAAGACCCAAGAACGTCTGAAGAGAGAAGTATAGAAAGCATAACATATGAGGTAAGACTGGAAGAACCACCCCACTTCTTAGTCTAGAAAGGATCTCACTGCAAAATGGCAGTGTTTATTTTGGTTTCCCTAAATTTTACCAATGAAGTACTAGCTTTTCTGGGATTTGTTTGTTTGGTTGGTTCTTATAGAAAGAATAGAAACTGAATAGATTGCTGCCCCAAAAAGTGTTATCTTGATGACCATGTCACTCATTAGCTCAGTGGCAAAGATTTGATTTTTAGTATTGTAAGGCTAGGGATGGGACAGGAGTAGGTGAGACAAATTGCAGTAACTCATCCCACTCAATCTCTCCAACTTGACAACATGTAGAAAAGAGCAGAAGGTCTTTCAGAAGAAAATCCAGTGCAGTAAATCTGTGAGCAAAAGGCAGGGCTGGGTGCAGTCACACCAACGTTCTTCACTTGTTCCTAGGCTCGCAGATGCCCTGCATACCTACCTGGGGATGTGGCCACTCCAAGTGCTCAGGAAAACACAGCCAGAGGCAATCGACTTCCAGACACTCAATCCATCCCACAGTGCCACACTTAATCTAACCCGAACACATAGAAAGATCTGGAAGCTTACCAGTTCAACCATGGAGATGTGCTGTTCAAGCCCAAAGCCTGCTTTCAGCCCTGAAGAATCAGGAATACAGTAGCTACAGCCTCCTACCTGGTGGTTTTACTTAGCACAGCACTGACTCAGAATTGTCACTAGGCCAAAAAAAAAAAAAAAAAAAGCCTTGAAATTTGTGTCACATTTGACACTGTTTTAAGGTCATTTCAAGAAAAAATGGCACACAGACCTCATGAACATCCAAAAAGCTGCAGTTAACAAAGCACACCTCAACACTGGTCTTAACCACAAAGTTCAAGTGAAACAAAAAGATGCAAGCCATACATGTTGAAGTCTGTGAATATCCTGGCCAGCACTGCTCTGGGTCAGAGTACTTCTCAGTCCATCTCATTTCTCTGCATTCAGCCTTTTCACTTCTTTCAGTGCTGACTACGCAGTGTACATCAGACATTTTAAACCTCAGTATTTTTTTCATTACCTGCCAGGAGCAGCACTAACAACAGGCCTTAATATATTATGGCCATGTTAGAGGTACAATATTCAATTGCTCAAGCCAGTCTAAACATTTAATTACAATATAGAAGCTTATCACAGACAATTGCCTTGGGGAAGACATGACAGCTGCGAGGGGATGCAGCTTGCCTGTTTGGCTCACAGCATGGAACTCAGTAATAACAAAACAAGCAGTGCAGTGACATACCTCTTAAAACCACACACAAACCTTATGTCCTCTTAGGATAGAGACAGAATACCTCAGGTTGCTTCTATGCAACCTCTGATGATCACTTTGTTCAAAAAGTACTCAATTCCACACAGACTGTGCTTTGGCTTCTCTCATTTTCACTTCTGCAAACAATTGTCCTGTCTTGAGATCTGGCTCCATAAAGTTTCCTTTAGAAGCATTATCCCTTTCTTCCCAACCCTGTGATGATATTACACAAATGGCTATTCCCACTTAGCTGCCAGAGAGAAACCAAGTAAAGAGTGGCTGTCAGAATCAAAGACCTGGTTGAAATCACACCATTTTTAATAAAAAAGAGGAAAAAAAAAAAGAGAGAGAGAGAGAGGGAGGAACAGATTCTCCTGTCTTCTGCTTAAACTAAAGTAGAGCAGAATACTGTGTACAGACAATACGTTGCAACAGGACTTCTATGACTAGAACAAGTTTCAAGGTCTTGCACCTAGGTCATGGCAACTTTCACTATCAGTACATGCAGGAGGATGTAAGAATGGAGTACATCCCTGATGAAAAGGACCTCGGGGTACTGGTGGATGCCAGCTGGACATGAGCTAGCACTGTGCCCTCACAGCCCAGAAAGCCAACTGTATCCTGGGCTGCATCAAAAGAAGCGTGGCCAGCAGGTCAGGGAGGGGATCCTATACCTCTGCTCTGCACTGTGAGACCTCACCTGGAGCACTGCGTCCAGATGTGGTATATTTAGTACAGGAGATACACAGACCTGTTGGAGTGCATCCAGAGGGGGGCCACAAAAATGACCCCAGGGATGGATCACCTTTCCTGTGAGGACAGGCTGAGAGCTGGGGCAGTGCAGCATGGAGAAGAGAAGGCTCTGGGTAGACCTGAGAGTGACCTGTCAGTATCTAAAGGGGAGCTGCAGGAAAGAAGGGGACGGACTCTTTAGCAGGGTCTGTGGTGACAGAACAAGGGGAAATGGTTTCAGATTAGAAGAAGGAAGATTTAGGTGGATAGAAGGAAGAAGTTTTTCATAATAAAGGAGGTAAGAAATTGGCACAGGTTGCCCAGAGATGCGCTGGATGCTTTCAAGGTCAGGCTGGATGGGCTCTGAGCTCCAGATCCAGCTGCAGATGTTCCTGTTCATTCCACAGGAGTTGGACTAGATGACTTTAAGGGTCCCTTCCAACTCAAGTAATTCTGTGATTCCACAGTTCTATGATCTTATTTCACACACACCTCAGTTAGGTACATACTCAAATCTGTGATGCTCCTTGGCCTGTTCCCTCCATACACATTATTAATTATGCTTTTTATTTATAGGTATCTGTATAAATCTGATGCTTCTTCACACAACCATTATATTCCAAAGCACCTGGGCTATAAAGGGATAAAGGTTTCTATGAATCATAGCTCTCACAGAAGTGAATCCTGTTCCCACAGGTTACAAATATTTTCCAAAGACAGTAAACAGCTTTGTCCAGTACAAATTCAAAACTCTATTATTAGCAATATTTCTCTGACAACTTCTAGTAGAAGCCTCCAGCCAACACAGCAATACACCTCAATTCCAGACACTGCTTTCACAATTGTTGAGAGCTCACCTAGAGGTCCTGCAAATGACAAAAAGCAAAAGCCATGGAATGAAAGGTTACATAGACAATAACCTAATTCCGGAGAGGAAAGGTTTTCATGTAAGTGTTCAAGTACTTGAGTACAAGCTAGGATGGTAACATGGTCTGGAGTTGGCATTATATAAAAGCATCAGACCCACAGTTTCCACTCTGTGGCCCCAGCTGCCCTTGTTCAGTTTTCTATCTCTCCTTTCCAGTCCCTTTGCAGCCATCTGCCTACCTTGCAGTTCCCGGCTCTCCTGTGTTCTGTATTTGAAGTGGCAGGACTCAGTTGCTGGCCCAAGTGCTGCATCTTCATGACTGCTGCAGATGACACTGGGCTGTGGTAAGGTGGGATGAATTGGCTTTGCTTCTCTTGGTGATACTTCATTGTGAGGGTTGGGAATCTTTTCTGTTCCCAGCAGTACAATAGTTTACAGCAATTACCTTTCCTTATCTTCCAGAGTTTACTACTGTCACTCCAGTTCTCCCACTGCTTTGTCAGTGCAGAAATAATCCTTGGGTAAGTTTTCTGCAACGTTCTCTCCATTTGTGATCCCAGTTCCACTGCCCGGCTCAGAGTCAAGCTGCCAAGTTCCATCAGGAGCTTCTCCCGAATTCGCCAGTCTGCTGCTTTGTCTATTAGCTGCTCCAGGATCAGCTCCTCCTGCCAACAGCCAAAAGCACAGGCTGATGCCAATTCTTGCAATGCCAAAGCAAAGGTCATAAAAGTCTCACCTGGCTGTTGTGCCCGCTGCCTGAACTGAAACCTCTGTAATACCACGCTCTGCCTGGGCTTCACGTGCCCTGAAAATTTCTTCATTGTTTCTTCAAAGGAGGCAGCTGAAAGCAGGCTTGTAAAAACCTTCTAATCTTTCACATCCGAAGACTGGAGAATAGTCCTTAAGGAGTCTTCAGTTTTCACTCATCAGTTTCCTGTGTTAGCCAAATCTCATACTTAGCCACTGACACTGGGACCCAAGAGACTTCAGAATGCCAGCAACATGTGCAAGTAAACCAGATGCAAGACGCAACTGGATCTCCCAAGCCTTCACTCATATAGATCCAGTGTGCTCCCACCACCTCTGAACAAGAACATAGAGGCACATCACAACTGCTCTGCCTTGTCACAAGGAAGCTATTGCTTGTCATCTAAGACTCCTTGCCTTCCAGTGCAGACTGTCTGGACAGGCAGGAAATGAAGTGCTCCTCCCATATAAGCAGTCAGGGTGGGGGAAGGTGAGCACAAGAGGAGAAAACTCAACGGGCATTGGAAGGAAACAAGACAAAATGGAAAGGAACAGTTTTTGTTGTATTCCACAACATCCTATAGCAAAGCTTGTCAAAAGTTTATGGAGAATTAAATACAAAATCCATGTTTAATGGTACAAAAAGTATTGCTTGTGGTCACTGAGCACAACCTTCATCAGCAAAACCCCACATATGATTGAGGTGTAGTGAGAAAGTGAGCAAGGCTGCAGTGGAAATGGGATCGCGGTTACAGTCTGGGCATCTATTTGCCCACACAGATGCAGACTGACGGTTCTTTTTGTATTCATGTCTAAAAACGATGCCTAAGAAAGTCTTCCTGGACAATCCCTGTTAGCCCATGTAAAAGTGGCATTGTTTCACTAGCAGTTTGCAGAGACTGCAGTCCTACAGTTCCAGAGTCACGTCAGACGAGCAGAACTGCAGCAAGATCTCCATCCAGGCCTTTCTTCCCAGAGCTGCAGTTAGTTGCTGCTCCCATTCCAAGTTTGTTCAGTGATCACATAGCAGGTACAACTGGAAACACAGCACCTCCAAAGTGCATGTTGTAGAAAAGATAATGAGAAGGAAGGAGATGTCTTGCTTGCCCTGCACATTTGTGAATGTGTATGTTATTAAGAAACACTTTGTAGACCTTCTAACATTTCGGTACATGTCTGCTGTATACCAAAGAAACCTGAGGGCTCTGCACTTCCCATCCCTGCATTCAAGTAGTTCAGGGAGAGTTAAGCAGTTCTGTACAGCAAACACCTATACAGGTCAAGATAACTGCAGTTCTATGTTCTTCTCTGTGAACTGCTGTAGTAGCCACTGCCATTTATTCAGAAAAAAAAAACAAACTAATAACAGTAACGTAAGACAGATTTTTTGGCTAAACAAAAATCCTGAGGGAGACTGAAAAAGTTCAGCTGGAGAATTAACCTGTGTGGATACGGGGTTCACACTATCCATCAGCTCTATGTGTTCTGGTTTACTTCCTTGCTTCTCAATGAATTGAGCACTAATTAAAAGATGAATGCTATTGAATCAACAAAAAAGACATAAGAGCTGGTGGATTGTAGTTAAGAAAAAAAAGAGTGTTAGTCATCTCAATTAGCATGCAGAAAGACAAGAAAAGAATAAATGTGACTGCAATGCCTTTTGCCTAATTTTCTATCAGGGTAAAACTCATAACAGTTTATTTGATATCTGTGAAATACACCAATGATATCAGAAAAGATTAATAGATTGTGAAGCTTCAGTAGCATAAGTAACTTATAACTCGTGTATTTTGCTTAAGTGAAAGCTGCTATTCAGGCACTTCTGGGTACAGGAAGAAGTGTGTCCTCTCCTAAAAGATGATGAGTTAAAACATTAATTACAGAAAGGATGCAGGAGGGTAGACTCTGACTCCAGTATTTCAAATTTACGGGAGCTGCTCTGAGAGTAATACCTTCTGGTTTATGATATTGGCCAATGATATCAGAGGCAGATGGTGGTGGGATGGCAGTAGAGTCTGAACCTTCTTACCAATATCCCATTAAGTGTTGTTGCCACATTGCAGATGGCAGCAGAGGGGCAGTCCGACAGAATGGCTGATGTGTGTGGAGATAGTTAGAGCGCAGGACTGGAAGCACTGATCAGCTTGTAACAACCAACATAGATTTACTAACCATTGTAGGCCACAAACCTTGTCAAGAAGAAGTGGGATGAGAGAATGTTTGGTAGGAGGTCCACTGTATGCATCTGGTTTGCTTGGAACAAGGCATTGATAAAACAATGTCACTTAATGACAATGTTAGTTACATATTAGACACTATAACCTCCTTGCATGTATACTATTATGTAGCTATAGCTGAAAAAGGTATATAAGCCTTTGTGTACTGTTAGAGGGATTTCTGGAAATTGTGATTGTGATTGCTAGAGGATAGAAATAGATTGTAGGAGAAGGATTGTAATAGACTGCAGTAGTTTGTAACAGCTTCAAGAATAAAAGGGCTCCATGCTTGCATCAAGCTGGAGACCCCTTCTCTTTACTACCACTGCTGTCAGATGGTGCCCTGTGTGAGGAGGTGACAATCTGTTTAGCTGGCAGCCGGACAGTGGATCATGTTGAAATGGGTAGCACTTAAGCTGCCAGGAGTTTCCTAGTCCACAGTCTTTATGACACTTCATCCCTCTTGGTACTCCCCACGGCCCCCCTGCTTACAAGTAAAAGGTAGGGGGCCCTTCACAATCCACGGGGGCTTTCACTGCTGGCTACTATCCAGAGGACAGTGAGGAAGAAGGAAAGGAGTTTCCCTTTAATCCTGCACCCATTGATCTTGACAAAGAGCCAAATTTATTTCCCGCAGAGCCGCATGACCACTGGGCCTGTTTAAAACAATAGGCGTTAAGGGAGGGAGAACTGGACTTTGCTGGAAAAATTGTCACTCTGGACATATACTCAGGAACGTGAAAGAGAATTGCCCATTGGGAGCTGCTATCTTTTCAAGAAATTAGGGAGCTCCAGCAGGCGATCACAGACCATGGCATTAATTCTCTGGTTTTTATGAGCATTTTGGATTCTGTGTTTACTGCTCATACAATGACTCTGCGTGATTTAAGACTGCTTGCTCAGTTGCTGCTAACACCTACTCAATTCGCTATATGGGAAAAGGAATGGGAAAAAGGTGTGCAGAGTCTACTTACATCTTTTGTGGGTCATTCTAATGTGGCTGTAGAGAATCATACATTTAGACAACTCATGAGAATGGGGCCATACACAAATCCTGCTAGCCAAGCCTGAGACTGCGCAAGGGAAGCCCTAGATGGAGCTCGGGATGCAGACTGGCAGGCATTCCTTAAGTTCCCTGATGCACAAAAACCTCAAAAGGCTTTCACATCCATCCATCATTCAAGAAGCAAAAGAGTCGTTCATACAGTTCGCTGACCACCTTAAGCAAGCACTCAAGCACCAAATTGATAATCCAGAGGCTCATGAAATTTTACTTTTAAAACTTGCTGTTGAAAATGCCAATACAGACTGCAAAAAGCTTCTTAAGTCTTTGTCAAACCAAAATCTGACCCTGATAGAAATGGTTGAAGTAACCGCACTGAGACAATAGAACATCAATACGAGGCTATGGCCACAGCTCTTGCAGCTATAAAAAGTGCCCACGGTGGCTAAGGGAAGGCACTTGGCTAACAAATGTCACTCTAAGTATGATTCTGCAGGTCGTCTGATCCAGGGAAACTAGTTCCAGAGCACGGGACGGCACCACGCTCTGACATAAATGCCTCAGCTGCCACTGCAGATATCCCATGGAGTGCCTCCTCAAGTCTTCACTCAGTAACCACAGGCAGTGCTGGAATGGACTTGGCAACCTCAGTCACAGTAACGTTGCTTGATTCTTCAGTTCATTTACTCCCTGCAGGGGACTTTGGACCACCAGGACCCTGATAAAGTGCCTTACTAATAGGGAGATCCTCAACTAACCTGTCAGGACTTTTTGTCCTCCCTGGAGTTATAGACTCAGATTCTGTTGAGGAAATTAAAATTATGGCTTGGATGCCTTTTCCACCTTGTACTGTCCCTAAAGGGACCTGCATCGCACAGTTAATACCCTTCCCCCATGAAATGATATCTAATGCAGGTGGACACAAAGAAAGTGTGAGAAGATTTGGTTCTACAGGAACCCCACAAATATTATGGGTACAGACAATTTCTGATAGGTGTCCTGCTTGCAAATGTATCCTCTTGCTAAAGGGGCAACAGATAACACTCACTGGTATTATAGATATCGGAGCTGATGTAACTGTCATCTCTCAAGATAAGTGGCCTCCTACTCGGGGCCTCACTGAGGTACCCCAAGCCCTCACTGGAATTGGTGGGAGCAGTTGCAGTTATCAAAGCTGCAGTCTTATACAGGTGATGGGTCCAGAAGGCCACAGAGCTTCTGTAAGCCATTTGTTTTGCCTCTACCTGTGGTATTATGGGGACGAGATGCACTTTCTCAATGGGGTCTCAAAATTCAATCTGACTTTTGATGTCTGCAAGTTTGTCAGGACGTAATGGAGTATAGGAGTCCAAAGGTGACAGTTTCCTGCATTGCATCATTACCAGTAATAGGATGTGGTGTCACCACAATGAGCTGGAGTGAAAATGGCAATCCACAGTGTGGTGACATGTGAATTCCCTACTGAAGAAAAAGTTGAAGATACAGCCATCAGAGGTCTCTTCTGGGATAGGAAAGGAGTGATTCTTCTGGATTTCCTAGAACCTGAACAAACAATCAACTCTGACTGCTACATCATGACCCTGACTAAGCTGAAGGCTCAAACTTCCAGAGTTACAGCTCTTGATAATATCTGAACCTATTTAGAGACAGTCCTATTTAAAGAGACTTCTCTGACTGAAAACCCTGAGCTACAAACTGTTGGCAGCTACCAGAATGCTCCGGAGAAACTTCATTATATGTCTGTTGTACTCTTAGACATGTTCCCAGACATCTTTTGACTGCTGAGATGCAGGATGCTGGGCTAAACAGATCCACCTGGCCACTCTGCCAATTATAATCACCATATTTCACAGAAAATAAGTTCAAACAGGTTAATTCCAAAAAGTGACCCCCTTCATTGTATTCCAAGATGGATTTTTAAACAGTCCTGATTCTTGATGCCTCCTTTAGAAAATCTGCCTATAAAAATCAGGATTGAAAGCTTTTTGCTGTGTAGTATGGGAAATCAAATAAAGTAATCAGATTGAGTTAAGCACAGATACACTACAAAGTGGTTTTGCTGTGTTCAAGGCTAAATTGGTTGGATGGGGCCTTGGGCAGCCCGATACAGTGCCTGATTTAGTGCCTGATAACTCCACCTGTGGCAGAAGTGCTGGAACTAGATAATCTTTGAGGTTCCTTCCAACTTGAGCCTTTCTATGATTCTATTATTTCAGTGAAAATTAAAACATCTCTTCAAATGAGGTCTTTACCTCTGCAGTGTAGTGGGTCAGACAGTGGGTCAGTAGTACCTCAGACTAATATGACACAAATAACTGTACTTACTGAAGAGATGGCCAGAAAGACTATCCTGCACACACAGAGCAAGTGGTGCTCGCTAACCACGGCTGAGTGACCCTTCAAGAGATCATGGTGAGGAATCAGTCATTTGACAACAATATTGACTTGGCCAACTCCCTCCACTCTCTTTCTTCTGAGCTGGAGAAACTGCTTTTGTGAAAGCAGTTTGCCATGCACGTTCCCAGGAGCCATCAGGTGAATCCCATCACAGGAGGACAGAAGCCTGCCTGGGAACAGAATGGCCACAACAGGCAGCTGCTGTGACAAATGGGTCCCATATAACCTGGCGGGTTAGATACAGATTCCATCTGTACTCAGACACCTTATTTAAACCTCTAGTGCTTTTTTGTTGCTCTGTTTTCTTTGCTTTAATTATGAAACATTCCCAAATGAAAGAATTTACCCTGAGTAACTATGAAGTGTTCACAAATCCACCCAGAACGCCTAGTAGAGCGTTTCATTACTAGTTAGCTGTTCAGAAGTTGGCTTCTCTTGGAGGTGTTAATTACCTTCCCAAGAGTTCTGCATTCAAAGTCTACAGGAATGTCAAGGTAATTGCTGAGGAAAAGCTGAGTGCCCCACCTGCTATCTAACTTAAGAGAAACCAGATGTGCTGGTGTGCCTGTGTCTTTAGAGACGCGAGTTCAGCAAAGAGGAACAGCTGACCAAGCGGGAGAAGGGAATACTTCTGGGAGTCCCAAAATAGTGTTTGCCCTGGAGATTTACAAAGGAAGAGAAGATGAATTCAGCCGCATGACAGAGAGCTCCTTCAGGAAATTATCTTTCTAAGAGTCCTGCATGTGCAGGACAGGCAGACCAGGGACATCAGTAAGGCACAGTGCGCGCTCTGCTCCACGTCACACAGCACACAAGTGGCAGCAGGAAGGAAAGCTCTGCATTCAGCACCTCGAGTGTGGCAGGATGCCATCTGTACAAGGGTCAGCAGTCCTCACAGGTCACCCAGCCACATCACTGCCAACAGCTCTGCCAGCAGCAGGGGCAGTGCAGAGCCTAGGCAATGGCATGAGTCTCAACAATAGGGACTCTGATCTTCAACAGAGCAGCACTGATAAAGAGCTGCCTTCACCTTGAGCTTCCATTTACTTTGGCTTCACTGTTAAGACATGATTAAGCCATGTTGTGCCCCAGCATGATAAGAACATCAGTGGGGCATAAATATGCAAATAAAATGTGGATAAGGTTTTAAATGATGCATAAATATAATTCTGAAGCATCACCTAAACCTTCTAGTCTACAAAGATTACACCACAGGACAAACCAGAGCAGGCAGATTAGCTGTTTCTGTTTTCCATCATAGTTGAAACTGCTGACTTGGGAATATAAACAACTTGATTACACTATAAAGAAGAAGAACAACAGCTTCAATGGAAAACATGATGTTTTAGACAAGTCTTTCCTTTTTGTAACTACTACTTTGCACCACATTACTGTGACTGAACATCAGTTTTCAACACTAATTACAGCTGCTTTGCATCAGAGGCATTTCCCCTGCCATTGCCCACCCACTGCTGTGCTGCTGTTCCAAGGAGCAATGCACACCTGTGCACGTATCAGGAGACATCATCCTGGAACTTGAAATACCAGAAACACGGAACGGTGCGTTACCCAGAATACCTGCTGTCACTGAATTAAGTGAAGGGCACAGCTGTTTCTTTGCACTCCTTGTAAATAAAGCATTCTGATTTTTTAAGTTTGTGGTGGACAATTTAGGAACAAAACCTTTTCTTTGAAAACAAAAAACTTCTATAGCGAATGGCCATGGAAAATAAGGACAGTGAGTACAACAGAAAAGGGCAAGGTATATAGATTGTGTCTGTGAGTCCTATTGGGTGGAAAACTAAAAGGTAAAATTAGCATGCATACCAATGTGACTTTGAGAACAACAAAATATTAAGATATGTTTATTATTGCAAGCTTTGGTAATAAATCTGCATTTATTTTTAGATCAATGTAGTCTCTCATCATTCATCGTTCTCTTTTTTTTTTTCATCTTTTCCATTTCAGCAAATTTTCTGTGGTATTTTGTTGCAGATTCACAGTCACAGAACTGTAGGGGTTGGAAGGAACCTCTAGAGATCATCAAATCCAACCCCCTGCCAAAGCAGCTCCCAGCCCAGGCTGCACAGGTAGGAGTCCAGGTGGGCCTTGAATGTCTCCAGAGAAGGAGATCCACCACCTCTGTGTGCAGCTCCAGTGCTCCGTCACTGCACTGTGAAGAAGTTCCCACACACATTTGTGTGAAACTTCCTATGCTTCAGTTTGTGGCCATTTCCCCTCGTCCTGTGCCACACACTGCAGAGAAGAGTCCAACCTCGTCCCTTTGCCCCCCACTCCTTAGATATTTATAGATATGGATCAGATCCCTTTTGAGTCTTCTTTTTTCAAGGCTGAACAGACCCAGGTAACTCAGACCCAGATTGTACCCTCAGTTCCAACTGGCACTGCATTGAGGTTGCACTCATATGCTCCGAAGCAATGGAGTGATGCTCTCCTGTCAGTTCTTGTTCCAGGGCACAGGGTGAGAGTAGCATTTACAAGACCAATGCCTTCAGGCTCTATTTCCAATCAAAAATATGAACGCCATGCACCCCTGTTCCAAACAGGCACTTTAAGGATCTCCTTGTGAACAGCGTCAGGATTTCACATTGCTTATAACAGTAACAGATGTTTCTCAGTCAGGAAGTTTCAAGACAATAACAACTAAAATTCTGATTTGCTATGAAGCCAAGTTCCCCTTCTATGGAACACCAGCTGTAAGAATGACCACTCTGCTGCTATTTGTGGCTTCCAGCCATCTTGCAGATGGCACAGAACTGCACAGTCTATTGTTTCAGTTTATCCCAGGATCTACGTTTAGACATTCCATCAGTGCAGCTTTGAAATCAGTTATACTTCAGTAAGAACAAAACAAAGAGTTCTGCACAGCCAGAAGGTTGTTTCTATATTGACAGCTTTAAAGCCTGACAAAAATCTCCTTTCTATTCATGGAATGCACAAAAATACAAGAGGCTTTTCTTGAATGTCGTGACAAAATTGCTACAAATCTTCCCCTGTTCCAGATTTAAGATTTAAGCCTTCTTTGCTGTTAAAGAGCTATACAGTATGTACTATATACCAATATCAAGGTTTTCATCATTTTAAATAGCAAAAGAAGATCTGTCAGTGCTCATGACATGACTATTAATGACTGCTTTTTCTGTTCACTGCTTGCCTTGTCTTGAGAATGCCACTTTTACCCAATTTCATCAGGGTTAATGATGAGGTTACCCATCAGGGTTAATCGTGGGCTACCTGCGCCAATCAAGCCACAGATCAGCCCACAAGTTTCCCTGGGAAGGTCTGACACCCAGTGGCCAGGAATCCTGAACCACCAGCACTTCTGGAACATAAACAAGAGAATGCAACTACCTGAAGTAGAGGAAGCTCACATTACTCAGACGAAATGGACAAAAACAAAGGGGTCATAAAAGAAGTTTCCTATGCCCCTTGTCTTGCCCTGCCTCTCTTAGAGCAACTTCTGAGTCCAGCAACGTGCAATCACTGTCAGGATTAAAATAAACCCACTAAAAGCTTTTCCTTTAGGAACCTTTTCCTTCTCCTGGGCCCAGCTGTTTGTCAGCTCATCACCTTCACAGCCATGCCACTGGTTGTATCTTTATCTTTGCATTCCACCATTCCCCCATTGCCTAGCTGCACAAAAGCAGCTATTCTCTCACACTCTTCAAGGCAGTCTAGTCTCCCCAGCCCGAAAGGCAGAGCTCCTCTCCTCTGCTCAGACACCAACTTCCAGAGATAGAGAGGAGCACATATTGCATACCAGACACAAAGGCAAACTGACAAGCCAGGTGTCAGAGAGCCCTTCCTGGGAAACGTTTTTGCAACCATGAGCTCACACAGTAATAGCTCCTTGGCTGAAACTACATGGAAATGGACATTGAAAAGCATGAACACCTCCTAATGCAGCATGATGGCAAAAAGGTGCCGGGCACAAAAAGACAAGAGCTGCTGCACATCTCTGCTCCCACTGTGGCATGGGCATGGCTGGGACCCAGTGAGAAAGAGAGTGAGGCACTGAGGCAGTAGCAGGATGAATTCTGCACTGTCCTCTGATCTCTGATACCTATCTCCCTCAAGAAACAAATGCTGAGACGTTGAAGAAAGGAAGAGATGCCTGGATTAAACAGAAAAGGAAGCCATCTGGGCCCCTGCAGAGCAGGAAACAAGTATCTACAAGTATGCAGTAAATAAAAGGAAATCAGGGTCTTCTCCCAGTGACAAATATCTAGCTTGACAACACAGCCTAGACTTTGTCTTTCAGAGATGGTTATGGAAAGATATTCTGACTTAATTTCATTCATAAGTTCATTCCACTGAATATCACAAACCTTGCAAAGCAGCTTGATTTGCCCTCTCTGCATATATCATGCATAAAGGTGACACCCTGTAGTACTGAGACAGGTCCCACAGGATCAGCTGACGGCGATTTTTTGTGATCACAAACCTCATCAAGCATCAGCATCAGGAAATGCAGAAAAATTGCAAGGGGCATTTTTTCCCAGCACAGGCAAACGTGCTATTAGAGCTCTGACTGCAGAACTACATCAACACCACAGTGTGAAATAAAGATAATGAGTTTAGGTTTGAATAAAATTAACAAGATCAGGATTGGTAGAAGGCTAGCATTAAATCTGGATCTCAGTAAACAATAGGAGATGCAACATCACTTTGCATGCTCATAAAGTCCAACTTCCCAGTTGGCACTTCACAGATTCCTTGTACTGATGATTACAGCTCATTGAGGGGCAAAGTGCTACTAAAAGCAGTGGTGTTTAAAAAAGAAGGCAATGTCAGCACTGACAGCAGTACACAGGGAGACTAATATATATAGTAACACGTATATTTATACTTCCCATTTAAAAGCATAAAGAGAGCATCCAAGGAAAGCTATGAACCCCAGGGTTTCATGACAACTGAATGATTCACTAGAGAAGCAATAATCCCAAGAATCCTAGAATCACAGAATCACCAGTGTTGGAAAAGACCTCCAAGACCATCCAGTCCAACTGCTCACTGTACCTTGCGTCCCTTAGTACAATATCTGTGCATTTTTTGAACACATCCAGGGATGGTGACTCCCCCACCTACCTCCCTGGGCAGCCCTTTCCAGTGCCTGACCACACTCTTGGAGAACAAATTGTTCCTTACATCCATTCTGAATCTCCCCTGGTGCAGCTTGAGGCCATTCCCTCTCATCCTATTGCTAATTACCCAGGAGAAGAGACCAACCCCCACCTCATCATAACCTTATTTCATGCAGTTATAGAAAGCAATGAGGTCACCTCTGAGCCTCCTCTTCTCCCGACTGAACAATCCCAGCTCCCTCAGCTGCTCTCCATAAGACTCCTCCAGACCCCTCATAGCATCACTGCCCTTCCCTGGACACACTCCATGGCAATGATGACTTTCTTGTAGTGAGGGTCCCAGAAGTGGATACAGTACTTGAGGTGAAGAACACAGACACAACAGTATAATGCATTTCTTCAGTCCCAAACAGCTTTTCATACCAGATGTCAAAGTATTCAATAATAATGAAATGATCTTCCTGGGAAAAACACCATTCCCCATACTGGAAGCATAAAAGAAGGCCAGTTCTGTTTTATTCCCGAGTCACTGTGAATCCAGGAGCTCCTACATTACTCTATCAGTTCAGTTCAGTTATCTGAGCTCAAAATCTGTATCAATTGTTTCATGATTACACAGATTCCATCAGTTTCAAGACTGTAAATATGTGGTGCTGAATCCCTAGAAGAGTTTATACTGCTGTGAAAACCAATGTTTGTTAAGTGGTTCATGGGTGTATGGCACAGCATCAAACACAGCAACAAGCCTGCACAAGTTGCATTTCCCTCACTGAGAATAAGAAATGAATGGATCAGATCATCAGCTTCATCCTGTTGCTCAGGAAGAGCTGTGTTAATCCCATCCCTACTCACCTCTGCAGGTAAAGCTCATTGTTCCAATTCTTTGGTGGCTGTTGGACCCCGTGTGCAAAGTGATCATTAAACACCTCAGAGATGGACACGGTATGGCAAGCTCAATGCAGATGATCACCCCCGTGAACATTACTCCTCACCAGCTGTATTCCACTGAGCTATCACAATAAACATGCCGCTCCCTAGCACAGCTCTCTGATGAGGCAGTGAGTGTGGCTCCAACGATCTCACCTAGAAGCTTTTAGACAATCTTTCATTACTCATCATGCACTTCACTGGTTTTGAATGATGACTTCTCACTAAAAGTGTGATTCAGCAGAACCAGGAATAGCTGAGAGACCTCCTGGGTTGGGTCAGAAGCCCCTTCTGTTACTACTTCACAAAGAAAAAAATAGAATTGTGAGGGGATTGTTTGGGGTCTCTTTTTCCCAGTGAATCATGTCCAATTTTAAAGATATGTCAAATTTAAACATTCATGGTGTTAGGAATAGGCCCACTTATCTTCAGCAGGGCGAATGTTCAGGCTTGTTGCTGTGCAGTAGAACTCACACGAAGTTTTCAGTGCTGAACTTGGTACGAGTAGAGACTTGCTCTGTGAAATGCAATGCCTGTTTTCCTGTGCCCTAGCTGCCCCTTGCATTCTGGCTTCTTTCCAAGGCAGAAAGCTTCATGACTCAAGTGCATGTACCAAGCTGAGATAAACAGCGTTCTAACTTAACCTCTCCTGTGGGACATCAGACAGTTTAAATAACTTAATTCAGTTGGGCTTTGCCAGACTTCTGACATTACTTTGGCTTGCTTTGTGTTGTGCCATAATGCTTCTGTTTGTAACATGACACAGCGTGAATCTGCATCAGTGTATCAGTAGTTAACATCAAGATTTATCAAGATCAGCATCAAAATTAAAGCACCAGAACACAGCTGGTCTCTAATGTAGTCTCTAATTCTGATACCCCTGTGATCAAGTATACTTGTAGTTCTCACTACCAACTTCTGAAGGAAGCCTTGGCTCTCACTTTATTCCTGGAGCTCCCAGAAGATGAGATAAGGAACATTTCTTTCCTGCAACATTTCTTTCCAGAGCTCCTGACTCTGAAGTTTCACATAACTGAAATGTGCAGCAGTTTTATGTTTCTTTCTTTCTTCTATTTGAGAAGATAACTGTACATCAAGCCAACCATTGGACAGAGAACACTGCATGCAATGCACCCATTGTTTTGATTCTCAATACAGTAAAGGTCAGAGGCCAAAGGTGACTGCCAGGCTTCAGAAAAGCAATCCATGGATCAATATTTTCTATCTTCATGATAGTCTCAGTGCCCCTGAGAACCAAGAGTGTGAGGAGCCTTCCCACCTCTGTGAGCAACCGTGTAACTATTCTTACTTTATTCTCTCAGGAAAAAACAAAAGCATTACTCTATTCAGACTGCCTGAAGCATGTGCTGACTTGGCGTTTAGCTGTGTCATCCACATTTTAAGCCACAACAATGCAAACACAGGAGAGGTTTGGATAATGTTCAGCAACAGCAGGGAGAATTGCCAAATCAATTAGTGCTCTCATAATAATTAATCAGGACAGCTCAGTGAGCAAAGCAGGTCTTATTTATAGAACACTTAGGTAATAATCCGGCACAAATTACCACAATGAATCCAGGAGACTAACCAAATACAACATGTATTTTATAAACCATGCCATAAATGTGCTTAAATCAACAGACATACTTAAGAATGGGTTCACAGGACTACTTCTTTTTGGCACTGCACAATGTTCAACCTTTCTCAAAATTAACACATACCAAGTGGGGTGCTCCCTTGTCAGAAAAGGAGTCAGTTCCAAAGCATAAGGCCATGTTATGGCTCCCACTGGATTGTGAAGGTTTTACACACCAGCCCTTTCAGGATGAAGTCTGTGATTTGTGGAATGCAGTCTCCTACTTCGATAGCATCACCAAACAATGAACACCGAAGGCGTTTATTTATCTTCATTTCTGTTTTCCCAGAATAGTGGCCTAACCTTACACCATTGGCTGCAGCACATATTCTTTTTAAGGACATTCAGACACATCAGGTTGTCATATAGAAATATGTTTCAAGAACAGTCAGCCAAAAGTCCAGTTCTTAGCACAAATGGGAAGGTGTGCATTGCGTCAGTCTGGGGAGCAATGCTACCCTCAATTTCTCCTGTATCCTCACTGTCACTGCTTCAATTAAAGGAGCATTAAACCATACTTTCTGTTGCTTCAAATGAGTACAGCTTCACTGAAGCACTGAAGATCCAAAGCTGTAACGTGTCCTGCTCACCACCTCTCAGGAGTTTCATTACACAGCATATGCAAACCCATCTGTTTTACAGACAACACACAAATGCGTGGCTTCCACAACCGTCTTCCCACTGTCTCTGTCTTCAAACTACTCATGCAAGCAGACCTGAAGCACTGGAAGGGCCCTCCAGGAGTTTCAACGTGCAATTTTCAATCAAAAGTTTGGACCAGAGATTCTCTATGGGACGGCTTGTGGTTAATGGAAGATTTTATGCTAATAGAGAAAATCCCACTTTATGTTTGCATGCAAAGGGGTTGCCCTGTAGAAATGTTAAAGCTCGTACAAGATTTACTGGGTGAGGTTTTTCAGTGACGGTGCTATGCAATCTGTACTGGGAAATGAAGGGAATTTCTCACGAGGGAATCCTTCAGAGGATGCAAGAAGGAAAGTGATAAGAATAGGTACAGAATAGAGATCAGCAACTGGACAAGATTGCTAGAACATGAAGAGATGCAGCTCAAGAGCAACCAGAGAAAAAGGAAAGCAACTTTGTACTCCCCAAACTGAGATTTTGCTCCATCCTTCACCAGAAAGCAGTGACAGATCAGAGGAAACTGCCCAGACACAGACTCATACTTGGCCCATGGCAGAGCTACCAAGATCTGAATTCACCTCTAATTTAAAGCACAGGGCCCAGCAGTGTGCACACACCCTTAGCAGCTGCACATGGGATTTCCCCATCCCTCAGAAACACAGCTGCTACTATTCTCTACCCTGGAGGACCTTACCCACATAATATCTTTACATCAGCCCAATGCAACAAGTAAGGCTAATATTCTTGCATAGTTTGGCTTAGCCATGCTTGATACACAAAACAGAAATAGAAGAGCCATCTCTTTGTTTAAAAGATCAGCTTCCATGGAAAGCTTGTCTCCTAATGGGGCTTCTGCAAGTTCTCAAGGTTAGTTTGAAGTACAGCACCCTCCTCTCCATGTGTAAGAGGTTTATTTGTGTTGTTACTGTTTTCTCTTGGCCACCTTCAAGTTCAGAACTGGAATCATAGAATCATAGAGTCATAGAATGGTTTGGATTGGAATGGACCTTCATATTCACCTCATTCCACCTCCCTGCTGTAGGCAGGGACACCTCCCTCCAGCCCAGGTTGCTCACAGCCCCATCCAGCCCGGCCTTGAGTGTTTCCAGGGAGGGGGCATTCACAATCTCCTTGGGCAACCTGCTCCAGTGTCTCACCACTCTCACAGTAAAGAGTTTCTTCCTAATATCTAGCCTAAATCTACCCTCTTCCAGTTTAAAGCCATTTATCCTTGTTCAGTTGCTACCTGCCCTTATAAAAAGGTCCCCCCAAGCTTTCCTGTAGGCACCCTGCAGGTCCTGGAAGGCGCCTATAAGGTCCTCTCTGAGCCTTTTCTTCTCCAGTCTGAAAAGCCCCCCTCCCTCAGCCTGTCCTCACAGGGGAGGTGCTCCATCCCTCTGATCATCTTCATGGTCTTCCCCGGGACCTGCTCCATCAGCGCCATGTTCTTCTTGTGTTGAGAGCCTGGAACTGGACACAGTACTCCAGAGGGGGGCTCATGAGAACAGAGTAGAGGGGCAGAATCACTTCCCACAACCACCCTTCTCTAGATGCAATCCAGGATACGGAAGGTGAATAAAAGCCAAGTGCAGGAGGCTGGTGCCTGAGCCACCAGTCAGCTCTCAGTCTTACAGCCCCCAGACTCTGAGATAGCTGTGGCTTTATTCTGGGGCTGTGGTGATGACCACGTTGGTGCATGCAGTCTGCACATCTCCCCTGCTATTGGCACTAAGGAGTATGGCTCCTCAGGGCTTTTCTCTGAAGCTGTTTTAGTTCTAATAATCGAGATGGTCTTTTACTCTGAATGTGGGCAATTTCAGGGCCAGGTTGGGTTCCTCTGATCAAGCAACGGCATACATTTCAGGTAATGAAATAAAAGAAGCTCTGCCTGAGACTCATCAAATTACCATATACCTACAGCTATTGCTTTATATGTTCAAGATTTTGCATGGACTACAAAATAAATTCTGATTCTCGAAATTGGACTGTTCTTTTGGGCTGATACAAAAAAAAAAAAAAAAAAAAAAAACCCACAAAAAACAGGAAAAGGAAAAACAGATACTCATTCTTAAAGACAAGTCCCCATCATTGATGGACATGTCCTGCCTTCTCCCCTCCACATGTCTTCTATTTAACCTCTTGCAAGGGTGTTTCCTCCTTGGAAACAGTATTTGAGGACATGGCACACTTCTGAGGCTAATGCATCAGCTTCTCCTTTGTCAGAGCAGGATCTGAAGCCCAAGTCTGCCTCAAGGAAAGTAAGTCTAGGCACTTCATCCTGTTCACCAGGACTCAACAATAAAGTAACCCACATCTCCACTGAAGCAGAAATCCCTGCCCAAACAAGTCCCAAAACCAGAAAAGCAAGTGTGGGTGCGTGGAAAATATGTCAGTCCCGAGCAGCAAATGGGCAGCGCAGCCAGGACCTGTGATGTACACAGCCCGGCCGGCAGCAGGGGGAGCCCGGCCACAGAGCTCTGCTCAGCGGAGACTCCTTGCCGCTGACATCGGCTGAAGCTGAGAAATGGGTTTTTCTGACACAGTAAAGCTGTACTTCATTGTCCTACAGCTGTGTAGTACGGGGAAAAAGAAAAGGGAAAGGAAAAGGGAAAGGGAAAGGGAAAGGGAAAGGGAAAGGGAAAGGGAAAGGGAAAGGGAAAGGGAAAGGGAAAGGGAAAGGGAAAGGGAAAGGGAAAGGGAAAGGGAAAGGGAAAGGGAAAAGGGAAAGGGAAAGGGAAAGGGAAAGGAAAGGGAAAGGGAAAAGGGAAAGGGAAAGGAAAAGGAAAAGGAAAAGGAAAAGGAAAAGGAAAAGGAAAAGGAAAAGGAAAAGGAAAAGGAAAAGGAAAAGGAAAAGGAAAAGGAAAAGGAAAAGGAAAAGGAAAAGGAAAAGGAAAAGGAAAAGGAAAAGGAAAAGGAAAAGGAAAGGGAAAAGGGAAAGGAAAAGGAAAAGGAAAAGGAAAAGGAAAAGGAAAAGGAAAAGGAAAAGGAAAAGGAAAAGGAAAAAAAGGAAAAGGAAAAAGGAAAAGGAAAAGGAAAAGGAAAAGGAAAAGGAAAAGGAAAAGGAAAAGGAAAAGGAAAAGGAAAAGGAAAAGGAAAAGGAAAAGGAAAAGGAAAAGGAAAAAGGAAAAAGGAAAAAGGAAAAGGAAAAAGGATAAGGAAAAGAAAAAGAAAAAGAAAAAGAAAAAGAAAAAGAAAAAGAAAAAGAAAAAGAAAAAGAAAAAGAAAAAGAAAAAGAAAAAGAAAAAGAAAAAGAAAAAGAAAGAGAAAAAGAAAAAGAAAAAGAAAAAGAAAAAGAAAAAGAAAAAGAAAAAGAAAAAGAAAAAGAAAAAGAAAACCCACCTTGCTCCCTCACGCTCAGTTTTTAAAGCATCTACATTTTTCAGCATTCCTTTCCTGGATAATCTGAGAAGAACCAGAGAGATGTGCATTGAGCACCCCCCTCACAGATCTGGCTCCCATTCTGGTGCAGCTTAGCCAGGGGCACATTAGAAATCTCACTCCTATGTTCAACCATTCTGTGAGGCCTCCAGCCCAGCAATGTAGGTCTACAAGGCACTGGTTGCCAGGCCAAGTAATTCCCAACACTGAGATATCCCAGCATCAGATATGGGAATCTGTAGAAGTGAAACTGAATCTTTGCAAACGTGTCAGGCCTACACCTAAACTGGTTTATCAATATTTTAGTTTATGGACTAATATATTGTTTAGCAAAAGGAAATATCGTCTGCTTGTTCAAAAACTTTGCAGTTAACTTTGTATGTGAACAGCGTTGTCTTTCTGAACGATCCTTGCCTCCTTTATCTTGGCATCCACCAGGTGCAAAGACTTTTTCTTGGGTTTCATATATATTGTTTTGAGTAACAGTGCACCAAAACAGAAAGTTGCTCATTATGGCATAACGAGCAATGGAAATTTGACAAATTGGGTAAAAACAGCTGGAGGTTGGCCAAAGGACACCATGATGAAGAGGAAGATGAAATAAAGGGAAGGAAGTAAGGGGTGTATGACCACGATAGGCCCCTATTATACATGCCCACAGGGACATTAGCATAAGTTAATGAGCTCTTGGAAAAGAATGAATATATATACAAATGTACTACATATGTGTCTTAACTGATCAAACATAGAACCTGAACCCGAAAGTGCATGCTTGATTTGTCAAGTTGCCTGGTATGTATCACAAGGAATACCACAGGCATACCAAGGAATGCCTTCTAACACCACACTGCAGTTAGCAAGTTTTCTTCCCAGCTCTTTTCCGATGACAATGCCTCCTGCATCCCCCTCCAGACTGAATTCCTCATTCCTTCCTGAGCTCCACAGCACAAACTGCAACACAGCAGTCAATGTGGAAAGGGCTTCAGCATAAACCAAGCCTGGCCCTTGCTTCTGACACTTGCTGCTCTCTATGAGCAGGCTGCATTGCTGCCATGGAGGCACAGGGGAGAGCTTTGGAGCACATCAGCATAAGTCAGAAATGCTCTGCCAGAATTCCACTTGCTCAAACATTCAACTTCAGGTGAAGTACATCGAAGCTGAAATTCAACACAGGGTAATAATCCTCTAAAGTGCAATGTAAATCAGAACACAGCATGTAAAAGCGTGCAAGGTTATGCAACAGTACTCCAGAACACACTTCCTCCATTTTTCTGATGGGATCAGTTATTTGGTGGGTCTCCACAGCTCTCCTGAATACTCTGGATAGTCCCTAGTGTCCAAACGTTTCTCTGCAGAAGGAGTATGTTGTTCAGCCTTGCAGATTTCTTGCACCAGGTCCACTGTACCAATCATATGGCTGCATGTGGCAGGAATAAGTCATAAAGGAACAAAAACACCTCTTCAGGAATCCTGAGGGAGTCGAGAGCTCCGAGCCAAACTGTGCAGCCACGGTGCAGGGAACTCCTCTGCAGCCAAAGCTCAGCACCACTTTTACCACGCCACTTTTCTTGTTGCTGTCCTTTTTACTTGCACAGGTAATTCAACGTTCAAACAAGCCCCTCCATGCTTTCCTCAGAAATGGGCTGACAAGCCTTTCTTGAGTCACTGCATCTTTCACGTGCAGGCTGTGTAACACTGCCTCCTCCTCTGGTGCTAAAGCTGCTCCTTCTCATCCCTTGCTGCTCCCCTGGGTGCCCTCCAAACTATTCCCTGTTTTCCTTCTTGTGACTTCTCTAAACTCCAAGACCAATCCCAAACTTCTAGCCTATTGCTCTGTTTCAACTTGTCTGATCACCACCATAGTGATAATTACTAACTTGATTAACTGGACGCCGCCATGCGGGCCCCTGCTTCATCGAGATGTCAGTCAGGGTCTCCACTGTTGCGTGGACTGGCAGAAATGGCTTTTCCATCAGGTTTGTCAGCTGCTGGCTTGGCTATCCTGCAGTGCACTGAGTACCAGAAGTACAGCTATGCTAGCATCTTGGCCATATCTGGTTTTACCATAGTTAGCGAAGCAGAAAGGCAGTACCTATTTGTCTTGTCAACTGCATATTTAAAAGAAAAGCCTAAACATAAACACTCCCACAGGATTACGTATGGATTCCATAATACACTTCAAAAAGCCTATACTCGGTTTTCCTACATATGCCTGCAAAACATTTTCACAGGACATCTCCTCCTCCTGCAAGCAAAATCCACGATGTTTCAGCTGCTACAGTCTGCAGACGACTCTGATACACCTTGGCAACTTTACTCTTACGGTCACTGTGCAGCTCTTTGGAGCAACACCAACTCTCATTCCCAATCCAGTATTTACTATTGGACCAGTACTGATAAAGATAACAATTCCATGTAAAGGACAGAGTCAGCTGAGACCCTCGACTTGGCATTCACCTCCAGCAGACTGTTTCCTTCTTGCAGCCAATGACTGTCTTGTTTTTGACTGTAAAATCCAAATGGTTCAAAGAGTAATTGCAAAAATGATAATTCAAACATCACCTTGTTCTACTGTTGTCTTCAAAGTGGAGGAAAGAGGAATCTCAGATGCAACTTTCTTATTAATGCTTCCTGATAGTTTGAAGTCTTGGCACCAGGCACACAAGTTAATTCATATCCATACAGGTAGATGCAGAAAGCTGTACATGATGCCATTACGAGTCAGGACATACTAGCTCAGATAGTTTTATGCTATTGAGGCTGTGAGGATTCTCTGATGAATAAGGGCCACATGCCTCCAGCTCAAAGATCCAGAAAATTGAGCTCAAGATTGTCTGTACAACTTTGAGAAGCTTAATCAAGACATCCAAACTCGCATATCAAAGTCAGCACATGCTCACTGTGTCCTCTAAGGTCCTATTTCCTATTTGGACTATCATCCCTTTAATACACTGCTCTCAGAAGAACTGAGGCTCAGAAAGTCGAAGGAGGAGCCCAACATCTATTTTCAAGAGAACAAGATACTGGTAGATATTGGAGCTTCTTACCTGGGGCAATTACCTAAACTTAAAACAATACAACTGTTGCATTTGAGAACCCTTTAGGAGCTTTACTACGTTTTAGGCCAGGAGACTTCACATAGATGAAGATGCTTTACTAGCACCTGCTGTGGGAAGATGGCTAAAAACAAGCAGCAGGCAAAATATGTGTTTGATATAAATCTGTGTTTGGCCATGAAGACAGAAGAAGTTCAAGTTTATCATGGTTTAAAGAGAACTATTGGTGATTAGGGTGAACATTTGGACTGGATGATCTTCTAGGCCTTTTCCAACCCTGGTGATTCTATGATTCTAAAAACCAACACCTGAAGACCACGATCTGCTACTGAAAGATCCAGTTTAGGAAACACCAGTTAGAGTCTTTTCTCCAGAGACAACAAGTATCCCATGTTGCTCAGAATGTGGTGGGCTATTTCACATTCACAACGTTTTGAAGCAGCAAGGCCTGTGCTACGATTCACCAAGAACAGAGAGGGCAGATTCACTCCAAGTTCTTTGTTGGCTGGAGAACATGCAGAGGCAGAATAGTTCTAGAGTAGCATGATGAGCTATTCTATAGGTAATGAGGGAAACTTCTGGATCATTGCCCTCACCATTCTGGGAGAGATGTCAAATCCCCAGACACGGACTGGGAGTACTATATTGCTGTGACAAGCAGGCCCGGGAAATTCCGAAAGATGATTTCCTGTCATGAATACTGAGTGAGACAACTAGGAAAATGTCCACCCACATCTGTTGTTTGAGAACAGGGAAGGTCTTGTGGAGAGGTGATGGTAAGTGGCTAGACACAGTGAACATGAACTAGCTGAATTCAAAATTATTGGTATAAGGAGAAAAAAAGGTCAGCAGATTCTGCTTCTCAGTTAGTTAGCAGTGTTCCCTGGGAATCAGCACTAGAAAGTTTAAGGAGTCCATGATAGATGGAAGAACCACATTATATATGTCTAGCAGCAGGCAATCCCACTCTGCCACAATTAGAGCAAAAGATGGGCCTGGCTGAACTGGGAACCAGTGGTGTTCCCCAGGGCTCTGTTCTAAGTCCACTTCTGTTTAGTGTTTTAATCACTGATCTGAATGCAGGAGCAGAGTGCATCCTCAGCACATTTGTTGATGACACTAAGCTGAGAGGTGCTGATGTCTGCCTACAAGGGTGAGAGGCCTTGCAGAGGGATCCAGATACATCACAGCACTGGGCAACTAGCTGGTAAGAGGGCAGGAGGGTGCGTGCTGTGAGGAGAGGCTAAGTGCACGTGGGATGTCCAGTCTGGAGGAAAGGAGGCTGAGACACGACCTCACTGCTCCCTGCAACCTCGAGAGTAGGGAAGCACAGAGGGAGGTGCTGTCTCTGATCCTAGGAACAGCCAGAAGGACATACAGGAACAACACAAAGTTCTTCAGGCTTCCTAGGGAGGGGCTCGGTGCCCTATGCATGTCAGTGTTCAAGAGGCATCTGGCTACTGCCCTCAATAAAATGCGTAAACTATTGGTTAGCCCTGAAGCGCCCAGGCAGCTGGATCTGACTAAATTTGATGGTCCCTTCCAACTGAACTATTCTGTTCTATTCTAGCTTGCTGTTTGTAAGGGCATTCCCAACATCTTTTCTCCCTTTGGAGTTACCAAGGAGACACAGCTATTCAAAGAGAGTGAACTCATTCAGCTCATGTTTGCAAGCATAAACTGAAAATCCCAAAGGAGCAAAGTACCAACACCACCATTTGCTTTCTCTCTCAGGGCAACTTCTGCCTCTGGGGAAGACAGGAACCAATAAACCAGACAACAAAACAGTACAAGGTACACAACCCAGCACAAGGAAACACAGTGTTCTGTCTAATGTTAAGCAGTTACATGCAAATTTCACGTTCTTCCCATAGATTATTACAGTTTTGAAGTTTTCTTTTCCAGGTCCGGGGCTTTGTTCACCAAGAGCATGGTAAAGAGAACACCCCTAGCATCAGCTTAAATTTACAATGTCCACATTGTACTGTGTGTAAGTTGTACAACAAGCTCTAAACATTTAGGAATAATTTTAAAATAATGTTATACCTCTGTATCAAAGACTGAGAGTGACTAATAGCATGATCTGAAAAGGTTCACTTATCTCCAAGGCTGAATTCTTGCTTCAGTGGTGTTTCATAGTACCCTGCTCACAAGAATACAGCCTTGTATTCTGTTTCCCTTATTTGGGGGCAAAAAAAGATCCCTATTGATACAGAAGTAAAAGTCTTACTTCTTCTCTCTTGAAAGCTTCATTTATGGGAATGACTGGAATAGGATGAATAGTGTTCTCAGTGAGCAAAGGTTATTCTACTTCCACAATTAAAGGTTTCTTTTGGGGAAAACACTGAAACACTGCTGCCTATGGAAAACTTTTCCACAGATATTACAAAAACCTGCAAAAATCTTTTGATTTTAAATGGGATAAATTCCTCCTTAAGCATATATCAAAAGATTACTTTTTTTTCTTCGATTTTTTTTCTTTCTTTAGCAATGTTGTGTGCATGGATAGGAAAAAGATTTACTCCAAAGAGCCTTTTGCCCAGCAGTCCTGGCTCATCCCTCCTCTGTTCTCTGCCCCCACTCTGTGGTTGTTCACAGCCGACCAGCAAAGGCCTCCACCCTGCACTGCTCCCTGTCCCCAGGCAGGAGGTGTTACCTGAGGATTCCAGTGTCCTGAGGACTTGTTTTCAAGCACAAGTCATTCTGAAGGGTGAGATGGTATCTGAGGTGCCAGATATATACGACAATCAATCATGCTGATACAGAGTGTTCTGTATTTATTCATTTTTCCATTGTGTCAAAGCTATTGCCATAGTTTTTGATGTGTAGCTAATTTCTAGACTGTTCATAAATAGAAGTTGAGATGAACCAAGCGTAGAAATACAGCCTATCAACTCCCAGCTGCTGAAAATAGTCTCTTTTGAAAAGCATATGTATAGTGCAAATGCTTTGCGTATTTCAACGTAGTGTTTGCCCCTTGAGTCCAACGATGTGTCTTCAAATTTTCTGAGAAGCTGATCTGATTGGAAAGAGACCCCTGCAGAGAGGAAGCACACATTCCTTTTCAACAGGCAAAAACTTACTAAAGCAAGGGAATTGTTTCTGATCATAAGAAAATGCAGAACAAAAAATCTCACTTATTACAAACTGAAAAGAAGTTTCTTTTCTGAACAGTTTGAACCTCAAACGTTGTACATTTTTCAGTACAAAGCACTGGGGATGATCTCTTCAGTCCAGTAGTGGAAATGATCTTGCCAACAGAAATACTTCCTGCATGAGTTACTAACTTGTAAAGTCAGCTGTGTTTGCCTCTGCTTTTGTGCTAGCATCCCATCTTACATGGTTCTTTGTAAGAAGCAGTGGTGTATTTTATGGTAAAACACTGACCTCCCAGAGTTAGCAGTGTCGGGAAAGATGCCTCTTTAAACAGCATGGATGTGTCAAAATGGAAACAAAAGTGAAAGAGATAGGAACAAGAGGATGATAATCACATGCCCCATGCAGCAGAAACAGATTTTGTGTATTTTTGAGTGACACCTTACAAACAATCAGCCCAGTCCCAGTCCCAGAAACCCAGAACTAATGTGATTCATTGGCATATACTCATATGCTGCTAATTGCAGCAGAATTCCACAAGCGTGGTTTCAGATAAATGACTTAAATCCTCTCCAGGACAATTGTGTTCTGCCTGGACATCTCATTGCTCCAGCAAGGCACATAAACACTGAAGATTTTAGCATGCTAGATAGGGATGCTGGAGGTATTGCTCAGGCAACGAGTGCACAACAAGGGCGAGACAAGCTCTGGAACACAATTCACTCAAGCTGCAGCTTCTTAGTAAAAGCACCTTTCAGAATTTGGTAAAAGTCAGACCGCTGTGCTACAGTGAACAATGTGATTCCCCACAGATTCCTGATGGTCTAATTCATTATTGCCTTTTAGTTTCCACATTATTGCCTGCTCTCGCTTCTGCCCAATGCACACTGCCTTGATGCTGCATGCGGCATCAGTATGTTTCCAGGTTGCTGGTGCCTGGTTCCTTCTGGCTGTGGGTGGGCTTGGCTTGTGTCACAACTTTCAGGAGCACGATCCTCATTCCCAGGGCACCAAAGCACTTGGCACCATTCATGCAAATGGGAGGCAGCACTGAACGGCTACAGAGAGACCTTGACAAAAATTGTTTTGTCAATCAAGCTCATTGCATGCAGCCCAGCAAGAGAAGCTGCTGTACTAATGGAAGGATGAAAGAAATCTATTCAGGAGATATTTTTCGAGTTCTTCTGAAGATTACCTTTTGATCAAAAGGCCTAAGAGACAAAGTGGAGCTCAGTCCAGTGACAACACATCAGAGAGCATCTAGTACCTGGTGGCCAGCTGAAAGACCACCAAAACCAACAAGCCTATTCAAAAAGTCAGCAGTAAAAAGGATTTCACTTGCAAGAATGTGTTGTACATGAAGAAGGTACAGAAGTCAAGGTAAAACAAAGCATTTTGCTGAAGTGCAATTCCAGAGTAGAAACTCGAGTGCTACCACTCTTATCCAGCTCTAAGCCATTAGTACTGGGAACATTTTCTCATAGCTTAACACGGGACTGACGTAAGTTCAAGAACAGGCACTACTTCACTGATTCAGAAGAGAAGGGCACAGATAGAAAGGGAGATCAGAAGCAAAACTTGAAATAGAGTGCCATTCTAATTTTGAATGCATTTTGATACTGAAAGACAGGAAATGGATGAATGTATAGCTTATATTCTCAGGCCATAAAAAGCTACCACCTTTGATTTCATCTAAAAGCCCTCTCACTTGAAATTCTTTGTTTTAGCAAATGAAATGAGTTTTAGATAGGTCAGATATTAAGCAAAATCAAACATAAACTGATTTTTTCCCTGGCTTACCCGTATGTAAAAATAAATTGACTCTCATTCAGATGTATC
Source organism: Cyrtonyx montezumae (assembly GCF_038088225.1). Lineage (NCBI taxonomy): Eukaryota > Metazoa > Chordata > Aves > Galliformes > Odontophoridae > Cyrtonyx > Cyrtonyx montezumae. The sequence continues at coordinate 1,323,141 of NW_027072056.1, read as the reverse complement.
ACCCAAGCATGGCTAAAACATACAGCAGATGTTGCACAAGTAAAGTTGAGAGTAAAAGTTCATAAGGGAGTTCTTATGTTTTTCTTTTTGCCATGGACAGGAAATAACAGCATTGTTAGCAACTTCACAGTTGAGAAAATGCTAATTATGAAATCAAGTATTTGTTTCTTAGTACAGACAATAATTTGGAAGGACAAAGCCCAGCTTGTTTTAGAGGTTCCAGTGATACATTTTTAATGTCTTCCACCTACATATCTTTGTTTTAGCAAAACTTGTATGACTGAAGACCTAGTGTGTGCTTTGGCTAATCGTAATGTTAGCAAAAGCTGAGTGTGGTTTCCTTCTATGTGCTTCAAACCTAAAGCTGAGAAACTCTTACGTACTAAGGCACACAGGTAAACAAGAAAGCGAGTGTAAGAATTGGGAAGAGAAAAGCTATCAAACATTTCACTCCTAACAGCCTTCCAGGTCTGGCTGTAAATCAGAACAGACTGCCTGTGGCACCTGTCTCCACAGCCTCCAAAAACAGAGGAGAGATTATCTACATCACAAAACAAGATGTACTCCAGTCTTATGCTCCACAAGAAAAGCTAATCTTCATTAATTAGTTGCCATAGAAACTCTCAGCCTTGGGAAAGCTATGAATGGTACATCAAGATCAAATACAAATGACTTCAAGCAAATGCCCTCTCATCATGATTCGGCTGAACAGAAAGGCAATTTTTTCCAATTTCATGAAGTTCTGCAGAAGAAGAACAAATGTCACAAAGGTTTGACGTGTAAAAAAAAATAAATGAATTAATTAGAAAAAAATACACTGCATATCACAGTTATTACCGTTCCTTCAAGCTTTCTGGCAGAGACCTGCGAGATGGATGCCTGAATGAGGAACAACCCACACAGCAAGCTAGCAGTAGCAAGAGTGAAACAGCAGCCCAGAAACCATGCGTGAAGGCCCATGCTCTTACCGCCTGCTGCACGTGACAGAGCCAGGTGTGACGGCAGAACACCAGAGATCTTAGCACACTTCTAAATTACTTCGTCACACAAAAAGAGAGCTTCTGGGAGTATTTTCACGCTGATTTTGGCTTCTGTTCCTCCTTTCAGAGCTGTCTGTGTAGCCTATACTTTTCCAGCAGTTCAAACCTGCGTCCCCAGAGGAAAAACAACCCACAAGCCTGCCTTCCCCAGCACCGAGCGCGAATGTCTCATCAGAGCAGGGCTGAACAAGACACTGTCCCGCTGAACCTGCCGAGCCGGCAGAATGCAATGGGCAGAGCCGAGCGAGATGGAAACAGCTGAGGAAGCAGATCGTCTTTTGTTTCCTGACAGCCTCATCTGCCATGTTCTGCTGTCTGGGGGACAAGGGAAAAGAAGAGACCGCGGAGAGGCACGCGATTTTTAGGCTTCCAGCTGATACTTTGTACACGGTGCAGTTATATTATACTAGGAGTATGCTTAAACACCAGATATCTGGCTGTGGTGTGCACCATCACCATAGCTGCACGCCTCTGCAGTTGTTGAGTATCATAAAGATATGATAGGGAATGTCCTCTGAACTTTCTTTTCCAGATCAGAAAAACATTTCACGAACGACGGGCGATGAAATCACTTGATTCTTCCGAAGATGGCCAAAACCAGGGTAAGGTAATATTGACAGGTTTACTCAAATAAATCAACTAACTTTTCCAGAAAATAATAATAATAATAAACCAACACACACACACAAAATAATAATCACCAAAAAAAAAAAAAAAAAAAGAGAACACCCTTACAGCAAACCTCCTTTCAAAATTCAGACCAACTTCTGTTGCAACAATTGCAGATGTGCCAAAACAGGTGTTGGCAACCAGGTGAGAGCCCCACTATGGCAGCAACGGCTCTGTGCTAGCTCTGGATTTGCTTGTTTGCCAAGACATCCAAGCAGATTTTGCTGTGACATCAATCCCCATCTTGCTCCATATTGTTTCACTGTCAGCACAGAAGCTAGCTGGGGTGTTACGGCTCGGTCTGCAACTCCTGAATAGCCATTCCCTCTGATGAAATAATTGCCTTTATTGTAATTGGTGATGAATATTTAAAGCTATCTGTCTCGAAGCAGCCTCTTGAAGCTGGGATGAGCCTTTATCAGGGGATGTTACATTAAGATTCAATCACTGGGGCCTTATGACCTGTTAAACTGAAATTTGGAATAAACAAAAAATACATCTGTGTTGACTGGGAGGTATTACTTGCTTCATATCAAGGTGTACGAACCTGCATAGAAAGAGTTTTAACGTTGCCTTCATGCATTACTACAATCACCTGTCAGCATGCATTACAGACACTGTGTGACAAAACATATTATCATTTATAGCAATATGGTATCTGACATCAGCTCAAGCATTGTAGTAACCACATGCATTCTAGAATACACGATGAAAGGACAGTATGAAAGCTAACTTTTCTACCTGCTCATGATTGTTTCTACATATTGGTGCTTCCAAGTGCATTGAGATTCTCACTGTTTGAAAGCTATCTGTGTGCTGAATGCCAGCAGTAGACCCAGCTACCCAGAGCAGACTGCTCTGAGTGAGATGCACCACTGTCCAGGCAAAGTGTCAGCAGAAGACAGAGGGGACAGACTGAGTGGACAGTGACTTTCAAAAGATCTGATCTCTTACAACCAATTCAAACTATCCCGTGGCTGCCTTCCTACCACTTACCTTTTCTCACCTTTCCTTTCATGTATCCCAATTTTCATCAAAAAATTAGGAAAGTATATCTCATTCACCATTTAATGACATATGTTTTTCATTTATATTTCAGACATCAAACAGTGGAACATTTAAATTAGAATTTGAGAAAGGCAATAGTTCACTCCTTACATAAAGTGTGTAATTTTATCTCCATTAATAAGGACACAATAGAAACAGGAAGATATTTTCCCCTTTCCAGAACTGCAGAAATACCAATTCTTAACCCACTCTCACTTTGTTTATCTTGCTCAGTTGACAATGTATGACTTTTTTTTTTGTTTCGTTTCAAAACCTGCTCCTTCACACAGCTAGTTATTTGCTTCTTCAATTATTACACTCAACCTCTTCAAAAAAATCATGGACACAAAGGGTTTGATGCTCACCTGCTGTAAGCAGATTTGTTGAAGCTGTATTTAAGACTGAATAGGTGAGATTGTAAACTTGGTCAGAATTGTCTGTTCAAAATACTAATCAGAGCCAGCAGAGAGAGCCAGCCTCTGCAGATGAGGCTTATACAAGGCCCTGCACGACCACATCATTGTTTGTTGTCTCTTTTTTTCATTAGTAACAGAAGTAAAAATGCTTTTGGAACTGCTTTGAAGAGGAAAAGCACTTGTCTTGCTTTTTTTCAGAAAGGTCATATATATATATATATATATATATATATATATAACTAATAAGGTAGCACTTCACACAAATAATGAACACTGTCATCAATTTTTCAGTGTAGGCATGCTGGGCACTGACTCAGTAGCAAGCCTACCATGGGTGATTTCCAAGAGTAACAGCTTGCTCATTAGTTTCCACCTACTTAAGCATCATTTTAGAAAACTGGTTCATGGGAGGGGAGTTGGGATGCAGAAGTATTATAATCTGGAGTCATCCATTGCCAGGACAAGCATTGCATGAATTCCCACCTGTCAATTTGGTGAGACCAACCCACTGAAGACAACAGCAGTACTTCACCTTTATTTTTGAATGATATGAAAGATGCTGTTTCAGCTGAGATGCATTTCAGCTAGATGTGTAAAACGCCTCCACACACTCCAGCCCCACGTCACTGAAGTTCCTGGAACAAGGAGTGCCAGGAGTGCTTTTGTGTTGCAAGAAAGTGTTAATTATTTTAATCTTCCTCTTGCATATTGCATTAAACCACAAAAATTTTGTCATTGACAATTAATCTCATGCAAACTTGTCTTGACTCCTGAGAGTTTGAATCAGGCAATAATTCTTGTGGGTTCAAAAGTTGAACCTAAGGCTATGTACAGGTCTTGGTAATTTTTAACTGTGGTACAGTTTAATCATGCAGATTTTCATTCTTCATTTGTCTGTCGCATACCAGGTGAACCCCTTCTCTTATTAGTTAAGTGCTACAAGATCACAATCACATTAATTGAAATCCTACTTATCTAGGTAGTTCAGTGCTCATCTGTATGACCTCAATAATGTTACTGAAACTCTCTGCACAAAGAGCTCTTCTTGCTGTGCAAGATTCTGTCTCTGAAAAGGAAACTGTGACTCCTGAGCTGCTTCAATTCTTTGTGGCTCAGCCAACAAAGGGACAATTCTGGTGATACAACAATCTGCTGATGAGCTACCAACAATCACTCTGCAGGAAATCTTGTTTCAATACAACACCAGCTTTGAATAAACAAAAACTAATTAAAACCTTTAGGAACTTCCCCCCCAGTTCTCACTGTAAACACATCATTCCTCATCCTTGGATGTCACCCTTTCACATGTATTCTCCCAATTTGCCAAGTTTTCTTTTCTAAGACATAAATTGCTGCTTTTATTGGAACTGCTTTAACCTACAAAGAATTAATGTCTTCACATATAATATACTGAAATGATATTTATCACACATGTCAATGATTTGAACACAGAATTTGCTTACACACTCAATAACTGATAATACCACTCTTGCATTGAAAACCAAGATGGCCATTGCAGCAGTATTTCAGATGATGTGTGCGTTGTCTATCATCCCTGCTAATTTATAACATACAGGCAGGCCAATCAGGAATTACCTGGCTGCCATTAATTCCAGTTTCCATTACTGACATAGTTTCATTAACTCTTCAGAGACTCTGTCTTCTAATTATTCAGATATTATCTACATTAAGCAGTTCTACTTTTCCCTTTAGATCTTATTAAGCCTCATCCTGGCAAAATGCACTCCCCTCCTTCACTCAGAAATAGTTCACCACTTTCTTTCCTTAGTGTTTCTTCACTGACAAAAAAGCTATGAGTGATCCAAACCCCATTTCATTTTTCAGTTGATAGCATTTTCAGGCTAATTCTTTCAACTGATCTGTGAACTAGCTCTTAGTTTGATCTCTGTAGTTGATTTGCTTCTGATACAGAAAAGTATAGCTTCTATACTCTCAGCTATCATGTTCTTTTCATGGACAAAATGCTCCACATAAGCCAGCAGTGTGCTCTTACAGCCCCGAAATCCAGCTGCACCCTGGGCTGCATTTGCCACACACCCTATGGATTAATGCACTATCAAGAAACAAACGCTTTTTAAATGGAAGTCGTTGCACAAATAAAATACATCAGTTCCACCCTTCCTTAGTATTCAAGTCATTATTAGAAAATTTAATTCTGTCCATCTTACATGTTGTTTCAGTGGAGAATGTCTTTTGACCAACCCATTTTTACATTGAGTGGTTAAAATTAAGAGGCTGAAGTTACCTCGAATTGAAAAGCATTTGTCTACAATTTGACTTGGTTCTGCTGAAAGAAGTACCTCCTCAGAGGCATTTAACTGTGTTGTTGAAACCATTTAAAAACACAAGTCTTTTCTTTTTTTTCCAAAAATAAGTATTCACAGCTTTAAGTATGATATTTATTCTACAAGCACATATAACCCAGGGGTTCTTACAACTGCATGTGTAATCATACAAATTAGTTGTTTTGCTTATTAAATGAAACATCAGCAGCTTTCTCTGTAAGTTTGTAATGAAGAGGTGCATATTCTGGTATTACCTATGGAGTTACTTAAGTACTGTGAGTTGCCATAGATGTTCCTACAAGATCTAAGCTGACGTGGTAGGATTATCATTTTAGCTCCAGCTCTATAGTGGCTTGCTTGAATTTATACTACAAGATCATTAGCTAAACACTGACAGTCTTCAGCCTGTTTTACAAGAAGGCAGTCCCAACCCAATGCTGAGATGGAGATTTTGACTGTTCTTGATAGCTTTGCTTTCTATTTAGAAAGCCCAGTATTAGTGCACAGAAAACTTCACCATACAGGATCACATTAATATCTAGAAGATTAAAACCCAAGGTTGCACGTACTCACCAGATGCCAAATGTTTATATATCATTAGGGTATCTACACCATATCTGCTTGCCTAACAGTTCAGCGTGCTCTAAGATCACAGTAGTGATCACCACACCATCCAGATTAGATGATGAAGAATTGACAAACACGTTTCTAAGACAGCTGCATGGAAGAACCATTCCTTAGTTTTAGGCAAAGGTGTGAAAAACTCAAGAGCCATTTTTCAGCGAAATATGGCACAGCCAAGACACGGCCTCATTTAACAGTGATGTTACAGTTGCCTACAGCTGAACCAACACTTGTACGGATGACAAGGTACATTTTCATCAAGACAATATTCTGACTTCTCCAAGGGAAAGTCTTCTCAGCAGGGTCTCTGCCTCCATGGAAATGTCTTGTGCTGGTGGGGAAAAGGGGGCACCCTCAGAGCACAATAGGCAGGCATTGTTTTTTTAATGTCCGTTCTTCAGATATCATCCAGGTACCAATGCTGAGACTAGCAAAGATTAACCCAGTATAGGACTGATGATTATTAAAAAAAAATAACTAAAACACAAAGTTGGGGCAGAAGACTAACCTTTACAGATAAGGAACTCATTAATGAAATAAATAAACAAGTGGAACAGTTAGGTAATAATTCAGTGATAAGCACAAGAGCTGCAATCTCAAACCATGTTTACATTTCTCTGTTAAATGAACTTCAGCTTAGGTATTGCTGCAACAGAGCCTTGTTATCCTTTCCAAATGGCCCCAGCAAAAGCTCTTATTGCAATAACCAGGCTTCAAGGGACGAACAACAACAGGGTACTCTTTCTACTCCTCCAATTTGGCACTCCACAGTCCAGTTAGGCACGATCACACACCATCCCTATTCACCGGCAGGCCTGCCCAAAACACACTACCTGAGAAAACAGCATGCTGCCACAACCTCTCCATTTGTCTGCACGGAGCAGAAATGCCAGAGCAGTGCTCTGACAGCTTTTAGGAGAGCTTCCCAACAGCCCTGGCCAGGCAGCAATCACCGCTCAGGCAGACACGGGTCTTTCCAAGTGGCCAGGAATTGTTTAGCTGGTATTAGTGGCGTGGGGCTTTGCTCTACAGAGAACAATAGGCGTACTATTTTAGAGGCATTAAAGGTATTAGTGGCAGATCTGCACCCGTGCCTTGTTTACCGCTGTACTCGTGGTATTAGACAAGAATTGAAAATAAGGCAACAGGCTGCTTGTTTTGAAACACTCCATGCCACCAGTGAAAGCATGATGATTACTATGGCTGTCATAAAGCACAGCGGTACTAATCAGCATTTTCTGGTTTTGCAGTTGAAGAAAACAATAATATGCTTCTGCAAATATTGCTCCTGCAGCTCACAAAAACTGACCAATCACGGATCATCTGAGAGAGATCTGATTTTTCATTTCATAAGGAGTTACATTTTGACTCCTGTGTTTTCTGTGGAAATTTCACGTTTTCACAGTAAGAGTACAGATATGCAGAATATCTTAAAGAAAAATATATTTAAATTAGTAGGAAAAAACAGCAGCTGAAGCCAGTGCCGTTGTGTGCCTGTATCAACCTCAGCATCTTTCCCCAATTCTCCTGGCAGAACCAAACAATAAAGAAACAATAAACATTCTAAGCCCTTAAACAGATTCTTATGGGAGATAAAAATCTTGATTGGCCAAGATACACCAACATGTCACTGCCAGCACAGCTCAGGAAGATCAGATGTGCGTGCAACTCTGTCTGCTTTGAGCAGGCAGTGAGAGAGCTGTGATGCTGTCACAGCATGGCCTGGAAAATCCCACCCCTTTGAACCTGTTGAAGGCTTGACAGAAACACAAATTCTGCACACCTTTAACATCGTGCAGGTGCCTGTGTGTTTAAGGACGTGGATGCAGCAGTTCAGTTAACCTAGGACAGTGAACGTGGGATAGAACAGGACGGCCACTAACTACTTGCACAGCATCCCTTACCTTCCAGTCACAGCTTCACAAGTACTTCACCTCTAGAAAGGGCAACAGTTAGGACTAGGCAGTGGGGGAGGTTAGGCTAGCAGCTAATGATGGTGTCACATCAGAGTTGTTCCTTTTGCAGATCCACAGCTCCTCTGAAGAAGCCATGCCTGGAGGCTGCTCCAACAAGCAGCTGAAGACTGCAGCGCTTCAGAGCATTAGCAAGGAAACCACCCCACTGAGCCCAGTGAGAGCTGCCTGGGGTCCAGCTCCCTCCTACAGCTGCAGCAGCAGGTTTGTGCTCTTCCCACCTCCTCCTCCTTCTCCCACCAGGAGCAGCACCTGATGCAGCTTCTAGAGGACAGGTGGCACCACAATTAGCCTTCCCATTTATCCCAAAGCCGAGGGCAGGCTATTAGCTGTTTGGCCTAAGCTATTTTTTCCTTACACCCAGGAGAAGGTGGTGCCCTTCAAGTTCCTGGCCATAGACATGGGATCTTAGGAGACAAAATCATATTAAGAAATGTGGCTTAAGATCTCAACACTGCATTTCAAGCTATTTGGGAACATTTTAACAAATTACAAGGATGTCAGAGTACAGTGCAGTGCAGAGGATGAGTAAAACACAGCAACACATAGACTGTGTCTTGGTCAGCTTCAATTACAGGTTTTCTATTCCATAAAATCTTCACAGAAAAAGAAGGAAAAAAATGAGAAGAAGAAGAAAGAGAAGGAGGAGGAGGAAAAGCAGAAGAATGAAAAAAAGAAGAAACTGCAATTAAAATAGACTTAATTTGACTTCCATTCTGAAAAAAGTCTTTCAGACTTAGCTGGCACGTTTAAGTCAGCGAACACAAAATGAAACCTGTACGTACTGACCTGTGTCAGTCTCAAACTGGAACCAGCAGAGACCGTACAAAGCTGTTACTAAAAGATTGTCTTCAGAATGGGTCCAGTAACCAACATAACACAGACGACAGTTACCACTCTGTTTAGTCCGCCCTGTTTTTAAAAGCTCTAGTGTCCTAACGCTACTGAGAAGGTCTCACCCATATGTAAATAAATAAGTAAATACATCAAAAACAGTGAGGTCTCTTTTAAGTACTGAAGTACTAAGAAGTATACCCTCTCTTACCTTGAAGTTATTTACGTACACTTCAGCAGTGTGTTTTATGCTGGAGTTTTTCAAAGCCGTACTTTTGTTGTGTGATAAAACAGCACTAAGAGTACAAGGATTCAATAGCTACGGCCCAGTAATGGAGAAAAAATTTCTCCTTGTATTTTTCTGTCCGCCATTTTCACCTCTCAAACAGTGTAGCACTTGGAGTATCAAAGAGATTGAGGAAAAGCTAAGTGGATATTTTCAATAAAACTGTTATTTTCAGTTATTTTCAAGATCAGCTCCATGCAATCCCCCTACTAAAGCCTGACAGAAATACGACCTGTTTTTGCTTTAGAAGAGTTACTGCTTTTTATTTTATAAACCAGGTACAATTAGCAACTGCTGACTGTAGCTTTTCTCACCAAAAGGAAATTGGTGTCCACAGAGAAAATCTGGGCTGAAATTTCCTGCTGACTTTGCACTAGTGGCTGCAATCCTGCAGCATACTTTAGCAAGAATTAGTTTAGCATGAAAATTTGTAAGTGACGATGTAATGCTAAGAGGGAATTCAGCTGACTGTCATTATTCTACTCCTTAAGTATTTTCCTTCTAAGTGAGCATGTGCTGACTTAAATTTATATTATATATATATTATATATAATTATAAAAAAATAAAAAATAAAAATATATAATGTATATATTTATTTATATATATATATATAAATTAAATAAACTTCTAAGTCAGCATGTTGCACTTAAAATTCTAATGTTGTAGATCACAGAATAATCCAATATTTGCTAATCCAATTAAACTTTCAGTTCCTTGGATCCACACTTCCAAATCATCTGAGCATGTCCTTCCCAGTGCACACTTACAGTGAGACCTGCCACATGCTCATGGCACTGCTGAGCCGCAACTGCGAGCCCACAGCTCAGCCAACCACCTTGGACTAACAGCAGGCAGAGGCAGGTCCTCCCTCACTGAGCTGCAGATTTTATTGCATTCACAGGACAGGGAACTGTCTCACAGAGTTGCACTGAAGCTCTGATCTTTCAGCGGGATGTTTTAACACTAAACATAAACGTATAGTTCTGTGCAACGTCCTGTAATTCATCTTCTACCTTCAATGTTTGCAGCAATAGTAGCTTTCAATTGCTTGATTTGGCATGCTTAAAATACAACAAACGCTCCCGGAAAGCGTAATAAAAGTGAATCATAATTTCATTTTGCCTCACAACGTGCATCTGTTACTACTAACAACTCCCTCCTTACTGACGTGGCTTGCACCGTAAGTTTTATAGGTTTCATCATACAAGAATCTCCCAGCATAAAGCCAGAAAAAGGGTTTCCTTTTTATTCTGTCAGAAAGTAACCACATTCTACAAAACAAATGTTAATACAGCAGGCAAATGGCAAACCTGGTGAGTGCATTCACTTAGTGGGCACCGGTTCTCGGGAAAACTGCTTTCTACATTCCCATACAAAGACCTCGTATCTGAGTTTCTCTCCTGACAAAACAAAACTAAACCAAACAAACTCCCACACTTAGGAAAAGTTTGAAATTGCTTACCTTGAAGAAGCTCCGAAGAAAATACATAATGCTTAGCATTTTGGAAGGTTTGAAATGAGGAATTGTTCAGTCTTTAGAACATTGAAGGCCTGGGTGAATTCCTACACTCCTGCTATGTCTTTAGTTACATGCTTTCTTGTTGCTATTTTGGACGGTCTTAGTACAAGAGAAGCATATGAGCCATGCCAGGAGCTTATGCTAAGGAGTTGCATAACAATTAGGGCTTATCTGTGCTGCACTGTACAGTACAGCAATGCAAACAGGTTTGTTCACAGTTTACTAGCCCCAGAACACTTCTACTAGGCATGCCCAGAATGATGCCATTGTATTTGCTAAAGAAGCTAAAGCTATTTGTGAGTGCTTCTAAAAGAACTGGAACTACAAAAGACAGCACATGTTCTCGTACATCCCCCCAGCTTTTGATTTGCCAACTGCAAGTTCAGTCAGCGAGCATTATGCGTGCTGCAGCATTTAAAAGCAAAGGCTCCCACAGCATGAGCTTTCTGGGTACTGTCTTTAAAGGTGAGGGCAAACTGCAGAATAAGTAGAAGAATAAAGGCAATTCCCGTTTCTTATTTCTCACTCAACATTAAAGTCCCTTAAAGATGCCCTGTACTTCAGTAACATTTAGCAACACAACGATGCAATTTATGCCACGTAGCAAAGAACCTATCAACATCTGGCGGGGACAGAGGCTTACAGGTAGACTGCTCACAGCATGTTCATATTAAAGACAGCAACTCTGGAGTGCAGCAAGTTCTCAGAGCAGGATCAGTGCACACCACACTAGTATTCAGGCACAGCCTGCTACTGCAGTACTGCAACCCCACCTGCAGCTTCCAGCAGCCCTTCTTGCCAGCCTGTTTCAGATGGAAGTACTATTGTTTTGGTAGACTGTATAAGCAAGAGACCTATGCATAAATCAAACACTCCAGAGGAGGAAGTTATATTTTAACACAGGCAGATTTTTCTGCCATTGTGGGAACAGCATCAGTTAGGTATACATGGTCAGAGGAAGGGCACACATAACTTATTTTAATCCAGGCCAATAATTCTTAAATTGCAACATAAGGCTGCAAATGCAGTGAAGTCTGTGGTTTAATTTGCCAACCAGCAGTGCTGCTGTGGTGAAATTCAGTCACGCTATTTCCATAGGATTTCATGGATAAAAAAATGCTTTCATTAAATCTTCGTTTTAAAAGATATGCATATACATCGATGTTACAGATACAAATACATAATATATAGTATATAAAACACTGTATATATATATAATATATATATATGTATATAATATATATATATATATGTATATATAATATATATGTATATATTTATATAATATTTTTATGGATGTTCTATGAGGGGAATGGGCCTGGCTTGAGAGCTTGCAGTGCTTTTATTTGCTAACTCTGAAGTTCAGATTATTGTTAAGGATTAGTGACTGCCATTACAGCTTTCCCTGTATGCTGCACATCCCAAGCAGGCCTGCTGTCCTGCTCCCTGCTGCAGCCAGCACGGGCTTTGGGTTGGCCTTGCTGGAGTCTGGCTGGGGCAAAGGGAAGTGCCACTGGGCGGTCCAGCCCTGAGCTGCTTTGGTGTTATTTTTCACAAGGAAAATAATGCCTTATTCACATCTGAGAGAAGACTTTTTAGTAAGAACCAACCTATGTGTGTGAAAGGACAGATTTTTACCTGCTATCCTTCTGTTCCTGCAGAACTGCCTGTGTTGCAAACATCACACCCACCGCCCAGGGGAAGCCCCAAGAGCTTGGCTCCTCTTTCAGTTTCTGAAATTTTGTTTAAAACTGGAGACAAACATTGCTCTCACTCTGTCCTTCCATGCTTCACGTGTTTGTGGGCTGGGAATAGGATGTTTGACCTTTTCACCAGATTCCTGTAAATCAGCTCAGAGCTGTTCTTCAGAGACTTACATTTCTTGTATTGTTTTATTTCAACCTGCTTCACCAAGTAGGATGTGCAAACTGTATGTATTCCCCTAATCCTGCAGGACTTTAAAGACAACAGTACAATTACAAGAAGTCCCAAATGTAGAGATACTGCCTTCAGCAGAGCAGGCAACATGGTGTGGCTGAGCCACAACCCCCTCTGTAGTTAGGTATCACTGAGACCAGGATTCTCTAAAGGCAGACAGACAGCACTGAAACACCACTGACGTGCTGGTAGGAGGCTTTCCTTCCCATGATTTCAACTGTCTGAGTGGTTCACGTACCATCCCTAGGGTTAGTTCAATACAACCGGGTATTACTCAGATTCCAAAACAACAAAACATTAGAAAATTAGCCGATGTCATTCCAGCTTTATTCCCCCGAGGAACAACACCTGACTTTTGAGGAAGGGGATTGTGGTTCATTATGGTGATTACACAATATCCTTCTCTGTCCTATGCTGTCTTCTGTTTAGAATACAAAGCCTTGAGATTTCATTGTTTTCATTCCAGTAAAGAGATAAATGTCCATTATTAAATATGGCATTTAATATGGTTTAGTCATAGCTTATGGTTTAGTGATCATGTTTTGAAATGTTACAATTGGAAACAACAAGCTCCAGCAATGCAGACTTGAAGCTGTCACCCCGAGGTGGGCAGTAAGATGCATGCTGCAGGCAGCCATCACTAACTTCCCGTGCAAGATGGCTCATGTGACCAAACAGGTCTTCTGATTTCTGAATGATCGTGTCAGACACTTTCATCTACTGTGTAATTGCTTATTTGCCCTTAGGCAGTTCATTTGGTTGCCATTATCATAAAAAGATACCCCTTGATTCATCATGACATGTTGGTTCAAGTACTCTTTGAATCCTCTTGAATTTCCCTCCTGTGATGTGAGTTTTCTGTCTTTGTAGAAGATAAAACATTCTGGGTTTATAATGAGAAACTGCACTTTTAGGAGCTGAGATGGTTGCTTCTGTGCTTTACAGCAGACTCAGCTGCACTAAGCCAGAAATCTCCATGCTCTAACACTGGCCACCATTGCCTAACAAAATCCTATTGCTTACTCACACTAGCAAACAGCAACGAAGTTAGAATTTGTCAAGACTGTCCTTTACACAATAGGGCAGTTCGGAAGCTTGCTTTAATTATGAGACTCTAAAGAAACATCATAAAATGTGAGCATTAAAAGCCATGGATCTAACTATGAAAGGAAGGTACAAACGTGTAAAGGCACCAGCACTGATGTCTCTCACTCACACATGGGAGTTGCTGGTGCTGCTGTGGGCAGCAGGAAGGTCACTGCTGTCACCACACGCTCAGTCCCATACCCATAGGCAGATGTTTGCTCCAGTTTCACACCTCCATTCAATGTGCCCAGACTGTGGGATACAGCGTCCTTGCAAAGTCAATTCAGAGCTGGTTAAATTGCCAAGATACTCTTCTAAACTGGAGGCAGAAGTAATATGGAGTTAGATGCCTGGTAACTTAGTTCAGCAGGGAGATATCTCTATAGTTCCAGAACATACCTCACTCATATTCATTTAAAAATCCCACATAGCACAGAACTAAAAATAACTTGGAAGTAGTTCCCTTTGACTCTAACAAAGCCTTGTGAGATTAATTCCAAACAGATTTTCTGGAAAGAATGTACTGGTTCCTGAGAAAGTCTGGAGCAAAAGAAGTACTGAAGTCCCAGAATACAGCTCCACCCTCAGATATGTTCAGTACAACAGAAACTGCAGTGCAAAAGTAACTTTCTATGAATTTGTCCTTTGCCTTGAGCAAAATTCTGCTGGTATTAAGCTATCTAGATTTGAGACTGACTTCTCCACCTACTATTCCCCACAGTCTCCTGGACAGCTGGATGGCAAAGTGGTGGGATCACGGGCAGGCGAGGAAAATGGTTGTAATGAAGTAGTTCTGATATTTTTCTTCTCAGAGTTATTTAGAAACTCATGACAATAGTCTCAAAGTTATAATCATTATCAAGACAATTATCATTATTCAAGTTTGTTGTTAATAGCTGCTCTGCGTGGTTGGAAACATTACAGTGGTGCAGATGAGAATCCAGCCCATCACTCTCAATGTATCCTACACTGTATGTAAAATCGACCTTCTTTTCTTTGCATCAGCCAGCTCCAGATGCACAGAACCTGCTGGCACCCACAGGAGGATGAGAGACTGACAGCAGATGAAGAGCTCATGTTACAGTGCCAAGCCATGAGGTTCGTGGACAGAAAGAGGTATGAACTGGCTTTACATATTATTCATCTGATGGGAGACAAAATTAAAATGGCCAATATCAAGGGTAATAGAAGACTGTTATTAGGTCAGAGTCTTTCTCTAGTATGGAATCCCACTTTAAGGGTCTGACTCTACTGGAACAAGGAAAAACAGGCCTTTGGGGACATCTGATAAGACAGAGGGTAAGATAAAGCTTTTTAATTGAGTGATGGATTCCAGTTAGGACAATGATATTATTTCAAAGGCTCATGACATTCAGATTTCTAATGAAGTAAGTTCATTGTGAATGATAGAGGCAGAATACATTATGGATAGGTGTGTCTGGAGCAAAAACTCTCAGGAAACCACTCCAGGAACAGACAGTGCACACACAGCAGAGAAGTTTCCACAAATTACTGTCTCTTTCTCTGATCCCACAGCTAATCACTGGGGAGTGAGATAGTCCAGAGCTTTCATCCCAAGCAGCGAATATCACGAGGTTAGTTACCTGAGATAGGACTTGTTTTTCATTCAAGAATAACATCAAAACTGATTAAAAAACAAAGTACTTGTACTCTTTGTACAATTACTCCTTTGATTAACATCCAAATGTTGTTCTTGATAACCAACATTCTTTCGGATAAAGTGTTCTTAGCCCAGTATGTTTTCACTTGTAGCAGAAACAATTAGTTTGTATATACACAGACAGTGGCAGCATGATACACAATAGCTTGCACAGTCACAAATTATGCCATTATTGTCATATATTGCTGCACTTTACAGTGACAAATATTAAATGCAGGTCAACTCTTCAAATCTATAAGCACACAGTTCAAAGCACTGCATATACAGGCAAAAGAAACAACACTTTTCTGCACTTTAAATAGAAAATTGTGACTAATTTGCTTTCCTTTTTAATGCTTTGTTGGTCTGGCGGCATTCCTTCTTCCACAAAGTCATGGCATACATATTCTATACTATCTCAAACATCTATTCACCGTGTCTGTCCTCCTGTATGTATTTTTCCTTGCAGTACTGTATCATGTTGATGATTTCCTGGTTTTCTGTTTTTCACTTCTCCATGTTAGAGTTGGTTCTTTTGAATAGGAATTTTTTTTTCATAAGTATCTTTGAACACTTGGAGAAATGTATTACTAGTCAGCACTAAAGGGAAGGCAGGTGTAGAAAAGGAAGGATCTGAAGGGAAAGTGCAGTTCAGGCAAGAATTGGAAATGCTTCAAACTGGAAAGAAGTCACTGCACCTCAATCTCTATGTGTATGCCTGACATTAGTAATCAGACTGAGAGAGTTTGGCTGTGATTTCACCATGGATCAGAGCAGGACAAGAACCATTTTTCTGAGTCATTCAAGGTTAGCTACTAGTTTAACAGGTTGCAAGATGCTGTCTTTGGTTCTCCACAAAATGTGTTCTTTCCTACATAGTATGATACACTCTAAAAAGGTTCTAGCAAAATACTCATGTGCTTGCTGAAATTACCAGATCAGAAGATCATGGTTTGCTCAGGCTGTCAGCTGTAGGTATCCCCAACTGTGCTGGAAATTGCACTACCCTGACAGGATTTGGCATTCCTTCTGCCCTTTCAGTCCTTGCTGTTTAATCACTGGGTTTCAAATCACATGCACTAAAGCTCAGGTGAATCACCAACAAGAAAAACAAGATTAAGCCTGTCATATCCCATCTGCCCCATGCACACAAAACTAGTTGCACAGCTCCAAGACAGCGAAACCCACAGACAGTCACAGAAACAAACCAACCTCCCATTTGCCATACTCTCCACTCCCAATCATCTCTTCAGTTCTCTTATGTTCAAAATATTTTATTTCTTTTTTTCCCTATGTGCTGTTTTTGGGGGGAAAATCTCACCTTACAAGCAGAAGGTTTCTTGAGCTTATTCTTCCTGAGACAATGTAGATACAATAGGAAAGCAGCATACCACTTCATGCACTGACAACACTATGTCAACTATTAAAGGATCGTTTTACCAAAGTAATACGTTAAAATTCTTCAACCATCGTGCTGAACTACTGCACTTCATATAATTTGCCTGACTCATACAGGAGTAAAAGAATTCTAGACACATCCATTTCAAACTCAGAAATCTGATTCTGGTTTGAAAATTGATCAAGGTCATACAACCACCTAAAAAAACAGCTGTTATCTAACTGTCATTAAATTAATTACCATCCAATCATCTAATGCTAGGATATCTTCCTCAGCTAAGCAAATCCATTTTAGTTGTGGACAGCTTTTCCTTGCTCTAAATCTACTCATATGTTTGAAAACTTCAAGTAACTGTATCTCCACTAGATGATCTCCTCAAGTAAGTAACTCAATATGTCCATTTTCTAATGAAGGGAATGTTAGAGCAGCTGGAAAGCTGTCTGTATTACACCTCTCTATACCACAGCACAGCTTTTTCTAAGGCCTTTTGTTTTCCCACCATTAAATCAAGTCGCATAGAAGACTGATTTACCTTCCTTGTAAGTCTGTGCAAGCCTTTTCTCAAAGAAGAGGACTTGTGCTTCTACTTTAAGGGATCCCAGGTTCTGTCATCAATATCCATTTGAACAACCATTGGGAAAATGAAAAACAGTCTGATTTCTTTCACAACCTCTTCTGTATCACATGAGCCTATGTGGAATATCCCATACTTAACGAAGCTATTGCTGAAGCCCAGGCCTCCCATTTCCTGTAAATGAGTGAAGGATATACCTGGATAACTTACATGGTTTGATATAAATTTACAAATTTATAAATAAGCATGACTCCAGCATAATTTTCTTGCTTAGGGAGCCCTACATATTAATGAGTAGTTTCCATATAAACACTAACTTTGGTAAACCATAGATGTCTATGGTGGGTTCAAATTAATACCTAATGTCTTCTTGGAAGGAGAGGAACTAATAGGAATACAAGTATCAGAAAAAAATTTCAAACATGAATACAAAGGACAGGCTCTTAAATCTATACCAAGAACCTGATCATTTCAGCTGTTGTTTCACAGTTTGCTTATAGTATCCTATTTTTGAATTGGGGCCAGGATTCATAGATTGTTTAGAATTAAAATGCGATGTGTGGCTCTACCAGAAACACTACACTCTTTGGATATCAGAAGTACCATTTGATCTCAAGGGATTCTCAATATTGTTGCAAGACCTGATCTTGCTTGTAAATCAGGTACCTTCCTGATAACTGAAGAAAGTGAGCTACAGCTCTTCAGCTGTTGGAAGCACTGTGGTCCACATCTTTCCAAATAGTTGCTATTCCTTTCCAGTAGGAAAGAATCATCAGCTCCCATGATATAAGCAAGTAGAGGAATATTAAATAGATATATCAAATAAAGATATGGAGAATATCAGACCTTCAATGCTGCTAACAAGCAGACATTTCATTTTCACCTGGAAGCTGGTTTCTGTAGCTGGTTTCACATACTGCTAGGCTTGTTTTACTACTTAATTTTCTAGGGACCAAGCAGAGAGATTTAATATTCAGGATGTTTGATGAATGGTAGTTTCTCAGAGAAGAACTCTATGAAACCAGTTTTACTGTTCTGTCTGTTCAAAAGCAAGCATGTACAGGGTGCTCTCTGATGTTCTTGTCAGGAGAACACAGGGAAGGTGGTATATTTATGCATTCACAGCACTGAATTCCAGAGTTTACAGGGTATTTCACACATAATTAACTGCATATAAAAGTGCATGCTGTTTAAATTTCATTTGAATTAAGATACTTCATGCCTAACCACTTTATACTGGTACCTCCTAGAAGAGGACAATAGCTGGAAACAGGCCAATAACAGCCATAGCTAGCAAGCTTTCCTCTCCTCTTAACCTTACTTGGAATTAAGCACATTGTCATATTTTTCATTTTTAACTATGTTTGAAACTTCTCAACTTAGGCCCCCTCAAGACTGTCACACAAAACCCAACACAAGCACACACAGCAATTTGCTTTACATGGTGAGACAGTTTACTTATGGAAGAAACATGTGCAACAGAATGAGGTGTAAACTCCTCCATATACAGACCTCAGAAGGAAGGTAACTTACCAGGAGGAAGTTTCACTGGCCTGATGCTTTCACAGTCACACTTCCATTGCCAATTTTTTTGCAATTTGGTTTGTGATAAAGCCAACTTATTTCAAATTAGAATAGCAATCTTTTAAGATGTCCTTGTAAGTCACTTTTATATCTAGGAAGTCTGGCTCATATAGAACACTTTTGTCAGCAGGCAGACAAAAGTCAGATGGAACTGAGGTACTTTGTGACTTTGGAAAGAATGGAAATGTGATAAAAAAAGAAACAGAAGACCCAAAATAGAAGACGCCAGAACAAGCTTTTGAGTAATTAAGTGAAACAACTGAGCAGACACAAGCTGTGCTGTAGCTGTCCCACCTCCGTATCACCTACACACTCAAGGTCCTAACCACTGAGGAGTATTTTTCTCTTTTGTCCTTTCTCATCTCATTGGGTCTTTTATTACAATGTGTAGAGCAGAATAGTTTCAGTGGGACAGCACAAGAATACTCCCGCCACAAATCAGTTCAACACATTGTTGAGGTATGAGGGACAAGAGTATTCTTCCAAAGAGTCAGAAACATGGGTTTTAGCCCTCACGAGGAGGAAATAAGTGAAAGGAAATAAATTCTTGAGTTGAATTCTTCAGCTCAAGAATTTGAACATGTCTCTTCACTAGACTTTCATAAGACCTCTCTAAAGAGGGATAAATACCCTTTGCTTCCCTGTCAAGCCTTATTCATATCATCGCTAGTAGTACATACATTTGTGAACAACTGCCGAAGATGAAGTACAGGAAGAGTAAAATTTCATCTAAAATCTCTGATGAATACCTAGAGAGCTCACTAAGAAGCAATCAAACCAGACAATGCATTAGTTTCTCAAAAACAAGGTCAATCATGCCACTTGTTCAATGTTTTTGTTGCTCTCTTCTTTATCAATGTTTTAATAAAAAATATTAAAAATTAAAATGTTTGTTTATTTATATACTGACTATATTATGTACTTTATAAGGGGTGCTCTGAAAGTCATGTCTCCTGTTTGGTTTGGCCCATGATGTCAGAGGCAGTTGGTGGTATGGTAGTAGTGGTTGAGCCTTCCCACCAATATCCCGTTACGTGTTGCTGCCATGTGACAGATGGCAGCAGCAGGGCAGTCTGACAGAATGGCAGCTGACATGGAAATGCTGATGAGGCAAAAGGTATGGGATTGAATTATTCTACACAGAAAAAATTGCACCCACCTGACATCCACTGATGCTTGCTGAATGTTTTTGGAGACCAACCAGTGGATGTCACATAGTGAGGCAGTAGGTGGTGCATTTCAGCAGTGTTGAAAGTGACCATGACTCACTTCTGCTGGTGCAGGATCTGACAAGTATGGCATGCAGGCTCTTGTTCATCGCTGGCAAAAATGCAGAGCAAATGGTGGTGCCTTTGTTGAAAATAGTGTTATGTAGCTGAGAATTTTTTCAATCAATGAGTGTTATTGTGCTCTTTGTATGTTAAAGTTTCCATGGAATAAATAGGAAGCAGAGGCATTACTTCTGGAGTAACCTATGTATATGTGGTCCAAGACTATTCCTCTTCACTCAAAGCAGCCCAGGCACAACAAAATGTTGGACACCCATGGACTTGAATATTTATTCCTACCTCAGTCTTTCCTGGATAAAGAATTTTACTGTTGTGCTCCCTATTCCTCAGATTTTCCCTGAGGAAAACAGAGTGCAAGGCCCTCAAAGCCCAGACAGTGTGCATACACAGATTAAGCAGAAACATATAAAGGCTCTGAGAACATTATTAACCTACAAAAAACAAGTCTACATTAAAAAAAGGGCAAATTAATGAAATAATCTAGCATGAAACAAGGTAAAAGGTCTAAAACATTGAGTTACCTGTAATTTGAAAGAGGATTCAGTTATGGAAACAAGTAGTTTGTCAGAATCAAACAATAGTCAATTCTTCACAGCTCACAATTATGCAAAAAGATTTACTCTGTTGTTTGAGCTTTTTAGCTATAATTATTGTACATAAGTGGGATATATTCATAGAAAAAGCTGAATATCATTAGCCTGCATTGTCTTCCAGTGAATCATTCAGTTGCATTCTGTTATACTCATATGATACCTAATGTAGTATCACAGAAATATACATATATCACAATTTAAAATATATAATATGTAAGATAAGTGAGTTAACTTAGAATTGTATACTTGTCTGAGCTTGGCAGAATGCTTATGCTATCAAATTAGTTTTGCATTAAGAGATGTTCCTGAAATCTCTTTAAACAGTTGTAAGAACCACAAGATGGCACCTGCTATAGACCATTTGGAAATAGATGGTTCCTTTATGCACATTTTCTGCTCAAGAATTCCCATTAAGGAAGCTGGATTTTGTTTTAAACTTGCAGAACATAGATTTTTACAAAGAGCCCCTCTGACTATACCATGAATGAAAGCATGTTTCCAGCTCAAACACATGAAGTGAGTATGCACCTGGACACAGAGCTTCCTCCTCTCAGAAAGACTCTCTTCTGTTTCTCCAGCAGTTGTTCTCAAAGCATTCCCATGGCTGTCCTATGCAGAGATATTGGGATAGAAAAAGAAAGAAGTCAGTTGGCTTTAGGGAACAAGATGCTTTCAGCATTACTGCTTTTCAATTCACTTGTCACGTGGAAAAAAAGCTTTCCCAAGTGAAAATACAAAGAAGAATATTACTAGTTGTGAAACCAAGCTTTCAAACATTAAGAACCACCAGAATTAAGATTACTGGTACGACTCTGAAGCAGTTCCCTTAAGTATTACAGTACAGTCTTTAATTATGCCAACATAAAGGGTTTTCCAGAAGTTCCAAGCTTCATTCAGCACAGGAATGAACAATACTCACTTAGTGTTCAGGTTTTACTTACCTTTATTATCATTGTTCAGTGTACAAAGAAGGGTAAGAAGTAACAGTGCTAGGCACCAAAGTGCTTCCATTGTGTTGCATGGCATGGAGAACTGCAGGCATGCTGTCAGGGAAAGAAAGCACAGCCCTTGCCCTCGTGTCAGCAGTCAGCCATTGCAAAAGTTGTGGCTTCATTACAGTAATACTGAGAATTGCCAGAATTAGAAAATTTCTGTTATTTATAGCTCTGGTGACTGGCAGGAACTTACTTCTGCACTAGTGCAGGCACTATCCTGCATGTGTTAGGGGTTAACTGGTCATTCTCTTACCTTCTCATCCCCCCATTCATCCCATATCCCAATCGTAATGGGATGTAGTCATTTAGAGATAATGGTGCTGTTCACTGTCTACCACAGTTCTGCTGGTGGTCTGACACTAGCCACACATAAACCAAGATAGACCAAGGGTACATAAATTTGAAGTTCTCAGCCAGACCCTGAGAAGAGGGAACAAGTGAACAGAATGCCTTCATCTCCAAGAGTACATTTCCCACTCAATTCAATGCAAAGTCTTAATGAAGACTATGAAAATAACCACAAACATTCAGGTTTGACATCAGTGACATCTCTGGAGGGAGAGAAAGATGTCATAAGCAAGGTTTTGCTTTTTTTTGTGGGAGATGGATACAACAGGTAGAGCTTCTTTATCACCTTTATCTTCCTTATCAAGATCTTTATCACCTTTATAATGCTTTATCAAGTCTCAGTTTCTGGTCTACCATGGAAAATGACTGTGAACATCTGGTGATGTTGAAAGTCACGCATTTGTGTTTTCATTCTGCAGGCTTGTGTTGTGGAGATGCCTCACTTATTTTTTGCTCATGAAATGTGATTGTTTACAACATGAAATATGAAAACATTGAATTAAATTTCAATCACAAGCATCATCAAGCCCCAACTTCCCTGAAGTCCTATTTACTTCCACAGTAAGCAGTAGTGTTAGTGCACTCAGAACATCACTGACTTGAGGTGAATTCAGTCTCAACACAAACCTGGGCAACAGATGTCTTGCCCTCTGAGCAACTCACAGTATATATAAGAGAAGGAAACTATGAAAAAGAGAAGAGATGAAATGCAAGAAACAATTAGCCTGACGTTAGTCACTGTGTCACTATGAGATGGTCAGAGTTGCTACTTCTCTCTATCTATAAAAAACTGAAACTCTTGCTTCTGTCTTTGGTGATCACCTGACACTTGCAGCAATAAAAACGTATCACGACAACAGGGAGTATGGGATATGCAAGCACAGAAGGATCCTAAATCTGGTAGCTGATTTCCTACTGCACCCTCCTTATATCATGAGCAAAGGCAGGAGGAGTACAGTTAGCCTTTTTCATTCTTCATGTACTACTACACCAGAGAGCAGCTGTTGCCTCTTTACTTGTGAGCATACAGTAGCTTTCACCATAGGCTGTTTATGTCTTGACAACAAAGTGGCTCTAAACTCTTCATGCACTTCAAAGGGAGGAGACACAGTACTGAACTCCATCGGTAGATGCCAACTTTCTCTGCTCTTCCCTCCTTAGACTGCAGAAAATGTGCCAGATCTGAAAAGGATGGAGCTCAGGGATACACTGATTGTAAATTCATCTTTTTGATACATTATTGGATGTTTAAAGCTTAATCTTCTTATAATTTGGAATGACAAATAACTAGTTGTAAGCTTCTAACCCAAATTAAGGATGAGGATGGATCTTGTGGGGAAATGGGAAAAAAAAAAACCTGCTTTTTTCACTGTGGGAAGCATTTATTAAGCTTAATGCCATAGGTAATGACTAATGGGAGGAAATTACAAGCAGAACTAGCCCCAAATCCTTTGCTATCTTGCCTTGAGCCAGGCCGGCCCATCACAGTGCTTTTGACAGCTGCCCTCTGGAGGAAGTTGGCTCTGCAGACCATGCCCACGCTGGAAACTCGGCCAGGTGAAGGCCACAGGCAACTTCCACGTTTCTGCCTCACCTCACTTGCTTACAGATGAGCCACTTGTGAGTAAGCCAGCAGGCCTAAACGAGGAGGAACTAACCCTGAGTAGAGATCGCCTGCCCAGGGGCAGGAGAGTGTTGCCAGGCTGAGTTTGGGTGGCTCAGGATAAGACTAAATGAGCACCACCGATTCTAACCCTGGAGCACTGACCAGGAACTGTCTTTCTATATACGCCACACTTAGGCCCCTTCTTCGTACAGGAAATGCAAGATATCAAATGCTCTCATAGCTTCCTAGTAGCAGAGGAAGTTATTTAATCCAAACAGTACAACCTCAACTCAAATTTGCCTGAAGAATCCATGCCAAAAATAGCGACTCACTAGAGGAAATGAGGGATAAAACAAGTATTTGGGATCTGAGTATTCAACAACATAATAATGATAAATACTGACTATAATGTCTGTGATTTTTTTCCCATATCAGGACTGAGTTAATAGAATTCAAAAGTATAACATTTTAGATTTTTCAAATACACAAAAATTAAAATCTGAGAAGACTGAAGAGCAAGTAGTCATTACTGTAGTCTAGACATGGGAGAAGATGCAAAGTTTTAATATTTAATTTTTCAACAGGCTACAGTCCTCCCATTGAAGCGTAGTTAAAAATATGATAAAAAAGCTCAATATGATTTCAGTTCTCTACTGAAAATACCTCTAACTGTAACTGATAAAAAAGGAAGACAGATAGAAAGAATAAATACCCTAGTAAGACATAAAGTTAGAGGCTCCATGAGAATGTGCAAGAAATTTGCCACAAAAAAATGATCCAAAGGATGGAACAACTACCTATGAGGTCAGGCTGAGAGAGCTGATAATTTCAGTGTACTCACAAATATTTTTGAAAAGACATGGGAAAAAAAAACAAACAACCATACCATGGAGAGAGCTTATACAATATTGACATTCATCTTAAGTAAAATAATGGAATAAAGAAAGAGAAAGGAAATATCTAAACCGTAAAACAAGCAAAGCACATTTACAAAGAAGACTATAATAAACACAAGGATAATGAGGATATTCACATGACTGCAACATTAACATATGAAAAGGAAAGGCATTTGTAACACATTTATATGCTACTTACTGTATGACTTCATGAAACCCTCCCTTATTAATCTGAGATCTGATGCACATTATATAAGATCAGATGCACAAACATATGAGATCAAGACATGGAAAAATAGGGTTTGTGACACAGAACAAATAGATATCTCGAGAAGACTTCTGCACTTGCATCAGAATTTCCCCTATGTACTCTAAAATTTAAATTATGATTATGGGATAAGACTCAAAATTAAACAAACAAACAAACAAAAAAAAACAACCCAACAACAACAACAACAAAAACAACACCCATAATCAATAAACAGGGAAAACATTTCAAAATCTTTTATGCACTCATGACTTCAGTTTAATGTTTAAGCCTCAATTATTGTCCTCTGAACTGAGGCTTTCCTTCACTGCTACCTGGGAAAGTGTACGTCATTTTCAAATGAAGACAGGCTTTGGTTGAAAGAATGCCACTTTATTTGACGAAATATTTTGATCCTTCTAGTAGATACAAGGGGACAATTTGTCTAGCCACACTGCAAGCATTAGCTTTATATACAGCTGTATCTGCCTAGTTGGAAATGTTGTGACATTGAGGTCATGGAAGACTGTACTTGCACACTACCATGTCGACTAGCAGATGAGAGCCAACTAATTGGGGTACATCACAGCTGCAGGAGGTAGCTTATGGGCTGTGAACTGATCTTTCTCCTATTGAACTAGTTGATCCTGGGATCCAAAGAGAGATGAGTTGTCTTCAGAGACTATCTTCTGGTAATGCATTTGCAGCACCTGTAGCATCTATATGCTGATACTGATCACACTCTTTCTTCCTGTAGACTCTTGTTCTCCTGCTGATAACAGCTCTGTATCGTAACCATTCTTTCATTTCCTAATTGTTTCTTGAGAGTACACGCATTTCTTTCCATGTCAATATCTTGGAATTCCTTTTCTTTTCTGCTTTCTGACTGTTGGAGAGCTGGAACACATCTGAAAATGACATCCTGCATTATAAGCCTTACAATTTATGCAAAGATTTATTTTGCTGCTACCTTTCCAAATACATTCCATATTGACATATACTAATATAAGCATCAATTCACGTGGATTTTCTTCAACTCACACCATTAAACCTCTGAGATTATCTTAAAAAGAAAAAAGAAAAAAAAAGAAGAAAAAAAAAGAAAGAAAAGCAAAAAATATGATTTCACAGGCACAGCAATTCAGGAATTTTTACATGGTCTTATTCAGTGAGACAAATGCTATCCACCAGCAGTTTCCACTTTGCTGTTGATTTTGATGGGATTGATGGAATTTTTTTGATTGATGGAATAGAGAAATGCCATATAGTAGGTTAAGATCATAACTATTTCATCCAGAATGATCAATGCAAAGCCAGAGGTCAAATTACTTGACACCAGAGGTCAAACATTCAGGAACCATTTGGAGACTCTGGTGTTTAGTTTGGCTGTGGAGTACGAACAACAGAAGTGTGACCACTCAGTACTCTGTGTTTCCTGCCATGCGTTAATAACTAGTTTTATCTCTAGATGACTGTGCTGAACTTGCCCATATTGAAGGGGCCTGTGTCTCCCACAGTGCTCACAATACGGCAATTTAAAATGGAATTCATGCTGCCATCAAACAGGGCACTGTGTATCTGTTGAAAGAAACTACATGATAGCAGTAAGACAGTGCGGGAAGAAAGAGACTTAGGCAGGTTTGCAGGAAAATGAAACTTCATATACTGGGTTCCAACAGGAAGATCTGAGCTCCAGACTTCATGTTTTGAAAAAAGTTGTTGTAACAATGAAAACACAGCTGCATCCACAGGAAGTATGGGAGGGATGTGAAGACAGGCAGTGACTTACTGGTCAGTCAGAAAAGGAAAATCTGGGGGTACATGGATAGGTTTTTGTTCCAATTTTTTAATGGTAAAAAAGGACTTGATTTGGAAGAATTGCTGTTACACTGTGTCATAACAACGCTCTCATCTGATATCAGGAGGAGGCAATCATGTCAGCAGATACTGCTTTATACAGATGACACGATCACAGTGTGATTCTGCTGGAAGACCGGAATGTCCTCAGAAAATACGTGACCAGTTTCAAACAAGAAAGCCTGCATGGCAGCTTGTGCCAGCAATCTAAAGATAATATTCTAATATGGTTCGGGACTGAAGTACATGAAGATTGCAGAAACATTCCCACAAAACTTCTTGGGGCACATATGCAGTCTAAATTAAAAGTACATCACACTCCTAATAACTGCAACAATACTTCTGTGCTTTCAGCAGTCACATTTAACTGGTGAATTAAATATTCCTATTAGTCTTATGTGGAGAAGGATGACACTATCTACTCCCTATGAAGACCAAGGTGCTATCTCTGAGTACAGCTCGAAAGAGAAAAGGGTTTTTTTCCTTCAGTATTAGAAGTGTTTTCATGCTACTGTCACGTGTATGTGTAAGTTCATCTACAAGCTCTACAATAAGACTCCTCAGTCCTTTCTCAGGATCCTTCATCACTGTATGTCAACTATCAGCCCAGGCCTGTGACCAGGACCTGCCAGCAAGGGTGAGGTCTTTTGGCAAAGCTTTTCCCATCACAGAGCAAGGAGAGGGGGCTGGGGATGGAGGCCAAACTGCTGCCAACTATGACAAAAAATTGTTCTCAGAGATGGTGAAAACCTCAGAATTTCCCGTTTCCAAGGGAACACCATCACACTGAGAACCATTAGACAGCTACTATCTTATTTCAATTACAAATCAGACTCTGGCAGCTGCCTAAGCAGCACTGGTAAACCAGCAAAACACAACTGTTTATGTAAAGTGCTTGGAGCTCCTCACAGATGAAGAATAAATTATGAGGCTGAATAAGATTCTGTGTACGGATCTGGATCTACAAAGCTGAAGATTACCTGGCATCTTGTGCAAATTTCAGTGGGCATTAATGCTGGGCCTACAGAGAAAGATATCTCCGCAGACTCTTCTGTAACACAACAAATTTGTTCTGAAAATATCTCACAAAAGGGAATGCACTTTTGCAGTGCTAAGAGCAACAATGCATGTTGTGATGTTGGGAAACAAGGGCCTCTCATACGTGTACAACAAGAGAGATTTCTTCTGCTTCTGTTTTTCCTAAATCAAATTCTGCTTTGGCCACGTAGTGTGTTTGACATTTCTAGAATGGAATCTGACCACAATTATATTTAAATTTTTATTTCTGAAACTTTGAAATTGAGCAGGCTTTAGCTTTAGATCAAGTATCTCATCTAGAAATAAATTCTGGTCTGAAAAATTTGTGTGAAAGATGGTCCTTAATGGATAGCAAAAGACAGTGATATAAGGGAAAAGTCATGTATGAAATAAAAAAAGTATATCTACCACATTACATTCAAATACAGAAATTTAACATGGATTTCAGGGAGTACACATTACCTGCAGCACGCAAATCCAAATTTGATGTTTTCCTGGTTTTAGCCACGCATTTTTGAGCAAAATTTTATGTTACAAATGGAGTACAACTAATAATAAAAACAGTTTTCAAAGCCACTAATCTAAAATATGTTTGACAAGCAAAACTGTATTTATGTGAATTAATAAGTTATTTCAATACGTAAACATTGCATCCGTAGGTACCTCAGGAAAGCTGCAATAAGAAAACAAAACATGGGGCAGCAGACAGGTGTGCTGGGCAAACTCAGTGCAGCCAACTATCTCTATTTGGTTGTCAATTGCAGAAAACTGCTATGATGCATGGTACAACACCAGGAGAAGTGCTGATGTGAGCTGTCTGTTCAGCAATTTACCAGGGGCTGGGAGCAGATGTGCACAATGCCTGGCATTGCACAGGTCCTGAGTGCTGGATGTGGAGCTGTGCCCAGCCTTGGGAGCCAGGTGCCCCCAAGGCATCCCCTGGGGCTGTCAGCAGCCCTACAGTGCACCCAGCGTGGGCTGGCAGCCCACCCAATGTAGTGCAGTGCACCCCATGCAACCCAGGGGTAGGAACACACTTGCTGTGAGGATTACTATGAATGGTCAGTTCACACAGCTTCCATTATGTGGCGTGGGAATGGATGTAAATTAGCTCTTTCATCCCAAACACTTCCATATTGACCTCAACATCCTCTGTTTCCCCACTGACACAGAGGAAGGTTTGGTTACATTCAGAAGTCCCCATCTATGCTAGGAACCAGCTACAGAGCAACACAGAGACCATCAGTCCCATGCAATCTCCATCCATCACCTTTCAATTTAATGGCAACACAGTGACAGGAAAAACACATAAATCTGATGCCTCTGCTAAATAGTTACAGCAATGAGCACTGATTCATGTGCAGAGGCCTGCTGAATGGCTGTGCGTGTGTGTCAGGACTCCATAATTAGACTTCCTTACAGACACTTGCTTCTCTCAGACACTGCCTCTTCCCATACATCAAGCATGATTGACCACAGAGGTGGCTGCAACAGAGGCACTCTGGCAGCAGATATGCACATGCACTGACTCACGTTTTTGTCTGCATCAATTCCTCTGGGTCACTGCGATCTGCTGCAGTTCCCTCAGTAGGATTCCGAGGTGCATTTTGGCTGACCACAGCCAGCCCCTTTCCTGCCCCTTGTATCGCATCCGTGGTCATGATTCTGCCTGCATGTATAAGCAAGTATTGCGACAAGCAGTTGGATATATCCCAAGACCACTAAGTTTGTGAAGCGATGAGCAAAACAAATCCACAAATGATTTGTTTAACTGATGTTTAACTGATGCAATATCTTAATGAGTTTTGAATAATTTGTATGTTTTGGTTTTGTTTCTTGTTTTGTTTTGTTTTTCCCCTACAGAACTAACAGAATAATCTTTTTACAATTTTACAGCTTGTCACTGCCATTCTTTTTTTCCATATAACTAATGACTTGGGAGCATTAGTGAAAGAGATTTGTTACTGAGACAGAAGAATCCTGTTTGACATCACAGACTGATTTTCAACCCTATTTATTCATGATTTAAGATTAGTGAAGTATTTTTCAAGGAAAACGAGTTGCTTTTCAGCACATTACTTTGATAAAAACAAAACCAAACTAAAACATTGGCAACCTATATTTAAATTTCTTGAGTTGTAAAACAAATATGGAATGCTATCAGTGATGAAGTAAATAATACAGTTGCCTGACACATCTTCCACTGGACTGGAAGGGTAGATGAGGATGTCCATACTTGGCTCTGTCAAGAACCATACAGCTTCATTACGAACTGAAGCCGGCACTTATATTCTTTCAATTTTTATGCTGGTATTATAAGGAAATGATTCAAATAAGCTGTCCCAAATCATCGTCACAACGCCTTCTAGGCATAATTTTAAACTATACACAATTTCTATGTGTAATTTTTAACATCAGCATATAATAATCTAACTCTCTGCTACTGTCTGTCCTTGCTGAATGTCATGAGGCATCTGTTGACATTCGTCAGGCCTGACAAAGACCCTCTAGACGGCAGCCCTGCCCTCAAGCACATCAGCCACTTGTCATCCCTCCCCAGTACACTTTGTCATCTCCTCCAGGTGATAAAGGTGCTGAAGAGGACCAGTGCTGAGGCAGATCCGACTTAGTTCTGGTCTCCAGGCAGAGTGTTACTAACTAATCAACACCCCAACCTGTCCAGTCAGCATTTTTTTACCCCTCAGATTGTTCATCAATTCAAACCATAATGTATTTATTTGGATACAAAACAGTTTTAAGAGATGGCATTGAAAGCAAATGATTTTCTCACTTTGGCTACAAATCCTTTAATTTTATCACAGAAGGCAATCTGGTGAGCCAGATACCATTTACCTATGGTAAACCCATGCTGACAGTTCCCAGTCATCATAAATGCACTTCCAGGGGAGTTGGTCTGTGATTTTCACCTGGACCTGGAGAAGGTTGATGAGCTAGGAGAACTGTGAATTGGTGGAGGTTTTTTCTGGCTTATTTGTGTTCTACATTCCCCTTCCTCTAGCTGACAGGGATCCCAACAGTTTGTCAGGTACAAAGAGAGGGAAATTGCAAGGAGATGAGCCCTTTTTGGTACAGCCTAGTCCATGGACGTGTATATTTATGTCCTCTCAACTAGCTTCTGGGTCATCTCAGGTTGGAAACTGGGAAAAATTTCTTCTCAGGAAGAGTGGACAAGTATTGGCATGGGTTGCCCAGGGAAGTGAGGAAATCACCATCCCTAGAGGTGTTCAGTATACATGCAGATGTAGTACTGAAGTACATGATTTAGTGGGCAGAGTGGGGATGGGTTGATAGTTGATCTTAGTGGTCTTTTCCGACCTTATTGATTCCACAATTTCTATAAGGACTATAAACTCAGCAAGAATACTGAGAAAGGAAAGCATATTTTTCAAACATGTTCTTGGCAGAGTCAAAGAGTATGACTCAGTTTCCCTTCAGTCTCCTTGGGTGCGCTAAAAACCCTGGCCTGAAATCTGAGCAATAAAATGGACTCCAATCCCACACTCACAGCACCACCACAATGAGCCCTTCATTAGCCAACACTTCCGCAGGCTGTTAAAGTAGAGGAGGGTTTACCAAACAGCTAATCCTCGGTAATGAAAGGTTTCCAACAAAGCCCTCCTTCCAGGGAGTCTGGGCACTTTCACATTAGCACAAAGTGAATAGATGGAGTGGTTCAGGAAACCTGCCAAACAGTAGCTCATGCCCTGAACACAAAGACTTGCAGTCTTTAGGGAGCTGAAGAAAAAACAGTAGTGTTTTGGGTTATTTCTTGTCATCATAGTTACTTTCTTCTTCACTTTCTTTCATGTTATTTCCTGAGCAGTCTTCAATCTATAAAATGTATGCAGATTTGCCCTTTAAATTTCATTCACACCTATAAATCAGCTTGTGCACTGCTTTACCCTATTTTCCACATGAGACAGAGGTTTCCTCTCTGCTTGGGCCACGTCTCTCCTGGACATACGCCATGTTTTTTACTATCAGCTCCAAGGAACAGCGAGACCACTGACTACTGCCCATTCATTTCCCTGGGG
The DNA here is from genome assembly GCF_038088225.1 of Cyrtonyx montezumae. Lineage (NCBI taxonomy): Eukaryota > Metazoa > Chordata > Aves > Galliformes > Odontophoridae > Cyrtonyx > Cyrtonyx montezumae. The sequence continues at coordinate 1,291,261 of NW_027072056.1, read as the reverse complement.
CTTTGTTTTGCTTTGGTATTTAACAGGCTGACAATTGGATCTTTTCCTTTTGGGGGCTATTTTAAGAAGGCTTTGTTTAATCAGAGCCATTTGAGATACAAGGTAAGTATTTTTCCTTTAGACTTGTGAAGGCGATGCATGTTCTTTGGATTTGAGTAGAGAATGTCAGGATTAACATCAAAACATAGATGGTCCTCCTGGAAGCTATGCTAGGGCACATGGAGGTGCTATGGGAGAGCCAGCATGTCTTCAGCAAGGCCAAATCCTGTTTGACCGACATAGTGGTCAAACAGGCTTTTGCAGTGGTGTCACTGCATCAATGGTCAAGGGAAGAGCCACTGATGTCATCTGTTTCAACTTCAGTAAGGTCTTTGACACAGTACTTCATAACATCCTTCTCTCCAAAATGGAAAAGATATAGATTTGATGGGTTTGATGGAAGAAGAACTGGCTGCAGGATCTAGACAACGGTCTAGTCAGAGGTGGTCAATGGCTCAGTGTCTAGGTGGAGATCAGTGACAAGTGGTGTTTCACAAGGGTCAGTGCTGGGACCAATACTCTTCATCAGTAACACTAATAGTGGGGTCAAGTGCAACCTCAGAAAGTTTGCTGATGACACCAAGCTGTGGGGTGCAGTTGACACATCAGAAGGATGGGATGCCATTCAGAGGGACCTAGGCAGGTTGAGCAGTGTGCTCAGGTGAACCTCATGAGGTTCCACAAATCAAAGTTCAAGGTGTGCACCTGGGTTGAGACAACTTTCACTACCAATACAAGGTGGGGAATGACAGGATTGAGCACAGTCCTGCTGAAAAGACCTGGGGATACTGGTGAGCGGCAGCTGGATATGAGCCAGCAATGTGCCTTCATAGCTCAGAAAGCCAACTGTGTTCTGGGCTGCACCAAAAGAAACATGGCCAGCAGGTCAGGGAGGGGATCCCACAGCTCTGCTCTGCTCTCTGAGACCTCACGGAGTACTGTGTGTGGATGTGGAGTCCTCAGTACAAAAAAAAACAACCATGGAGCTGTTGGAGTGCATCCAGAGAAGGCCTCAAAAGTGATCCCAGGGATCACCTCTCCTGTGGGGACAGGCTGAGAGAGCTGGGGCTGTGCAGAATGGAGAAGAGAAGGCTCTGGGGAAACCTGAGTGCGGCCTGTCGGTATCTAAAGAGGGTCCATATGAAAGAAAGGGACAGACTCTTTAGCAGAGCCTGTTGAGACAGGATAAGGGGAAATGGTTCCAGACTAAACAAACAACAGATTTAGCTTGGATATAAGGAAAAAGTCTTTTACAGAGAGGTCAGCGAGGCACAGGTTGCCCAGAGATGTGGTGGATCCTCCACCCCTGCAGACTTTCAGGGCCAGGCTGATCTGGGCTCTAAGATCTGGCTCCAGACAGAGCTGTAAGCGACCCTGTTCATCGTAAGGGAATTGGACTAGATGGCCTTTAAGAGACCTTTCCAACTCAAACGATTACTACAGCAAACAGAGGTCACAGCTTTCAGTCTTCTCCGGCAGGCAAAGGAAGGCAGAGAGTGGGAGCACGACGAGCATAACCCAGTGCGGGCGGCAGAGCAAGGCTGACACCTGACGGCTCCAAACTGCGAGGGCGACGCTGGGCGGACAGAACGCTCCCTCTCCTTCGGCCGCCAGGGGGCAGTGCTCCGCCCGGCAGCGCCCCGCCGCTCCGTCCCGCGGCTCCGGGCGGGGAGCAGCGCGGGCCTCAGGACCTGAGGGTCCGGCTGAACGTCTTCTGCATCGCATCCTTCTTGGTTATTTCATAGAATCATAGGATCCTCTAGGTTGGGAAGGAGCTTCAAGATTCGTCAAGCTCAACCGTGCCGCGACAACACGGCTTAATACCTCCTGCAATAGGGATTCCGTCGCTGCCCTGGACAGCCAGTTCCAGTGCTTGGGACTTGCTTGTACCTTAGCACAGGTAGTTGCAGGGAGATAAGAAGTCTTCCTCCACCTCCTATCCTTCAGACTGACTGCCTTTGTTCCCTCACCACTGCTCAGAAGCCCTGTGTGCTGGCCCCTTCACCAGATGCATTGCTTTTCTCTACACGTACAAAAGCAACTCCTTCCAGTTAGCAACACAAAAAATGAAGGCAGTATTCAGTATACACTCACAGCAAATTTCCTACATCTGAGTAAATCATGTGAATGTAATCTCCCTGAACAAACGAAAACCCCCACATTCCTAGCATACTCTGTTGTTGCCTCCTCTCCCACTAACATGAACCAAGATGGCTCTGCTGTGAAGCTGCTCCTGTCACAAAAAGTTACCCTCCAAGTGAAATTCAAGACTAGAGACTCCTGTCAGTCAAATTAGTACATCTTAAAATCATTTTGTAAACCTGAAGAATAAATCAAGCAAAAAGTAGCTTAGGTTCACTTGCTGAGATTTCATAATTAGCCTCCAAAAATTGTCACAATACCCTAATTGAACCAAAGAAATTATATCATTTTCTCTTTTGAATTCAGTGAACAGATAATCCTCCAATGAACAAATCCTGCACTTGGCAGGCTAACACAGTGCATTCTCCAGTCTTGACAGATATTGCAGATAATGGTCTATTTTTTTGTTCAGCTCCATGTCGGAATGCTGAAAGAGTCTTAACACATTCTGTTACTGAAAGATAAAAGCTAAACTGTAATGGAGGCTTTACATCAATGCAGCATCTCTGTCCTCTGCCAAATAAAACCCTTTCTCGAAGAGGTAGAACTGACGAAGACTGGTTTCCTACCAATTTTTGTCTCTCCATACACCTCAAATTCACCACATTAGCCATGTTTTCCTCTACACAACTTTACAACAGACAGAGATGGTGTCTCTGTTTGAGTGCAAACAAACATCCGCTACTTGAAATTTATGTTTTAGCGCTTCATCTTCCAAGGTTTCAGCTCAGTCTTTTGTTATCATAATTTGAAGTATCTCTAATACTGTCACATGCATGTTATGTTGAGTCCAAAGGCTCACAGGATGTCTCCTCAAGAAAATATGGTAAAAATAATAATACAATAGTTACATGTATTTTCCTTAAAAAACAATATATCCCACAGAATATGAATCTTAGCTATGATCCTGAATCTGCGCTATGATTCTACAGTGAAAACTGTAAATCAATATGAAAGCATTCATCAGTTTCACCTGAGAGATTTCAGATATTTCATTCTTCATTGCTTCCACTTTTCCAAAAGCAAATAATATACCAATTTTAGTTTTATTCTAAAGAGAGAGTAAAGCTGATAATCTTGAGTCACTGGAATAACAGGTAGAAATTGCTGGAACCATGCTATTGCAATCAGACTCCTCAGCATTCTGACTTGTAAGGAATGGACCTTGCCTCCAAAACCAAAGTGAGAGAACAAATTCTGACCTGAAATCATATTGGATCAGGTAAAACAAATGATGTGAATGCAAGTTCTCTCAGAGACCACAGAAATGGTTAGAACAAAGGAAGAGGCCACAGCGATGCAGTCTCAAATGTCACGTCGTAAACAGGAGTTTGCTGTTGAACACATCTGTCTTATATCTACTGCTTTGAAGGGATGCAAACAAAGAGCCTGGGTTTGAGTAAATACAGAATGAAAATGATTATAGGAAATAGTGCTGTGAATTGCTTTCAGTCTTTGGGCTTCATTCATTTCTAAAATAAAGGATAGGCATTAGATGAGGGTTAAGTTATCTGCATTCAGTGCTTTGCTCTCAGGCTTTCCAAATGACTTTAAACAAATTATTTTCTGTGTTCTCCCCTCATTCTCCTTTTGCTACATCACAGAGACATTGGAAGACTGAATCAAACACCATGGTGACAACTTCTGCACAAAGAATGGGAAAAGTCTAGGCATATTAAAAAAAAAAAAAAAAGATAATGAATGATGTCCTGACTCTCTGAAAACAATGTGTTCTTCTCACAGCTCTCCCCCTCTAAGCTCTTTTGGTTTCTTTCTTTACCATAAAATTCTCGTTTTCCTTCTCTTTTCCTTCTTTTGAAAGGACACAGTTGTTATAAGTGCTTCTTCATGTTAAAAGTTAACACAAGTCATCAGAAAGCTAATGGTGAGAGCAAGTGTCTGAGAAGCTTAATTGTTGCATGTGACAGCTTCAGCTGTCATGTACTAACAAACCTATCACAGCATACTCTTTCTAAAACTGCCTTTGAAGTACCAGAATGCAAGCAAGTTCTAACTGCAGACAAATTAATCCAGATTCTATCTTTGCTTTTCTATCTTTGCTTTCAAAGCCTGCACTGACAGCGAACAGAATAGCCAGCATTCCACTTCATCTGTTGAGGGGAAAATAATTGGCACAATTTCAGCACGGAAAGCAGCAAAGAACTGTAACACCTTTATTGGCATAATTTAGGTAATAAGCACACAAGGTGATTACTTGGCAGCTCTTTTTATTTACATTTAATCAAAGACTGAGAAAACAACTAGGATATGCTACTTAACTGTGCAGGGTAAGAGCTCACTTCCCTCTAATAGAAGTCTGCTTCACCTGCAGTGTTAAAGGCTGATTTTTGCACAAAAAGCTCATGAGCTCTCTGCCTGGGGATGAGGATCACTGAACGGACTTTCTGGCCAGTTCATTTAACCATAAGTACACAGCAGTGTCTGAACTTGCATGCCTGATGCTGAAGTCTGCATGGCCTGCCATACACTTCTGGATGCTGGAGTTTTATTTCTTCCAGACAGCGTTATATTGTGTTCACAAAGTACACTAATGAATGGCAGTCCATAAGCATTCAGTGGCCGCTGCCATCTCCTGTTTGAACAGACTCACTGGTTCAGGCCAAAGGAGTGTGCAAGGTCTGCAGGTCTTACAGTAGCTCTAAGAATCTGCATAGCTCCCAGAGCAGGCTATTTCCTTAAGGGATTTTCAGAAATACAAGAATAACATTCTCAACAGAAACCTTGATATTTCAAAACTTCATTCTGCAGTCGTGAATTCCGAAGGACATTTCTTTTGCCATATTTGCAAATACGAGAACGTGCACAAATCACTTGTGGGTCCACAGTGGCTATATTCACTGCATGACCACATTGACATATATGATTTTACAATGAAAAAAAAAAAAGCCATTATACAGATTAGTTGCAGGCTTCTCATGGTCTATCTATCACACACTCAGGATATCTTTCAGTCTCACATGTATCAAATCCTGTTGTTGTTGCTGTTGTCTTAACATTGTTTTTAATTGAAATTCCATGTAGCTATTGACGTGTCCAGAGCCCTGCCTGATTCTTTTAATATAAAACATAGCAATAGTCTCCTTCAGGTAAAACTAAACTATCTAGAGTGTACTACTAGAGTAAGGTTAGCCAGGAATTTTAACTAGGTAAGTTTACCTGGTATTACTGAAGGTAAAACTAGCCAAGTGAACTGCAGGACCAACAGATGGGGTCTCTCTTTAAGAGAATTGTAGCTTAAAATTCAGAGTTCTTCTTGCTAATTAGATCTAATGAATATCCTTAATGTATGGCGCCAATTCCATCAGCAGATTATAGACAGTACTAATGGCACTGAATACTTTGTTGCATTCACTGAACATTAGGAGAGTCTACAGCTAAAACTGTGTGGGTCTGCCTTGTTCTATGAACTACAGTACATTTAATAAATTATTCATACGAAATCTTTATTTTCTGTTACTTTAAATGTCATTTTGCAATTGGAAGGCATAATCTGCATAATAAAAAATCTCAATGGAAAAATGTGAGCCTACTCTAGTTAGATTTCACTTGCCAAACACCCAAGATGGCTTTAGAGGCATTTCACATCTCTTTGGAGACTTCTCGTACAGTTTTTCATGAAGAGCTTACTGCTTTTTAGCACACTGGCTGTCACTGCAGCACTCTGCATCCCTAACATCCAACCACATCCCAAAGCACTACACTCCTGGGGACTGCAACAGTTTGCCTGCATCAGATAGATCTGCTGGCAAACAGTGTGAGCTGTTGGGGTTCAGCACGTTAATGTATTTTACTCTTCGTGGTGCATTAGCAAGAAACATTCAATTCAGCATTTCCCTCTAGGACTTTGCATTCATGTGATTACTACAGGCTAATGTCAGTATAAATGGGCCAGGTAGAATTCTGCTTAATAGAGGAAAGGGAATGGTATACTATCCATTAATATATCTTTCTTAATAGTCTGGTAATGTTCTCTAGCCAAGGCATAACATGAGTATCTCTCCTCATCCTTGGGATACAACTCAGGTATGTTAAAGACATCTGAATGCCAAACTGGATGTACAAGTAAGATCAGAATGATATCTGTTCCAAGCTTATTACACAACTACATCTCAGGGATCTTGTCCCTCAAGTAGCAACACAGCCTCATTGCTGAAAATAGCCAAAATGTTTGTGCCTGGGGGCTGACACTGAAACTGCAAAGAAAGCACTTCCTGACAAACAGGAAGGCATGTGGAGCCACTCTTCTGCTATGACAGGGACAGCTCCCTCTCTGTCAGCTGAGAAATTGTCTCTCCATTGTCCGCTTCTACCTTAACTCCTCATTTAGGCTTCACCAAACTTCACCGGCAGTCAGATCACACGTCTCTGTCAGGAAGACCGGGAGCTGGAAGGAAAGCCCCTCAATGAAACAAACCCTCATTTGCCATTTTTCAAAGACCTGTCATCATCTCTCCAATATGTGCTAATCGCTGGACAAGATCGGCTTGCTGGCAGGGCTCACAGAGCTGGCTCTAAACGAGCCCTTGGAGACCAGGGCTAAACTACCAGCACCTGACAAAGCGCAGACCTCTCCACCAGACATACCAAGTGCCAGGCGCTAACCAGATCTGGCATACGTTTTTCTGTTTGTAGTAAATGCTATCATCCTCTACAGAGATAAGCAGGGTAAAGGTTTGGAGCTGTTGCCTTTCAGCTCACTTATTACAGACAGAACGTTAGATACTCAGTTAGTATCCATGAAAACAAGTTCAGTTCTGCTGAGTGAGCTACTCCCTACCTGTAGTCACAGCACAGTGTAGTTTCTGCTCTTTGCAGGGGTAATACCACAAAGCTACTAGCTTAGTGGAAATAAGTATTTCATGCTTTGCCAACCACCTTTCTTTTACACATCTCTTAGTTCCAGCTGCCTGTTCCATGCTTTTGAGACATAACCTTGCATTTTTCATCTGTAATCTCCGCCGTGATTTATTTATGCCGTTTTTACAATGAAATATGGAACTCAAACTAACCAAAACAATTGTGGGTCTTTTTTCATCAGGCATCTACTCTATCATGGGGAATAAATGCACATTTATCTCACAGTTCTCTGTTGCTGCGCTGATGACTTCGTATACCCATAAGCACACATTCACATTTAAAAGCAAATAGTTAGCTGTGATTTTTGCCAGACTGACTGCAGGGTGATGGGCAGGTTTTGCCCCATGAAACCAGCTCACTGGCCTGTATTAAAGGAAGGGAATTCACTGTGCGGTGCATGTGGGTATAATCTGAGTGTAGTATGTCAAATGAGGGTTTACACCATGTTTTCATTTCCCCATGAACCTCCCGGTCCATTTGCATGTGAATAGCATGGAATATAAAGCCACAGCTCTCCCCTGTTGTGCTGGAGGTCAGAAAGGTCAGCTACAGCTGTGTAAAAGATGTGGGTTTTTCCTCTTGCTACTGGAGACCAAATCTCAATGTAACCAATACAACCTGCTTAAGTCAAATACAACAAATGCCACAATTTGCATCCCAGAAATTAAAAATAAATGCTGATACATACAATAATCTGGCAGTGGAGAAACAACCTACTTCCCAAGGACTTTTGACATCTGAAGACTATTCACATTCTGAAATGGAGCCTCATTTCCATCCCAGTCCTCTCTCCTCATGGGAGCTTGGGGGAAGGGAGGTAAAGGGAAAAGACTGAAAAATGACACTCACCCAAGAGGAGCAATCTTCCAGAGATAATCAATGGCTCTGTAATGAGCAGTGGACTCTGCTGAATATTGATTAGCTAGCACTGGCAAGGCTGTGCTCTGGGGAGTCAGCCCTCTGCCAGCTGCCTTGCATAAACACAAAGGAGGCCTCAGCAAAAGGCAAATTGTAAATGGCAGGTTTTAGATGAGAGGCTCTATTCAGGCCCTCAATAGAGGAAAAAAAAAACACCAAAAAGCAAGTATGGCCACAGCACTAACAAGCACAAAGTATCAGCAGTCCTGGTAGCTTCTACTAGGAAAGCTCTTCTATGAGATGCAGTCCCAGGTGTCCCCTAAAAAACCTAAAGATTACCACTTCCAAATATGGCTGATGCCATGAGCTGCCACGGGTTCCTCTTCCCTAAGGTTTCCAGGAAATGGGGTGCTGTCACAGCCATCCACACGCAGAAGCTTTGTCTAACATTGTGCTTTGGGACATGCAGGGTATATTTACACATTTCAAGTCATACTGTATGCTGATGCCTAGGCCAGCTCTAAGCAGGTTTCATACACTTGAAGCATCACAGCTGTGTGTTAGTACTCTGTCAGTGCTTTCTGTGGTTCCCGATTCATTCAAAAATTAGACCTTAGGATTTTAGTATCTTTTTTTTTCTGTAAGTAGTTAAATATTAAGCTTTTGTTTACCGGCGTCCGTAGATACATACAGAACTGCTTACTGCTGAGGAAATTAGCCATTAGTGACTAAAAAGTTATCCTACCTTTTCGGAAGCAGAGAGTCTTTTCTCACAGGCTTTCTGTGGAAAGAGAAATATGTGATAGTCAGGGGAAAGAGATCTGGCAACCGTATTCTTTAAAAATGAAGGAGAAAAAGAGGGAAAGAAAAAAGTTCCAGTTCCTGCCTGGTGTAACTCATCTGACTTCAACGGGGCTGTCCCAGGGTAGACTCGTCCCTCTGTCTTTGCCAAAAAGAGAACAACGGGAGCCAGCCAAAGGCATCTGCTTTTGCATTTCCTCACTGAATCTGTTCATTATGCTCTCATGATAGAGAAGCTGTAAATAAAGGCGCTTCATGATGTTGCATTGTGCTATCCATAATTACACTGTATGCGCTTCATCAGTATACATGCTTCAGGGCACATTGCAAAAGCTTTTTATGTATTCAGGACTCTCTCTGGGAGGGTGGGTTAAATGAAGAGGGGGGGGAAAGCCTGCAGTTAGAAAAATGGAGTCTAGCAGTTACCTAGAAAGGAGCTCAGCATAAGAGGGAGGGAGAAGAGAAGAAGAGGCTGTATAGACCACGCTGTAAAAAGAAGACACTAGAAATCCATGCCTGGCAGCGTCCTACTTAGACTGCATGCTCAAATCCCTTTGCTTACCCTTTCTCTTTAAGATTACCAGCCCTCTAAAAGAGTAGTCACGTTTATACAGTGCTACCACATTGAAACTTCCATGTGGATGGGGAAACCAAAGAATTCTTGTAACACAAGACTCTCAGTTCGGAAGCCCTCTGAGGCTAACTTTATATAACCATCAAGTACACAGTCATACAGGAACATCCCAAAATGCCCTCACTGTGCCTTGATTTCAGAGTGATGTAAGTCAGACATAACTCCCTTCCTTGGAATTAATATTAGAAAAAAGCTAGTGTCAGATCAGAAGGGAATCCTAATGTCTACAATGCCTAGAAGATGAGCTTAGAGCAATGGGTAGCATGTGGTGCCATTCGTTACGCTTCCATGGCAAAATTCTGTTTACCCTGCAAACATTTACTGCTCCCAGTAATACTCTCAGTTTGGATGTAATAAAGCCCTATGGGAATATAACACTTCTGGAGAGAGCTTTGCTTTCACAGGTTCAGAATGTGGCACCAGATTCACGTGTGTAATGTACATCTTATATTTGTGTTTGAAAAGAACTTGGAAAAAATCCTGAGGTGTGGGTTGGGAAAGGAGGCATTTGAGGGCTGAAAGCAGAAAAAGGTCTGGGAAGAGCATAGACAGAGATAGCAAATGAGGATGAAGACAGGGACTGGTGCCACAGGTTTGTGGCAAATTTTCCATGTTCACATAACGAACTCTGCTACAAAAATCACACACCCAGGTTGTCTATTTTTCTAAAGAAATAACTCTTAGGGTCACACAGGATGAGTAAGAGGCACTATTCAAAGTGAAGAGATTGCAATATGTGACCTGCATCAAAATACACTAAAAAAAAAGGCACTGAACAATGTTAAATTGTCTGTGGACTACAGAACAAAGCAGCTTCCAAGTGCATACATCAAGGCAGCATTTAGATAGTTTAACAAGTCTAGATGATTTTTTATCTATGCAATTGCATTTTAAAAATAATAACAATAATGTAAAAAAATCTCCACAAACCAAGATTTCTCCTATTGTTGTCAACTGCTCCTCTGGTAGAGATAAGTGGAACAGTTCAGTCTTTTCTGAGCACTGGTTTTGTAAAGGTAGACGCTGTCAGGCTTGTGTTACTTGAGAAGTGTTGTCAGATCAGTTCTTACATGAAGTGGCTGCTCATTTCTCTGAGTGTTGCCTAATTCACTGCCTAAGTGACAACAGACACAAGATACTTGGGAGCAGCCAGCAACAACAGTGTTGAAATGACAAGAAAAGGAACTTCTCAATTTCATACCAGAACACAAGAGCTAAAAGCTGCCCTATCTTGGCCCCAGGGCTCAGCATCTAACACAGAGGGCATTTCCCTGGAATTCCCAAACAGAAGTTGGCTGGGAAGAAAGCAATTATATGACATCCCTTTAAGTCCTGGGGGGCAAAGGTGTCCATCCAGGAAGGCCAGACATTCCCCAAGAAGGAAATCTTCAGGATCTGGACTGCAAATATAAAGCTGCATGCAGCTGAAAGTGCTGTATTTAGAGTGGCTTGGGATCAAACCCATTCTGATTTGCACCCAAAACCACATACCATTTCAGGCTTGTTTGAAACTTGGCCAACTGTTTGCTGAAGGGTTCACAAACTTCACTGCACTTGCCCTGAACTTTGCATTGGAAATGAAGTAGTAAAATAAAACTCAAATGTTGAAAGTTCTGCCCTTTCTTTGGTGTTTTGCCTACACTGATGCCTTATAGAAAAATAACGGCACTTTGTTCTGTCTGAGCAGTGATCCCAAACCCCTTTCCTTTAGGGCATACTGCCAGATATCTTTTCCTGTATGTCTGAGGACTTCTGTCACTCATCAGCCTCACTGAATCTATGATCTTTAAGATGAGGAAGATCTGCTCCAGAAACACTGTGGGTTATGCATAGTTCTTTCACTCACTCACAGGAGGAAAAGTCTTCTATCCCCAAAGCTTACTTAATTAATTAATGATAACGTAATCTTAGAAGTTTTCCAAAAACAAATGAAAAACTTTTTACAAGAGAAAAAGTGATTATATAGAAGAATTTTGCATATTGATGACGGTTCTGTCAGTAGCACTACTTCCAAGATTGGGTTCACAGATTCTGCTGTGTGTCTTTATTGATTTGTTACATACAAAGCCCTTTGCTGTTCACTGTAAGCCATGACTTTGAACCTGAGCACTAACAAGTGCCCCACTGTTTTTCAATTCACATGCTTCCTGATGGGGTACCTCCCTTCTGTTGTAACAACTGTTTTTAAAGTAATCACTTAAGCCACTGCAGATCTGGGGAACTTTAAGACAAGTTGTAAAGCATTTTGTTAAGAGTAAAAGAGAGTGAACCATTTGTCACTATACGCAACTCTTGAAACTCAAACAATTTAAACAAACAGAATTCAATTTAAAGTAAAATCAATTTCTCCTTGGCCAATGAAGCTCACTAGAATTTCTAGAACAGCCTTCAGCACTGTCCATTTTGTTCCATGCATATTTCCTTGTTCTAATTGTGGACTCTCTTGATATAACTCCCTTTTTTCGAACTTTTTTTAACAAAGAATTACCATTTCTGTAGAGACAGAATTAAACCTTCTCAAAGAGCCATTTACAGAAAACTCACTGATAATCTGAAACTGAAATGAAACATGAAAAGCCAAAGACAGTCATGAAATATTCTTGGCAATGACCTACCATTTCTCATGATACAGCTCTAAAATAAACCTGAAAAACTTACATGTTTAAATCTTCAGTGCTTTTTAACATACAAATTGTAGGCGTCACTCTGTCATGGTTTGACCTGGCAGGCAGCTGAGCACCACACAGCCGCTCACCACACCCTTCTCCCAGTGGGATGGGGGAGAGAGTTGGAAAAAAAACCAAAAAACAACTTGTGGGTTGAGATAAAAACTGTTTGCTAAGACAAGAAAGGAGAAGAGAATAGTAATGATAATATATTTATTGCATTACAGTATGTACACAAAAGTAATTCCTCCTATTTATAATACTGGCCCATATCATCAGAAGTGGATGTTGATGGGTGGCAGTAGAGGTTGAACCTTATCTCCAGTATCCCAGTACGTTTTGTTGCCGTGTGACAGATGGCAGCAGAGGGGCAGTCTGACAGAACAGTGTCCAACATGGAAATGCACATAGAGCAAATGGGTGGGATTGAATTCCCATATCCATACAAAATAAGTGATTCCTGAGCAATTGCTCACCACTCACCAACCAATGCTCAGCCAATGCCAGCTCCCCTGGCCAACTCCCCCAGCTTTATCATTTTTTTTCACGTCATCATACAGCATGGAATATCCCTTTGGTCACTTTAGGGCAGCTGTCCCGGCTCTGTCCTCTCTCAGCTCCTTGTGCCCCTCAGCTTCTCACTGGCAAGACAGCACAAGAAGCTGAAACTGAAATGTCCTTGGCTCTTTGCTGCACTGCTCAGCACCAACTAAATATCACCATGTTATCCACATTATTTTTCTCCTAAAACCACCACATGGCATCATACCAGACACTATGAACTAAAAATCAACTTTGTCCCAGATGAAATCAGGGCACATTCAAATTTCAGTTCTTCTTTCTCACTAGCAAGTAAGACTTCTCTTCGTCTTCAGTTTGTCCATTCTGCAGCGATAGCTAAAGGCTACCTCACAGATTGGAGACTTGTTTTACGGGGCTCATAGACACATACCTTCTCAAAAAAGGTATGTACTTCCAGTACTGTGTGTGGACCAACAGTAGAGAGCTCTGGAGAGCCAGGGCTTGCTTGAGCACTAGCTCCAGCCAGGCTGCTGCGTCCCTGAGGAGCCCAGTCAGCATACCTGTCCACAAAAAAACAAGATGTATGCAGAGCCTTCATTTCAGCAAGTCTGAAATACCATGAGATCACATTTTTATTGTTGTTACCATCAGTGGTCACTCTTAACACTCTGACAAAGCGGTATTCAGACAGGGACATTTTCTCAAGAGCTGTGGGACAAGAAATGAAAGGCCACACTTTTCAAATGAACACAGCTGTAGTTACTCCATTTAGAATCTGGACAAAGCAAAGCACAGAAGTCAGTAGCTGTTACGATCAGTACCTCTTACAAACTGATCCAAGAGGTCATTTGCAAGACAACTGACAATTCCAAGTGTGAAATATTCATTGATTAATAACTTTACATTGGAAACTATGATTTTAGATTTGTCTGCAGTTGTAACATCTGAAATCTGTCTTTGTTTTTAAGTAAGGCCCTAGTTCAGTCATTTGCTTGCAGGAGCTGGGACATCAAGAAGAAAAAAAATCAGTTTAATCTTTTATTGCCAACATTATGAAATCTATTTTCTCCTGAGCATTGACATTAATGCTTCCTTAATATTTTAGTTCATCTCCCCCGCGCTTCTCACCACACCTTAATGGCTCGGTCTCTTTTTAGGCAGGGAGAGACTAGCTACCAAACTACACTAGGGTTATCTGTTTTGCTAATAGGATTACAGCAAATAATACTCCTTCAAAAAACACTTATTCATATGGAAACAGCACTAATCCTTTCTGCTTGCCCCACCCCATAACTTTCTTCCTGAGCACAAAAATTATCTGTCTGCATTGGCTGCAAATAAACATTTTTGAATGTTTCCAAATACAAGGAGGTTTTATTTCTTTTTATTTCTTCCTTCTTTTCAGTTGAGATCTGCAGCAAAACGCAGACAAAATGTAGAACAAAGGCTATGACATTCTCTCTAGGGTAAGTAGTATACAGCATTTATAATGATTTCTAGAGAATAATATACATAATTTTGAGAAAAAAGTGAAGAAATACAGAAGGAGCTGTAAATCAAACTTAAGCTTTATGCTGCTAGTTCTGTGTCTCAAATAAAGCCGCTATAGCACAAGACTAACCAACACTGAATATTTTAGTAGCTAGCACTATATATACATACACACAATAACACCATCTACATCACAACATCCTATCCCATTTTTCCAGATGAAATCCAAGGGATAGATTGGTGTCACCTGTATAATATAAGTGAACACGGCCTTGTTTCACTTGGAGGGTGTCCCATTAACATGGGAAGTCAGCTGTAATGGTTAAAGCAAGCAGCAATGCTGAAAGCTGTGCTTCTGGGGGCAGATTCATATCTTCCTGTACCGCCCCATGGCAGCAGCAGTACCTCTGGCTGAGGGTCAGTAGGAGAATTTGGAGTAGGAAATCTAGACAAGGAACCTTGAAAATTTGCCCAGGTACCTGTGCCTTACCCAGAATTTGCACCTGAACCAAAGGAAGCATTTCTGTCCTAATTCCCCTGTTACCAGGAGGTTCTCTGAACGCCAATGCTACAACCTTGTGTCTTGCATAAGGATACAAAAGGTTTATCCCACCATTTTTTTTCCTCTAGAATCAAAGTGATGGTCCAAATGTAGTTATCATAATCAAAATTACACTTTTTTTTCTCTCATCTATGATTAAATCCACCAATTCCATCCAAAAACAAATCTGGCACTTAATAAAAGGAGTAAAACCTCTTTTCAACTAAGAATAGGATATATCTACTGAAATTAAAAGCAACAGGACAGCTTTTTTTTTTCATGAAACATTATTTCACATCACTTTCACAGCAGATGGGATATATGATTAAAGGGCAGATGTTCACAAAAGATGAACTCTTTCCACACCAAGACACACTCTTCCCATGTGCAAATACAAGTTTCCAAACAAATCAAAGTCGAGTGTGTGGAAGGGATACATTTGCTGATATTTAGAAGTTCAAATTTGATTTTGCTCCCTGTTCTACAGAGGCAGAGTGATGTAGCTAGCTTTTAATGCTGTCCTGCCCAAGCATTTTTGTGGTTTTCTGGGTGTTGTGCTACCTGGCAACATCTCATCGCTTTTATTATCAGCTGTCACACCTCAAATTCTGCAGTATTTGCCAATTTGCATCCAGTTTAGAAAATAATCACACTTGGAGAACCATAATTTTTTTTCTGTCTGCCACCAGCTCTGCTTTTATACCAGCAGATAAAACCAGGAGCAGACAGAAAACAACACCTTCTTAGAGGTCTGCAATCACAAGAAACTTTCTAGGAAGAATATCAAGTATTCCAGCACACTCAGGAAGAAGTAATTTGTTCTTTGTCGTCTACTTACAGGTTCTCATCCCACGCTGTGTACTCTACTGGTCACACAGGATTTCAGACCATCAATCAATTATTTTTAAGCAATTATAAAGTAATAATTCAGCAAGAAAGTTTTTCCTTTCCCTGTGAGCTTCAATGCTACAGGAGTCTGCATGGGCAGGTTCGTTTCAGGAACTGGGCTTAAACTAATCACATGAGATGATTCAGTTTTGATTAATGGCATAGTTTGAGAACTATGATAACTGAGGAAAGACCATTACACAGACAAGTAGCTCCTGAACACAAGCATACAAATGATGATGTGGTAACGTTAAGAGAATGAGCTGTAAATTGTAGTGTGCTGTTTTTCCAGAGATCATTCCCCAGGTTTATAAAGGATCTTTCAGTGTTGCTGTGCCTACCAGCCTTTCACAGCATGCCCTCTCTGGGTGTTGCTCAGAGCTGGATCCAGGAGATGGCCTGATGAATACTAAACATATTGGAAAAAATACAATTCTTGTTTTTTTGGAGCAGGGAAAGGAGGAAGTCAGACTCCCCAGCACATGCTGAACGATTTTCACTGCTCAAAAAGAGCTGAATCACTGCCCAGAATAAAGAACCAATGTGAATGAAGCCCTCTGGAGGCTTCATCCGAGCATCTGAGGCATTCATCTGAGTCTGGATGTGGCTCTGGGCAGCCTGATCTAGTGGTTGATAACACTGCCCATGGCAGGGGGGTTGAAGCTAGATGATCTTTGAGGTCCTTTTCAACCCAGGCCATTCTATGATTCTGTGAAATACAGTCAGACATATTTCCCTACAAAATAATCCCTGTAGATCTGCTTATAATGTTTTCAGAGTTAGTGTATCTAATCAGGCTGTTTGCCCTAACAGCTCGTGACCTCAAATTAAAGATCAGCAGTTTTGATTAAATAAGTGAAGGGAGATAGAATATCCTCACTGATGCATCTGAGGCAGTTTGAAGTCCAGCATTCCAAGGGGCAGAGAATGCTTAGGGCTTTCTGAACAACATCCCTCTTAAGTTGTCTCAAGTTGCACTTCTTAAAAATCTTGGCTTTCACTGTGAGGTCTGAAGGCTGACAGTAAGCTTCAGTGGAGCTCCGTTAGCAGCCAAAGAAAAAGCACTTTACTGAGAAAACATTTCTACAAGCAGCTGAATCAACACACACTTTGATCCACAGTCAACCAGACTTGGATTCCTATGGATCTACAGCCCTCCAGAGCGAAAATGGAAATATTTGGCAATGCTTGTGGTGTTTAATAATGGACAAATGTATGCAGAAGCCTTTCCATTGAGGGGGACATAAGTTAAGCCTGTCTCCACTCAATGACTTTTGTCTCTCTCATATGAACTCTGCAGCTTCTGCCTCACTCAAGTTTTGCTGAAATTGGCAAGCATTCAGAAGATTTGAAGAGTTACAGACACAGCAAGAATACTAAGTCTATGAAATAACTAAAAAAACCTTACAGTTTCCAACCAACACTTATGTTAAGGCAGCTGCAGAATAACTCTGAAGGGAGTCAGCCAGTTCCCACTGCAGCATTTTCATTTTCCAGAATTGCCACCTTCCAGCACAGAACAAGAAGGATGGGCTAAGCCTCTGTCTCACACCCTGTAGGTCAAGATTCCCCTCCTTGCAGTGCCAAATACTTTCTGTGACCACAGTAAGTTAGGTTGGGACCAAATTAAAAAAACTAAGAGAGAGAAAAAGAGAGTGGAACCTCAAAATATGACCTTCCTAGAGGTAACTTTCTGCTGCTTAAAAAATATAACAGGTAAAAGTTCTCAGTAGGGTACACTGACAGTGTTAAACATAGCATAACAGCAGGCAACAGTTATAACTAATCACTATAAAATAGTGAGGACAAGATACACCTGAAGCATCCTTCCTCCTAGACAGCTTTCTTAGAGGCTGGGGATCCGCAGATGGATTGATCTCCTGAAGAAATTGCCCATATCTTTAACCTCCACCCTGGTGTGTGTAGATGCTGGAATGAGAAATAAGATATACTATGACAACTCCAAAATGGGCTGTGCTTCTACTGGGGATATTTTAGAATTCAGTAAAAATGAAAGGCTAAAACTTGCCTATCCACATCCTTTTTTCCTCAGTTGGGTGGCAAAAAAATGCAAGTAGTTCCTCCACGCTTCCTTGAGGCCAAAGCCTAATGACTGAAGAATTCCTTAACAACATAGGAAAACCAGGCTATGAACCAGCCCTCAGAGGGGCTTTATCCACCTTTATCACTGCCACATGCATACACTGAAATAATCCAGTCCTACAGTGTTCATAATCTGAAATAAAAATCAAATTAAAAAATAGAGAAAAGTCACCCTCTTCTCAGCCAGTGAGCTGAGCCCTGGGCAGGAAGGCTATGATTACACAGTACAGCTACTGCACAGCTGATAAGTAAACCCAAATGCCTTAAGGATGAGCACTGAAGTACTTCAGTATTTCATTTGGGATTCATTCTGGTAGGTTTATGTAGCATATAAAAGTTCAGAGTGTTCAAATTGTTATATCCTTTTTACCAAATATCCAAAAGGATGCTCACAGATAGATGACAGACCTGCCTCACCCTTTGTTTTGGTTTCTGCATGGATTTTGATTGATAGAGCAATACCACCTGAGCTGACAGGAAATGCTTAAGGTACGACTGAGAGGGAAATCATATGCATTAACCAACTGATTTTGATGTTCAGAAGCACTGGACATTTTTAAAGTATTCTAAGTTACTGGAACAGAATTGGTTTAACTACAGATTTGTTAAATCTGAATTTAAAAATTGAAATTACAAACTTGAAGTTTTGCAAAGATACTCTGACCTACAGTCAAAATGAAGCATGACATCCATGCCACTTTATGACTACTTCTTCCTCCATGTGTTTCAAAAGTGTTTAACTGTTTAATTTAACATATCCTAGAAAGGAATCAACATAAACTACTTTTATACATTGTTGAAATCAATTTATATCAATATGAACTATTCTTACACACTAAAGGAAGCTGGCCTAGAAGAGTCTGTGTTAATTTAATTTGTTTCTAAAACCTGACTAAAGTTTCTAAAGTTGTTTGCTTCTTTGTGAGCAAGTAGCTCTGGACACAAGGCATTGAACAGGCAAGAACTGGAAAATGAAGGGATTATCCGTGATGCTGCTAACAGAATGCAGAGAGATTTGCTTAGTCTGTGAGACACCAGACACCAATCTGTGTGCATGTTCATGCAGTTTGAGACAAGAAAATAGCTACAAAATAATAGAAGTTCAACTGTCTGCAACAGCACCACCACCACCACTGTAGCGTGAAATTGGCTACTAGACTGGCTCCCACCGAGTTTTCAGGCCAGCCGTATAGATCCAAGGGGTTTTGTTACAATTCAGGTCTATTGGTCACAAGAAGTTAGCCCAAGTGGAGGATTTCACCATTTCATAAGGCGTCTGGATAGCAACTACTTCAGAGAAGAGGTGCAAGACTAGAATAAAGCTCCTCCTAGCGATAAGCTGTACCATCTAGCCAAACACTTCTTCACATAGGTACAAGATGCTTAACCTGCTCAGAGGCATCCGTAACAAGAGTGCCTAACCATTCTTTCTTTGTAACCAATCCAGAGTTCCTAAGAGGGACTTGGAAAGGAGAACCAGGCAAAACAATGAAAGGATTGTCTTTCTGCATGGGGAGTGTTTGGGAAGGTCCCAGGCCTCTTCTTCCCCACAAATTGTGGTGTCCACGAAAACCTGGTCAGGGGTTTCCTAGATGGCAGCGTGCAGAAGACTGTTAGCTGTGTGACTCACTCCACCACCTTCACTCACAGAAACACAACTCTTATTCCCCTCTGGGGACAGCGGTGATGAGGACTTACAGGTGGCCTCTGACACTCCACAAGCACCCAGAGCCCTACCTGGGGTGGGGAACTGAAGTGGTTTTGCCACACAGTCAACAGAGGATGCCTCTGTTAACACTGCAGCATCATTCCCAGCTGCTGGCCATCCCTCAGGGCAGCCCTGTTGGATTCTGCCAAGCTACAGAACCTGAGGAAGAGCAACTCTGTGCTGCTTTTTTATCTTGTGAGTGGGAAGGAAAGTAAAAATAGCACTCTGGACTAGGATATGGAAGAGACCAAAATCATGGAAGAGTGTCAGGAAATAAGAAAACAAGGTCTCAAATTGTAAGTTTTCAAGAAAGCTCACCAAGAAAGATGCATTAATAACTAGATGTTGCTGTAATAAAAAGGTATGGTTATCTTCTCAGCTTAGCCAGAATGTTGTAAAGTTCTCAGAGAGCTTTCTGAAGTTTTAGCAGAAGCTGTTCTGCCTCTCCTTATCCATTCATTTCTCAAAGGTCTTGTATGTGATGTGCAAATATAATGCTATATGCAAGCAGATACAGACAGGAGTATCTCTCCTAGCTTGTGTATTTTAATAACACTTCCTGTTGTTTACAAAACAGTCTCCACTCAAAAAGAGTGATCATAAATTACTCCAGTCACAAGCTATACTAATTACTGGATGATGCTGTGTAATTTACAGTCCAGTCCACACAGAGAACTTGGTATAACAATGGGCTTATGTGAGGAGGGGAGCTGAATGGACATTGGTCCTCCTCTGTTATACACTGCCAGCTCCCACTGCCCTGCATGGTAGTGATGTTTCATGCTTTTCCTTGCATCAAGCACTAGTTTCTTCCCAACAGTCCAACCCCACACATTTTGTTTGCCACTTGTCAGGTGCAGAAACAACTGTTTGTCCTAAAATACAACATGTGTGCACAAAACAAATACATTCTATTGCTCATCCAACACAAGAGACAAATGCAAGCCAATGAAGAGCACCACACGGAATTTCATCTAGAACATAATCTAAAGTAATCACAGATCCCTTGAAATTAACTAATAAACGGGCTAACAGTTACTACTGTAATGCCTTGTATCTCCCTGTAATTTTTCCCCTGATGGATTACCTACTTCTGAGTACAGTGTCAATATTAGCAGCACCCCTTTTACAACAAGTAGTGAAGACAATTGCCTGGTACATATTAATAAACTATCAAATACTTCAGCAGGCACTGCTCAATTTGCCTTTTAAGCACGTAGGCAGTTAAATAAAAATCTCAGATATTTGCACTAAAATCTCTTACCTCGTAGAGTTTCAGCAGTAACCAGCACACCAGGTATGCTGCCAGAGTGAATTTTGCTTTCATGTACCTTTCAGGCAAAACGTTAAGGTACGTTTGTATCAAATCCAGTTCTTCATGGCCAATGCTACTGTCAACATTATTATCTTCTCCACCCTCCCGTCTTCCTTCTTCATCTTCTGCACCCAAACATCTATTGAACTCCATTTAAACAAAACAAACAAACAAACAAAAGATGCTTTTTCTCCTTCTCTACAAAGCTCTGATCTTTCCAGAAACAACTGGGGAAAATTTTTGTCTCATCTCAGTAAGGATATTCCTCACTCCTCTGAAATGTGTATCCTTGTCTGTAAGCCAGCCCAGAAAGTTAGATTATGAGAGAACTTCCTTTAAACTGCATTGGCTCTTTGCCTTTCTCGTATTGTATGACCTCTTGCAACTGTGCATACTGCTACAAGATAAATATAGCACCAGCCAGCCTTGTCATACAACACAAGAATACTCCTGCCGTTGCCAGATGGGAGAGAAAGATTCCATTTATTTAAAGAGCAAGCCCCCAGCACCAGTACTCTCTCATTCACTTGATGAGGGAGGGGGAAAGATGAAAAATCTCTTTTCTTTTAATTATTTTTTGCCAAATGTGCTTCTCCAGAACAAATCCCAATTCTGTAAAAATAAAGAAATGAAGAAATCATGTTCTTGTGGAGGAGGGTTTTTCATTCCAGAGGCTTCTAGCCACAGTAATTCATTGTCTGTGATGCTGTAGGTGCCAAGCTTGTGAAGGCTACACATTTCCAAAGGATAAATGAAGTCTTGCAAATGAACTAGGGCCAAGACATTTTGAAATAACAAATAGCCCTTCCAAAGGCAAAAAAAAAGATAAGAAAATATGCAAGAGATCAACTAAGCAATCAACGAAGCAATTTTTTAGCTAAACATTAAGCAGCTCATTTTTGCCTTGTGGCAGTTTAGATTTGCTACTCTTAGTTACTGAAAGCAAAGATTTAAAGGTTTCAGTTCAGTGGTATGAATTCTGAGAATTCAACAGCATCAACAACTGAATTCTTCATTTTATTGAAGTTTTCTTTTCCTGATGGAGCAAACTAGACTCTTTATTTATTTATTTGCTCTTTTTTTTTTTTCTTTGTCACAGTGTTGAGAATGTTCAAGAAAAAGAAGTCACTGTGGCTTGCAGAGAAATTGATCAAGAGCTCTGATATCTTGGAACAGCCCTTTTTCATATAGAGAGGATCTTTGCATACCCAAGGCTTCTGTCACCTTGAACCACCCTTAAGCATCAACTGCAGCACTTATTAACAACTGACATCTGATTCTACAGTCATTAATTATGTTAAATACCACCTCAATCTAATCTCAATGACTTTTATAGAGCTACTCATGAATTATATATTGTTTTATAGTTAGAATGAGTTTTTCAGGATATAAAAGGTTTAGACAGTTACTACACAATCATGTACAGTTTGGCCATAACAAATGCCAAATGAAATGCAAAAAAACTCCCACATTTGTTTTGTCTGACAAGGTATACAGCTCACCTGTTTCCACTGATGGGTTCAGCTGCCACTATTTCCCTCTCCTTTCATATTCACACAACTTTGAGAGCGAGAAAATACAATGAAATATGGAACCTAACCTTTCTGGGTTTGCTTGTTGTAATGATGTGGAGCACCATTTCTACTCCTGCAAGGAAACCTGAATACAGATGCTGAAGTCAGACTGTCTCTCACAACTGCACAGGGATTGCATAGCATCCCAGCGTTCACTCTTCCTAGCTGTATCCCTGCACTGCCAACGTGTGCCTGCAGTTCCCACATGATGCTCACTCAGATAGAACACAACTTCTGAATAATCCTCAGCTGCAGTCCCTATCATTTCCTACCTGCAGCTGCCTGGGGCATTGCTTGTGGAACTGTAGGTGTCAGCAGGCAGCAACCTGCTGCAGCCTTCTCTTCACAGCAGCAAGCTCTGCTGACTCTTGATTATGAGAGCAAGCTGCTTCATGAGCAGAAAAACTTCACAACTTTGCCTGCTTTCCTTTTTTATCTCTAGAGGTGAGTAGCCCATTATCTTTGACAGCAATTGTGGCCATGCCAAAAGCTTGTATCACTGCTGCTGCTATTTTCAAATATAGTTAAGGCACATTTTACAGAAGATTACAGGAAAGGAGAAGGCAAACCAAGAAATGTCAAGAAGCAAGTAGTTAATCTAGCTTTACTTTCAGCACACTGTCAACTGAGCTTGAAATTACAATAGTGTATGCAGATGTAATCTGCAGGTATTGCTAAGGTACTTTCTCTTAGTTGGTTCCCAGAGTAACGTGCTGGTGAAGTCATATTTCTGTCTTTCCATTGCTTCCTGATTCCTTGACCACTAAGTTTCTATATGAAATATTTTTACCCCTAATTTGTCTTCTCTGATCCCTGCCATTCATGATATGAACAACTACACATGAACAATGAAAAGCCTGCTTAAGTTATTTTCTGACCCTGTAAGTGTGAATGAAATGGCAGTTAAAATAAGCTCCCCTTGCACCCTTCTGATAGTTGATATTCCCAACATTTCTCTCCTGAACAGAAGCCGTGATAGAGTGTCTCAGTAACTCATGTAGACTTGAAGCTCTAAAGCTTAATTTGGAGTTCCTGTGCTTTGCCTTGGTTCCTGTAGTCATTTTCAGTTCTTTCAGATGAGTGCTAAGTCTCTGCATTGAGATTTACATCAAAAGAATCTAGCCCTGCATTACCGAACCATACATGCTTAATCTTCAGCTTTGAAGTCTTCATGCAAGAAAGGTGCATTAGCATACATCTTCAGCATAGGTCAGGCCTACAGAACAAGTCGTACACCACTGAACAACTGCCATTCCTTTCTTGACTTACATTCTTTGTCTTTATTTTTTCCCCCGTAGCAAATCAGAATCTGAATAACATCCCCCAAACTAAGTCCTAAATCTTAGTGATAGGAGGAATACTGTTGTTTGAGTTATAGTGTACTACTGCAACAAAATTCACTATGACCACAAGACTACACAAGCAGTCCACTGAAATAGTATTACACTACAACGCAATGGAATTACAGCAGTGATAATAGGGTAGCAAGGTGCTAGGCTGCAGTGAGTGAGGATAAGCCCAAATGCAGCAGCCACAAACACAGGAAGAAAGAGGCAAGAACCTGTTTACCCTTGGAAGGCCTCATGAAGGCAGAGATCTCCAGCAAGATACCCTTGTGTCCATTGCCAACCCTTAGATGAGGTCTGGGAACTGAGCTACCCTGGCTTGGCCCTCCCAATCACTGGTCCAGACCATGACTTAGCATTCCCACTACAAACAGCTACAACCTCCTGCCTGTGGAATAGGAGCCTTAAAGGTGCAGACAGCTCCAGACAACTTTGGAATAACCCAGGATGCAGAAAAACTAGAGGTTTTAGATTTGTACCATGAAGATCACCCAGTAAAAAGGGGCCATGGCCCTTCTGATTAGCAGGAGGGCTCCAATAGTTCATTCTACATACTATTGCAAAGTACATCTTTACCACATGCTGAATTTGCCTTGATTTTACCTCCTGAACTTGTAATTTTTGTGCACATCTTTTCTTGTTTTCCTTTTTTCTTTTCTTTTTTTGACTGTTAGCAATGTCTTCTACTTAAAATAAAAATTCACCAAGTCATCAAACAAACTTTCATTCCTCATTTAAATTAATGAAATAAAATTCATTTTATCTCTCACTTGAGTACCTACTTTTGGATTGTTCACTTCACATTTTCCTGTCTGAATCCTTCCCAGTTTTTCAGCATAAAATTCCTTTACTCCTCAGAATTTCCTGAAACTTTAAAAAATAATAGTAAAAAATAGTTAAAAATTTTTTTTTTGTTGTAATTGGATGGAATCTGTGCAATTCTGAATAATTAACTTCAGTGCTGGGGGTCCCTATCAAACATGATAGGCAATTTTCTTTCCAAAGCTTGCAGTTACAAGTCCAACATTTGTGTTGTGTTGAATTGTTGTTTCATATTTGCAGACAGCTTTTCTTGCCAGATGGGATTAGAGAGCACACCTCCCGCTTCTTCAGCACAAAATGTACTGTAGAAGAATGGGTCCTTTTGTTTTGTTTTGTTTTTAAAGTTAAATATGATTCATAGCAGAAACATGTTACAGAAGGGTGCATGTAAGCTCCTGGTAGGTCATATCCAGCTCCCAGTTCCCTGCTCGGTTCTGCCTACACTGAGGAACAGCTGCTCACAAGAACTCTAGATAGGAGCACGCTTCCTGATCCCAACATTTAATAACAAAAGAATATTTTTATTTACATTACCATCCTCCCCACCTTATCCTCCATTGGTTTCTAGCCATACTGTAAGAAAGCTTTCTGTAAATTGGACTCAGAAAACAAATGACAATCATCAAACCAGTGGTGTTTTTGCTGGCGTCCTTAGACAGCCCATCCCTGACCTATTAACACCATTAAGTAGCTCTGAAGTATTTCAAGAGATCAAACGTATTTGAATCACAGAATCATTAACATCGGAAGGACAAATAAGATCATTGAGTCCAACCATCAATCCATGCTCCAGACCATGTCACTCTGTGATGTCTACCCTTTCCTTGAAACTCTCCGAGGACTGTGACTTTATCACCTCCCTGGGCAGCCTGCTCCAATGTCTCTTCACTCAGGCTGGGAATAATTTTTTCCTAACACAACCTGAATCTCCTCTGGCACAACATAAGGCCATTATCTCTTGTCCTGTCACTAGTTACACAGGAGAAGAGTTTGATCCCAATCTTGCCACAACATCCTTTCAGACAGTTGTAGTGGACAATAAGGTCTCCCCCAAGCCTCCTCTTATCCAGTCTGAACAATCCCAGTTCCCTTCCCATAACACTTCTGCTCCAGGCCTCACAGCTCTGTTGCCCTTCTCTGGACACGCTCCAGGCCACAATGTCTTTCTTGTAGTGAGGAGCCCAAAACTGAGTACAGCACTTGAGGTGCCGCATCACCAGAGCTGAGCACAGAGGACCATCACCTCCCTAGTTCTGCTGACAACACTGTTTCTGGTACAAGCCAGGATGCCTTTAGCCTTCTTGCCTACCTGTGCTCAATTCATACAGCTGCCTACTCTCACTCTGTATTCTTTTCCTCCATGCAACTCTCCAGCTACTCTGCCCCAGCTCTGTAGCACTGCCTGGGGCTGTTGTGAGCAAAATGCAGGACCCAGCACTTGGCCTTGTTAAAGCTCATAAAACTGATCTCAGCCCGTCAATCTACCCTGTCCAGACCCCTCTGAAGGGCCTTCCTGCCCTCAGACAGATCAACTAATTTTTGAGGAAAATTTTTTTCTCTGAAAGAGTGGTCAGGCACTGGAATGGCCTGCCTAGGGAGGTGGTTGAGGCACCATCCCTAGCGCTGTTCAAGAAGCGTTTAGATGAGGTGCTAAGGGATTTGATTTAGTAGTTGGGTAGGGATAGTGATAGGAGGATGGTTGGACTAGATGATCTTGTAGGTCCTTTCCAACCTTATGAACCTATGAACATCTCCTCCCAACTTGTTGCTAACTGAGGATACATCCAAACACCTTTTCCAGATCATCAAAAAAGATACTAAACAGGATGGGTTCCAATAGAAGTCCCTGGGGAACAGTAGTCGTGGCTGGTCACAAGCTGGATTTAACTCCATTCACAAATTTCAGTTATTTTTAACCAGAAGAAGCTTTTACTTTAATTTTTATGGTAGATAAAGCGGGAAAGACAGGAGTAAATCCTTCCAGGATGAGACAGCTCAGGGTCTGAAGCAGAAAGCAAAGCTGTTTCTTCCCATACTAACCACCAGAGTTCTGCTCTTTCCTATTTGGACCCAGTCACCAACTTCAAATACTTACCTCTCCCACATACCATCAGAAAAGATTTTCTTGCATCCAAATTTCCAAGCACTTTGTGTTTATTCCCAAGATTTTCTTCAGCACAGTGATGGCTAGAAATCTGTTTAAAACGAAAGCCCTAGTTCCTCATTTCTTGACCATGGATACGGCAGCATTAGAACAGACAGTGTTGTTTTGAGATGTAGAAGTTTCATCACAAGTGAGCAGCACTGCTCCTTCACACTTCTGCCAGTATTCCTGCAGCTAAGGAGTAATATCCCATGACTCTTAAGAGATTCTGAGACCTGCCGTCTTCCACACTTGCCCTAGCCCCCTCTACCCTTTCATTATGGTAACTTAAAGAAATAGGATGATGTTAACCTATTGGAAAGTTATCTTGTTTCCTGACTTTCTCACTGCGTTTTGCAAAAAGTTAGAGTTTTGCTATTAGTCTTAATAAAACACCTCATGGTTCTAGCCCTACAGACAGCATCGTGGCTGCCAGAGACCCTAAAAGGAGCTACAGACTTCTTGAGCTGACCGAGCAATCCCCCGAGACAGGCTAGGCCATATGATATTTCTGATTGCTTTGAACCTGCTGGCAATCCGGCATTAGAGCTTAGAGATTTACTCAACATCTACGAGCACAGCAAAGCTTCCCTAATCTGCAGTGGCCAAGAGATGCACTGAAAGCAAACAGGAATTTGTTGGACTGTGTCTTTCTGGCAGGGCTATTTCCCAGCAGTTTACTCTGAGCTTTGTAACACTTCATACACGTTCACAAATGCGCAGCGGTATTCAGAACAGTTTTTGGCACAAGTGAGTCACTGCTGGACTGCCTGCCATTAAAGCTTCCACCAAGTTGCATACAGCATACAGATATCTGCATTGGAGCTGTACATGTGACTACAGCTCATGTAAGATTTCCCAAACTCGTTCTGGTTTGTGTGCAGTAATGGGATGGGTTTCTGCATGCACTGCAAGAAAAACACTGAGGAGCTTTGGAATTTGGTAGCCTGAGTTCATGCAGTGAACTCAATGCCAATGAGGAAAATGCCAGGATGGGCAGAGACAGAAACACAGCTTTTGTGCTTGTTAAAGCAGCATTTTACCTCATGTTACAAAGAAACTGGATCACATGGAAAATATGAGTTTTTTTCCACATAAAGGCATGGATTTGAAAGGATTCAGAGCTTTGGTTTAGCTGGATGTAGATGTTTTTAGACCACAGAAACTTCAGGAAAAGAAAAAATAAAAGAAGAAAAAAGCTCTTGTGACAAAGTAATTTTTAAGCACTCTCTGATGCTGCTCACTGCTTGTGACTGGGTGAGCAATGTCCTAGAACTGGCACTCACTGTGTTGCAGTACATCTGGTTCTTGTCCCAGCAAGTCTGAGAGGTGTGAAAATGAACACTGGCTGTTTCCAAAGGAAGTTCAGCTCAGGTTTCAGCCAGAGGATTGTGTTCTGGTCTCACAGCTCGCGGCAGGATGCAACCACCCTGCATGAGTGTCAGTCTCTGGAAGACCTCTGGCCACCTGCTCGAGCATCCATCTTTGCTCCCAGCTTATTAGAAGCACCCTGGGATTTGCTGTGTAGGAGTGGCAGTCAGTGCATGCTTTGTTCTTCCTCTGTTTTTGGAATCTTCACAATATCCCAGGAGAAAGAGGGAAGGCGTGCAGGTTTCCTCACACAACGCTGAGGCTCTGACCGGATTTGCCTCCCCCAGCCTGCAACACAGTGCTCCCACCCCAGTCCCAGCTGCCCAGGCTTCTAGGAACAGCTTTCCCCCATGGACAGTAAGTGAGTAGGACCCCGTTGCAGGGCTGCCATGGTGGTGAGTGGCCCTGACCACAGGGCTGAGCCTGAGGGTGGGCAGCAGCTCATGGGAAGTCTTCTCGCTGCCCCAGCCATGGGGGATGGGCAAGGGGTGAGTAGGTCGCTGTGTTGGTGTACCACCATGGGAAGATTGGCCTTCTTTCTTCCCTCTCTGCAATTCTTTTTTTATTAGAGCTACTTCATGGGTATCATTACGTTAGCTCAAAGCAAATCAGTGCTTTAAAAAGCTGTCACAAACGAATGACAGGTATTTATGACTAAATCCATTTTAGTGCTAAGTACACAACGAGCTGCTGCTCAGGGCTGTCCCACTCTGCACCCCAAGCACCTGCTGGATGCTCAGGGCTGCAGCCCCAGGTCAGCAAGGTGCAACTGGACATGCAGCCACAGTGAGCTCAGGCAGCAGCCATACAGTGTGAGTCTGGATGTCAGAGGGGCCCTGCACTGCACTAAAGTATTTAGAAAGTATGGCAGTTGTATAGATGTAATTATAATACGGCGAGCAAAAAGTAAGTTGAGAAGTGTTGTTTTTCACCTTAGCAAAATGAGTTGTCTTCAACTTGCTGAAATTTGGAAGTATTTGTAAATAAATGTTTTCCTACATATTTTCCCTCAGTTAGAAAGACAAGACAAATGTATTGTGCATATATACCTAGTTTGTGTTGAGTTTCAATCCTCAGCCTTCTCTCTCTTGTACCAAATCTAACCCTTGTTGTTGTCCTTGTTTCATCAGACAGTTACAAGTAATGAAGATGAAACCCTTAAAGACGTGCCTGGAAGTGAGTAATTCCTTCAAGGAGCTGACCTGCTTGGGAAGCACGTCATACAAAGGAAGAGAGAGTTTTTATCAGGTGGCTAGGTCAGGGCTGATGCCTCAGAGAGGCCAGAATTTCCCTTCCTCTTACACACTGCCCTTCTCAAAGAAGTATGTGTCTACATTTAGAAGTTAATCCACTTTCTGAATGGCATACGCTTGATAATCTACTAACTTCCTGGGGATAAAATTAGAGTACATTGTATTCTGATCTCAGTGATCTGATTCTCCCAGTGCTAACTGGTTGGTGTGCCAGGATATTCTGCAGAGAAAAAGAATTAGAGAATAGTGCCTGTATAAGCCTCTGATGTAGGCTGGGGATTTAAAATATAGATATAAAAACTCCTCATAAGCAGTAGATATTTTTTGTTGAATGATAAATTTTCCATGCAGGATAATAGTGATCCCTTAGTATCTTATGAAACTATAAAATGATGTTGATTAGAGACCAAACATAACATAGAATCCAAGTGACTTTAATACATAATGTAACCAAAATACACATGGTAACTAAAATATAATACATAAAGCATATATACATCAAATATGATGTATGAAAAATAGTTAAAATATGTTAAACATAGCATATAATGCATGTATCATAATTACATATTCATATATGTCTGGTAAGTTTCAATAATCTGCTACTCAGATTTTTCTAAACAGTACATGCTTCCTGTCTCTTCCCTATTCTTGACCTCGACAAGTATGCATGAACACTCTTTTTAGGTGCATACACACAAACTGTATGCGTGTATAATTTATCCTCCAGAAGCCTCAATTATCTATATCCTTTCCATTGTTTAAAATCAGAACATATAACACTGTTCTCTCTTAAGTATCCCTGTCACACATCCTGTGCTTTTCCCACACATCGTAAGGATTTACAACATCTTGCCACCAAACACTCCACCCTACTTAAAGCAATTCTACATTTTAAGTGAAACAAAATAATTACTCTAGAGCTTTTTGCTAAGTTCATGATTCCTCTTTGCCTGGAGAACCTGAACTCTACATCATACTCTGTTTTTGGAAGGAGCAGAAGTTCCTGGCAGCGCATGTATGTGTGGTATTTCTTCCTACATTTTTGCTGGTATTAGATGATCTGTACTCTGGTTCCTTAAAGCAGTAAGCCTTCTGTTCATTCCCAGCAGTAATCAGGGTTTTATTAAGGATAATATAGTACCTGATACTTCACATCTGAAGTTTACATCTGAGTGCTGGGAGTTCCAAAAACATCTGAAACTTGAGTGAACTCCGCAGTGAAGAAGGAATGTGAAGGCTTTAACAGAAAATAGCATTTCAAAAATAATCCTTCTCAGGACATTCTTCTGTGTTTTAGTTAACCATGAGAGGGAAAAAGACAACACTTTTCCTCTTTCAAATTTCTCTTTAGCACACAGTTATTTTTCTTTTTTAATTGTTATCCTGATGTTACATGTGCACATAACTGGTCACTGCTCCCATTCTTGTAAAAGAGGACAGGAAATAGATGGGCAATTTCATGGAAGGCGATCTGAAATTTTCTAGTTACAAATGTTTGCGAGTTTTTTCATCATTTATCATAATTTTCTGTATTATTTTCAGTATTATCATCTGTAAAAAGAGAGTTGGTAAGTGAAGTTAGTGAGTTAGCATTGTCATTCCAGAAGGAACAGGGTGACCTGCACAGGGAACAGCTAGTGCAGCCTGCTAGTGCAGCTGGGATGTTAAGCCCCATGTGTATGACCTGCTAAGCCCAAAAACTAACATCACCTATTATTTTGCAAAACAGTACCTGTACGATTCAGGCTTTTGCTTCACGTTTCAGGCTTCTGTATGTTAAATGGAAAATTCCTAGGCTTTGGAGACAAATTCTTGTGCTGTGGAAGAGGGCAGATGGGACCACTTGGCCATCTCTTCCATCTAAAGAACCCTTTTTTTTTTTAGTTAATCTAACTTATGTTAGAGGATAAGGCAGTCAAGATCAGATTAGACTTGGAGTATGTTAAACTGACTCCAAGCACATCTTTACAAAAAAAAAAAAAAAAGAAAAAGAAAAAAGAAAATCCTGCTAATAATGTATCTTACCTAGTACTTCCAGACTGGTTTATAATTTGGATGAAGAAGGCAGCTGTTTTCTGAGACATAAAGAGTGTATTCTCTCCTTTAAAACAAAGTCAAATAAGTTCTCTTTTTATTTGCCAGTTTTTAATATGTTCACCATTTCTGCTACGTGATAAATGCATGTGTTTGGACAATACAGGGCATACTATATTATATTTCCTGATATTTTTATTTGGGTATTTTCAGAATATCTTTCCCCAAGAAGTAAATCTTGCCACAGTAATGTAGACTGCTGTCTAGAACTCTGTTGCTTTAAGGTGATTAAATAGTTGCCATAAAATATACAAAGGATTTCTGTAAAATCTGTGAAAAACATGGCAATTAAAAAAAATTATACCTCCTCAAAATGACTTCTCAAGTGAATGATCATTCTGCATATATCTGTGTATTAAAATATACCAACATTTTCAGTTGTCATGTGGCAAAATATGACAGGAATAACTTGTTTTTCTTAAACCTTCTCATCATGGCATGACTTCTTCCAAAATCCTACTATTTTTTTTTTTGTTCCAAGATGACTATTAGTTAATACCCATCTGCAAACATGGTTTCAGGGGCATGAAGCTGTCAGGAAGTCCTAACTGTTTAGGCAGGCTGGCGTCACTGGCTGCTGTGACACCTCTGGTGGGATTTCTAGAGAAAAGTCCTGGAGAGTACGACATCGATAGAACATCATGGTTATATTTTCATGCAGAATAATATGTAGAGGTGGGCTGCATCCGTATCTACAAGTGGGTTCTTCAGTGTTCACCTGCAATACAAGCAAAAACATACTAAGGGTTTGCATATTTGTCATGGAATCGTAGGATTCTTAGAGCAGGAAGGGAAGAGCCCCATGCAGTCCAACTCCCTGCAATGAGCAGGGACACAACAGCTGGAGCAGGATGCCCAGAGCCTGATCCAGCCTGGTCATGAAAGTCTCCAGGGATGGGGCATCCACTACATCTCTGAGCAACCTGTACCAGTGCCTCACCACCCTCACTGTAGAAGATTTTTTCCTTATATCCAACCTAAATCTCCCTCATTTAAACCTGAAGCCATTTCCTCTTGTTCTGTCACCACACTCTGCTGAAGAGTCTGTCCCCTTCTTTCCCATAGCTCCCCTCTAGATACTGAGAGGCCAATTATTATCTCTTTTTAACAACACACCCTTGAAAGAATAAACAGGGGAAAACAAATGAAAATGGGATTTGACTCTGGCTACCACTAGAGTGCTCCTTCGTTGATTCAAAGTAAACAGCACTTCAGCCACATAAAACAGATGCATTTAGTACCAAAACCTACCTGTTCCTGGACATAGGTAAATATTTTATTGGCATCAAGTTATCTACTGCTGTAATATGCATTGAAAATATCCTAACAGAGCTGTGTGTGATGCTGCGAGCAGTGTCCTGTTCCCCTCCTGTCACATCTGTGTCTCTACTGCTGGCTTTGACAGCAGAGGTGTAGAAACAGAGCAAATAGATGTGGAGAGAGTATACCTGTTCTTCTCCAGAACCATTAATGTGTTCAGCAGAGCCCCTCACAAGGGCTGCTCGGTGATTTCCTTCATGGGTGTAAAGGCACGAACTGAAAGAAGCCCAGGGTTGGATGTAGCATGAGGGATCTGAGGAGGCCACAGTAGCTGTAGTCTGAATTACAACTAAAGAGCTGTTAAGGTTCGGTGTACCAGAGGCAACCATCACCACTGATCTGTTAGTTCTTAGGAGTACCTAAGGCAGGTCCATCAGGAATTGTCTGTGGTAAGAGTAGTCTCATTCTTTTTGTAATTGCCTCAGAACCTCATGTTTAAAATCCCGTGTGCCAGCTCTCTTAGGCAACAGCATAACTGGTTCCTGGTGTGACAGCACTGCCCAGTGCCCAGGAGAAGCCATGGTCCTGCCTGCTTCAGGACACTAAGCCAGACAGAGACCTACTCCTCTGAGAATACCAAGCATATATTATATTACAGCACTATTTGGCAATCCTTGACCTGACAGCGGGTTTTCCACGGGTAGAACTCTGACACCAAGCAGCTGCTTGCTCCCAGACCCCACAGCACAATCTCTGCATGTCTGTCCTATAGAGGCCTCAGGCAGGGGGGCCTCGTTGCAGGATTTTTACACAATAGATATGTTTAAGAAGTTGGGCTTCATATGCCCAGGGTGATAAAGCCAGACCAGCTGGGGGTAGCCTCCCAAGTTCTGTCACTCCTCAGATTTTTGCTAACAAGCACTGTTTCTTTTCCACACCCCAGTCGGTCAGAATGCCTGCCAAGAATGAGAGTTTTGGCACCTGAAAATCCTCACATGACTGGAATTTTGCCTTTCCCACAAAAAAACCCAAAAAAAACCAAGGAGCTTTGGCATGTGTCCGGAAAAAATGATCTGAAAAGCTGCTAAGTGTAAAGGCATTCTCATCTGCTGGAATCGCTGTGATTTCTTTCCAAGTACTCTGCTAAGCTCCCAGTGTGTGTCCTGCCTTCAGGAAGGTATTTTTCTATCAACTCATAAAGTAGTGGAGTATGAAATTCTCTAAAGCATCATCTGCTCTGAAAAATCACACCAGAGCCCTGTTGCTCAGGTGAAACAGAGAGGTGAGTAAGACTCAGGGCTGTGATGTGTTTCTTCAAAATACTGCAAGTCACTATCAGAGCTGTTAATGGGATAGGGGAATTCATGATGTGTGTGTGCTGATGGGACGTGCTTCTCAGAAGCCCAGCAGGCAAGGCCAGGGGGTCATGCAAAGTGTGAGAGATGTCCACCACGCAGGTTTTGTTCCTGATGATCTGAACTGCTATGAAATCAATTCTTTGCCTGTGATCACTGACAAAATCTGACAACATCTGTTGACCTTCACGAGAATGCAGAAAGGATTCTGAGAGTACAGCATATGTACATGGGACATACATGCATGTCCCTTTTTCTAGCTGAGTCAAATGGGATAGACTGGCTTTTGCAGCGATGCTGACTCAGTTTAAGCAGGATGACTGCCCTCCGTGGAGCAGTGTATTACCTGCTGGCGAGCACAAGGTGGCACAGCAGAGCAGGACTACAGTCCGATGAACGAGAGGAATGCGAGAGATGCTATTCATGTTGCAGTTTTCATCTTATCTCAGCTATCCCTGCACATTCAAAGATACTCTGAGTTACTCTCAATGATGCCCCAAATCTCAGTCCTTCCCTTTACAACCACATTTGAAGATTTATCTTGTTTCTGTTTTGCTTATTGCTGGAATTTCTAAGCCTTGCTGTACATGCTTGGCGTTTCTTCAATTGTTTCACTTTTTGCATCATCTAGTTTTTCCAGAGGTTACCTAAGGAACATGACACAGTCTAATCATTTCTTTGCTGCAGTGGAATACTGGCCCTTTAAGGCCAGAAGGGATGTTTTGCAAGATCAGTTGCTCATCTGCCTGAGGGAATCTGCTTAAAAACATTTGAAGTAGTCTCTGCTAGAGAAAAGAGTGTCTTGGGAGCTATTAAGCTCAGGGGCAAGTTAGAATGGAGGGCCACAGATCCCTTTAAGGGCGTAGAATGAGTCTTGTACTGGAGCGATATAAGGTTTCTCCTTCTCTCATCTGGGACAAAGATATGTCAGTGTTCTGAACCTCGGAACTCAGAGTGATTGGATGAGTGAAGAGTTAACCAGGTATGTGAAGGAAGACTGAGCTAATGTGTGCTCTACAAGCTTGGAGAAAAGCCCGCTGATCGTAGCTGAAGGGAAGCAGGGGGTTGCATTCTAAATCAAGGAAGTTGGGATTGGAAAGGGAAATTGAGGGATGCCCTGAAGCATTCTTCATCTAGCCTGACCGTTTAGATTGCTGTAACCTTGATGCTGAGGTTATTTAATTGCTCTGCTTCAACATTATCACGCAGAGCTGATTGTTCTAGCTGGTTAAGTAGACTGGAAATTAGCTAGGAATTTTTTCTTGGAATGACTTGCAGATGGACAATAAATGGCTTGAAATAAATAATAAATAAATAAACAATAAACAATAAATTGGCAGAATAAATAAACAAACAATAAATTGAAATAAACAATAAATTGGCAGCACAAGGCACAAAACATAATTTATTCCAGCCGTCTGCCATGGAGTTATTCAGAAACTCCCATGAAAAAATACAGTTTTAAAATACCATAGTCACTAGTTGGCCCGTTTTTAAAATATCAAACTATTTTGCAGAATGGATGTTCATTTCCCAGCCAGCTGAGTTTCTCGGGGCATGTGTCATTTCTGAAGAGCAACTTGAGCACGCTGCTGCCTGCTACCAAAAGTAAGTACTATGATTGCTGTTTGGAAGCACGTTTTGTAGTAAACTTCCCATAACACTGGTGGTACTGGGTTGGATTGCAGTCCTGCTGAAGACTGACCATCCAGATGGAGAGTCTGCAGCTATGATGGTGACCCATGAGTTATGGGTAACTACTGAATTTTCCATAACCCAGCTGGGCACAGATCAGCACACTGGGATGTGACCTGACAGTGATGTTGCCAGAAGGTCCCTGTGTAAGAAAGACAATCTCCCACGTGGGGAATCAAGAAGCTGTACTGTGAAAACATTTTCTGCTGTTATAAGCTACATCTGCCAGAGAACGCTGTGGCAGCACAATATCCTGCATGCTGTATGACAGAATACCTGTGCTGACAAAGCGCTGTCCCAGTCTAAGCTGCTAGCTCTTCCTTTCCTCATGCTGCACAATAGAAAAGGCACAGAAAGAAAAAAGACAAAGCCTCTTGAACTTCCTCTTTGCCAGAGAATCACAGTCATGCAGTCATAACGGGGTCCGTGTTTGTACTGCTGGGGATCAGATCTGTTTATATTTGTCCCCATAATCCAATGACAAATTGCAAATGTTCCCAGCCTTCCATAACTGTATCACATGTAGTATCACCATGCAGTAGGTTTCTCTACCTTCACGTCTCTATTCCTTCTTTGAATCTTTTCTTTCTGCAGACACATCCTAAAAACTTACAGGCCAGAGGTGAATTAGTATTTTGGCCAGAAACTGCAGCACAGGAGGTTCTGCACGAATGTGCACAAGAACTTCTTTACGGTGAGGGTGACGGAGCACTGGCACAGGCTGCACAGGGGGGCGTGGAGTCTCCTTCTCTGGAGATATTCAAGACCCACCTGGACACCTACCTGTGTGACCTGGTGTAGGGAACTGCTTTGGCAGGGGGTTGGACTCGATGATCTCTTGAGGTCCCTTCCAACCCCTATGATTCTATGGTTCTATGATTTCATGAGCATGTAAGCAAACAGGATTATCACAGTGTAATAACATAACTGACAAATTGGATAGAGTCTTCCCCCACTCCATCCTGGCCCATTTTTAATGCCAACTGACTTGAACAACATTGTTCCAACATGTTTTTCCTGGGAGGAATAGTGTCTGAGCTTTGTTGTGCTTTTGTAGGTACCTAGCTGTCCCTGTGAGTTACAATATCATCGCATACTCAGTGCATGTGATTACATGGGCAGGACTGGGCTGTCAGAATTTGTATCTGTAATCTCTGGTTCCAAATGAAGTTTGCTGTTTTGCTGTTTGCAGCTTGTTCCCATCCTCATTGTCTGCTTCACAGCTCACGTTCATCCTCTGAGTCAAGGTCACAGACAGACTGAAAATCAATTTCAGCCTCCATTCTGCCTTCCTCAACCTTAATTCTTATCTCTGCAAAAGAGCTGCCAGCACAGACCTATATCTAACGCACTGAGACAAGTTCACATGTGCAAAATCTTTGCCAAATAGGAGGCCTGTAATTAAGTAGTCTGTAAATAATCACTTCTAGCTATCACAAGCCTTTCAGATTATTTATACTGGATACTTATTCAAATCTTGTCAATGCTGCATTTTGCTGAAGTTGATTGAAATGGTAATGAAGGCAGTAAGGCCTCTCAAATTCTTCAGTTTGTCAAAAAGATGTAATTTACAGGCAGTTAGCAGTGTCACAATTGCATCTGGCTCATCAGCTGCAAAGGACTCGCTAGCTGTGTCTGCTGGCTTGGACTGCAGTGAATCCTGCGTCATCCTTGTGCGGCACATTTGTGATATGTTTGTTGACCTGCTAAAGTTGGGGTCAGCAAAGACGACCCTAATAATCACTTTAGCAGGTATCAGATTGGTATGAGCATGTTTGCAGTCATTTTCCCTAAGCCAGCTCCTTCTATTTTGCTGGGCACAGCCCAGTAGTTTTCCGGACTCCACAGTGCTCTGCCTTAAAATTCTCTCAATGTTTTCACATCCAGATTGTGTCTGCATCTGGTCTGCTTTGTGCATAAAATCATTTTATTCACATGACTTACACTCTAATTCATGTTCTGCTCATTTTACTTCCAAATATCGAAATTGTCCATTCCCCTGGCTTTGGTAAGCACAATATTGTCTATTATATCCACTCAGAATGCTGTCAGAAAGCTGGTATTTTTCTCTCTGATTATTTTAGCCCAAATATCAGTTGTTTTGCATGTGTTCCCTGACCTCTTTTACACTGTAACAAGAGCATTTTGTGGTAAACCTCCCTTCCAAGTCTTCTGATGGCCAGTCTCTACATTGTCAGTTGTCTCCTATATCCAGGTAGACTAAGCTAGATATTGATTCCCATTTATGATTAATCAGCAGTACTACTCTTCATTTGCTCCTTGTTACAGTTCCAATGAAATGAGTAATTTAATATTATGCTCTATGCAGCTTGCTCTGTTTGGAAGTCCACCCTGAAAGTAAGAATACTAGCTGGCACTTCAGTTT
Organism: Cyrtonyx montezumae; assembly: GCF_038088225.1. Taxonomy (NCBI): domain Eukaryota; kingdom Metazoa; phylum Chordata; class Aves; order Galliformes; family Odontophoridae; genus Cyrtonyx; species Cyrtonyx montezumae. The sequence goes on along the minus strand of NW_027072056.1, from coordinate 1,253,373 downwards.
CTGATGGGCAAACTGGTAGTGTCTTGTTGTTTCCAAATACTTGCACAACTTTCAGTAACCATCTGTGGGTATTTGCTTTCTATTCATGTAATCATAGAGTTGTAGGATGGCTTGATTTGGAAGGGACCCTAAGGGTCATCACATTCCAACCCCTTGCCACAGGCACGGCCACTAACCTCCCGATCTGGTACTAGACCAGGTTGCCCAGGGCCCTGTCCAACCTGGTCTTGAACACCTCCAAGGACAGAGCATCCACAGCCTATCTGAGCAGCCTGTGTGCCAGCACCTCACCACTCTCTCCGTGAAGAACATCCTCCCTTACATCCAATCTAAACCTTCCCTCCTTGAGCTATTATCCTTTCTAGAGTCAATTTCTGTCTCTTTGGGACATAAACCTCTAAACTGATCTTTGTTTTCTCCTTAGCACAAGGGGAGAAGAAAGGTAAGTGGAAAGAAAATCAGACATTGGAGTTTGGAATATATAGGCACAGTGGCAACAGGAATGTTGACACGATCATCACTCTCTGATTTTAAAAAACTAAAATTGAAATTGTCTCTTTACTGAATATTGTCTATGGTCGACTAACCTTGATGTGTTTTAATAAGGCCAATTGTTGTGATACTTCCTTGGTAGTAAAGAGACCTGCTATTAGATCTATATGATAATGGGCATTTAATACATTTCATGAAGCAGTGATGTGACACACAGATAAACCAACATGGAACAATTTCAGATTTAAATAAAGTGAATGCTTTTGTTCTCAGGAGCAAATGAATTTAATTCGAAAGGAAGGAAGGGAGGAAGGGAGGAAGGGAGGAAGGGAGGAAGGGAGGAAGGGAGGAAGGGAGGAAGGGAGGGAGGAAGGGAGGAAGGGAGGAAGGGAGGAAGGGAGGGAGGGAGGGAGGAAGGGAGGAAGGGAGGAAGGGAGGAAGGGAGGAAGGAAGGAAGGAAGGAAGGGAGGAAGGGAGGAAGGAAGGAAGGAAGGAAAAAATTGAGATAGAGAGAAATCACAGGTGTTACATATGATGTTAGTGGTTCTATTTGAGAGATGATGAAATAGGGCAAATCCACCACTACTTCTATCTAAAAAGTATTGGGTCACATAGCTTTCAAAGATGAGAAAACAAAATGGAACCATTTCCAACTCAGAACTGAAGCTAAGTTGTAGAACCTTTAGCAGAAGAATGAGACTGCTTGGGGCAGCTTCTTGTATTGACAGAGGAACGTTTTCTTCCAGGAACCCATGGGAAAGGTTCAATCTTGCATATCAGAACCCTCACTGAATGGCAAGGCTTGCAAAGACATTAACAGGGTCACATGCACTGCTTTTGTGGCAGGGGTCTGAAAGCTCATCGATATCTCAGGAGTTTTCTGTGCCACCTTCAGAAGGAGATGATGAGCTCTGAGCCTGTGTAGCTCTCATGAAGAGATTTTAGGACATACTCATATTTTCTACAGAAGATAACTGTATTATCAGAGAAAACTACGCCCTCAGAGGGGCTTATCAGCTGATGAAATTTCTTGTTTTGCTGAAGCTATCTGATTTCTGTGTTACAGAACAAATAGACTGAGGAGTTCATCTGCAACTCTGGGGCTTTAAAAACTTTTATGGTGTTTAAAGAGCAGTAGTCTAGATATGCCCTACAAATCATACAGCTGAAGAGACCAAGAAAGCTGCTTAAATGCCAAAATTTAGGCCAGGCAGTCCAGGTTTGAGGTCTTCTGATAGCTGTTCAGATGACAGTAACATCCAGTCCAGTAAGAATGTGGTTGTGAGGGAAGCACTGCTCTTGTCACCATGTTCAGCGCTTCACTGGGACTGCAGACTTCCTCATTTGTTACCAGCAGGGCTGTCAGGGAAGCTGGGGCAGCTCAGTGAGGCTTCTCAGGACTTTGTGTCTTTAGCCACTGGGGATCCTACCATGTGCTTTTCCCTTTCCAATCCTGCAGGCTAATTTGTTCCATTGGCATCAGTAATACTGCCTCTAGATGACCTTCCCACACCTGGTAACTGTCTCTAATCATAATTCACACATTTGACCTTCTAACAAGCACCCTAAGCATTAAAAATATATGAGCCCTTGGTAAGGAGGGACAGCTGAATGGCTGCAGTAACACTGAAACTGTGGTGGACCTGAATTATTGATAGAAAGGGTGGTTTTACTTTCCTTTTAGCTACTGAATAATAGATTAAAAGCTGCACAATAAGATTATTTTCATTACTCACATAAATGACTCGTTCATTTACCAAGTGTGAAGAGAATATATGAAAAGTGACCTGGGATGGCAAACATATTACACTTTAGAAATTCATTTCTAACATATTTATTCACTTTGGATCTATTTTCCAATGAATGTTTTGTTTTAAAAGACATATTGGGGAACATTTCCTATAATTTTGAAACTACGAAGATAGTTTTGATTTCCTTGCCTGTAACTGATGCTGTCAGTGAAGTTTATCAATAGAGAAACTGATGTGTTCTTTGTTAGTGGGTGCACATGCTAACCTAAATATAAAATCACATTGAGCAGTTAGAGTTACCAGGCAGATTGATCCCTGTGTATCTGTTCCTTACAGCTGTTCTGGTTTTGAATAGCTCACTATTTCTATGTGCTGTATGCAACACTGAGATGACACCATCTGCATAGCACTATGGATGTATTGAGTTTGTTCAGTTTTGCTTTTCCTATTCAGCGTGACTGCAGTAAAATAACCCCTATGTAAGTGTTTGCAGGAATTAATAGTCCATTTGGCTTTCTACACTGCCTGGGGCTATTAGATCTCCTGTCTGGTTATTAATGTACCCAGCAAGAGTCCTGTTGCAGATTCCTGTTAATCAGCAGCATTCTTACTGTTGGCCTTATCGTGCCTGCCCTGAACGGTCAGTACACAATTGCTTCAACATTTCCACTTGTGCTGCTCTCCCTCGGGGCTGCGTGTTGTTGACTTCAAACTGGACAGCTCCTTTTCTATCAGCTTCAAACTTTCTGCAGCACAGACTCAGCGATGTCTGTTAGGCTGCCTGGGCAGCTTTCTATTTATATCCATTTTGGAACAACTTTGAAAAGAGAAAGGAAGAGCAGGTTTCTTGAAATTGAAATTATTCAAATTCTTTTGTTGCAAGCACTGAGAAAGGTGACACTTCCAGAAGAGTTTCCTTTCTTCTGTTCATATTAGTAAAAGAACTAAGAATAATACATATATAATACATACAGCTATGAGCGTGGCCTCAGATAAGTGTCTTAAAATGCTATATTTTAGTCACATATTGATTTAGAATCCGCTCACATCACTTGAAAGATCTCCATGGGTTTTAGACAGTTTAGAATATCTGCTTTTGGGAGGCTTTCTATTCAATATGGCAAATCTGGTTTTGTTTGAGGCAGAATGGTACCTATTAGCAGCCACACAGGCTTGTTTTCTTAGACACCTTCAGCTGATACAGGGTAAACAACTTCAGTGCACTTCTAAACACAGCCTTCTAACTATCCCGAGTCAATCCCCGTGCATGTTCAGTTTACAAGTTCTCAACAGGGCTGTCAAGATTTGATAAATGTTGTTTTGCTGAAATCTGGTGAGGGGAGCAAGGAGCTACTCTGAGTTCAGTGTGAGTAGCCTGCAAAGTGACTCTCCAAGGGTAGAATAGAAACATGTACCACTGACCTACTTAGTGCTGAAAGTCTCCATATTCCATTTTTGATGAGCTGACCTGCTTAAAGCCCTCCTTATTGCACACACTTAGTGCAGTGTCAGGGGATTCCAACAGTTCTTTCATTTCTAGACTAATGTAATTAGAATCTCTCTGCTTTATAGTCCAGTATTTCCATCCAACAGGACACGTACAGGTGAAATACACATACCGAGTCCGAATTTGGCACTGACATTTTATGTTTCTTCCTTAAAGACAAGGCACAGCACCAGAGCGTGCTTGTCTTTGTTAAAGAAACTCAGTCACCTCTGATGAGCTAAAACAGCAAGCTGCTGTCCTGATAAAACTGAGAAGTTATTCTGAGAATTTAATTGTGTATCTTAAGAATATATTTTCAGAACTTCCTTTTGGGTCCAGTACATGTCATGCAGGTAGCTGGAGATTTGAATGCAGAGTGACATCTACTGAGGGAGTGTGTTTTAATTTTGTAAGCTACTTTCTTGGTTTTTTTGATGGCCAGTGCTGGGAATGTGATGAATGTTGCTGTCAGTTATGTGTGTAGCAAGAAGCAGGGGAGAAGGAAGTCCTCCTGGGCTATGCTTAGCAATGTCTGTGAGGTACAGACAACAGTATGTCTGCACTGAGCTAAGTTATTTAAGCACTGCAGCTTTGTTATTTAGGAACTGACTGTATGGCTGTATGAGTTTAACTTAATAGCAGACTCTTAAAAAAAACAGGAAGGCGAGACAGTGAGTCAGTCCAGGACAGATCCTGCTAAACACTTCAGGGTAGGCAAAGGACAAATGCCCAAATTATTTCCTTTGAGCTTCATAACATCTGGGCTCCTGCCAAGGTGAATAGCTGGCATTGCCAGTGACGGGGTACAACAGGTCACAAGTGTGGTGAACTACAAAGCAGATTTTATGCTGTGACACGAGGGAGATCTGCTGAAGGAAAACGAGTGTCTGCTGCAGGCTCCTGCAGAGTACTAAGCAAAGCCACCCCTGGGTTTTCTGCTAGGTGAAAATCTCCACATTATATTAAATATTCTGCAAACCCTGGAGTGTTTTAACATACTTCTTTCCGGGCACTGTTTGTATTTTTCTTAGACTCAATATTAAGCACACTACTCCTACGTGAAGACCTACAGGTCTTTCTGTTAACAGTTACAACCAGGTTATTAACAGGATGCTGGTAGCATGAGCCACAGCCATTGCATTCAGGCAGGTCTGCTTAGGCAGTGACAGCAATCAGACCTGGTACTTGTGCTGCTGAGCTACTCTGAAAGTAGCTTCAACCTAGAGGTAAATGCACAGGTAGAAGCACAAATGCATCTAAGTATCCTTCAGTAGCACATGAGCTGTACACAGCACTGCACTGAATGGAGGAGAGAAGAATTCTGTGCCATCTTTTCTTCCGTTTCAGTCACGAGTGCAGGCTGCTCTAGGGCTTTCTTGTTTCAGATCCTATCGAGGTCGTCTGCCAACTGGAGATGAGCCAGCATCAATGTGTGATTCAGAAATGTTGCAGTTCTCTGATAACACTGTTGCATGAATGTTTATCTCAGCCCTTGGGAAGGTTTTCCATTTTCAGGAAGGCAGTTTTTGGAGTGAGGATCCAGGATTTAGAGTCTTTAATCACACCTAAGAGTCTGATCTACCATTTTCTTGGTCTCCATTACAACTGCTCATCCACCACTTCTTCAAAGAACATTGAGTTGCTGACCTGCTTTCCTCCCATAACCACTGCACAGACTGTTTAGTTGGCCCTCCCCACCACTGTCCAAAAATTAGGACGCAGTCTGTAGTAAACTTGCATGTCCTTTAAATCATGAGAGTATAGAATGGGTTGGACTGTCTGGGATATTAACTCTAAGGGTTCTCTACCACAGTAATTCCAGCTGAATACATCATTCTTTTTGCTCCTCCTCAGGAAGGAAGCACTGGGGAAGGGATAAAAGCAGATGACAAACACAGTTAGCATTTGTGTTTGGTAAGCATTTGTACTCTTGCAAATGAATCAATTAAAAGGTCATTACATTCTAAAATCATTATCTACGGACTATATGGACATCCTGTTTTATTTAAAAGATGAAAAGTAGCTATTTAGGAATCATAAAGGAACGATCTTTTATGTTTTCAAGTTCTCATTTTCATCCCCTAAAGAAATTCTCTCAGAAGATTAGCAGGACAAAGTAGGCAGGATTTTTCTTCTCTATTTTGAAGCAAAAAGTTCTAATAAAAATTTGGAGAGCAGCAAATGAAGAAAAAATGATGTCAAATGACCATCCATTTCATTAAAACATCCCATAATGCTGTGCTTTCATCACCTCATGAGAAATGTTAAAGTAATTGTATAGCCTTAACAAGGAAAATTGTTAATATTCCTGTTGTAGATATGTTTGTGCACTACACTGGAAAGGTTACTGTTGAGAATGTGAAAACAATCTATAAATGATACACAAATGGTGAAATGAGAACAATTTGTTATGTCATAGAACACAGGGCAGACATTGATCCCAGACATTGATCAGGCAGTTGATGTAAAGTAGAATTCAATATCACAAAATGTCATAGAGGCCAAAAAGTACGTACTGGTTCAAAATGAGATTAAATAGATCATGGAATATATATCTGTTTGTTACGTCCAATGGCATGAGTATTACTTGCCTTTAGCTTAGATATCTTACTACCACCAAACACCAAAGGATGAGAAACACAAGTGTTTGGTTTATTTATTTGTCCATAACAACCATTGAAGTGAACCTCAATGAAACCACAATTTGGCTGAGCAGAGTCTTTCCAGATTTGGAATTTTGGTAAAAGCACACAGATTTTTAAGCATTTTTTATTATCTTCCTGGGCATAAAAGGCCCAGATTTCCAGAAAACAGTGAAGGCTATCGTTCATAGCACTTTGTATTCTTAGGTATTTATGCACATGGAAATATGATAATGAAATTGCACTAAGTTATAAGTTAATGGAGAGTTCAGAGTTGCAACTTCCAAAGTTATTTGGTGTTAGTGTACAAAACTGAAGGAAGTAATTCCTGCCAATGATCCCTTCCCATCTAATCATGTTTGAAATAAAGTCTTCAGCCCTTAATAAAGGCAAAATCAGCTCCATTGCTAGTCAGCTGTGGTTGGTGGATGTTCTTCCTTTACTTTGGATGGGCTTTTTTCATTGGAAGTGAGTTTAGCCCATTGACAGTAGTTACATCTACTGTGGAAACCTGACTGAAGAGAAATAGTCACAGGAAAATGAAAGTGAGTTTTCTCAAAGAGACAGATGTAGCACCACTGTCCAGCAGATGAGGCACCTGAAGAGCCTCTCATCCATTTGCAACTGCAGTTGGAAAACGTCTGATTTCACCAGCTAGTGGAAGGTAGGTTTAAAAATTTGGGAAGGTGTTCATCTTCCCAGTTTGGGAAGTGAACTGGTGGGAAAGTGAAGAAAGAAATGAAAAATGTGAAGAAATATATGATGCGGCAATCTATAACATTTTAGGGAAGAAAAAATGCAATTGATTATGCTTTGTTGAAAAGTTATGCTATCATAGACTTATGTCTAGGAAACTAAAAGCTTTTTGCTATAAAATGTCAGGAATCTCCTGTCTAAAAGCATAGTAAAGGAAGGTTTTCGACATTTCCATCACCTTGATCATAATCAGACCCTGAACTGACATGCAGATTGTCTTTCTGTCTGCTAGAGAAGGCTCCCTTTATGATGGGATGTGTTTTCCACCGTGGAAAGTTCTGTTCTGGTCTATTATTCATAGTTCTGTTGTGCTCACTTCAAACTGCCATGCCTTCTTTTAACTCCAGTGCTAAGTGGGTGATTTGATGAGAGATAATGTGTTGTTAGATGAAGTTTATTGATTTTTATTCTGTACCTGATTGCCTTATTAGATGAAAATACTTTTTTACATATTTCCTGGGCTGATGGCATTAAATGACTACTGAATCAACATCACATGCCCACAAGTCACCTTAAGGGGGGTTATTCTCCCTGCTTTGGGCAGAAAGGAGATCTGTAAGACCCCTCCTGGAAGTCTTGCAGCTTTGTGTTCAAACAACATATGAAGAAAGACAAAAAGGAAGGTGGATAAGGAACTGCTCTCTCTGCAGTCTCTTTCTTGAGGCTAGACATGAAGTTAATGCTGTTTCTTGTAATGTTATCTTCAGGTCTGCATCTCTTCCTCTCCTGAAGAATCCATGCTAAGAAAGGTGAGAGAGACAGCAGAAGCAGGGCAACAGTGTGGGACTCTGAAGAGGTTGGGTCAGAAGGTTTGAAATAAGTAAATCTCTGCATCCTAGAGGAGAATGCTCAGGGTACATAATTGCCACAGAGCAGTTTTCCTATAAAAAGACTGTTCTCACTGGGATGTTTTGTTGTTGCTTTGTTTGTTTGTTTGCAGACCAGTGGGAAAGCCAGCCTGGGACTTGGTTAGGAATCCTGTCTGCTCTCTGAACAATGAACAGTTTGGTGCCACGGGGTTGTAAGCAAACTCGTCTGTTCTAAATGCTCTCCCAGTTTAAAATACCTTTCCATAGCATTTTTCAAAAGCTTCGTGATTAAAAATAAACTAATAAGAGAAGGTCAGTGGTAATTTATTAAGCCAGTAATTCTTGTAACTCGACATTAAGAGGCAGCAATTCATTGCTAACAATGGTACTGTTGTCTGAGTCCTTCGAGGCAAAGAACCAGAAAACATTTCCAAGCTAATTGGAATCTGCATGAAGTATTCATTCTTTCAATACGTGTAGCGATCCATCAGAAATCAGTGGCTAACAGTGCATTTATTGATAGAAGCAGACCTAAAGACTAAGCAGTTCAGCTGATTTGAGCTCTACAGCTCTTGGGACACAGTGCCCCTTCTGTCACAGACGTGCTTGTATGAAGAAATTATGCGATGGCCGGGCTGCGAAGGAGGTTGTGAAAAGGGGTGTGGAAGGATGGTACGTGACCTGTGCACTGTAGGGAACTGATTTTGGGTAAATCTCTCCATGAAGTTGGAGGTGACTAGCAGATGTGTGACTGCCATTAATGCTCCGTGATCCTGAACTGCTGCATGAACTCCTGCTCCATGAACCACTACACGGCTTGCCACGGTGCTTCACGATGGCAGTGTGTGGAAGAGTGTCGTGCCTGGTGTGCTCTCCCAGAATGTAGCTTTGTCTGAGTTTCTGAGCTCCTACAGCACATCAGGCCAAACAAAAAACTTTGATCCCACTGCAGATCCCTCCTGAAAGCCCATATTATCTCTATTATTCCACTATCCAAGTCTTCCCAGCCCATTAAAACATCCAAAGAATAGAGAGGAAGGAATCTGTGCTTCACAGGAACACAGAAACCAGTGGAAGTGGTCTGGACACCACTTCAATTTTGGAACTGTACTGCTTGCTTCCTCGGTTGCCAGAAAAGGCCATCTGGTTCACAGCATTAACCCTGCCCTAGCCCCGTGGCACTGGTTTTCAGGTGACTTTGTAAGCCAGTTCCTGGCTTGTCTGGCTCTCAGTACAGGTGAAGAGAAACCCATCTGTTCTGTCATGGTCATCTGTTGTTATTATAGGTCTTTTCTGGGTGAAGTAAGCAGCTTTGTAGGATGTTCCTCCAGGAAATTAGTTGTGCCTCTCAAGAAATTGTCTCTAAAGGTTAAAATATGTTACCAGAATGCATGTCATGATTTATTGTTTACTGATGAGTTTCAGCGTAAAGATGTGAATGTTTGCTATGTGAAAAATCCTTACTATTGTCCACATGCAGCCTGGTATGTCCATTTGAAATGCTTTGTTTTCCATTCCTTTTGGTATAATGTAAGGTTTAATATTAGTTAAAGAATTTGAGAAATCATTTATTTATTTGTTTTGCCAGCATGGTCTCACAGACCAGGCAGCTTGGAAGTACAATCACCTGCCTACCCTAAGAGAAGCAAAAAGGGCTGAAGTCCCTCTGCTAGTCAGGATTGAGTCAGTAATTGTTACTATCCAATGCAATTATAACCTTTTTTGTTATGTCTTTAGCTAATAAAGGAAGATAACATAGCTCCTGACATATTAACAGTTCAGCTTATGGGAGAATACTGTCCTACTGAGCACATATGTGATGAGGAGAGGTGACACTGATTTCTGTGGAAAATCCTGTGGGGCTTAGGAGTAGTTTCCTGTCAGTTTACTGGTTGTTAGGCTGGAAATGAACTACAGGACCTGGCACCACAGAAATACAGCTTTCCTAAGAAGCAATTAAGGCATCAACAGGAAGATCAGGAATGGGAAAGGTTTTGGGGCACATAATAGTGGCTGATAAAGACTAGAACTATTCTAGAAGGAAGAAGGTAACCAGAAAAATGGAATTTCCCTTTTCAATTTATGATATGTAGACTTTTTGGAGGGCTCAGAAGAGAACGCTTCAACTTGGTGTTCTGGGGTTACTGCCAGTCCCTAACATATTACAGCATCACTGGTAAAACAGCTGAGAAAATAAACATCCATTTTTCCTATTAAATGAACAAAAAATAGGAAAATAGAAGTTATGAATGGACAGTCAACATTCAGAATAAATTTTATTGAGATAAATTAAAGTTGTCTGGTTTTAGAACTTCTTTTAAGAGGTTACTTCATCAATGGATTTTTCTTTTTAATATTCAGTGGCTACAAGGCCCTTTATTTATGTAAGTTTGAGACATGCTGCAATATAAACTAGTTTTACTTGAGAAGCTCTAAGTTACTCAAGCATTTTACGCTCCCGTATAATTTGATGGCTATTTGATTGAATTACTGTGGTTCATGGGCATTACAATTTCAATATACACTGTTGGGAGCACTGTCTTTACCTTTTATTATGAGAAAGTATAAGCTTCAGTAGTCAAGGGAGCAATAGATAAAATAGAATGTGGGTTCTAAAGTAGTGTGGTGTAAGGCAGTGGGGTTGGCCTTCAGAGCCCTTCTCCTTGTTATTACTTGATTAGAGCTGTCCCTAATCCAGCCTTACCTGAATTTCTACCGTGTTTATAGACTTCAGTCCTACCAAAGAAGTACTATCCAAATTTCTCCTAAGGACATTAGGCTACATAAAATGCTATTAAGAATGTTAGAATACCTCTCATTTGATGGAGTTATCAAAATGGGCTCATTTCATTGAGGATGCTTTACCAGTGCTTCACAGAGATTTGCCTAGAACTTCTGGAGGGGGAAGGAAGAGCAAAGGAGTGTAACGGGGCACATACATTCCTATAGTTCCTCCTGAACTTCAAAATCACAGACCTAAAATCCAGTGCTGAGGTCTCTCTGTGAATACATTTTAGCCTAGATTAAGTTGGAATGTGGAACCAACTCTTGAATGTAAATGCTGCCCCTTCATTCCCCACTGTATTTCTGAAGGGTTGCTAATCATGATATTAAATTCGTTTTTATGTTTTCTTCCTTTTTAAACGTCTGCACTTCTGTATATCTCTATAAAAATTCTTAACATAAACCCCTCATGTTTCTGTCATTCTCATCTTACAGCTCCCAGTCTGAAATAACTGTCATTTTTAAATGAGTCTCATCCATGCTTAATTTGTGTTTGAAGGACAGCACTCAATCATACTCTATTCTTTTTAATAAACACTGAAGGAAATCCAACGTATGTTTCTCTAACAGATTTTTTTTATATGGCTTTTTTTATGTGTTTTTAAGTCAAATAGCTTTTGAACTGTGAAAAAAAGCTAAGGACATTTTTACATTTGTAAGTGTGATTCATTAGATGTTCCAAATTTTTACAGATTATAGTTGAAGAGCTCTGATGAGGGCCGAGATGGTTCAAGCACTGTCTTGTTACTAACTGAAGCTTTAAGAAAGCAATCAAAAAAGAAAAAAAAATTCTTTAATTGCAAACCTGCTGCTTCCTGCCTTCTTTTCGCTGAGTTACTTAGCAAGCTACTTCCAAATACATAACCACTCCTGCAAACTAACCTAACCAAACTAAACTGACTCTGAAAATGTTCAGTGGTTCCTCAGGAAGGAGTAAACTTGTTTGTTTTGGGGGTGGTTTTTTTTGCAAAATGTATTCTGTAGGTGGTTAGATCACCATCGTAATTATAACCAGGTCTGAGGGAGTTGGTTGCTATAGCAACAGTCTATTTAGTGCTTTTTTAAGAAGAAAACCCAACTCGCCTGAATGTTTGAGGGTTCCTCAGGAAGGAGTAAACTTGTTTGTTTTGGGGGTGGTTTTTTTTGCAAAATGTATTCTGTAGGTGGTTAGATCACCATCGTAATTATAACCAGGTCTGAGGGAGTTGGTTGCTATAGCAACAGTCTATTTAGTGCTTTTTTAAGAAGAAAACCCAACTCGCCTGAATGTTTGAGGGAAGACAGAATGAAAGAGGAAGGGAGATTGAGCTTGATTTTGTCTAAGCCACAAACTGGAGCATCCTCTGTTTAAAGCAGGCATGTGGGAGAGCTGCTTCCCTTTCCTCAGTGGTTCTCATGCTGCTGACAGGCACCCTTGGCTGTCTGTACAGAATACAACCTTGTTTCAGAAACACAACTGCACCAGGGTTAATGAAGGAGAACACTTAACTGAATATTTCTTAAATGTGCAGATGGAAACAGGAGGCACAATCTCCCTAAAGAAACTGAAGCTGAGAAAATGTGTGATGCAGGGTCTTGTCCAGCGTGTGTCCTTCTATTCAGAAGGCTCCACCTCTGTTCTTACTAAAGTCAGAGGCAATCTGGTGTCAGCTGATTCCTCTGCAAGCATCTCCAGGGTTTTGTACCTGCCTTAGTTTTGATGGGAAGGAACTATTTTCTTCAGAGTGCCTGGTATGATGCTGTTTTGGTTCTAGGAGAAAAACAATGTTGATGACACACTGATGTTTACAGCTGCTGCTAAGCAGTGCTGTACAGAGCCAAGGTGTTCACAGCAAAAGGCCCAAGGAGCTGGGAGGGAGCAGAATTAGGACAGCTGACTTGAGCTGGCCAAAGGGATATTCTGTACTGTATGGCATCATGCAGAAGGAGTTTTGAAGGGGGTGAGAGTTCATCTTGCACTCTGCAACTGCTCTGGGGCAAGCTGGGCATTGTTTGGGGGGTGGTGAGCACTTGCTTGTGCATCACTTGTTACACACATTCATATATATATATATATATATACAGTCATAACTATTATCCTTATCCTTTTCTTTTTCATAGCAAATAGATTTATCTCAGTTTTCCTGATTCTCTCCCCCATCCCACTGGGAAGGGAGGAGTGAGTGAATGACTGTGTGGTGCTGAGCCACACGCTGGGTTAAACCACAACAGTATCACAGCTCCAAAGCCACTGTGGTTTTCCCCTCTCTCATCTATGAAATGGAAAAATCTAACAAGGGGATAAAAAGCCTTAATCATACCTAATCTTAGGTTGTGATGCTTCCCTCCCTGTCACCATCAGTTACTGTCTTAGCAGAGCTTTTGCAGGCATAGCAATAGGGGTGCTGTACAAGGCTGCATGTTTTGACAGCATGCTGAACACTCGACTTTTGTTTTGTGCAGAATGATTTACAACTTGCTGCAGACTGGGATTTCTGTAGGCTCAGCACATCTCCCTTGCAGGACAAAACAAAGAGGAGAGAGGAGCCCTGGCTATTGCAGCCCTGTTGGAGCAAAGGCCCAGCTCTAAATCATGGCTTTGCTCCCTCTGTGACATTGCTCTCCACCCCAATTGGGCTCAGACACTGAGGTGGCGATGGAGAGACCTTATTTTCCTGGGAGAAAACTTTGTCCACTTGAGTGGATTTTGTGTGCCTGGAGGTGTAGAGAATTGTTGGGGAGGAATAATGATCTTGAGGACGTGTTGGAAAGGGGTTTTGCAGCAGGTGGAGCTCACCAGGAGTGAGCAGCAGGGGTGTACTGCATGTGGTGGGAAAGAGTTCACTATGTGGGGCAGCTTGTGAGGAAATTTCTCGTGAAGGGGAAACAAGTAAAGTTGGAGAGGAAGATAGCACTGTTAGTTATGATTGCTCGAGAGGTTGAGGACCAATAAAATCTGCGTTCTCATGCCTTGTGCTGTTTGTGAAGTGAGCATCATCCAGTCAGAAATAAGGACAAAGAGTACCTTTCCTTTTCTTCTCCAGTAATCTCTGTACCTTGACCCACATGCTCATTTTTTCCCCTTGGATGATGGAGTCACCTTGAAGGAAGAGGAAAACTTGCTGACTGCAATCTCGTGGTGTCATTTGTGCAACTGCCAACACTGGCTGCCACTACTGCTAAGTGCCATGGGATCTTTTAAGCTCTACTTCAGTGGGCTTCCCACAGAGCTAGGAGAGGGTTAGATTTAATGGTGTACTCAGCAGGAAGAATCTAACATACAGCACTTCTTCGCTCCTGTGAAGAGCTGTGTTGCTGTCCAAGAAGTGGGAACTACTTTCTCACCTCCAAATGCTGTAACAGATGCAGTGCCTCTGATTCTAATGCTGTAAGGAAAGTGCCACAGATGCACACAGCCCAGAATTCCTTGAAGAACTGAGGAGAATGCTCAAACCAGAACAGCCTTCCACTGATGGGAAACGGTGCTCATTTTGGCTACTTAAAAGCTTGTCATCAGAGAAGCGTGGCTCACTGTGCAGCTCCCTGTGCTACTTTTCCTTTGCACTACCCTACAGCAGCAGAGCCTTTCGCTGTGTCAGACAGTATTTTGCTCTTTTTCCTACCCTTACATCTTCCTGTGCATTGCAGCAAAATGGAAGGGGAGCAAATTTTCTTCAAAATGACACGATTTGATTAATCCTTTCTTTAAAACAAATGGGACAATATTTGGCAGAACTTCAAGCAGATACTATAAGGTCAAAAGCTTCAGTACCCAAAACCTGACTCACATTTTTGCAGTTGTGTCACACCTCAAACAAGGAGTTAATCTGTGTTCTGCCTTTTTGTCTCCCCATTTCTCACACAGAAAAGCTGGCAGTGTTCGCTTCCTTTGTCCCATCCTTCACCCATGTGCTGCCCACAGAAATGCTCTCCTTTTCTTTCTACTCTGTCATCATCAAGATCTCAAACATGAAGCTGAAGGGGACTGGGAGCCAAATTCTGCTCAGTGTCAAATCTGGGAATCATTCCCCTGGCTTCGTATTTATGCTAATGCAAAGAAGATGAGAATTTAGCTTTCTGTACTGTTGTCAACAGGGGAAAAATAGAGTCCCTATAAGACTGCATCCATAGAAACCATCCTGCTGCAATAGCGAGTAAAGCAGCAAATCAATCTCTTCAGTTTTAAAATGAAACCCATTTAACAACATTACAGTGCATCTGCTGTTAAAGAGATCATCTGTGCTGATAACTCAGCTGAAAAACCCTTCTGTACCATATAAGCTGGCAAGAATATTGTTTTATCCTGATAGAATTCAGATTTTGTGTAGAGTAAGAACTGATGAGGAAGACCTACGAAGACAGGATAATGAGACAGAGCCAAGTCCAGCATCAACAGTGTTTAATGAGAGAGAAAACTGTTCAGTTTAGCATTTAGCCCAAGTGTCTGGGCACATGGTGGCTAACACTCAAATGTACCAGCACAGGCAATGGCCTGTCCACTCTGCCTCCCTGCTCCTCGGTTATGTGGGACCGTGTGTGACAAACAGTACATTGTCACTTTGCAATGCATTTGTCTGAATGGGAGTGCATGTGCATGTCCTTCTGTGTGTGTGTGCGTGGCTGGTGGACTGTCAGATGAGATTTTAACAGCTGCCTCACTGCAAGATGGTCCAGGCAGACCACATTAGAAAGGTGTATGTTTCGGAGCCAGAGGCACTGCTAACACAGCTCATGTGCTGGCTGTCTCTGCATTTTATTGTTTTTACATTTCATTCTGTCAGACTTGGGAGAGGACCTCTCTTCTATGCCATGAAGGATGAATGTGAATGTACAGATGTGCTACTCCAGGCTTCGGGTATGTTACTGTATGTATTTCTGAGGGATTTTGCATTCATTTTTTCACCAATTGAGAAATCTCTGTGGACATTTTGAGAAATGATACTGTCATTTATCAGACAATCGCCTGTCTACAGATGAGGCACAGTTCTGCACTGTCTTTTCACTGAGCCTGAATTCTGCAGTCTCTGCCTTTCTTATGCTTTGCAGTTAGAAAACATCTGCTGGGCAGAAATACAGCCTTATTTTAGACAAAGGGGATAAAATTGAAGGTGGGACAATTAAAAAGGATAACAAAAATTGTATGGGCTGTAAGGAGCCCTTTTGTTGGTGAGGTTATTCCAATACACTCCATTTAGTGCTATCACTGAAACACATCTGAAAGCACCAACCGGTGCATCACGGGGCTGCTCAGCATCTGAGTGGAATGAGAACACATAGTGATGGGAGCACTCATCCTTTTTGCTGCTCTGCCATTTCCACCAGCTTACAGAAGTTGCATTTCACCCCACCCTGTGTGGCAGAAATAGCTCTGTGGTCTGAAAGGCTGGTGTGTGCTGGGAGCTCTGCCTGCTTGTGCCCAGTTGCTGGGGCAGCAGGCTTGTCTGCCTGCTCTGCCAGTTCAAGATTTTCACCATCAGGAAAAGAGACCCCAGCACACTGCTTTAGGACAGGGCTCCCTTGTTGAGGCTGAAGAGTTTCCTACTGGAAAAGCAGAAAAGCACAGACTTCTGCAACTTGGTTTCCATGGCCAATGACTGTGCAAATTCAGGAATTCTACCCATATTCAGGAATGAACCGCATTCACTTCCCATGTCCTGGCCTTCCTATATTGAAGAATGATATTTCTGCCATTCATTAAACTTTTTACTGGTAATTTCCTGTGTCTACTTAACCCTTCTGTGTCCCTGTATAACGATGCTATTTACCGTCAGAGTTCAAATTCCTGGTCAGATCAAACATAAACCATTTGCAAATCGGTGTTTAAAAAAGGAGAAACAGAAGAAGAGCTCAGACTGATGCTTCTCGTACTGTTGTTCACTCAAGTGGAGCAGCCCAGGGGACCAGGTATAGCTCAGGGAAACCCTGAGCAGAGAGAGTGAGTGTTTTTGCCCCTGTGGGTGCAAAGACATGTGAAGATTGAGTGACAATACCCAGAAATTTGAATGGCTTTTGACATGAGCCTTTCCTCTACCTGTGATAAATGACAAGAAAGATGACCTTCTCCACCATGAGAGTCCATGGGAGGAGCAGGAGATGTTCTGGAGCTGCTTATGCCCCATTTGCTCTGAGGACCAAAGCAGGGTGCTGGCTCTGGCTCTGCAAAACACTGAACCTCAGAGCACTCTTCATGCGTAAGCTCCTGGGGTTTGCACAGTCACATCCAGAGTAGGAGTGCTTCTTGATGAAGCCTGTCTCCATGGATTCAGAGTTGACAGTGTGTTTGCATGCTGCCTTTTGTACACCACCATTCCCATGGGTAAGGCAAAGACCCTGAGTCACCTTCCAAAATAAACAAGATTTCCATCAGACCCATAAGCCATCTGGTAATGGAGGCAGGCAAGAAGACATTGGGCTGGAAAACTTGGACACATGGCAGTTTTTCTATCTGGCATTACAGCAATTTCTTTTGACAGTGTTAAATGCCATTTTAGTTATTGTGTGAGTTCATTTTCTGTAAGAAATTTGTAACAGCAAGCAAGCATCCTTGAGACCTCTCCTCGCAGTCATTCACAGAGACCCCTAAAGCCCTCCTCCCATATCTTGGGAGATCTGAGTGGTGAAGAGCACTTTCAGGAAGATGAATATAGCAAAGTGCATGGCTGAGCCTCCCTAGGTTTGAAATTGCAAGGCTGCTTTGGGTTCATGCAGAGAGAGAAACCTGTGCTTGTTTTCTGCTGCTTGAGAAGCCTTTGGAGATGTCAGGGAGCAATCACAGTGCCTGGATCTCTGTGACATGGCACGGCCCATGCCTGGCTGCACCCAGCAGGAAAGGCTGCAGCAGGGAGCTGTCTGATGCCCAGTCTGCACATGGAGGGGAAACAGGGCCCAGTTTTTAAGCTGCCATTAGGTAGGAAGAGCATTTTGTGGCTTGGTGGTGAGGGCTCAGATTGAGTGCTTTCTGCACTCTGTGGCCAGGCAACATCCCGGTTTTCATTTCAAACACAACAATCCAGGAGAAGGAAAAGATTTCACTGTTTCAACCTGTGTAAGGGCTGCTGCATCAGGCAGAAGGTCGGGCTCCAGCCTTTGCGTGGGACTCATACAGCTCAGTGATGGTGATGCTGCCCTGCATGGTCCCTGGTTTGAGAACAGTGCTATTTACATTCTGAACACGCTTACCTGCCTGACTTAACTGAAAGCTAAGAGCAGTGAAACTGGAAAGCTGTGAGAACCCCAAGCACACATCAGACCACGCAGCCATAGGTACCCCAGTGCTAGCAGGGACAGCTACAACCTGCACACTCTCCTGCCAGACCCCCATGAGCACTCACCTTCTCAGCATGACGTGCTACAGGTGGCTGCTCCTTGAGACAGCGCTGTCTGTGGATGCTGCCTCTGGGCTGGGGCACAGGGCAGCCCCTCCTGCCTTGCAGCCCCAGGGCCCTGGGCTGTGCTTCTCAGCCCCCCAGGGCTGCGGGACGATGGGCAGGCTGTGTGCAGCTGGCGAGGCACTGGGTGCCCCAGGGAGAGGTAGGAACGTGGGCCTGCTGAGAGCTGTGGGAGCTGGATCGCCCGCACTGAGCTCAAACGTGAAGTCTTTTAAGTAGGAGAGGGCTTTGTTATTTAGCTGGGCATATTCGAAATTGATCTTGCCTCTAGGGACTTCATCTAGGATTTTTGCTCTGCTTTTCTGATCTTCAAAGCGAATTTGTTCCCTGTTTTGGTTCAAACGATACAGACTGCTGGCTTGGAAACCCGTTTCATAATTATATTGATTTGTGCAGGAAATACTGCAATGTTCTGGCTTTTGGCCAGTGCAGTTGCATTCATTTTGCAGCAATAGCTTGTTTTTGTACTGAGACATCTTGCAGATAATACCGTTCATGTCATTCCCAATAAAGTTGTCTTCCAGGTGCTTGTTGTCGTAGCTGATTTTTAATGATGCCACTTGTGTCATGCAGTGTTCCAAGAGCTGCACTATGCCAGCACTGCTCTCCTGTGGTGTGGGGCTGATGTAGCCCTGGAAGTGTCCAAGCTCAAGAGGCTGCAGCAGCTCATCACAGAGGGACAGGGAGTGGGGCACAGTTTCACTGCAGTTCTCCGTCTCCAGGGGATCCAGGGGTGAGGTCGCAGCAGTCTTGTAGGAATAACAAGACTCTATGTCATGATTGTCGTTTAGCAGAGGGTTTTCAGAGCTCTGTGAGCCACTGTGTTTGCTCAAACCTTCTGTCAGAGGGCTTTCACCTCCAAATGTCTGGCATGCTTCTGACACTGTCACCTTCTCATCCTCAGTTGAAGAAGGCTGCATGTCATCCCCATTAACCCATGACTGTGAGACGCAGTTTGATGCTCCAGTGGTTTTCATAGCCCCAGGCATTGTAGGTGAGTTCTGGTGGTGGCTGCCTCCCCTTCTTTGGGAGGCCAGATTAGCTGTGTCAGTGCAAGAGTCTCTTTCAGCAACATTCACTGAAGAGGCCTGAGTTGCAGCCTTGCCTTCATCCAAAAACACACTTCGGTTAGATGTATTAGATTCTTCCTTGCTCTTTTTCTCCTGTTGAGTCTCTGTGCTAACTTTCTGCTCTGGACTGGAAGTGATCAGTGAGTCATTACATTTTTCTGGCTGTGATTTGGGACTCTGCAGAGAGTCTGAGGAGGACACAAGCCCCGCGTGTTTTCGCAGCCAGTTTATTATCCCCATGGTTAGTGAGAGCTCAGTATCACAGAGCTTTAGCAAGCATTCTTTGCCTTTCCACGTGCTGTGAAAAAATCCCTGGCTGATAATGTCTACAGCTGGCTGGGAAGCCATGTTTTCCTCAGCTCCAACATGAAAGCTGTAGATGGACAAGGGGATTTCAATGGCTTGTTCTGAAATGCTTTCAGATGTACACAAGTCGTCATCCACAGCCGGGTTTATTTTTACTTCTTTTGGGTCATAGAAGAGCTCATAAAGGGCATCTCCACTGTAGCTATCTCTTGGAAATCTGCCTGGGACCTCAGGGGTCTGAGCTTCCTTCACTTCATCATCTTGTCCAGGAGAGAATGAATCGTAGTATCCTTCATCACTTGTGGATATCGATTCCTGGTTGTCACTTTTTGGCGTTTCAGTTTCTAAGGAACTCTCTTTGGAATTGTCCTCATCTTTATCAGGGGGAGTCTGGGGGCTTGTGGCAGCCTGGCCTCCAGCTTTTCCCCTGTCAGAACCGGGTATCTTCAGTACCTTCTTATCAAACAGTATGCTCTGATGCAACCTCACTGATTTGTTAATGTTGTCCCAAAACTTTGCAAATTCAACGGCCTCATTCTGGCCAGGGGAGGCCAGCTGCTCCACTCCCCCCTGAAAGGAGCCCATGACAGGGCTCTCCTTGTGCTTGCTCCGTCTCACCAGGACTTCTTTGCTGCTCTCCAGCTCCAGGTGAGCAGAGCTCTCATCAGCAAAGATTTCACCGCAGCCAGTGAGGGAATCAAAGCTCTTCAGCGATGCGACATCTTCACACAAAGCATTGCAGCAGTCATAGGAAGAGTCGGACTGCAGCTCACTGTCAGAGCAGTCTTGGGACAAGCAGTCGGCAGCAAATGTTTCTCCATTTCTGAAAAGGGACTTTGCAAGATGCCCAGGCACCTCATTCTTGCATCCTGGAGAGGACAGATTCTTGTCCTGCTCAACCAGGAATGTAAGGCTCTCTGGTTTGCTTTTTTTAATATGAAAGATATCTCTGAGCCCTTTCTTTGATCTCTTGAGGGATATCCTCTTCCTGGGAATAGTTTTTGCAACAGCAGGTACAAAAGGCACCTGTGGCACAAAGTTCCTGTAATCAATCATATGGCTGCTGCAGGCAGACGGGCTGGAGTTGACCACACACTCTTTCTTACTGGTGGAACTGGACATCCCCGAAAAGCTGACACTATTGACAAGTCGCCCCTTGCCCTTTGCAGAAAACCCTTCCTCACAAGCCCTGCTGCTGGGGCTGCACTGCTCACTTCTGTCAGCCTCACTAACACAGTCGTGGGTTTTACTCTTCCTCACGAGTTTGTAGGAGGTCCCTGTTGGCTTTTCCAGGCTGTTGTCACCAGCCCCACTCCTTGCTGCTCTGCTGGAAAATCTGTAGCTCTTGTGTGTAGCCAAACACGCCAGCTGGACTTGAGCTATGCTTTGATTTCCCTCCAGAGCCACCCTTTTGTCCTTGCCCGCGTCGTCTCTGTTTGCAGGAGCAGTATTTGCTGGTGGCACTTTCTCGTGTTGCACACTGGATTTTATGAAGGTCTTTCCTCTCTTGAGCTCCATGCTGCTGCTTCCTCACATCTATTTCTGTAAAGAAAGCAGCAGAACACAGCCACTGTTAGGGCCGGGCTGTCAGTGAGCAGTCAGATAGCATTCACCAAGGAGCCCACCAGGAGCAGGAGCCCACCTGCACCGACCTGCGACCCCAGCAGCACTTGTGAACCACGAAAGACTGCAGCTGGGGAGCAGCATCGGAGCACTGGGTGATTTGCTCTGTTTGTTGCCTGCAACTTCCATCTCTGAGTCACGGCACTGCATGAGAAGCAGAGAAGTGAAACAGAAGGTATGTGTATGAAGGTGGCAGACCCAGGGGGGGCTCAGCAATCCCTGTGTGTTGGATTGCTGAGAACATTTTGTCAGTAAGAATGGAGGGGTGTTTGGATTTAGTATGAGGACCGTGAGTGTAGTGAGTCTGCATTGCATGTTGCTTAGCTATTTCTAAACATACTTCGATCCCTGTATCAATGTCAGCTTTGGTCTATGCCTCTATGGTTCAGGATTGAACTGGTTTATATTTTCATATATATAATTACTGATTATGCTGGCCATGATCCTTTCAGCTTTCCAGCAGTTACTTCATAGACATATCTGACTGTTTCCTGCCTTATGTCAACGTGAATTTTAAGTCAATGCTGTTATATAAAGGTAGGTCAGGGAAGAAGCAGGCACTTGCTGAAAGCTGACACAGAAACCATTCTTTTAGCAGATAGATAACAGAATAAAAACTCTTAAGTCCTGCTCTTGAAAGAATATGTTACCCTTAATGATATCTCATTAAATATTTGTCTTGTTTTGAATTGTTTATACATAACTAAAACCACTTCGAGCCGTGGAACTCTGGAGAGCATACAAACAACGCAGTGCTGTATCTAGCACTCCTTGACAAACCACATCCATCAGCTCTGATGAAATGAAAATTACTAATTCTAGTACACCTTGAAGAGTGATGTCATATCAGGTCCCTGGATCCAGACCAGTACCCAGTTCAAAGTCAGCAAGGGCAACTTGAAATTCAGCATCAAGATAAGCCTTTACATATGCCTGAAGTCACAGTCAAAGCAGTGCTCAGGATCCCTTGAACCACAACAGCTGTCTGTAGCCCACAGAGCCAACCAGTTGCCTGAGCTGGAGCAGCAGTACCCTGGCAGCATCTCATAAAGCACAGGTCAGCTGCCCCAGCAGGCAGGTCATGACAGCCCATAGAAGCTGCAAAGTGGCAGGTGGCTGCCAGTATTTACAACTAAATGTAGGTCAGAGACAGAAGGTAGAAAAGATAAGGGGAAAGCACGAGCATTTTGCATCAGGAGGATGGATGCTGTGGAAAACATGGCAGGTGGTGATAGATGGGGGTCTGGTGGTGTGATTGGGATGGTGACATGTTTACTTGCACTGGGGGCTGCACTCGAGTATTGCAGAGCATTCTTAATGAAAGCTAGTAAACATTTTACTACGCTGTCAGATAGCTGCAGTTCAGTGATGCTGCAGAAAGCCTGTTTTGCATACTTAGAAATAGGTCACTGGGACACGACTGCACTCATTTTCTGAAAAGCAAGGTGCAATTGAGAAGAAATTCAGTGCTCAGAACTCCAACAGAGTTGTGAAGACAACCAGAAACAGCCGGTGCTATGCTGGTTATTGATGTCCCACAAATGACATGTCCAACATCCCAGCCCCTGACAGCAGGAGCAGGTGCTGCATCCTGGTGGGCTCTGCTGATGGGAAGCTCCACAGGAGTCCGTGCCCCCTCCAATGAAGTTCCCCTACAACAGTTATGTAAAGCCGATCAAAATTCTCTGAAAAATGATTCTGGGCATTTCAAAACAGTACAGCTGTGGGATCTCTTGACCTGTGCCTGCAACTACACTACTGTCTGTAGGAGTTACTCTCCTCTTGGACTTGCATTACCTTTCTTCTTCACATGGATCAAGAGAAAGTGAGGGACTGATTTCCACTTTTGCAAAAGAAATACGTTTTGCAATTAAAACTCTCTACAAAGAACAGAAACCCGTGGAAACCAGCAGTCCATTGACCAAGGCTAGTTTGTGCTGTTTCCAAAAAACTCTGGATGCTTTCTTCATTTGTGCTACTCGACCTCTCCTTTGCTGTTACTTGTGGAGTGCTTGTTTGGACAGAGCACATCCCTGAGTGTCCTACTGCTGCAGATAATCATCATGTACTGTTGTGCTACAGCTGCAGCAAACTGTACTTTTCTCTCTCTTGAGCACAACGGCTGCTTATTTCTGGGGTACCACAATCCATCCTCCACCATCCATGATGTATCACAAGGTGAGACATATAGGAATTTTTTGGGGTCATCTTTCTGTGGAGGAATGGGGGAAGACTTCTTTTGACTTCTGGGCTGATGATGATAAGATTATTATCTTATAGGTTACTAGTTTGTCTCTCATGACAAAGGTTAGGTTCCACATAGTTACCTCCTAATAAAAAATTAAATGGATGGTGCATTAATGTGTCAGTACCTAAAATATCAGTCTTCCTGGATATAAGGACAGGAAAATCAGGCTGCTAGAGAGCAGGGATATTTGCTTCAACAAGCGCATAGATGGAAAAAATAGGATGACAAAGAGACAGTTTCAATGAGCTCCCTAGCTTCAGCAAGTTTGGTTTAATTAATAAGCAAAATTACTTTTGCTAAGCAGGGAGAAGTTCATCTATTCCAAAATCCTATCAGCGTTCTGGCTTGGACACTCACTCCTGCTTGTTTGATGTGTGATTTATATCTAATTGCCTTTCCTGGAGACTAGAAATTAGCAAAATTCAGAATGCAGAAGTTGCATCTCAGGGCAGCTAGGAGTGGCCTTTCCCCTTTTTCACACTGAGTCAATTTGTAGAACAGGCATGCTGTGGAGCTGGTGCTGTGCTGCCTAGCTGAGATGTGTCCTGCAGGCCACCTGGGGTCTACTTCCACTTACTCCAAGCATTTTCCTTTTATTAAACAGAAGGCTATATCAACCTGGCATAGTTCTCAAGTCTGTTAAATCTAAAAAGAAGAGGAAAAGTGTATTCACACTGCTTTTGTGTTATAGGGTACAATTCTGGAATGAGACCAAAATCCCTTCTCCACAAGTGGCTTCATATTAATGAGACTTCAGATCCTGAGCATGAGTTGCCTCTGAGAATGTTATCCCTGCATTCAAAAGGAAATGGTAGCATCGTTACACTTCTTGTATCTGGTTGGAGCATCTGAGCATGTGCTACGCTTTGAATGGACACACTTTAAAATGAAGCATGTTTTAAAGCATCTTTTGATGAATGGTACAATGGGAGAGGGAAAGAGCTGAGCACTGAGCCCTCCAGGACTCCCACCTCCTATGGCGAGGTTCCCTTGGGTGGCTTTTGCTGGGCACCAGCTGGAAGCCCTAAAGTGCATCAGCAAACAAGAGTGAGGAGCCAAGAGCCTCTGCCACTTGCAGAGTCAGTGGATGGTGCTCATTTATAATGCTTAGGATCTAATCAATTAGTAGTGCATAAAGAAGAGCTTGTGCTCCCGAGTGAAGTCAGGCTATTTTGGGAATAGAACCATTTATTTACCGTCAAAACCCTTCACGCTCACAGAAGATGAGCAGTAGTAATGGAAACCTTTACTAGAAACCATGAGCATACGTTGCATTCAATGCCTGCTAAAGGGGGGTGAGGTCCTGTCCGCACTGCTGTGACGCTATTTCTAGTAACTAAATAAGCACTATTGTTCTTATGGGGAAAACCAAAGAGGATTATAAAGCTCACCTTCTCACTTCCTCTGAGTAGTACTTCATCTCTATCAGAAAACAGAAAATGGCAGGGGGGAAAGGATGGAGGGCATAGGCAGGGGCAGTCATGGTTTGCATTACAGAGGGTGGTTGTTTTCAATGACACCCATGTGGCACACAAACCTGCGCAGACACCAAGCCTCTCATCGGGAGCACTCCTCTCTGAGCTGCTGGTGGCTGTATCTCATCATTCCCTCAGCCACCCATCCTTCCTGGGTAACACAGGATGCCTAATTATTTACATAGACATTTAGGTCAGGCAACAGCTTTCTCTCTAAAAAACACTTAGGCTTTTTTTTTTTTTCTTATATCTGAATTCCACCAAGACAAAATAAAACCTCATACTCCCCAGCAGAATACTAGAAGGATGCGTAGTTAAATGCTTAATCTTCTTAGCTATGTGCTGTAGGGAAGCCTGAGCCTTCCTTTAAGCCCTGCCAACTGCTCCGTGTAGCTCTGGTTTTCCTGTAGTAAAATTAAGCACGTTCCTACTCGCAGCATCCCAACAGGAGGGGTCCTGGGGGCAGCAGCAGTGCCCAGGGACGTCCAGCCCAGCATGAGCAGGGACAGACCACGACAAAAGGAAGCTCTTCCCTGGCAAACACTCCACTCCCTTTGCCCAGTTTTCTTCTGCATCTGAGCCTGAAGGAAACCGCTTGAAATGTTCTTGTGCCGTGTGAAAGGCAGCATCATCAACTCCTGCACACGGGGTGGCTGATGCATCAGCCTGGTGTTAGCAGAAGGCAGCTGAGCAGAAATCCCTGCTGCCTACCTGAAAGAGAAGCAGGGCATCTTTACTCGCCCTGGCCAGCAGCCTGTTGTGCATTAACCCTGACAGCTTTGGCTGTTTTCAGTAGTTTATCACTTTAAGAAGAGATTGGATGTGCATTTATGTAAACGAAGGCATGCGTCCTGTGGATGGAAAAACAAGTCACAAACAATGCTTTGAAAACAAGCAGTCACCCCAAAATAACAGTCCCCTCACAGTCTCCGTGTCAGAGCACAAGGCATGACATTATACCAGAGCAAACAACAAGGCAGATGACAAAAAGCCTACTCACCGTGTCTTAGCACAGAGCAGAAATCCTCTCTCCCAGCCCTGCTATAAGGCTGGTCTTTATCCTGAGGCTCCAGTGATGCTTTTCAGAATCAGAGGGGCTGGACCACTGCTGCTCTCCAGTGCTACTCTCCACCCCCTGTCTTTTCCTCCTCCTTCTTCCATCCCCACCCCCTCATTCCTCCTGCTTGCAGCTTTCCATACCATACATAGATTCCGGGTTTCCACATGTAGCTTGATTTAGGAAAGATGCATATTTCATCCATCTGCTTGGTATCACGGAAATGTCTTCCTTGCTAAGGAATAAAAGATCAGGAGGTAAGCGTGGGAGTCCTGAGCCAGCATTTCACTTCCCCATACACAGGGAGGAACACATCCAAATCAGTGTCATTTCTCACGTGGATTTTTGTTTCTGACTAGGGAAAAGCAGTCATCGTGTGTTTCTAGGTGAGAGAGATGCAGATGATGG
Organism: Cyrtonyx montezumae; assembly: GCF_038088225.1. NCBI lineage: Eukaryota > Metazoa > Chordata > Aves > Galliformes > Odontophoridae > Cyrtonyx > Cyrtonyx montezumae. Next base: position 1,227,099 of record NW_027072056.1, on the reverse strand, counting down.
TGGTTCATGAGGCTTCTATTAGCTCTAAACTCAGAGAAGATTAAATGAGTAAAGAGGTGAAGGGGTGCATGTGAACAGCTCAGCTGCCCAAAGCTGGAGCCTCACACTGCTGCCACTAAATGTGATTTATTGATATCTCCTTAAAGCCAGCCTAACTTCTACTTCAGCATGCAGTGAAGTCAACATCTGATGCAACAACATGATTCTTCAGTATAGAGATGAATTTATTATCATCACAAATACCAAAGCTTTAATTGATTAATAACACTGACATCCTCATCCCAGTCCTCTCCCAGTGAACGGCTTCCAACCTGATCATTGTTCTTCCCAGCTAATTCCCTTCAGATCCCCTGCCTTTCTCTTCTTGCTTCTTAAAACACATTTCTAGGCTGCTTAAATGCAAAGTCTAAATCGTGAAGCAGTGGCTTAATCCACTGCAGCAGCTCTCCCATGAACTGCAGTTTCCGAGCTGTGGGTCTTATGGCATACAGCCTACCCATTCCACACAGAGCCAGCATTGCTGCTCTGGGGTAACGAGCAGGCTGCTCTTAGGCAATGGTGTGAAGCAGAGTACATTCAGACAGACCAACTCTTTGCAAGTATTTAGCACATCCTCCTTCTGTCTAAAAGTGCATCAGACAGTGAACGCTGATATCTTCTGTCTCCTACACAGCAGAGGAAAGGGAACAAAAGCCATAGGTCGCTCCTTGTTCTCATCTCCCATTTTCACAGTGTGCTTCAGCTGAATCTTGGAGATGAGGCAAGGAAGGAGCTTAAACTTTTGTGCTGTCTAAGCTTCCAGAGCTAAAATGTCAGCCAGTTAGCTGGAGGAGGCAGAGAGGAGTGCTCCTGCTATGAATAGCAGCCAGCGAGCCTCATCTGTCCTTGGTGGTAGAGGCTGGAAGGTTGCATGTTGGAAAACATCCCCAGTCCAGTCCAATGTGCAACAGGTAGAATGCCCTTCTGTTATCTACTGAAAGCCTGGAGGAGGAGGGAACAAGTAGCAGGTGAATCCTTGCTGTTCTGGCAAGCAGTTTAAGGGCAATTGTGGAGAAAATACGTTAATTAGAAATTGATTTGATGGCTTTTATCCTACATGAAATATCTGTTCTAATACAAGAAGTCTTTCTTTACAAGTGGCATATGCAGCCACAAGTTTCAGATGGTAAATCATTGCTCTGCAGTGATGTTGCCTTTGAGAGCCCCACTTGGTGCACACTGTTTTGGAAAGAGGGAGGGTATAAAACTTCAAAGTCCTTCTTTGTACAAGGTGACACCATGGCCTGGTAGAAATGCTAGCAGACATGAGATTCAATCGGAGGAATCTTGCTGATTCATGGCTGAGAACTGCTGTTGATTTTATCCGAAAAAACCTGGAAAAAATGTAGTTTCAGAATTCAGGCTTGAAAATCATGCATGCACATAATTTTTGCATTGAGTTTCTGAACTCTGAAATGTACATCAGAAGAGATGTACCCAAATTTGCCACGTGGAAAGAGAAGCAGGCAACTGCAAGTACCTGACATTTGCAGGTGAAGCCTACTTTATGTTCAATTCAAGGTCAATAAGACTATCCTTAATGATCCACAGAAGTGCATCTGGCCAGGAAGGAGCTCCTAGCTCCCATGGCATTTCAGGTGGTTCCTGCACCAGCTCTATCCCTAGGACAGTGTGTCACTGCTCCTCAGGGACTGGGTAGCTCTCATACAGGTGTTCCTGCCTCACAGATGACACCCACTGCCCTTTGCTGGAGGAGATTGTACTAGTCCTGTTTAGGTGTCCATACCTGTTCATAGTCACTCAGGTAAAGCAGCTCCTGTGATGACAGAACTCCAGGTCTAAGTCCATTTCTAAGGCCATACGTAGTCATAGCTATCCATGGCCATAGCCATCCATAGCCTTAGCTTTGGGTATAAATCACAGCCCTGTTCCATGCACCAGTAAATACACAGTACATAGAGCAGCAGCTCACCCACAGTACTGTTATGCACTGCAGTGGAACATTCTTTTTCTACCCAAAATGTTTTCAACTTACAGTTCCCTGAACTGTGCTTTCTGCTGTTGCTTCGTTTCAGGCTGTTTCCCTGTGGCTGTCCATCAGGTCCAAAAGGTTAGCTCCAGGAGAACTGCATCATCCCTTCTGTTTAATTCAATCTGTCCTGAGTTGCTTTGAACATCAGTGGACATGAAAGAGATGTGAAATCAGAAAACTGCAAATGAGGGGCACGTGAACAGACTGTTCAGCAGAAGCACAGTGCCCTTGGCACAGGGAAGGCAGAAGAGGACCCTTGAGAGAAGGGGAACGAGAGCATACAGTCACTGGTGTGGCAAGAGGGCAGAGGGGATCCCTGGTGTACAGCGAAGGAGGACTGGGGGAAGGAGGAGGACATGTTGGTGGCAGGTGAATGAAGAAAACCATGGGCAGGAGAAATTCACAGAAAGCAAACTATGCTATTTTATGATCTTCTCTCCCAAAAGAATGTAATCGATTCTTTGAGCCTGCAGAGACTCAGGGAAAACTGTCTGCTGAGACTGCTGTATTTGTTTCCAGGAATGGCTCTCAGAATGAATTTGACCCAGGCTATTTCCTGCCAGTGAATGAACCAGTGAAGAGACTAACATCCTCAATCCAGTTGAGTTTTCTGCTATTATCAGCTTAAATTTAATTATTGATGGATTTGTATCGGTATTTCTTGGTTTTGCAGGCTGCAGAGGATGGGTAATGAGATATGGAGGATTTTCTTTCCAGACATCTGTCAGACGATGCTGCCAGGTTGAAGTGAACAATCTTTGCTACTTATCTGACTATTTTCCAGGGCTTGCATTAAGTTAATTGCTACTCTGTTCTCGTCTACTTGTGAGCCAGTGTCTGCAGCAAAATTTAGGATTGTTATTAATAACAATAGTACTTAGCATAGAAATAGAAGGGAAGGACGTGGCACCTTGAGAACCTGACTACAGAAATGTTTAAATACAAATATACAAGTCATTTATTCAAAAGTTTATCCATTCTTCTTATATTCTGGAATGTAAGAATAGGGGAAAATTCATAACTGTGAGGGGGTGAGGCCCTAGCACTGCTGCGCAGAGAGCTTGGGGGGGGGGGGGGGGATGCTCCTGCCCATAGCTATGAGCCCCCTTCCAACCCAAAGCATTCTGTGACTCTGTGAGATGACTGTACTATATGCCTATGTGTCATGGATATCTGGGCAGATGAGACAAGTGTAGCTCCAGTTTATTGAACTGCTGTTGTCATTGCTGTCTCAGATGTGAAATGATCATTCAGCGTGGGAGTGGAAAAATGCATACTACCACAGACATCCAAATACAAGCTACAGGCAACATTTTCTCTGATTCTGCAGGAGGAGATGCTTGTATGATGACTTGAGGAAAAACTTTAATGACTGTTTTGTGTGAATTTGTTTCCCTGCTTAATTTTGTATCATTCTTTAACAGAGTACATATTAAGTCCTCTGAAGGCTTTGTTAAAGGCTCAGTCAGGAAACCAAAAATGGAAACACAGGTGAAGTAGCCATAGATACACAGCCCATGTTCCACAACAGGCAAATGAAAGAAAATTTCAAAGATGGAAAATGAAGCCTCTGAAAGCACCAGCAGTGCACTTGGTATCATTGCCATTGCAAATGCTTACAGTTGGTGCAGTCATCAAGCATACATTTTATAAACAAATCTGCATGTGGATTTGTACTGGGGGTAGCAATTAGCATGTCAAAATCAAGTGCTATTTTAAAGTGGCAAGATGTGTGTCTTAGGATAAAGCACTGGCTCTTAATGGCAGCTTGCTAGCAGACCTAGAGGTGCTGTTTGACAGTGTGTGTCATTTGTTTTGCTTTCTCACCTCCTGTGTGCTTGGTGGCAGTGGCCAGGACCAGCAGCTTGCTGGCTGCTGCCGCCTGACCTCCCAGCTGGAAGGCAAAACTTCTGAACAGGCACACTGAAGTCTTTTAATGATGTCTGCAGTAAGAATACGGCATTACAGGTAAGACTCTTCTGATAGTGAAGCACGACCATTAACATATTGCTGCAGTTGCAGCAGAGAAAAGAGTAACACTGAAAGAACTCAGCCTCTGCCAGAATGCTTCATTAATGTGTCACGAGTACTGACCGTGCCAAGGTCATCATTGGGTTTGCAGCTACACTAGTTAACAAAAGGTTTTAAAATAAGGTTTTTTTATAGGTCTTCTAGCTGCCAGGGCATTTGGAGGGGGGTGATTTGTCAGGCGCTATTCTTTGTTTTTTATGCTCTCATGGCATTGGTGCTTCCATCACTCTGGTACAGAACAATCTCTCCCCAAAAGGGGTTATTACAGCTTCCAAGCCAGCTGATGTGCCTAGATAGCACTCAAGCACATTAAGCTGTCATATTTTTCCCTTCCCAGTGGGCAGTATCCCCTTTCCAACCAACAGCAATGTGTCAGCAGAAGCCAGTGTGGTGCCCAGGGACCAGGAGCAGCACACCCGTGGCCTGGAGCCTGGAGCCATGGCACTGAACTGTAGCAGAATGCTGTGATTTCTGTTCCTATGTGCAAACCTATGAAATAGGACACAAGCAGCATTGTAAGAGGGAGAGCAGCTGAGTGCACCATCACAGCTACATGGCCTGCGCTGGCAGAGCTGCACAGTCAGTCATCCAGAGACTGTTCAGAGCCTGGCCCATCCCAGCACACCAGAATGGGCAGAAGCCAGCCACAGAGTGAGTTACCTTCTTCCTTTGCCCGTTAATGAGTTTTCCAGCCAAGCAGGAAGTCTGGCCTGACACATAGGTATGTGTGTCGTCACAGAAATGGCACGAGTGGCACAGCAGTGGGGACCATGATTTCCTCCCTTGTGCTCCATCCCAACATTCCAAGTACCAGAAATGTCACTGTGCCTCATCACTTGCAGGTCTTCATCACCTATCCATGACTTTGAAGCTGTGTGCTGCTCTGCCTGATGTGTGTTGCTGTTCCATGCAAAACTGTGGTCATCAGCCCCTTCTGTAAGGAGATGGAGACCAGGTCCTCCACACCCCAGCACTAAGGTGCCCCCAGTGCCTCAGAGCAACAGGCAGACAGCAAGGTGACACGGGCAGGGCAGGGGACATGGCTGCTGCACACACGATAGAGGCAGAGCTCTTAGAAAATATTACATTTTTTTTTCACGTTTCATGAAATGAGGTGGCAAGCTGGCATAGAAGGGCGGTGTGATTATCTCCACTGGAGAAAGGCTGGAAAGGAAGCAGAGCTTTTTTTAGAAATTAAAAATTTGACAGTGACAGCTTCACATCGATGGGGAAAAGACAACAAACAAAAACGCCCTGTGTTAAAGGGCTCATAAGCTCTAATGTGGTAGAAGTTTGAGAACATGATAAAAACCCAAATATACAGGGTTTGTCCAGACTTCCTGAAATCCGAGCTGTTTTCCAGATCTGTGATGGGATTCCTAGGTAACCTTGCAGCTGCTGCAGGACCCACCTCTCCCTCCTCACTGCACCAGTGAGCAGCTGCAAGTATGAACCCAAACCTCTCTGAAATGGCTCCGGTGTTTTCTATAGCTGTTCTTCGACCAGAGAGTCTAGCTCAGAACACTTAGTATTTCTGCAGAAAATACCTGATGCATTCAGCCAAACAGCAGGGATGAAGCATTAGGCAGACACTCTTGCATTTCTGTGCTATATAGCATCCCAGTGCTGTCCAAGATTTGCACTGAGCCTTTTTGAATGTGAATTAGCGAGAACAAAAATTGAAACCGGGTCATTTGGTTCTTTTCTTTTTTTTTTTTTTTTTTTTTTTTTTGCTTGTTTGTTATAAGGAAAGCTTCCTAAAGTTGCACGGGAGGATGCTGCAGTGGCAGAGCAGGGAATGGGCAGCTCAAAAAGTGCGTTTCCGGAGGTGGTTACCGGCAAGAATTCCTTTGCTCAGGATGTGGTGTGAAAAACAGCACGAAGAGACTTTCCACTAGATGGCCCTCCACGTCAGAGCTTGAACACAGCCTGTAGATGCGCGGACAATTTCTTGGCTTTAAATTTCACTTGAAGCTTTGTCAAAAGCAAGAGATTCAAGGGGATCCAAACTGTCTGTCCTGTGATTCATGCAGCCAAACCCCAGGCCTTAAAACCAGGCAACGCCATTCCTGCAACTCTATACCTATTTTAAAATACCTTGTGCTTTTTACTGCCAACCCCTTTTCAGAGTGTATGCACTTCAAATCCTAGCAGCGTGCATCTGGGATGTTATCTGCACACAACGAGCCAGCAGAAGGCCATTTGATGGGTTCTTACTTGAAGCAAGGCAGAGAATCCTTCCTTACATTTGTTGCTCTGGTTGCCCAAACATTACTTTCCTAACTCTCAATGCTCTGCTGATGCTGCCTGCTGTTAAACTGCACCATGCTTGACATGAGTCTCATCTTCCTGCCACAAGCTCTTTACACACACAGACCTTCCAGCGCTGCTTCTTCCCAAGGAAAGCTCACAGCACAGGGGTACACAGCTTCAGAGCTTTGTAAATGAGCCTGGTCCACATGTAGCAGAGACTGCATCCAGTTCTGTTGGTCTGCAGGTGCTGACAAAGGGAGTTTCGTCAGGGAGCTGGCCAGAAATGAATGCAAACTGCAACCTGGGTGATTTGTGCACAAATGGCAGGTCAGTGCACCTGCAGGCACCACACACTGCTTTAAGAGGTGGGAACACACATGGGGAAGTGTGAGACCAAGGGTAGGGAGTCGCTGAGGTTGGGCTTCCTAAAGTTTGGAGCTAAGGAGAGGTTTGGGGACTAGGTGTGTGGGTCAGAGATGGCAATAAATAGATGCAGCAGAAGAGTTTTGCATCCTGTCTCAGTGTAGCATGCACAGCTCAGAGCTGGGAGATCTCACTGTCCTCAGCCACTGCTGCTGACAGTGGTAGCCTGCTAAGCAAGTCTGGGAGAGTCTGTGCTAAAATAAAAGCAAATGTCTTCCTTCTCATTTTGTGGGCTTTGAGTCTTAGGCTACTGCAAAATATGACACAGGCTCAGTACAATTTGAAATTGGTTGTTTAGCTGGAAAAGGGCAAACAATGGTACTAACAACTGATGCCACTAAATTCAAGCTTTCACTAATAGGATATAATGAACAGACACAGCAGAGACACCAAGCAGTGCACAAACAGATTAAGAAGTTGATACTAAGTGATCATGCCTACAAAGAAAAACAAATTAAGGAAATGCATTTCTGTTTTTGTGAGTAGGCAAGAACTGGAATATCTCCTGGGAAGGAAAGGCAGCCACTTCACAAGAGTTCAGCTGAGTATTAGTGTGGGCCCTGCTGAGTTCTCTTTGTCTCGCTGTGCTGCCTTCAGGGGGCTGGGATCCGTTTCTTTTGCTGAGAAGGGTGGTGTTGCTAAATGGTATTATGATAACATAATGAGAAATCAGTGCAGCTAAGTCTTGACAAGGCATCCTGCTCTAATTAATTAAAACAGAGAAGTCCTACCATGGTGCCAAAGGAAATTATAGAAGCGCAGATGGGGATATTTGATTGCTTACTGGGGATTAGCATGTTTAGTGCAGAGGTCTTAAACAAAGGGACAATCTGGACAACCTCAAGGCTGGAACCAGCAGAATCAGCAGCTGGGAAGAGGTGTAGATATGGATTGTAGATAAGACAATCGCTGCCAGCGTGGATTTGCAAAGGAAAAGGGAGGCCATAGTGTTAGCCCAACATCATATCTGTGGGAGTAGAGTCTGGAAAAAAGGGGTTCTTATACCTGGTCAGGACTCTTCATGAGTAATTCTTTGTAATTCTGTTCATGTTTAGCAGAGCCAGGCCTGGGCCAGCCCTGTATAAGAAATCATCCAAATTGTTCCCAGTCTTCACAGGCTGGTACATCCTTCTCCATGTTACAAGCTGAATGGTCAGAGCACATCTCAGTACATCCACAAGAGTCATGGAGTGGCCAGACACAGCTCTTCTGGGCTCCAGCAGCCTGGCAGGGGAACAGGTACATCACATGGGATGAGGCCACAGTGGCATTTCTATGCTGCTCAAAAAATCCTTCTGTAAATATTCTCCAAAAGAGATCATAGTACAAAAGTGTAAGTGGATCGTAGGAAGGCATCTTCCATGCTCTGCTCGGCATGATAGCTGGGAGAAGGGTACATAACATAGGAAATGCAGGGAAAGGACAAGGGGGCTTGAGAACATCCCTGTGTGTATAGCCCACTGTGGACCCCCACTTGGCCCATAGCAGGCTGTGCCTCTTGCTCAGCACACACTGGCAGTAATCTCACTGCCATATGGTGGTGGCTGTGCCTGGCACCTGATCTGCCATGTGAGCTAAGGTCAGCATCTCTCTGCAGACATGGGTATTTTGGAGAACCGGTGCTGCTTCAGTGCCTTTGTCACCCCATACTGCTGCTGTGCCCCAGAGCTGGAGGGGCCCCTCAGCCTCAGCAGAGACTCCTTCCCTGCTGGGGCAGCAGACCTCGCACTGAGCACATCCTGCACAGCAGGCACCACTCCTCACAGCCTGCCATCAAAAGGCATGAGCAGGAAGAGATAAGGCATGTATCTTCTTTCACACTGTCTCTCTTCTCCCACTCCTGTTTCAACTCCATCAGTCATGAATGGTGTTCCCCAGGAGTTGGTACTGGGGCCTGTTTAATATCTTTATTGATGACCTGGATGAGGAGAATCAGTGTGCCTTCAGTATGTTTGCAGATGACACCAAGCTGGGAGGAAGCGTTGATCTGCCTGGGGGTAAGAATGCACTACAAGAGGATCTGGAGAGGCTGGATAGCTGGGCTGAGGCCAATAGGATGAAGTTCAACAATACCAAGTGCTGGGTCCTGCACTTTGAACATGACAACTCCAGGCAACACGCCAAGTTTGCGGCAGAATGGCTGGAAGACTGTAGAACAAAAAGACCAGGGGGTGTTGGTTGATGCTTGACTGAACATAAGACAGCAGTGTGCCCAGTTGGCCAAGAAGGCCAAGGGTGTCCTGGTTTGTATCAGAAATAGTGCAGGCAGCAGGAGCATGTGATTGTCCCCAGTACTCAGCACTGGTGAGACTACACCTCGAGTACTGTGTTCAGTTTTGGGTCCCTCGCTACAAGAAAGACACTGAGGCCCTGTTCAGAGATGGGCAGCGAAGCTGTGAGGGGTCTGGAGCACAAGTCTTATGGGGAGCAGCTGAGGGAACTGGGGTTGTTCAGTCTGGAGAAGAGGAGGCTCAGAGGAGACCTTCTCATTCTCTACAACTGCCTGAAATGAGGTTGTGATGAAGATGGTCATCAGCCTTTCCTCCTGTGTAACTGTGTATAAGAGGAGATGGCCTCAAGTTGCTCCAGGGGACATTCAGGCTGGATATTAGGAAAACTTTCTTCTCTGAAAGAGTGTTCAGGTGCTGAAACAGGCTGCTCAGTGAGATGGTGGAGTCACCCTTCCTGGAGGTGTTTGAGAAACATTTAGATGTTGTTCTAAGGGATATGGTTTAATGGGAAATACTGGCAGTACGTGGGCAGTTGAACTGGATGATCTTGGAGGTCTTTTCCAACCTTGGTGATTCTATCATTCGATTCTATCATGTTTCCTTCCACATATTTTCTTTGTCCCCTGTCTTGCTCAGGGCCTGCATACCCTCCCCAGCTACAAGGGAGGAGAGGGACTGCAGAGCTGTGGCTGGGGTCCTCCTGGCTGAAGAATGGCCACGACAACTCTCACTTGCCTGCCTCTATGTTCAGACTGTCTATACTAACCTTTTTCCTCCCATCTTTCTTCTGGCATTTCATTTTATCTTGCACTTTCTACTCTCCAGCCATCTTACTCCCTTCTTAACAAAACATCCTTAAAGGAAATACCACGCTAAACTACACTCCTGCACACTGCATGGCTTTTTACACGAAAGAAAACACATTAGGACAGGAACACAGCCAGACTACTTCTGCTTTTTGCCTGCCTGTGACACTCTTTCCCAGGTGATGCTGACAGTGGGTGAGACATAGATGGAAGATCTGTGATGCCAGCCACGGCCAGAAGGACAGCCTGAGGTGTAGGAAGGCTGGTGCTCTTTGGAGGTTGGTGCATGTATTTGGCTTCCCCATTTGAGAAGCTTTGTCTCAGGCGGAGTTTTTCCCCTGACCTGGATGAGGAGTCAAGGAGCCACAAATTCAGACACATATTTCTAGTTCTGCTCAAAACTCCACGTGATCTTGAACATGGAGTTTATCTGATATCTGATAAATCCTCACATAAAAGAACTATATTTTTGTTCTTTACCTAAGGCCTTTCATTTATTTAACTCCCACTAGCAGCAATGTTGTACACAGCTTGAAATTCTTTTAGAATTAGTAGACTGGTGAAAGTTCCTCCCTATGAATTAAACAACCTTTATGAGAAAAGACTGGTATTTTAAAAACAGACCTTATTCAGAAAGCCATTAATGATGTTTTGCAAGTGCCTGGCTGAAAAGAAGGCACACAGGAGAGATCCTGCAGTCTAGGGATCAGAGCAGGATGGTTCACAGCTGGAGGAGAGCAGGTGGCACCCGGGACTTAATGACATCTCTTTTTCTCAGGTTGCACAATTTATCTATCCATCAGCCATATATTCCAAAATCCTGTTCTTGTGACATCTAGCTTAATTCTCAATACTGCACCTGAAGAGGATGTTTGGTAACAACTTTGTCTTGGCTTTGTGATCACAAAGGTGATGGTATTTGGAATCAGAAAAGGCGGTTTAGCCTCAGTGATTGAGTTTTCCCAATCTCTCAGTGCCTTGTGTTTTCTTTGAGAAACTCATTAGATTTCTTCAAAGCACTTTCTAATCCCTGTTTTCTTCTCCTGTTTTGTCTTTCATTTGACCTTTAAAATCACTGGAATCCGATTTTAGTTCTCACACTCGTTTCTTTACTTCCTTACCTCTAGTAAGGGACAAGCTCAATTTGTGATCTTTGTACAGTTACAAAGGCAATGAATATACATCTTATCTACTGCAAATACCACGCAAGGCATGGAATAGCTTTCAATAATTCTGGAGACATGTGGAGACAAATAGCTGAGTCATGGAGATAGCTGGAAGTCAGGCTGGGGCAGCCAGGCTGGACAGCTCCAGTTGGGGCCTCGACATTGAAGTCCTGCAGGAAAGCTTATAGTAAATATTGGAGGTTTGTAAAAACGTTGTCTTTTATCTGACTTCCTACTAAAACGAGAAGAAAATAAAAAACTATCAGAAATACAGTGTTGGTAATCTGTTCTGACTGACCACTTGGTTGGCACTGGCAGCAGCACATTTCCTCACACAGAGAATATGGATATGGACAGGAAATAATACAGCTGGTTGTCCGTGCCTGCTGGCAGGAGCTCGGCTGCTTGTGGACTCCTCCAGCAGGCGTGGCACCATCTGGCCATTGATAAGCCCAGAATGGGGGCATTCAGGGAAACCAATGAACCGGCATAGCACACCAAGGCTCCTGAGGTCAAAGATCTGTTTCTAAACATGGCTGGACATATCACCATGAAACAGCAAACCAGTGAAAATGTTGATTTAGTTCGACCAAGCTAAGGCTGACCAAAGGCTTAGACAGCATTTCTGTGCTGCTGTCCCTGGGCTTGCAGCCAGGCAGATCAGTCTCTGGGGCAGACACAAAGCATGGCATCATTTCCCAGGCCAGGATTCAACACATGATGCTGCAACTAGCAGTCCTGTCAGCATCCAGCCTCGTGCTGAGATGGCTTTCTGGTGGCACTCAGGAACCCCAGAGGCAAACACGAGCAGGCAGTGTGGTCACAGAGTTCCTCTCCTAACACAGTGTCCTGGGATGAAGGGCTGAGGAAACCCAAGCACGGCGGTGGCCAGCTTCCATTTCTTGCACAAATACAGCCGTAGCAGCAGTGGGGTTTCTGATCCAGTGAATCGGTTAGACTAAATTCTGCATGAAATAGGAAGCTTTCCTGAGTGTGCACAATGAAGTCCATAGCAGCTAATGTAGGACAGTAATATTTCTGACCTTTTTTGTTCAATGTAACAATACTTGTTTATACTCGGTATCAGGCTATGATAAAGTACAGTCCTTGCTGGATTTACAGTGCTCAGTATGACTGAATGCATGCCTTCTTAGAACTCCCAAACTCAGCAGATAAGATAGCTAAGCTTTCACTGGGATGCTGGCTGAAGCAGAAATGAGTAAAGTGATTAAAAGCATATTATTCAGTTTGAAAATCAATACAGACTGTAAAATAAGGGCCAGAAGAGAGGTTGATAAAACGATATGTCTGAATCAGCAAGATACGTAGAAAGTGCATCCACCTAACAAGTTTACCAGAGAACATTAAAAAAATAATCAATAACTCGAGCATTAAGGCCAGATTTACAGGAAATTGCAGGAGAACCATTCAGTTTGGTAGCACAAAACACTGAGCACAACAGTAAGGCAGCTGTCTAAGTTCAGTACATTCTAGAGCAATCTTCAAATTCACAGTCTCCTTACGAGTAGTCCAAGATATGGAAATGCCTCCTAAGCTCATGAAAATGAGAACCAATAGGCAGCTATTCTCCAGAGCCACCTCTTCTGTCTCTACTTCAGTTTGTCGAGACACCAACCTTTGGAAGTTGAAATCTAGTGGAACAATAGTGAACAGTTATGAGACTGCTGTGGACATCTGAGGAGAGTGGCTTTGGGAGGACTTGGCCAGGTCTGTTGGGGTTGAATTCATCTTCTGGATACTTGTTGTTTTCCAGTAGCACAATGAAAGCAGAAGGTTATGCCCTAAGGTTGTGCCTCAGGGCTCACACTGCCACATTAAGGCTGTGGCAGGTGAGTAGGTGAGTGCAGGATAAGCAAGGCCTTGTACCTGGGATGTCCCACAGGTGCTGCTGCTCTCTACAAGAAGGAGACGTGAGAGCACTGAGCTATTTCCCATTTGCCATGAGCTCAGAGAGAACCTGCTCCCAGGCACTGTGTGCCAGGGAGTGCTCCCAGAGTGACTCTGCTATAGGGAGGTTTTCAGGCCCTGGGACAAACATTTTTAGACTGAAAATAGTAACTATTTGCTAGCTGAAATATAAGCTATAAGCAAACAAGTCCTTGAGATATACATCTACAGAACTACAGCACTGTGTAACATCATTGTGAAATGCTTGACTGAATTAGTCCTGTAAATGCCAGCAGACTTTTGAGTACAGTTTTTGCATTTATTTCTCTGTCATCCAGAAGTGTGCAGCTGAGATGACAATGAGTTTGTTCACATTGAATCCTAACCAGCTGCTAGAAAATATATCAGTGGTTTTACCCAGAAACATGATGATCTTCCCATTAATATGACATCTTTAGGACGCCAGGAACTGGGAGGCTGAATATGCTTCCCCTATTAAAAGAGGCCTGAAATTTTAGTGGGAGATGATTTGTATATGCTTGAGTTTTCTTTGCCTCCTCCTCATTTTGCAGGAATAGTATAATGCAACAGTTGGTGTGTCTGAGTGCTGCTTCCTTCTTAAGGTATTAACTGTGTTGTGGCATGTTGATAGATACAGGGCAGGATCCTGAAGTGTCTCATCACATCAGTACTGTTCACACACTTTTCAGTGGAGGCAGGACTGAGCCAGTGAAGAGCCACCTGTACTATATATAAATAATGAATACAGCGATGACACTGTAAGGAAGGAGCTGCATTTCTGCATTCCTGCAGCTCCTGGAGCAACAACAGTAGAATCCATACTGGTTGAGAGGAGAAGGAAGTCATAGCTGGAAGAAGAGTTAGATTTGACAATGCTGGTGAGTGTGGGAGGTCCTAGTAGGCTTGTCCAGACTGCCAAAAGGGTTTTCTGAACCCCTTTATTTTTAAAGATAGATAACATAATTTCAAAACAGCTGGGCAGGCAAATTTCAATGGCTATTTTTTACTATCTTGGCTTGTATAAGCACTATGTTTCAAATACTGAGAGCAGTCCTTTGGTGTTCACCATTACTTAAAAAGCTTCAGGGTAGCCTTGCACAGCTGGTGAGAAGAGCACCTAAAGCAGGGAGATGACAAGCCTACATACTCTGTAATGGGGTGTCATAGCAGCAGCATGCTGCTTTCTGTGGTTTTCACACGGAGGGAAGAGACTGCAGGAGGTATGGGTCATGAAAGAAAGCAGTGCTGCTGTGGCAAAGAAGACTTCAAACCACAGCAGAGCCGTGTTGAACACCCCAGTCAGGTGACGGTCCTGCTTCCTTCCTCCTTGTCCAGCCTGCACAACTGTGGGCTCTTTAGAGACTGTTAAGTTTGTGCTACAAGAGGAATAGCATCTTCAGCACAATGCATGCATCAGTCATTCCTCACAGATGCAAAACATGAGGAGCAGCAAGGCAGCATAATGGAATTTCTGTATCTGTAATAAGCAGGTGGATCACAGGCAGCCTGGTGCTGCTCCTGTGCCTCCTCTGGCTGAGCCTGCAAGAAGGAGGGAGGAGTGTGTTTGTCCTGAAGCCCAGTGGACATTTCTCCTCTCCCTGCTCAGTGAAGTACTTTGATTATCCCAGGGATGTGGCTGCCCAGAGAAGTCAAATCTCACCCTGTTCTTTCAACTGCTTTGACAAAATAAGCTAAGACTGCCTCCTTCTGTGTCTGTCTCCTTCTGTGTTTGTTTCCTGACAATACACAGACACCCTGCACTGCTGGCATTCAGGGCAACTGCTGTCAGAGTAGTGAAGGCCTTATTCTTGTTCAAGGCATGTATTACAGTTCATTCATCGTATAACAGCAGGCCTAGCAAACATCTCAGAATGAACATTTGATCATACACCGTTATTGGGAAAGTTCTTTCTCTGCAACCATTTTAATCATTACAAATTGGTGGTAAAAGCAGTGCAGCACAGCAAAAGTGTGCTGGTCAGCAAGCCAAGCTTCGGTCTCCAGAAGGCCACAGAAAATGTCAGTCGTGCTGCAGGGTATGCCGGTATGTTACTGCCCATGTTGCTCATCCCAGTGGGTTACAGATTGTAAGTCAACCGTGGATGAGAATTCAGTATTTGTTTGCATTAATAGAGACAGGGAAGGCTTATTGTCTACAAATAAGACGCTTTGATTCGCTGAAGAAAAAATGTATTGTCCTCCATAAATAGAACTATTTAATTCACAAGAGCCATTCTTGATACAATTTTACAACAGGATTGAAAGCCATCTTTATTGATCACTTCAAATCAATTGTGCTGTTCAATATGAATTGGTGCAAAGCATCATTTGATCATGTTTATGACTCTCCTACATTGGTACACTCAGAATGTTGTTCTATATCATTTCACATCTGCTAAATTGAGCTAATATTCCATCTGCCTCATTGGAGTGATAATGTTATGAGCTCAAACTCAGATTACGATAATGAACAACCTGCTCATTTCTGATCAGAGAGCTACCTGAGGGACTAGATTATTTTTTAAAGCCTACAAGGGTTCATTCTCTACTAAACATTAGATTTTGCAGAAAGAAAAGATACTCTGCTTCAGGCAAAATCATCTTTTGGGACTGCAGAATTTGCTTACAGGGTTCCACTTGCTGTCCTTGAGAAGAGCCTACAGATCTGGCTGGGAAATCATTTTGCATCCACGGGCATTTGCCCATCTAACGACTCAGAACAGAAGATCCTGCTTTTCTTCAAGTCAGACAATCATCTTAAATCCTAAGAAAATGAGCATCTTCTGTACTTCAGTGGTAAGGATGAATGCATCCCTCCAGAGGCAGTTCAACATTTCCTCAGATTCGGATGAAGTTTCTTCGTACTACTTGCTGGAGGAATGGACTCTCAACACACCAGACACACACGTGAAGATGTTTTTAATCCCTCCCATTGTCTGCCTCGTAGCAGGTGTCCTCATCATTCCTTCCATCTTGTTTGTGATCCTCTCTAGGTTCAGCATCCGCCAGGAGACGAGGTACATGCTGCTGGGGAACGCTCTGCTGTGCGATCTGCTCTACCTTGTGCTCTACACCCTGTCTGCTGCTCTCAGTGCAGTGCATGTCAGCCTCCCAAAGGAAGCCTGCATTCTCCAGTTGTTCTCACTGGCTGTGGCTTACTGTGGAGGATTGTTCACAGCTGCTGCGATGGTTCTGGATACGTACATAGCTATTCTGTTTCCTCTGCGTTACATTGCTATTTTGCCTTCTTCACGAGCAAGGAAAGTGATTGTATTACTATGGGTCTGTTCTGGGGTTCTCCCTGGGATTTTCTTCCTGGTGCTATCCAGCACTCACAGTTTTGTGCCCTGCGTCCTGGAGATGTGTGCGATTCCAGTAATAATATTACTAACTCTGAGCGGGACCGATGCTGTGAAACTCTCTTTCTGGCTGTCTGTCATGGTTATATTTCTCTTTCTGTCCCTAATATTCTGTTGCTATGGCATTGTTTATTTTAAAACCAGACGATCAGGTATATGGGAGAGCATCTGCTCCAGAGCCAGCGTGACATTCTTAATGCACAACACTGTGTTCTTCTTTTATTTCTCTCCACTCTTTGTCCTGTTTGTGGAATCGTTCTTGTACGTTAACATTGTCATTGGACTGCAGACATCAATCTGGATCTCCCTGACGATTTGTAACGTTCTCATGATTCTGCCTAAAGTTTTGTTCCCCTTTCTGTACGGGCTTCGGTACAGAGAGATCTCAGCATCTCTCAGATCCCTTGTCAGAAGGAAGCGTCTTCACCTGGTGTCACCTGCTCCATCGCCATCCTGAGGCAGCACAGCGGACAGCTACATCCTTGCCTCATCAGCACTCAAGCCTGAGGGCAATCACTCAGCTTCGTTCAGAAGGCCACAGGTTTTTCATCACATCACAGCTGGAATTGCAGCGAACGCTGCCTCCTGAGGTTCCAAGCTTTGCTCTGGTGTGGGAGGGCAGCCTATTTCAGAGGAGATAGTGAGTCAAGATCATTCCCGTCCACCTGAGGCAGACACCTGTCTGGAAAACAGAAAATAAAAAAACTAGATGGTATGAAGCAGAGGGGTGCAAAGCAAAGGAAGTAGCTACAGATCTTGACAGATCACCAACTCAAGCAAGATCCTTAACTGAGCATGCTGGGAACAGAACCACTGTTGGTTTTTTTTTCCTTCACAATTTATTCATGCAAGGTTGGTAACTATTCTGTGAAACACTTGATGGAAAGTGTCGTGTCCCCACTGGGTCCCTGCTGACACTGCTGAGCTGCAGGCTCTCTCCACTTTTTCTTTGCTTAAAGCAGCCCACAGGTTGTGAAAGAATGTGGGTTTGGGGGATGCTTTGGTAATGAAGCCTGTTTGAGAGTTCCTGCTCCCCTCTGCTCATTCCCTGGCAGCTGGTTGCTCACCTCACCCTGCAGCTTGCTGCTCTCTCCAGTTAGCTGAAGCAACTGCTCGTGGAGTTGCAGGCTAAAAATATCCCTTCAAAGAGAAGTGATGTTGTTTCAGTCTAACCAAGATTACCCCAGAAATCTGTTTTATAGCATGTTCTGCAAACTGCTGTGTCAGCGCAGCTGACAGGAGATACATTTCATGGTGGAGGTGGGGATGAGCAGGGACGTCATGGGGGCTGTACTGTGAAGGGACCTTCTTGTGTGAGAGCATCTTAAAGCTGAAGTTGCTGCAAGTGAATAAACCATCTTGCGTGTTTGCTATACTCATGGCTCTGCCCTTCCTGTGAGTTTACCTGTAGGAAAGTTAAATCACTGAGTAATCACTTTGTTTTCCAGGAACAAAACGACCTCTTCTCAATCGTGTTCAATAAATAATTGGACCTGACAGCTGCATGTTACTGACTGCTTTGATATTTCACTGAGATGAAGGTACTGGCCCACACCAGCTGTGTTTGGTTGCAGCCTATGAGGAGGGTCTTCTATAACCCTGGTAAGGGTGGAAACAACACCTGTGTGCTCAGCCAGGTGCTTTCTGCTGCCCTTCCTCAGCACACATATGATCAGGGCTGGAAGGTGTGCGGATGTCCCCCAGCTGCTCAGTCCTGGGGCACATCTGTATGCCTCTGCCTGGTGCCAAGGGTGCCAATAGCATACAGGATTTTCTCCATGGAAGATCCTTTCCAGTTTTATTGCTAGGCTTGCCTATATTGTAAATGTTCATGCTAGGTAGTGAAGAAACCTATGTGAATAGCATGGAGCAAGGTAGGGCCATAGCTGACCAGGTATAGCTGCAGGTTAGCAGCGTTTGATCTTCCTGGTAACCTCTGTTAATCACAAAGCTAACCTCCAGGACAGACTCAGACCAAGATGTAATGCCAGTTCTGTATCACTGTTGTATGTACTCATCCCATGGGAGCAACTGGAATTTTGGTATCACACAGAAGGACACTGAATGCAGGAGGAAGTGAACGGGTGATAATGGCAACTTTATATATGCACAAAGCCTGTCTACAGTGATGCATCATAAAGACCAAGCAAACAGAACTCTGCTCTGTTGAAATGGCCTTCTGAGAAAGATGAAGTCATCTTGTACATCTCCTTGAACTCGTTACCAAGCATGGGGGTTTGCCTAAAATCATTTAGTTGAGATGCAATTAATCAGGTTGAACTGGAATCTAGACAAGGCATCCCCATGGAGAGTCAGTGCTGTTTTCTTAATCCACTTGAAGGTGGCTCAGCACTGGAAAGGCAGGGGTTTCTAAGTGAGAGCCTGTACATTAGCTCTTACGCAGGCTGCTGCAGTGCTGGCTGATGCAAAAGCAGAATGTTACAGCATGCACAAGAGGAGCACACGGTGCACCCGAATCATTTACCTTTGGGTGAGTACCCAAAGCTACCCGCACAGACCCGAGGGGGTCACCAGGGCAGGGTTGCCAGCAGTAGGTTCCTATAATTCTTCTCATAAATGTCTTGAGTTTCACCTTAAAAATAGAAAGGCTTTCCCACTTGCAGTGATCAGCAGCCTTCTAAGGATGTCTCCAGAGAGCTCTGGGAGTTCAGGTGAAGGCTATTTAACACGGCCCGGCCATCGATCTCCCTGAGGTCACTAAAGTGAACTTCTTAGATGTCAGTCTGTCTGCCCAGCACATTAAATGAAACGGAGAGCAGTTGACTGTAGCATGTGATTTGGCAGCTGGGAGCAGTAACCCTTGAATAAATCGCAGTAATGTGAACACTGAACCTTAAGGTGTATGCTGGACCCTAAGGTGTAGTCCAAATGTATTCCCAGTTGGTTTTGCTCTGCTTTCTTCATGCCAGCGTTGTCACTAAACTCACCACTGCCATCCCTCTCCCTATTGGGTTCACAGCCTGCAGGCTGGGCTGGGAGCTGAGGGCTGGGGGCTGGGGGATTGGAGATGGGAGATGGGCAGAGCTGGAGGAAAGCTCCATCTGTGGTTCATGTGTGATCATTCCACTGGGAGGCAGGCGTGTGTGACAGTGGGGGAAAGGCAGTGACAGGAAAAGGAAATTGCAGGGTTCCTTGTAACACGGGCTGTGCTGCGTGCAGCTCTACCCCCATCTTCCTGCTGGGGGTACAGTGCTGCAGTCTTTGCAGCTCTTCCACAAACCTCGTGATTTTGGCATCTTCGTGAAACCACTGGCGCTGAACGTTTTTGTTTTTTCCAGTAGTCCCTCAGATTGCAACATGAGAAGGGTGCAATCTGAACGGAAGGAACAAATCTGAAGGGCAAAGAAAAACAGCCTTATGTGAGCTGCTGAGAAAGCATCAGAGCTTCCAGCTGTGCTGTGGGTGCAGGCAGCTTGGCTTTGCTCTGTCTCTGCTAAGGAGAGCTACAGATTGTGCATTCTCAAGTTATTCTTTTCAAACAAACAAACAAAAAAAAATACATGCTTTTGCTGCTTGTGTTGTGGGGTGAAAATCTAGGCAGGCTAGGCTGGTGCCCTCCTCATGAAAAACTCTGATATGGTTTCTCTAGGGGGCATTTCCCCTTGTCTCTGGGAGGCAGAGCAGGATGGCACAGCCTGGAACAGTGTGGAAGCATGAGAAGCACAGCCCCTGCAGAGTGAAGGGTGTGGGAGAAGAGAAACAACACTGCTGCAGATGTAAGGTTTGTAGGAAGAATTAGAATACAAAAATGACTGAGCTGCAAGTACAGAAGTGAGCTTCAAGGCATGGGGTAAACTGAAGGAGGGGCAGGATTCATAGCAGGCTTCATGGGGAAGGATGGGGGAAAATCTGAGGAGACCCACTGCCACATGCTGTCGTGCATGGGCCCCTCCACAGCCCTGAGCACTCTGCACTCGGGGTGCAGAAATTCTGCAACCCCTACTTTTTGTCTCAGGCCAACATGAGAGACACTGTTTTTACGATTGCATCAGGCAAAAGGAGAGAGGGAGAGAGGCCAGAGGGAGTCAGCGCTCTCTGCTAGTACAGATCAGTTTTGTTTGGTGTTTTCTGTTTTTGATTTAACAGTGAGTTGCTCTTTCCAGCGGCTAGGAAGGGGAGGAGGGACAGGAATATGTTCCCAGCCTTTAGCCAAGAGTATCCCAGAGTGTCCCAGCCACGACCTCTTCCGTGTCTATTTTCCCTTCTTCTACAAGTGACCCAGATGCCGAGACCTGAGCCTCCATCCTGCTGGCACGTTGCACATTTGCCCCTTCTGGTACAGCCTGTGCCGGTCCCAGGGATCAGGCCGGCTGTAGTACCGGGAACTGTTTTTCTTTCCAGCAGGATGTTCTGGCGTTCCAGGAAGTCCAAACCCGCGAGAAGAAGCCTGGGGGAGCAGTGCCATCCAGCGGGGACGGAGCGGGGATGGATGGGGGCAGCTCGGGACACGCTGAGTGCAGCAGCAGGGAGGAGAGCTCTGCGGACACAGCGGCAAGCAGCCCAGAATAGAACAGAAGGGAAGCCAAGTTCTGCTCTGCTTTATTAGAAAACAACCACAATGAACGTTCAGTGGAACAGGATTAGAGTTCGTTTCTATTTGCAGCCAGCGCAGTCTCCTCCTTGGAATTGACAGCAAAGCTTGCAAATTGAGATGGATTTTTTTCATCACACATAGCTGTAAGTCTAACAAAGTGTCTTCAAGCAAACAAACAAACCAACCAGTTTTAACTTAAGCTGATGTGCCAATCGCTGAGAAAAAGCACAACTTTGGAGGAAACAACATTATATTTCATCTAAGTTATAAAGCTCTAATTGCAAAAATATCTTCTCTTTTTCACTAGTAGGTGCTGCGATTCCAACGAATCACAATAAATAGCTGAACAAACTTCAGGACAGGCTGAGCCACTTCAGGCAGATCTAGCAGGGAACCGAGTTTCCCACCTGCGTGTCACACGTCTTTGTCTGACTGGAGAAGTCTTGGCAGGAGAAAACTACTGCTGGTGCCTTTTATTTTTTATTGGAGGGGAGGAATTATAGGTTCATAGGTTCATACGGTTGGAAAGGACCTACAAGATCATCTAGTCCAACCATCCTCCTATCACTATCCCTACCCAACTACTAAATCAAATCCCTTAGCACCTCATCTAAACGCTTCTTGAGATTAAGATAATTTAAGGACATACTGTACAGAGGAAATGCATGAGCATATATACAGATATTCCCAGGTGACATTAGTGGCAGCACTGCCGCCCATTGCTACCAGCACACCGTCCCTGCAGACTGTGCCACCGGGCACCGAGGAACGGAGTTTCTGTGCAGTTTCCTACAGTCAGACAGAAACTGCCCCGGGCACAATCCTGCGGATGTGTGTGTAGGACTTCCTGAGGGTAACGCTGCCGTGGTGAGACACTCCCCGTGGCAGGACGCACTCTTCTGTCAGCTTCTGGGTCTCGGGGTCCCAGCACAGCACTGTCGCAATCACTTCGTTCTTTTCATCTCGGCCGCCGGTGATGAACAGCTTGTTGTTGCAAGGAGAGATCCCACAGCTGGCTCTCTCGTGGGTGAACTGAGTCACGAGGCACCACGTATCTTCTCGGGGGCTGTACGAGTACAGGGCTTTCATCGCCCCACCTGCAGAGGAAGTGGAGATCAGCCTTCAGCAGCTTGTCACGAGGATTCTAACGAGACAGCCCCCTTCAGCAAGGCTCCTTCCTGACACTTGCAAGAGCGATTTATGACCCAAAGCCGAGAGAAAAACAAGGTCACGGGATGTTTTATCGTTTTGAAAGCCAGATCCACAGAAAGTCACTTATTGTTCACAAGGCTGAGGAATTTAAGGCCAGAACAGATGCTGTGGTCATGCAGCGTGAGCGCAGTGCACCCAGGGGTGGACCTTGCTCATATCTGCTGCTTCAGCAAAAGACACAAGTTGAGGAAAATACAGTCTTGTTTAACAGAGCTCAGCTCGCAAAGGACGATCTGCATGCAGTAAACTGTCACAATTAGAAACGGGCACGTGAGTTCTGCACTAACTCCTCTAACTTGGGTGCCCACCTTCCCATTAAAGCACCTTCTGCCTGAATGCAGCTGTTTTCAAAAGCCCCTTTCTTCTTTAAGGGTTTGTAAACTGAACTTTTAATCTTCTTACGGGTAAGCTAAAGAGAGTGACCTTCATTTTTTCCACATTTCCCAAATCTGCAGTTGCTCTTGAAACTGTGCACCTTTTCAAGTTTTGCAAGCTCCTTTTCATTGGAAAAATGGTCAATACCTCAGTACCCAAGACAGGCTCTGGAAATATATTTCCTCCTGGGAGTACTACCAGCTAAGTGGTTCCTGTTCTGAGATTTGCAGAGACATGGTGTGTTTTCTACAGCATCTATATCAACCAAGTAGGGCTGGGAAAACCTTGAATCCATGGTCTTCTTGATTAGCTTAGCCTGGGATTCTACCTGTGGCCAAAGTGAGCATTTATCTGTGGTAGTTTTACTAAAAGTTGCTTTTGACATTACTTGTCAAGTGCCTGAGGGATGGTCACACCACTGTAAGGTGACATAAATAATCACAGCATCCTAAGTCATACATGTTGTCAGTGACAATGACTCATTTGGCAGTGGATAAATCATCAGCCTGTGTAATATTATTTGTTTGGATGCCGTAACCAGAGGCTTTTTTATCTTTAAAGCTCAGGCTCAATCCAACTACACTTGTTTCTCACACAGGGACACAACAGTCATACTAGTGGATGTTCCTGTCTGAAAGACTCTGCATGACTACACCTGGAGTATCATGCCAAATTGCATCCAGAGCAAGCCCCTAAGCCTAAGTGTTAGCCCCTAAGTCATGCGTTCTGACATCCTGCACAAAGAGGGTAATGGCAGTCTCTGTGCTCAGAGGAGCACAAGGTTTGCATACATGCAAGGTGCATGTGCATATGTGTGCGTTCAAACGTGCATGCTATACATCCATCTTCAGAGCACTGTTTGCTATTTGGTGACTCACTGGCTTCATACCCACCCGCAGCACCATACTGACTGCGAGTGAGGTTCCACACCAAGGCTGAGAGAGGGACTGGGAGCTTTTCAGGGCTCCTGTGTTTGAAACAAGGAGCCCTCTTTCCTGCTTTGGGACAGC
This sequence comes from Cyrtonyx montezumae, assembly GCF_038088225.1. Taxonomy (NCBI): domain Eukaryota; kingdom Metazoa; phylum Chordata; class Aves; order Galliformes; family Odontophoridae; genus Cyrtonyx; species Cyrtonyx montezumae. Next base: position 1,203,717 of record NW_027072056.1, on the reverse strand, counting down.
ACCAGCTGGAGATGTACACAGGCTCCCAGCTCCAAAGTTCAGCTCACCACCACTGAACTGTTCTTATATCCTTTTCTTCTGTACTGCTAGTTGACAGAATTAGCCTCAGGCATGATGTCCTTTGGGTCTTTGGGTACTGATGGCTCTGCCCCTAGTGTCCATGTCCCCACATAAATCCTGCATAATGCTGGGGAGTAGAGGGGAACATGAGGTAGCCATAAGTTCATGCCCTTGCCACTGTGCACCCACCTTTGTGTAGATTTAAATTCTCCAGCCTTCCAAGATACCTATCATGATAACAGGAAGACTGACTGGGTGACTCTTCACCACTCTTGGTAAGTGTATGGATTCCCATCCTCACTATACTTTGTGGAAAGAGTTATCTGAGTGTTTAATTATACTTCACATGCATAAACAAGCCCTGGTGTGCCTGGACAAGAAGAACATTAATGCTCCACCTACCCACAACATAAATGTGATCACGGAAACTTGCAGCGTTGATGCATTTGGCTTCTACTGGCATGGGAGCTCTCAGGCTCCATGTGTTGGCTGCGGGGTCATAGCACTGCGTCTTGTCCGTCGCCAGCTTCCCATTGGGTCCTCCCCCAATCACATAGAGTTTCTTCTTGTAGCTCGCTGCTGCAAAGGAGCTGACATTGACCATCAGGGGAGCAGCCTGTAAAACATCATCAGTAACTGTTCTGATTTCAGGCAGTCAGACTGATACCTGCATCGCTTTTAAGGCCATCAGTGGGGTACGCAGCATGATACTTGTCTAGGGACAAGAGAAGTGTTTCTATTTTTTTTCTTAAGGACTGTGTAGCCCTTAATAAAGAGATGCCGTGTTCAAAAACTGGTATTAAAATTACCTTGTCAGCAATTCAAAAACTAGGAAATGTCAGAAATTTTCCAGATCTCATTCATGTATTTATGTATACTGAAAAATAAAACACAGGAAACTTGTTCACGTTGATCCTTCTACTCACAGCTGTGATTGTTAGATTCCTCTGCACTGTTTTGTGTCATCTGAAAACAGGAGTTTCTATCTGACATTGTGGTCCCTAATCTCATTAATTTCATGGATTAATACTGTCTAATACTCTCAGCATTTGAAGCAGTTAGCAGAACGGCCTTTTTTCCAATACTGTTTATCTTGAAATCCTTGTTTCTACCGTAAACATACAACTCACAGCCAATATAATGTACAGGTTGGTGTACACATTTTGTTGTACATATCAGAACAGTAGTTTCCACCCTGTGCTTGGGTTCGCATTAACTCTTACTTGATGCTTTTTGGACTACTAGCTCTAAAAGCCAACAAAGAAAAGGAAAGTCAGGCATCAGGCGTCTTGCATAATTGGCTGGCAATCCTATGTCTTCTAGTTTCTGAAGGACATGCATTTAGAGAGAGAAAATACCTGGGGTGTTCACAGACCAAAAATACTTAAAAAGAGCTTTCCAAGTTCTTCTCCATTTTTATGATTTAATGCCTTAATATTTCCTGATTCAAATGTTCCAAGTAAAATGTTGTATGATGCAGCGTCTCACCTCTGACCAGCAGTTATGAAAGGGATCATATGCCTCCATGCTGTTGATTCTCTGCACACCATCAAACCCCCCAATGGCATACACTTTGCCACCCAGCACAGCCATTTTGTGCCTCCATCGCCCAATGTTCAGGTACTCAATTTGAATCCACTTGTTGATGGAAGCGTTGTATTTCCAGACATCGTGCTGTGTTTCTTTGCCACCTGCAGTGTACATGACACGTGTAAATATGACACCATCACTTGTATCTCCACAAAATTTCCAATATATCCAAACCAGGCTTCTAACAATAGAGAAGAAATCACTTATGGTGGTGCTTATCGTTAGCTTCTTCTGTTACTTCTACCAGTGGCCTGGCCTCGTTAAACAAGAGTATTTCAGCATTTAGTTTACTTGCTAGTGAAGGAAACACTGAACAGTTTCTGCAGCAAACATTCAGTAAATGTAGATCACTGTTCCTCACATCAAACCTTTTTTTGCCACTTCAGCACATTCACTTTAACACTGAGTGTGCACACAGAGCACAGCAGTATGTGGGAGACCTCTGCTCCACGGGCTTTGCAGAATGCTGGTGGCCAACAAAAAACATGCCTTAAGTAAGACGGGAGGGTGAGCAGCCAGTGGGACCAGTGCCTGGAAGGCAGATCTGCACTGGGAGCTGCCACTCGGCACAGAGCAAATGAAGCCAGCCAGGCTGGTGCTGCACAACGTAGAAAGACCTGACCAGGAGCTCCTAGCTGACAGCAGTTCTGCATGGCGTGTTACAGGTGCTGCTATTCAGCCTTGGAGCTGCCCGCCCAGGATCTCATTTTTTTATGTCTCTTTCTCTGCTAGCTTGGGTTTGTTTCATGCTTAAACACTGGAGGTCAGAACTGGTCCCTGTGAATTCATTCTAGAGCTGACTTGCAAGTAAATATTTCCTTGTTCTAAAGCAGAGAGTAATGTTTTAGCCAATACTTTTGTTTGCATATCATTCATGGTGGAGCTGGAATACGAACAGACATAGCTAAGCCTGAAACCTCCTGCACAGACGGAGTGGCTGACTGCTACTCTGTCATCTGCAACCTGATTAAACATTGGCTTTGCTGGTGACTATACTGAAAAGGGAATTCATATTCCATTGAGGAAGTGTCTGCCTTCATTGGTATTCTGTTCCGCAGCCAGATTACTGCAAACTGATGGAGCTCATCTCTGGGCCAAAGAGCAGATTGAACAGGAGATAATCAGCACGCTAGATAGAGCTGTTTGTAATGCTTTTGTCTAAGTACTTTTTGTATGTGTGTTGAATTTTATTTGCACTGAAATGGCTGGAGTAGTGGAGGGGCCTGAATGCAGCCTTCAGGAGTATAGTGGGGCTGAGGCTGCAGATGTTCTCCTCATGCTCTCTTGCAGTCCCCATGCCCAGACTTTGTGCTTCCCACCTCAGGCTGAGAGCTCAGCTAGGAGCAGGGCCTGTGGCATGCATTTGCGGCACATCATGGAGCAGGGAGAGAGTTCTGAAAGAACTGAAGGTTTGTTTCACTTCTGTTCTTTCTCTGGACCACAGTTCTTTCTAATTTCATGAAAAAATTTACTGCATTAGTAAAAGGAGCAGAATGATGAGCCATAACTGGGGGCATTTTTAGTTGCACTTGGAGTGTTTCTATCCATCCAGTCAAATCATTTATACTTTTTGGGGAAATAGTGATCCAGAATGTATGTGGTGCAAAGGCTTTTCCTATTGTTCAGAAGCTAAAAGAGCAGGGAAGACTCCAAACTAACAAGATGTCGAAAGAAGTAGGTATGTGGCATGGAAGACAAGTCAGGAAAGATGCAGGTCAATGTAGAAAAAACTAGAAAGTCACGGGAACTACAAGAAAACAAAGTTAAAGGATACACAGGAGGAACCAGGAGTTTAATAGGGAATGAACCATTAAAGATTTGGTTTAGCTGGAAGTAAACTACTGATGTCTGTGGAGTATTCAGCCCTTTATTTGGGTGGAAAGAGTGAAAAGCAGAGAAAATAAAGTCCAGAGGGAATGGAGGGGGGGAAGTCAAAGATATGAAATGATGCAGGGAAGGAAGAGTGAGGAGTTGTGGCAGCAAGAGGAAAGCCAGCTGATACCATGATGGGGATGTGTTAGCCTGGCATGGAGGCAGCCTGGGTAGTTCAGAAAGGAAAAGCAGAGA